>NC_133650.1:292092895-292753978 GCF_009905375.1 Apium graveolens
GAATGGAATTCCGTTTCATGTGTTCCAACTGACAAACATTTTGCTGAGCACTTGACTAAAGCTGATGAAATGTTAAATTCTGATGATTTTAAAACCCAGCTTAGAGTCACTGCATTGAGTACTAAGTATCTACAAGGTCTTCATTCAACTACTCATGCAGAGCTACACAAGATTCAGGAGAACTTTATCAAACAGGAACAAGTTTGGAAAATTGATAAGAAAAAGTTCTTTCAACCTACCATTGACAGGATTGCTTATATTGAGCAAACTCAAGAGAAACAACAAGCTCAGATTGATGAAATTCTGACAAATCAAGCTTCTCAGCAATCTCAACTTACTGAAATCCAATCCTCAGTGGAATTACTTATCTCTCTTTTACTACCTGCTGATGCCAAAAAGGGGGAGAAGGTAATTAAGTCCAAATGCAAAACTAACAAGACACTGCAAGGAAAGGATGATGGAAATGATGATCAAGGATACTCTGAAATGGGTAGCGGTCATAGTCAAGGTAGAAGGTTTACATCAAGACAAGCTAGTCACAGGACAAGTTCTGATACTGGGAAAAGAATAAGTTTTGCTGCTGGTAAAAGGATAAGTTCTGATGAACTTCTAGATCTTGATGAGGAAATGTCAAGACAGTTATTTCTTCAAGAAAATCCAGGAATGGACTTGGAAAGTTTAAAGGAAGAAGAAGCCAGACTTAAATCAGAGAAAGTCACATCTAAATCTGAAGCTTCTGGTAAAAAATCACTTCCAAAACTCAAAGGCATTGTGATCAAAGAAAGGACACATGCTGAAGCAACATTGGCTAGATCACAACCACAGATAGATCCAAGATCCAAGGGTAAAGAAAAGGTTGGTGAACCTATCAAGGTTTATGTACCTCCTGAGGAAGAAGAAATTACTGATGAAAAGGATGATCTTGCTCTGACTACAAGAAAAGTTCTTAAAACAACCTCTGACATGGCTCAAGTTGTTCAGAGTCAAGAAATTGTAAGTTCTGATATTCAGAAGAAGCAAGTAACCTCTGACATAGCTCAAGTTAACTTGATATCAAAAAATAGATCAAAGACACTCTTACCAGGATTCACTAAAGCAAAACAGACTCAATCTTTGAAGACTACTGCAAGTGGTTTTGAAGCAAGAGTAGTTACTGGAAAGGAAGCTAGAGATAAAACTGGATTGGGAAGTGCTGATGAAAGAAGAGTACACAACACTACCAATGATCCAACTTCCTTGAGTGAACCAGGTATTGGAGCAACTCCTGAGAGATTGAATCAACTGGAATCTGTACAGATGGTTTACCATACCTACTTGAAAGAATACATCATGTTGTATTTCATGACAGATGAATAACAGGGACTGCTGCAAACTACTTAAAAGAACAGATTCAGAGACAGAAAAGGCTTTATTCTGTTAAGTCTGACAGCATATATGTTCCAAAGTACAGAGATCACAATGGTGATATTGTTGATATGAAGCCTAATACTGCACAGATCAGAACATATCTTGGTATTAAGGGACTTGAATTCAATCTAGAGTCTGACAAAACTTATGTCATAAGACTAGATCAGGAGTTGAGAAAAGCAAAGATCAATGATCTCAGAGCTGCAATCTTTCAAACTGGTGAAGATACTGCAGAGCTTAAAGATGTCAAAGCCAAGTCGAAGATCTACAACTGCTTAAATTCTGATATTTATACAGACTGAAGTTGTTATCAGAAGTTGAAATTGGTAAAAACTTTAAGGACTGTAAGTTGTAGTTATCTAGTCTAATTCTCATGCATTTGTACTTAATGTTTTTGACATCATCAAATATTTGTTAAACTTGTATATTATGTTAATTTACAAGTTGGGGGAGATTGTTAGATATATTTGATAATGTCATGGCTAATATGTTTTATGTTTAGCTTTCAGATCTTACTTGAACAGGATAAATCAGTACTTAACTGTTGATCAGTACTTATACTGGAAGTCAGGACTTAAGGATATCAGTACGTATATTATCAGGAGATAATCATCAGAAGATAGATATCAGAACTTAAGTGTTGAAGGACGATCAGATAAGGACAGTAGCTGATTAAAGGAAAGAAGATCAAGATAAACATAAGAAGACATATGCATGAAGAAGGAATTCTGTAAAGAATGGAATACTTGGAAGAAAAGATATCTGATTGATATATTTTAGGAAGCAGAATTATATTCCATATCAATTAGCGATTATCTTGTAATTGTGTAGTATATAAACACAGACATAGGGTTTACACTATAAGTGTTATCATATTAGAGAAGATTATTCATTGTAACCCTAGCAGCTCTCGTGATATTTGTTCATCACTGAGAGGTAACAGTTCCATACTGTAACAGAGTTTATTGTTTTAATAAAGTTTGTTTTCTGTTACTTAAGTTCTTAAAGTTTGATTTGAGAGTACTATACACTGTATTCACCCCCTCTACAGTGTGTGTGTGACCTAACAAGTGATATTCTTATCACGTTTGCACTCTTTTGATTCCTTTGTTTATATTTCATTTCGACTTTTGATTTATTCTTTTCATTTGAATTCATTGTTCATATTCTAATTGTTATTCACAATTATTGATATATTCTGGTGATTAGAATATATCAAAGCATACCGATTGTTCCGGTTGCTATTCCAGGGACTGGTTAATACTACTTTCGGGATTAAGTTTACTTAATCCTAAGGACCGGGACATAATCGGATCCTTGAGATGGGTCGTAGTGCCTGGGTGCCCGACGGGATCTATATAGTGAGATATAGATTTGCACTGTATCCTGGCTGATCAGCAGGGTATAGCTGCGAACTTGAGTCCAGTTTAGTTCATTTGTATTCGCTAGAAATGGCCTTCTTTCTATTCTCGCGGGGTTATATCTTTGCAGATATACCCGGGTTACGGATTCATCTATATTTCTTTAATACTGTTTATATTTTGTGGACTTGTTGAGCAATTTTTGGCTCACCCTTTTTGTTGTTATTCACCGTATTATTTTCAGTTAAGAAGGAATATGAAACCCATCAGGACTCGAGTGGTAAAGAAGCGGGTCAAGCCTCGGGATCCTCTCGTACCCAAGGTGTTGATCCCAATCCAGGAAGAAAGCTTTGAGTTGCCTGAGCAGGTGGAGTATTTATAGATAGTGTGTGTGTTTGAATAAAAGCTGAACTTAGTTTAAAATGAATTAGACAATGATTTGTAATAAAGAGAGTTTGTGAGATATTAAATTTGGTTTGTAATAAAGTTGTTAGTGGTTCTTGTTTTCATACTTCAACCTAAAAAGATCCTGGTTAGTATTAAAGGGGTTTAGTTTAGTTTCTTTATTATTTGTTAATCAGATTGTACAGGTTTGGTGATTAGCTAGTAACCCCCGGACTTATACCCCGGGTCTGGAGGGCGTTACAGGTTTGGTATCAGAGCTGTAGGTTTGGTCCCTGAAAACAGGAACATTAGGATTAAGATAAGATAAGGAGATCACATAAAATAGGAATAGTAAATAGGGAGATTAGTGTTAGGATTTAGGTCAGATTAGATTAGGAAGTATAAATCTTAGGACTGTTTAGTGACCCTTTCTTTTCTTTGGTATATTATCAGATGGTATCTTCTGGTTATTCTGCATCTTCTGAGAGGACAGTCACCGGGCCAGCAGTACCAATTATACCTCCAGTATCTGTGTATATGTTTCCTCCTCTACCACCTCCACCACCATTGCCACAGGAGCCGGTACAACCAGTACAGGGGATAGTTCATGACCCCATAGAGATGTTTGATCCATTTGAGTTCTTTGAGCCGATGGTTCCTTTACCAGTTGAGCATCAGTTTATACCGGGGATTGAGCATGAGTTACCACCACCACCATTATTACCTCCTATACCAGTGCATGCCCCAGAGCCGAATGTATTTCAGATGATTCCAGTCGAGGGGATGGGAGAGCATGATGTGGATCTACAGCTAGGATTACCACAACAGGGTGCAGGCATACCGAGGGTTCCTTCACAGGAGTCAGTAGATCAGGTTGTTTAGCCGCATATGGTACCATACCTTGAGTACAGTGTTATGAGGGATGATGTGGAGTATTGGCGGGCACAGTGTCGAGAGATCATGCATCTATTTGACCAGAGGTATAGAGGACCGTTAGCAGCCCTACAGCCAGATTACTATATGAGACATCGATTGCAGTCAGTTTTGATGAGTGCCACTTGGCAGCTTGATGATTTGACCCATGAGGGACCACCTTCTTTCACAGAGTTCTATAGGATATTCCGCTTGGCACAGACTTTGGTCCAGGCACTTAGAGAGGAGCTTAGGCGTATTCCGCCTGGGTTTTGAGACAGTGACTTCAGAATACAGATGTATATAGAGGCAACATAGTATAACCTAGTGAGTAGTGTGTACGTGTGTACTAGTAGTTTAACCTGTAGTAGTAGTTTGACCTGTAGTGGTAGTATGACTTGTAGCCGTAGTGATTACCAGTAGCATGAGACTTTTTGTATCAAGCATTTACACCTGAGGCTGGTGTCACACATATATATATAAACTGAACTTTTTCAAATTTCTTTTATTTAAATTTCAGTCTTTACAGTTTTACAGCATTTACTTTTACTTTATTGTTCTACCATTTTTCATATTATAATTCCTGTTGAAAAAGAAAAAAAAAAGAAAAAGAAAAAAGGGAGAAAAAGAAACAGAAAAAAAAAGAACAACTATTTTATTGGACTGCTTACATTTCCAGTTTTTATATTCAGCAACCGTTTTCTTTATTTAAAGCATGTTGTTAATATGGGATAAATTGTTTTCTTACCTACTGTCAATTGTTTATTAAACTGTTAAAGAAATATCACCTGTTTTATTATCAGAAGAAGATGGTACCAAAAAGAAAGACTAGGGCTGAGACCTCTAACAGCAATTCCGAAGGTCAGACTAATGAGACCATGAACCAAATGTTCCATCTGATGCAACAATAGATGGTAATGATGCAGCAGCAGATGCAGCATCAACAACAGCAAATCCAACAACAAATGTTACAGCAGTCACCTCGTCTTGAACCTTAATTACCACCAGCATTACCTGTTGTTACTTTTAAGCAGTTTTAGTCAGTTAAACCTCCAGAATTTGATGGGTCTACTGATCCTATAAAAGCCACCACCTGGTTAAAAGAAATAAAGAAAGCGTTTGCACTAGTGAAGATAGGTGAGGACCAGAAGACTGATTTTGCTAGTTACTTGTTGAAAGGAGAGGCAAATTATTGGTGGAAATCTAAAAAGGCTTTAGAGGGTGAAGATGTTATTGCTTGGGATAAGTTTAAAGAGTTGTTTTTAGAAAAACATTTTCCTCGTTACGTAAGAAATCAGATGCAAATAAAGTTTTTGGAGCTGAAGCAGGGAAGTATGTCCGTAACAGAGTACGAAGCCAAATTTAATGAGTTGGCTAGGTTCATCCCAGAACAGGTGGACACTGAAGAGAAACGAGTTCAGAGGTTTCAAGAGGGATTACGACCGTGGATCCGTAGATAGGTTGCAATTTTTGAATTAACAACATATACCGCCGTAGTCCAAAAAGCCTTGATCATCGAAGGAGAAAGTGAAAGATATCAAAGAGATAGAGGACAGGGAAGTTTCCAAGACCGCTCCAGCAGGAAGCCGGGATTTCAAGCCCGGACAAATTTGAATTTTAAAAGGATAGGACAAGGTACACAAAAAGCAGGTAATCATTTCCAAGCCTCCAAACAACAGGGAATTGTCAAGGTTCCAGTGTCGTATTGCAAAACTTGTGGCCGCATGCATACCGGCGTATGTATTAAATCAGATGTGACATGTTTTAAATGCAAGCAGAAAGGGCACTATTCTAACGAATATCCAACGGGAAAGCCAGCAGAAATCACTTGCTACCAATGTGGAAAGAAATGGCATATCGCTAGAAATTGTAAAGGACAAGCAATGGCAGCCAGTATTCCGAAAGTATTGGCATTACCTCCACCCCCGCCGCCGAATCAAACCAGAGCAAGAATTTTCAACATGAGAATGAAGGAAGCAGTGCAAAGTCCAAGTGTTATCGCATGTACGCTTTTGGTGAATTCCGTAAGTTCAAAAGTATTAATTGATTCTAGAGCTACCCGTTCATTTATTTCTGAAGAATTTCTTGATAAATTACATTGCGAAATCGAATGGTTGGGCGAGACATTAATTATAAAATTAGTGAATGATGACCAAATTCCAGTGGATCGAGTGTGTCCTGCGTGTGATATAGAGATAGTTGGACATCATTTTTCTGTAGATTTGATTCCTTTAAGCTAGGAGAGTTCGATGTCATTTTGGGAATGGATTGGTTAGCATGTCATAATGCTCAGATAGATTGCGCGAATAAGAAAGTCAAATTGCGAACTGCGGAAAATGCAACGGTAATATTCAAGGGCGAAAAACAGCGGAAGAAATTTCTCACCGTGATGCAGACTAAACGATTGCTTCGACAAGGATGTGAAGTGTACATAGCTTACGTGTTAGATACTGAAAAAGGAAGTCCTAGAATAGAAGACATTCTAGTTGTGTGTGAGTTTCCGGACGTCTTTCCAGATGAGCTTCCAGGGTTATCGCCAGATCGGGAAATTGAGTTCACGATTGATCTAGCACCAGGTATAGAACCAGTATCGAAAGCTCCATATCGAATGGCTCCAGTCGAGATGAAAGAATTATCAACGCAACTGCAAGATCTGCTAGACCGAGGCATCATACGACCTAGTGTATCCCCATGGGGTGCACCGGTGTTATTCGTGAAAAAGAAGGACGGCAGCATGCGATTATGCATCGACTATCGAGAGTTGAATAAACTCACCATCAAGAACAAGTATCTGCTACCGAGAATCGATAATTTGTTCGATCAGCTAAAAGGAGCTGCATGATTTTCGAAGATAAATTTGCGATCAGGCTATCATCAATTGAAAATTATAGCTAAAGATATTCCAAAGACTGCATTTCGTATGAGATATGGGCATTACGAGTTTTTGGTAATGGCATTTGGTTTGACAAACGCGCCAGCAACATTCATGGATCTGATGAATCGGGTATTCAAGAAATATTTGGACAAATTCGTGATTGTATTTATTGATGACATCTTGATTTACTCAAGGATGGAAGAAGAGCATGCTGAGCACTTGAGGATAACTTTGGAAATTCTGAGGAAAGAGCAACTGTACGCTAAATTCTCAAAATGTGAATTCTGGTTAAAGGAAGTACAATTTCTAGGGCATATCATCAGTAGAGAAGGCATCCAAGTCGATCCGGCAAAGATTGAAGTCGTGTTAAATTGGGAAAGACTAAAGACACCAACAGAAGTTCGAAGTTTCTTGGGATTGGCAGGGTATTATCAAAGATTTGTCAAGGATTTTGCGAAAATAGCAATGCCGCTGACCAAGTTAACTCGAAAAAGTGAAAAGTTCGTATTAAATGATAAATGTAAAGAAAGTTTCCAAGAGTTAAAGAATCAGTTAGTAACCGCACCGGTACTAGTATTGCCAGACGAGCATGAGAATTTCATCATTTACAGCGACGCTTCGTATCGCGGACTAGGATGTGTATTGATGCAGCACGGTAACGTCATCGCACATGCTTCGAGACAACTTAAACCTCATGAGCAGAAGTATCCTACGCATGACCTGGAATTGGCAGCGATCGTATTTGCGTTGAAGCTTTGGAGACATTATCTCTACGGTGAAAAGTGTAAAATCTATACAGATCATAAAAGTCTGAAGTATATCTTTACACAAAAGGAACTGAACATGCGTCAACGTCGATGGCTGGAATTGATTAAAGATTACGATATCACAATCAGTTATCATCCAGGAAAAGCAAATGTTGTAGCAGATGCGCTAAGCAGGAAAGAAAGATTGAATCGGTTAACATCATGCGAAGAATTATCCAAGGAATTCGACAAATTGGAAATCGAGATTCGTATTCCCAATGAATCTGTAGAAGCTATCTACGCTATGACTTTCCAACCGGAGTTGCTAGAAAAGATTCGCCGCTGTCAAGAAGAAGTGATGGGTCAAGATGACGACTTAACGGGAGAAGAGATCACAACTCAGAAGGATAATGAAGGAATTTTACGCTTTGCATCGAGAATCTGGACCCCTAACGTAGCCGAACTAAAAGAAGAGATATTGCGAGATGCGCACAGTTCGAAATATTCCATTCATCCAGGAAGCACAAAAATGTATCGCGATCTGAAGGAAAACTTTTGGGGGCCAAATATGAAGAAGGAAATAGCAGAATGGGTGAGTAAATGCTACACATGCCAGAAAGTTAAAGCGGAACATCAACGTCCGAGCGGATTATTACTACCGTTAGACATTCCAGAATGGAAATGGGAACATCTAGCGATGGATTTTGTAGTAGGACTACCGAGGACTAGGGCAAACCATGATGCGATATGGGTAATCATTGATAGACTCACGAAGTTGGCACATTTTCTACCGATTAACGAAAGATTTTCGCTTGACAAGCTAGTGCACTTGTATCTCAAGGAAATTGTGATGCGACATGGAGTTCCAATATCTATCGTGTCTGATCGAGATCCTCGTTTCAACTCAAGATTTTGGAGACAATTTCAAGAATGTCTTGGGACTAAATTAAACATGAGTACCGCTTATCATCCGCAAATCGATGGGCAAAGTGAAAGAACTATCCAAACAATCGAAGACATGCTACGAGTTTGTGCGATCGATTTCAAAGGCAGTTGGGATGAGCATTTACCTTTAGTGGAATTTTCTTACAATAACAGCTATCACGCAAGCATTGGAATGCCACCGTACGAAGCATTATACGGAAGAAAATACAGATCGCCAATATATTGGGATGAAGTTGGAGAACGCAAAATTTTGGGTCCAGAATTAATTCAACAAACTAAAGAAAAGATTGAACTCATTCGGAAACGACTCGATGCAGCACAAAACAGGCAACACAAATATGCAGACCAAGCAAGGAAGGATATGGACTATCAGAAAGGAGAACACGTATTACTCAAAATATCGCCATGGAAAGGATAGATCAAATTTGGAAATAAGGGTAAATTGAAGCCACGATACGTCGGACCGTTTGAAATTTTGAAGAAAGTGGGAAAAGTTGCGTATGAATTAGCTTTACCGCCTCATATGCAACATATTCACAATGTGTTTCACGTGTCGATGCTTAACCGATATAATCCTGATTCTAGGCATATAATAGAGTATGAGCCAATAGAGATCCAACCTGATTTATCTTTTGTAGAACAGCCGATAAGAATTTTAGATCGGCGAGAGAAGGTATTGAGAAATAAGTCTGTATATTTAGTACGAGTGTTGTGGAGAAATCCTATGGTTGAAGAATCAACCTGGGAACTTGAAAGTGAAATATTAGAGAACTACCCTCATTTATTTTCGTAGAAAATTCTAAGGACAGATTCCTATTAAGGGGGGAAGGATCTAACGACTGGGAAATTTACGTTGTATTATATCACATTTATAATAAATTATGTGTATTAATGTGTCATTTATGTGTGATTATCTGTTAAACCCTAAATTGTTACGTGTTACGTGTATTCCGTGTCATTTCTGTATTTTTAAGATATTCCTCAGATATTTTATTTTACATTCATCGTTTTCATTTCAAACGTTTTACGGCCCAAACCATGATTTTAAAGCCAGTATTTCAAATAAAATAATGGGCCTTATTTTTCATCAAACGGCTTTTACCATCGCATTATTTTGAACATCTAGATATTTTATAAATTTTCTCGTTTTGCGAAAAATGACTTTTCCGGGACCCATTGGGTGTTAAAAACCCCACAAAAATCACATTTTTATTTTTATAAAATTATAGGACTTTTATTTATACCATTTCCTTGTATTTTTGCATTATTCACAATTTTTGGGAAATTTTGGCATATATATTGCATATATAAAATATTTATAAATTAATTTTTAATACCTAAAAATTATAAAATTTAAGCCAAATATTTTTATTAGATGTACAATTAGCCCCTTAATTTTATTTAGGAGTATTATTTTTCACACTATAAATAGCCTAATTATCAGTTAATTATAATTAATTAATTATTAAAAATTCTACAAATTTCTAGAAATTCTCTGAAGAACAGTTCGGGTCGGAATTCGGGTCAGAAATCAATCGGTGATTTTGAACGTTTCTGAGCACCAAATCGATCGATGTGAGCATCCAAATCGATCCTCTCGAGTTGTTCTTTCGGTTTCTGGTATCAAAAAAATGTTTTGATGTGTTAATTTTCATTTTCAATTTCTAGGGTTTATACCCGATTTGGTACTTTTTGATTCTGGGGTTATTCGTTGAAATTGATGTTATGAATAGCTTTATTTGATTATTTATGATTGATTCCTGCTAATTAATTTGACTGACGATTGCTTGAATCGATAGATCGATATCTAGGGTTTATGTGTTTTTTTATTTGATCCTTTTTTATAATACAGATATCTGAGGTATGTTTGGATATAGGGGTTTGATTGTGTATGCTTCAAGCTTTATTTTAAGCTATAAAATGTAATTTTTGATGTACAAATTAGTGAAATCGGATTTTGGCCGGACTTTGAGTCGGTTTGATCGGAGAACGTAGTCTGAGGGTTATTAGGTGATGTTAGGGATTGAATAATGTCTAGAATTGAATTTGGAATCGATTCCCAGTAAAAATGAGTACAAACGATTCGTGATTTGGCCTAAAAATTGAAAGGAATATGTCCTAAGTCCAATCATGTATGAGGATTTAGGAATAACTTTTATGTAATCTGTTTTGATTTCATTGATATTAATAAAAGACTTGTTTTGTTTTTATTACGGACTTTATCTATTTAAGTGTTTAAATAAGATATACCATAGTTTAGAGTAAAGCTTTTTATGGATTATGATGAGATCATAATAGTGAGACCTAAAAAGATGATAACTCTAAACTTAAATAGTTCCTGGTCATAGGATTACTAACTGGTAATTAATAATCCGCAAAGATCGGTACATACTATGCTTGCTTCATTATGAAGGATGTCTGTTCTCATAGACATTTGTGTGGTGACACTATAGCTAGTATGTAGGTGCTTATTATAGAATAAGTTCACTGAACATGACTCGCACAGTTGAACAACTGATGGAGTTCACTCACGTGTCAGCAGTTGTTCACATAGTGATAGTTGTATAAGTATCCTTAGACTTGAGGTCATCATAGTCATCTTGTGTACACTGAACTATGCTTTGGTTTAGTTCTTAGTCTCCAGGGACAATTATTAGGGCTCTTCTGGGTATAGGAATTTGTACACGAAGATAGTGTATGATCAATAAAGGATCTACCCCTTCCAGTGAAGGAAGCGAATGTTCAAGGCTGATCCACTTATGCTAGTTCAGGAATCTCTGGCCAGAGTGAATGAAATTAGAAAGGAGTTTCTAATTTGCATAGTACTACGCATAGTAAATGGTAAGCAAGTGATTGAATTAGATAGGCTTGACACGAGATCCATGCCTTGTATTTAATCGGGACATTGTAGGGTAGAAGGAGTTTATTGTACGGTAACTATTCACTGAATAGGTTCTTGGTATTCTAAGCAGTGAATTCATATTATCCGGATAGTCGTGATATGCTGAGAAGTATCCCTCACGATGTAGAATAAATGTGATTAATTAATTAATCATATTTAATAAATTAGAGAATTTATATAAATAATGATAAAATAGTTTTATTATTATTTATTTCTACTACCGGCTTAATATTGAACCTACAGGGTCACACCATAAAAAGAGAATGATTTAATGGTGGAGGAATTAATTAATAATGGCTAATAATTATTTATTTATGAAATAAATAATTAATTAGAAAATTTAATAATTGATTAAATGAGATTTAATTGATTATAAATTAATTAAGAAAAGTTCTTAATATTATTAATTAAGGATTTAATTTTTGGAAATTAAATTAAGAGAGAGAATTATTTCTAAAGTGTTTAGAAAAAGGATTAATAATTAAAAGGTGTTTTAATTATTAATGAGAATAATAAATGGGATAATAATAATATTATTTATGGGAAAATTTCAGCTGAAAATTTTGCCTATAAATACACTATTATAGACCCTATTTTATTCTAACCCCATCGAACCCGAAAACCCAAAAAGTTTGGAAAACCCAATTCTCTCCACCTCCTTCCTCCTCCTTAACATCGTTTTCTTGGTGGATACCGGTGGAGTGCTTCACACTTGAGGAGCAACTGCTAAGGATCTTTGATCGTTGTCTCCGAATTATTTTAAAAGGTTAGATTCGATCCCTCGAATTTTTATTCATGATCTGTATGCTTTTATTTGGATTTTGTATGTGTAAAAGTGTTTTGTCATGCCTCCGCTGCGTTAAAAATCCAACAATGGTATCAGAGCATAGGTTGTATGCATATAGATTTGTGGTAAAAATTTCAGAATTTTATGTGCTTATATGAATTAATTATGATTTTTACAAGTTATATCATGGATTAATTTTTTCTGATAAGAAATCGTTTCTCAGAATAATTTTGAATGTTGATCTGGGTTCTACAAGTGTTGTAGATCGTCTGGGTATTTTTTTCATAATTTTATGATGTATAGATTTTTTATTATGAATTTTTGAAGTTCTAAAAATTAAATTCGTATTAAATAATCATATATATATAATTGTTAGTAAGTATATATATATACATCTGTTATATACAAAAGACACAGTACATGTTGTTTGCTGAATGCACGGAAAGAAAGAGTCAGGACGGTGGCACGCTGTTCGAGGAGAGAGAAAAACGGCGGCTGACTGAAAAAGGACGGAGGACCGCGCGTCGGCCACGCGCGCGTGGGGCTCACGCGCTGGCGTGCCACGCGCGGCGCGTGATAGACACACGCTGGTGACGTCATGCTGACATCATGCTGACGTCATCAGATGACGTCATGCTGACGTCAGCATAGGGATTAGGGCGCGTGAGGCGCGTGAAGCGCGTGGGTGCGCGTGGCAGAGTTCAGACACGCGCCTGACAGCGCGTGTGCGCGTGTCGGCGCGTGGGGACACTTCTTTTGGCGCGTGAGGGCGTGTAGTAGGTCAGAATTGGGCGATTTTGGTGCCGTTTGATTCGTCTTTTCGAGACGCTTCTAATGGTATATTATATGATATTTTATGAAATTGTTTCGAACTGTTTATAGCTAACAGAAGTGTTTTTAAGCAGTTTTTAACTGTTTAAATTGCTTTTAAATGCTTCATGTGATACATAGAGATGTATAATGCTTAGATTAATGTGCTAGATGATATAACATGCCTACCTTGATGTTTATTCATGTTTATATATGTGATATATGCTTAGTTTATCATGCGATGTTAGATTTAGGTGGACTTAAATGAACATAAGGCGTTTGTTAGACAACCTAGTATAGTGAAATTGTTTCATAACCTTAATAACAATATTATGAATACAATCATGAGATTCTTGTGTTTATGAAACACGTAATTGAATATGAATTTTTCATATGAGAGAAAGGATGATTCTGTCAATAACAGATTTCTATCTGTAAGAAATGGTTATTAAGTGACGCCTCTTGACAATGCTCCACCCGATCTGGGAATCATCTGATTATTGATTATTGATTTGAAATATTTAATTTAAAAGGAAGAATTTCTTTATAATATGATTATGATTGTAACGTAATATAATCCCTCTAAAATTAAATAATATCAAGTAGTAATTGGCCAATGATACAACGGGCTTGTGTCGGTCATAGCCTTCCAACATGATAGAAAAGTAGTTCTTATTTTTGAATCATTGTCGGTTCGTGCTACAGCCGAGGGCTTTGATTTCGAAATAAGAAATACTTGTCTATTACATAGAGATATGTACATTGAATAAGAATCTAAAGGTCGGTACGTGCTACAGCCGTGGGCCTTTGGGGACTGATTCAACTGTACGGAATGTTGGGTTAGACTTGACTTAGAATATTGAGTTTGTCGTGCTACAGCCGAGACTCAATTATTCAAGAGGCTAAAGTTTGATTAGGGAATAACATCAGATGTAATTGACAAGAGTTGTCTGCCTATTGAACATTACATGGCGGTTCGTGCTACATCCGGGGTCGTGTAGTGGAATGTAGGATCCCTATTCCCACTAGCATTATGAGTGCTTAATTTTTCACGTAGGGGGTTGAATAAATTAGGAAAACTAGTGGGAGCCACTTATGAATAAAGACCCGATTCATATAGTGTTTTGAAATGAAATCGAATATTTGCTAAGTGTTGTTATGTGTTTATCATTTACAGATTTACAATATACATTATGTCTTCTGCACTATCACTCAGGAGCATACTAGATGCTCATAAATTGACTGGTCCTAATTATGCTGACTGGCTTCGAAACTTGAGAATTGTTCTTAGGATTGAGAAGCTGGAATACGTGATTGACTCACCTAAGCCTACTGAACCTGCTAGTGATGCACATAATAATGAACATGTTGTGTATCGTAAGTGGATAGATGATGTAAATGTTGCTCAATGCATCATGCTAGCTTCCATGAACATTGAGCTACAGAAGCAACATGAGCATATGGATGCTCACACTATCCTCATGCATCTACAAGAGTTGTATGATGTGGCGGGGAGGACAGCTCGATATGAGATATCGAAGGAGTTGTTCGGTTGTAGGATGTCTGAGGGATCATCTGTGAATGACCATGTACTTAAGATGATCAATTTGATTGAACGTCTTGGACAACTTGGTTTTGCCATGGATGGGGAGCTGAGCCAAGACTTGGTCTTGCAATCGCTTCTGAGTTCGTTCTCGCAGTTTGTTGTGAACTTTCACATGAATAATTTGGATGTCAGCCTGCCTGAACTCCACAACATGTTGAAGACTGCGGAATTGAATTTTCCCCCTAAGAAGAGTTCTGTTCTTCTAATTGGTGAAGGTTCCAATCCTAAGAAAAGGAAGAGGAACTCTTCCAAGAAGAAGAAAGTAGGTGAAGAAAATGCCGGTTCCACCAAAAGCTGTAGACCCCAAGAGCAAAGTTGTTTGCTTTCACTGTAACAAGGTGGGGCACTGGAAGAGGAACTGCAAGGTTTACCTTGCAGAATTGAAGAAGAAGGGTAGTGAGACTACCGCTTCTGATTCAGGTATGTTCATGATAGAAGTGAATATGTCATTTCTACTTGGGTATTCGATACCGCCTGTGGTTCTCATATCTGCAATTTGTTGCAGGGACCAAGGAGAAGTAGGACTCTTGAGGAAGAGGAGGTGATTCTACTGATGGAAATGGAGCAAGAGTTGCTGCTGAAGATGTAGAATCATTTCATTTACATAGGCCTACGGGCAAGACTATTGTTTGAAATAATTTTTATTTTGTTCCCTCGATTGTGAGGAATATTATTCCATGTTAGACTTGGCTGGATTTTCATTTATTATTGAGAATAATGAATGTTCTATTCTTAAAGATAATATTCTTTATGGACGTGGTGCTTTAAATAATGGTCTGTATGTATGTGACATAATTTATTTCAGATTGAACAAACTAATAAAAGAAAAGGGATGATGAAAATCTCACTTTATAGTGGCATTGCAGTCTCCATTTAGTAGACATGGAGAGAGGGCTGCAAATTTGCTAGGAATGGTACACACAGATGTATGTGGACCAATGTCTACGCAAGCCATGGGTGGATTTTCATACTTCATTACTTTCATAGATGATAGATCTAGATTCGGATATGTGTTTGATGAAACACAAGTCTGAGGCCTTTGAAAAGTTCAAAAAATATAAGTATGAAGTGGAGAAACAACCAAACATAGTATTATAACTCTCGATCAGATCGAGGTGGTGAATACTTTAATGGAGTGTTTCTAGATTATCTCAAAGTAAATGGTATAGTCTCCCAGTGGACTCCTCCAGATTGGTATCTGAAAGGAGAAATCGAACTTTGTTAGACATAGTTCGGTCCATGATGAGCTATGCAAATCTTCCAGTATTCCTATGGGGTTATGCATTGGAAATCTCAGCATATTTAATGAATAAGGTGCCTTCCAAAATCTGTTCCTCAAACTTCGTATGAGATATGGAAAGAAAGGAAACCGAGTCTTAAACACGTTAAGATTTGGGGATGTCCAGCTTATGTCAAGAAAGTTGACCCAGATAAGCTGGAATATCGATCCGTAAAATGTAGTTTTGTGGGATATCCTAAAGAGAGTTTAGGGTATTACTTTTACACCGATCATCGGGTGTTTGTCTCCAGACATGCTACCTTCTTAGAAAAGGAGTTTATCCTTGAAGGAAATAGTGGGAGCAAAATTGAACTTGATGAAGTTCAAGAAGCACAAACTACTACGGATCAAGTGGAAACACCTATTCTGACTGAACAACCTTTTGTGGAACAGCCCATTCATAGAACAGGGAGAGTGTCTCGCCAACCTGAGAGGTAATATGGCCTTGTCATTAAGAATGACAATGAGTTGTCAATCATTGATGATGACGACCCTGTGACCTATAATGAGGCTATGAGTAGTGTTGACTCAGAGAAATGGCATAGTCCCATAAAATCCGGAATGGAATCTATGTATAAGGTATACAAAAGATAGATTATAGCAGATGGCCAGGTGGAGACCTTTAAGGCCAGGCTTTTGGCAAAAGGATTCAAACAAAGGCAATGGATTGACTTTGATGAAACCTTTTACCTGTAGCCCTGTTAAAATCAGTTCGGATTTTGCTTGCGATTGCTGCTTACTACAACTATGAGATCTGGCAATTAGCCAGATGGTTTTCTTTCCAAGAGAAATGAAAACCTAGTGTGTAAGCTGCTGCGAACCATATGTGGTTTAAAGCAGGCTTCTCGAAAGATGGAACATTCATTTTGATGAGACAATCAAAGAGTTTGATTTTATTAAAAACGCAGATGAACCATGCGTCTACAAAAGGGCTAGTGGGAGCGCGATAACATTTCTTGTATTGTATTGAAATAGTGTTGACACACATAACAACATAGCAAACCCACTCACAAAGCTACTTTCTGAAAGTCACTTTGATCGTCATAAAGATGAGATGGGTATTAGTTACCAGAGTGATTGGCTTTAGTACAAGTGGGAGATTGAAAGGAATATGTCCTAAGTCCAATCATGTATGAGGATTTAGGAATAACTTTTATGTAATCTATTTTGATTTCATTGATATTAATAAAAGACTTGTTTTGTTTTTATTACGGGCTTTATCTATTTAAGTATTTAAATAAGATATACCATAGTTTAGAGTAAAGCTTTTTATGGATTATGATGAGATCATAATAGTGAGACCTAAAAAGATGATAACTCTAAACTTAAATAGTTCCTGGTCATAGGATTACTAACTGGTAATTAATAATCCGCAAAGATCGGTACATACTATGCTTTCTTCATTATGAAGGATGTCTGTTCTCATAGACATTTGTGTGGTGACACTATAGCTAGTATGTAGGTGCTTATTATAGAATAAGTTCACTGAACATGACTCGCACAGCTGAACAACTGATGGAGTTCACTCACGTGTCAGCAGTTGTTCACATAGTGATAGTTGTACAAGTATCCTTAGACTTGAGGTCATCATAGTCATCTTGTGTACACTAAACTATGCTTTGGTTTAGTTCTTAGTCTCCAGGGACAATTATTAGGGCTCTTCTGGGTATAGGAATTTGTACACGAAGATAGTGTATGATCAATAAAGGATCTACCCCTTCCAGTGAAGGAAGCGAATGTTCAAGGCTGATCCACTTATGCTAGTTCAGGAATCTCTGGCCAGAGTGAATGAAATTAGAAAGGAGTTTCTAATTTGCATAGAACTACGCATAGTAAATGGTAAGCAAGTGATTGAATTAGATAGGCTTGACACGAGATCTATGCCTTGTATTTAATCGGGACATTGTAGGGTAGAAGGAGTTTATTGTACGGTAACTATTCACTGAATAGGTTCTTGGTATTCTAAGCAGTGAATTCATATTATCCGGATAGTCGCGATATGCTGAGAAGTATCCCTCACGATGTAGAATAAATGTGATTAATTAATTAATCATATTTAATAAATTAGAGAATTTATATAAATAATGATAAAATAGTTTTATTATTATTTATTTCTACTACCGGCTTAATATTGAACCTACAGGGACACAACAAAAAAAGAGAATGATTTAATGGTGGAGGAATTAATTAATAATGGCTAATAATTATTTATTTATGAAATAAATAATTAATTGGAAAATTTAATAATTGATTAAATGAGATTTAATTGATTATAAATTAATTAAGAAAAGTTCTTAATATTATTAATTAAGGATTTAATTTTTGGAAATTAAATCAAGAGAGAGAATTATTTCTAAAGTGTTTAGAAAAAGGATTAATAATTAAAAGATGTTTTAATTATTAATGAGAATAATAAATGGGATAATAATAATATTATTTATGGGAAAATTTCAGCTGAAAATTTTGCCTATAGATACACTATTATAGACCCTATTTTATTCTAACCCCATCGAACCCGAAAACCCAAAAAGTTTGGAAAACCCAATTCTCTCCACCTCCTTCCTCCTCCTTAACATCGTTTTCTTGGTGGATACCGATGGACTGCTTCACACTTGAGGAGCAACTGCTAAGGATCTCTGATCGTTGTCTCCGAATTATTTTAGAAGGTTAGATTCGATCCCTCGAATTTTTATTCATGATCTGTATGCTTTTATTTGGATTTTGTATGTGTAAAAGTGTTTTGTCATGCCCCCGCTGCGTTAAAAATCCAACAAAAATGACTTCATCGGAATCTGGAAAGCTTCGTCGGAGTTTGATGGTTTTCGCCGGAGAAGAAGACACAGACGTTGTTGATGGTTGATGAAGACGGTGATGGATTGCTGTGTTGATTTCAAACGAGATGGACAGAAAAACGGAGCAAAACAGAGTCGAATTGAGGGGTAATTAGACTGGCCGGAAAACGGGACGGTGACCGGGATCCTCACCGGATTCTGGGTTCATCCCGACCCGTTTCCTGTTCTTGGTGACCCGGTTGCAACCCGATTTGCAACCCGGGTTTGATCCTCTGATACCCAAATCCATTTTCAGAATTGTGTTTTTGACTTTTTAATTATTTATTTATATTTTATAAAATCAAAATTAGTTTTTATTAATTCTGAAAATCAATTAAAAGTTAGTTTTAAATTCTGTAAAATAGTATTAATAATTCCTAAATTATTTTCTTAATTTATAAATTCGAATTTAGTGATTTAAATAAGTATTTAATTATTTATTTAATCATTTATCTATTTAATTATTATTTAATAGTTAAGTAAATAATTAATAATTACATGTTAAAATTTATCGAATATTACGAGAAAGGATTCGATAATTAGGGAATAAAACGAATAACTCGTATTCATACGGGTAAATTAATGATGAGTTCGATTATTATTATTTGAGCGATAGTTAATTATTCGTAGAAATGCGAATAGTTGATCGGTGAATTGAATTCTGATTCGAATAATAGTTTATTTATTCAATAATTATCGTATCAGCTGATTGTATCGATTATTTATTTGTAAATAATCGATCTAATCAAATAAATAATGATAAGTTGTAAATATCTGTAATAAATTGTGATTAATCCTAATAATTAGGGATTAATTATTTTAGATTATTAAATAATTACTTATTAATTATTTATTAGTTATTTATTTATTAATTATTTAAAAATGATTAATTATTTCGATAATTAATCAAGTTACTTTCAATAAATCATAACATATTCATCTTAATTCCAAAAATTATAAAAAAATTATTTTTGACTTTGATTTTTCTTAAATAATTATTTAAAAATGATTTTAGGATTTAAAAATTTGCAATAATTATTTATATTGAATAATAAATTGAATTATCAGTGGTTAATTGATATTAATTAGACCGTTAGTCCGATTTAAGCGAAACGAAAGCCATTTGACTCAGAAAAATAAATTCTTTTCATTAAAAATAACATTAAGACCTAATTTATTCTAGAAATTAGTTGAATTTATTAATTGCTTGATTATCAGTCGAAATGCGTGCCGAGACGAGTCCAAAAAATTCCGGAAAAATGGGAGATGAGGTAGAAGGTGATCAGTGAAGCAATCAGCGAGTCGATTTTGATTCTAAAAATTATTTTAACTATAAAAATGATTATGTGCTTATGTGCCTATGTGTATTATGTGGTTAATCGAGTCTTACTTGTTTATATGCAATATACGAGTCAGTCATAAGCGTATGGGTAGATAATAGGAACGAAATGAAGTCCATTCAAGATAAAATTGAAGTACAAAATGGCTTAACCGGTCTATTTTGCTAACAGAAGCTAAACCAGCAAGGCAGGTCGAGTAGGTCATAGACGAAAAGTGATTTAATTACAGTGAGTCGCGCAGAAGGCAAGTTTCTCCTCTATTCTATTTTCAGAATAGTGATATTCTTATCACGTTTGCACTCTTTTGATTCCCTTGTTTATATTTCATTTCGACTTTTGATTTATTATTTTCATTTGAATTCATTGTTTATATTCCAATTGTTATTCACAATTATTGATATATTCTGGTGATTAGAATATATCAAAGCATACCGATTGTTCTGGTTGCTATTCCAGGGGCTGGATAATACTACTTTAGGGATTAAGTTTACTTAATCCTAAGGACCGGGATATAACCGGATCCTTGAGATGGGCCGTAGTGCCTGGGTGCCCGACGGGATCTATATAGTGAGATATAGATTTGCACTGTATCCTGGCTGATCAGCAGGGTATAGCTGCGAACTTGAGTCCAGTTTAGTTCGTTTGTATTCGCCAGAAATGGCCTTCTTTCTATTCTCGCGGGGTTATATCTTTGCAGATATACCCGGGTTACGAATTCATCTATATTGCTTTAATACTGTTTATATTTTGTGGACTTGTTGAGCAATTTTTGGCTCACCCTTTTTGTTGTTATTCAGCGTATTGTTTTCAGTTAAGAAGGAATATGAAACCCATCAGGACTCGAGTGGTAAAGAAGCGGGTCAAGCCTCGGGATCCTCTCGTACCCAAGGTGTTGATCCCAATCCAGGAAGAAAGGTTTGAGTTGCCTGAGCAGGTGGAGTAGTTATAGATAGTGTGTGTGTTTGAATAAAAGCTGAACTTAGTTTAAAATGAATTAGATAATAGTTTGTAATAAAGAGAGTTTGTGAGATATTAAATTTGGTTTGTAATAAAGTAGTTAGTGGTTCTTGTTTTCATACTTCAACCTAAAAAGATCTTGGTTAGTATTAAAGGGGTTTAGTTTCATTTCTTTATTATTTGTTAATCAGATTGTACAGGTTTGGTGATTAGCTAGTAACCCCCAGACTTATACTCCGGGTCTAGAGGTCGTTACATTATTGCTTCGAACACTGACTGTCAATAAACAAATGTACTTTCACTGGAATCCTTTCTGGTATTTTAGACAACGTCTTCATTAACCTCTGTCTATACCCTGTCTTCAATTCTTCAGATTCCTATGCTTTGAACACTGTCTATCTTCAATCAATACTAATACACTGAAATCTTCCGGTAGCACTTGTATAGTGAATCTACAACATTTCTGAAACCCTGAAAGTCTTTAACCTTTGTTCTTCACTCAGGCATGATCATATTAATGAACTTCTTTCAGTGACCTATAGACAGACTTCAGGCCTTCTTCTAATCTTCTGATTCTTTATATTTTCCTTGTCTTCATTCTTTCTGATTTCTTATGTAGACGTAGTATTATTAACCTGTCATGTTCTAGTGTTGTTATCGTATTGAGTTATCACGTAACTGTTCATACAGCTACGCAGTCTCACCAACAATCTCCCCCTATTTGATTGTTAAACTTAACAAACAAATTAAATAGAGAGGATAACTCAACTAACAACTAGAAAAAGTAATGTACCAGGACTTATAAATAATGCTACTGGTTTTCTGGATCAAATACTGTATTTCCAGATTTCTTGAGTAACTGAAATGAAAGATGCTTGTTCCTCTAGCACTGAACTAATCTTCAAGTAGTTTTTTCTTCATTTCCTTGGTTCTTCAAATCTCTGCCAGATAATACTTATCAGTCTTGAAGTAATCATCAACAGTTTTTTTTGTACAACCACATTTCTTGTTGAGAAGCGCATATCTCTCTTGCTTCTCCCCCTATGAGAATCAACTGCTTAAAAGAGATCACCTTCGTCTACCACCTCTCCCGTACAATAGGATCCGCAGATAAGAACTAATGGTACTCCCTTTTGGAAAACAGCTTCTTCCCTTATGAAGAATAGTGATGAACCAAACCACTTCTTCTGATGTTGTGTGATGTACATGTGCTTTACCTTTTTCCTCCACCCTACTATTTCTCCCCCTTAGTTGAGGAATCCTCCAAACTATTATATAAGCTTTTATCTCCCCCTTAGAGAAGGAATGTATGTTGTAGTCTGAAGGAGTTCTCATATTTTACTTGGTTGGTAAAGAAATAACAAGTTATAGTCTGATCAACCATGTCCCTTTAAATGATGCAAGAATGACTTTACTGTTGATCATCATGTTCACCAATCTTCCCAACTCCTTATACCTCCCAAATGTGAGATCACCAAGTGTTACCAATTTTGAGCTCCCAAAGGTCCCGAAGTATTCTAATCCAATCTGTAAATGTTAGGTTCCTAAGAGTTAAGTTCCAATCATAAACAGATTCGAGACCCGAAGTATCAAGAACCATGTTTAGGGATAGGGAATGGGATATGGTGTTTTTCTTTCTTCCTCACTGTGAGTGTGTGATTCTGTTTCGTGTGCCTCACAAGTGTTTCACTCTTCTCTCCACTCGTGTTTACACTCATTCTCACAAGTGTATCACTCCTCTCATAGCTCCAAAATCTAGCTGTACCTGCAAGGAAAATCACCTTAGCCATCCTCAAGGAGGTCACAGGTGGTGCAATGGGAGTTCGCAAATCCCCATCCTTGTTAGACTCGTCAGAAAAATCTGAGTCATAATTCTAATATCTGTGAAGACATTTCCTTGTGACTCATCAGGTAATATCTGAATCATTATCAACAAGTTTCCGATCTGCACCTATGTCAGATCCACTATCCGCAGATGCATTCAGGTTTATTAGTCCTGGGGAGGTAGACACTGACCACTGACATATGGCTATTGGATCAGTATCCTCTCCTAACACCTGTAAAGGCAATTGGTCCATTAAAGAACCTTGAACAATTGAATCAGACCGTAAAATGTTCAAAACTCTTGTTTCCGTCAACTCATCCTTTGTGTGTGTAACCTTTCCTTGTGCATCAAAAATTGTTTATGTTTGAGGTGGTGACACTACATCGGATATCCTGGTCGACAGGCGAATTTCAATAGACGCACCCTATTGAGAGGATGAATCTAGTAACTGTTTTGTGCCTTTTCAGCCATTACATCTTTTTGAGAAGATGTATGGGGGCTAGCAGTTGTCTCTGTTTAAATATATTTCAACTTTGTAGGAGACAGAGCTGCTGGGTTGACTTCAGAACCTTCCTTATGTGGTGCACTAAGGCACTTTCTCCCTCACGCTCATTCATACTTCATTTTAGGGGTAAGAGAGTGTTGGTTGGTTATGTTTCTGTGTTTGTCTTTACAGTCTGGGATAGAAGTTATGGGTTTTCAACCTCATGACTATCAAATGAAATAAGGCTATTGGAGGCTGAACCTGTTTCACAGAACATATGGCAATATAGAGATAAAATGCACTTAAGATCTATAATGAATGAAAATTATGCATTTAATCTTTGAGAGAAATGATGTACAATAGTGATTTTAAAAAGATTTTAATGAAATAAGCAATCACCATTGTAAAAAGAAGTTTGATTTTACTCTTAAAACTGTTCGAGTGCACAAGTCTGTTTTTATGCCTAAAAAGATAAAATGATTTGATAAGACACAGACTGATGACCTAGCAGTATTAAGAAGAGAGGGAAAGATTTGTCTTTCAATATGAATGAGTTTTTGTAAAAGTATTGATCACTTAACAAGAATGATTATGCTGCTGATTTTAAATTATAGTGAATCTTTCAGATATAGCAACTCATATAGATTCACTAGAACTTAAAATCTCACAATTATCTGTAACAAAATATTAACAATATATCATTATCTGATACTTGTCAAGTACTTTAGATACCAATAATTATGTTGCATCCTATTTTAAATATTAAAATAAGATATCAATGAATTAAATACCAATTATCTATCAAAAAGATATCAGCATTCAATTTCATATATCATACAATTGTTAACTCCTAACAACTGTAATATCTCAAACAATACTGGTTCGATAAATAAAGCAACATTAACCAACATTGTCTTGTTTGTAATCTTAGAAATATTCTAAGTCTCATATACTTTGATCCATTGAGTATTGCATCTATTATCAAAGTGTTAAGGAATTTGCAAATAAAAAAAATATTCTAAATTGACAACATATGGTTACTTCTAATAAAGCAATCAAACATTTTAGCAATAGTTGTACTTAAGAAAAATTTCTACACTTTCTATATTAGTATAAGTGACTGAAGATAAACATTGATTACTTAGAGGAGTTGTAAGTAATGTCACAAATACTAATACTTCAAAATTAGTTCATAGTTAAACTCTTAACTAAGTATCATTGACTGATATGAGTCAAGAATTAACACACAACTAATCATGCTACAATCATATTCTGATTTCAGTGAATTCTTGAGATATAAGCATTGCTAAATTCACTAAAACCAAAATCTCATAATTAACTTATAATACATAAGTTACAGTCAATATACTAGATATCAATTGTTGACAGATTTAGTTATAATCAATCATGCTGCTTATTTATTTTAAGTTAGTTTGAATTATGGAGCAAATAAAATCATTGAATTGCTTCAATTTCCATAATCCAAACTTCCCAAAATAAATATTAAATAAATAAATACTAAATATCTATGAGTTAGATACTAGCACTTAAATATTTATAATTATCCTTGAATAGTTACCAACAGAATATATGACTTAAATATAAGGTAATCACTCTCTGGATAATTAGTAATTTTAGAAATACTTTCTAAGCATATAAAATATTGAGAGTTTTATAAACATGACTTAGAAAATACTTCAACTTTTAATATCAGTGATTTTAGATATAAGCATTGATTACTTAGAACAAAAATTCTAAATAATATCACCGATACTAAAAGTATCATAATTATTCATACATGATACAAATAACTATGATGCATATTATTTTAACACAATTCAAATTATGAGGCTGATATGGAATGGAATTGTCTACAGTCATAATTTAAATTAATTAAAATAAAGTTCAAACTTAATGCTATAATACTTAACTACCACAAATGTATATGACATTGTAATCATGATAATCAAGATAGTAGCATTAAGTATGAGGTACTGGATTACTGATAAATTTACAAGTCCTTTAAATATTGAAGATTTAATACTTGTAAACTTATATGAAGAATTCCTTACATATGGGATTTCCAACTAATATGCAATAAATGATATCCCACACTTACAAACCAGTCTTGAAAAATTAACTTTATCAAATGATTTTATAAATGTTTCTGTCAATAATTCTTTGACTAAAAGACATGCTCTCAAAAGTAATGATACCTGGTGTGAAGGTGCCTTGTCATAGAGTGTTCCACAGAGTTGTTGGATTTGAAGTTGTTTCTCATCATAACAAGAAATCAATCTTTTTCCATGAAGTTGACAGCTTCCTGAGATGCTTCTCCTGTTACTTAAGTTGACAGCTTCAGAGATGCTTCTCCTGTCTTTCTTACAACCTGCGTAATCTATATCTATATAGCCAAACATGTTAAGCACAATATCTTTAGGGTACTTTACTCCAAGAGTTGGTAGTCCCTTAAGATATCTAATAATCTAGTTAATAGCTAAAAGATTGGATTCTCTAGGATCCACTTGGAACCTTGCACATTGGCATCTTGAGAACATTACATGTTGTCTATTAGCATTTGAGTAAAAGAGTGAGCTTGTCATACCTCTATAGCTTGTAATAATTACCTGAGTTGCATTGATCAAGCTTTAGTGGTTTCTGTTGGTAAGTAGTCTTGGCATGTTCAGAATGTTCTAAATTTTTCATCTTCAGAAGATCATTATACTTACTTGTATTGCCATCATCCTTTTGGTTTACTCGTGCTCCTAAAAGAATTGTTATTTTGGCTTGCTTGAGCTCCTAAAAGAATTATCCTAATGGCTTGCTTGAAGTAATTCCAAAAAGAATTGTAACCTTTCCAACATGCTCCTCCATACCTACTATGCAATTACTTAGCAAATAATCTTGCACAAGTTTTTGTTAGTAGACCAACATATAACATTATCATTATATCAGAGAACATATATAACATTATGTTTGTGCCTAGTGATAAGAGAGTTATTAATATGATGACTCTACTAGTTCATATTAAACTGTAACTTCAGTTAGAGTGCCATACCATGTCCTTGACGATTGCTTGAATAGTATACTAGTTCATACCAACCTGTAAGGATCTTGAATCTCATCATGGATCGCACTAAAACTTACTATTTGGTCGCACTCAACCTCTCGACATCCTATCTTTCTATTTCCTAATCCTATTCCTAACCCTTTATCCATTCCCGACAATCTAGGCTTGTTTCAGTGACTTATAACCTATGGCTCTGATGTCAAACTGTAACGCCCTCCAAAACCGGGTCAGAAGTTTAGGGTTTATAACACACAAACACAATATATAAACCTTTAAATAAAATATTATATGTATTGACCCTTCTTTACACAACCACGGACCGCAACAGGTTAAAGTATGAAAACAAGCCACAGTCTTAGCTTTTATTATATCGTATCAAATCCCAACTAGTTCAACTTACAATTAATAATAATATCGTTCTTACAATCTTGCATAACTCATCTACAATATAAAGCTCCTACTAGCTCGATCCAACTTAACCTGGAATCCTAGCTTGCACACTGGACTGGGAATCCTCATTACCAACAATTTCCTTTTCAACTGTTGAAAATATAAAAAACTTTTCAAGAGTGAGCTAACTAGCTCAGCAAGTCATAATAGCAATAACAGAGGTTAAACAATAACCAATTGAAATGATTCAGAAGAATCAAGTTTCTGAATAAGCAATGATTAGAATTGGATATTCACTTTTCATTTTAAAAACCAAGATTAGGCTGATGATCAGTCACGCACTAACCGCGAGCAAGGCTCCCAGCTTTGCTCTATATACTGGATCCAAAGCACGTATTGGCCTATTATGACCACGAATCTGGTCCAACCACGAATCTGGTCTACATTTATAAAACCATCCAATTCTAAAACAATTCAATATGATAACCAATGTAATTCAATAAGCTGAATCATAAACAACATTTATTCTAAAATAAGGAATTCAAATAGATTGGCTTTCAATCAAGGAAAGAATCAGAAAGTAGAAGACCAAGGGTTCAAGGGTTCCAAGGATTGGTCTTCTGTTAAACAAGGAATAAGGGTTGGTATGTCAAGCAATTCAATATCAGAAATCAGTATGTGGTAGATATGTATTTGTGGGGTAGTATCGTATGTGTCTGGCTCGTATCTGGGAATTCAACAATCAATGGTTTATGAAGAATAAGGCTTATGGCTCAAGATCAATAAGAATCAAGGTTCAAGGTTAAATAGTTTAAAGTGGTTGCAATATAAAATAGGAGTTATTTTGAATAATACCGACATGTTATGAGATAGTTTGAAAATATTTACAATATATCTTGAAGAAAGGTTCAGAAGTACTTGCCTTATCACCGATGATTTCCAACTTTACTTGTACCCATCTAACAGTTTTACTTTTCCATCACTTTCCTTCCTTTTTCTATGCCTTGCTTCTATTCATCGATCACTTACTTTCTTTTTATACACTTCAGTTCTATTTACTGATCACTGGCTTCCTTTTCTATGCCTCGCCTACTCTGCTATGCATCACAAGTATCTATCAATATTTAATCTCATATCATTCTATTCATCACATAGACGTCATAAGCTTTCATCTACCCTTCGTTTTACCCAAATCCGACGTACGGATTGAAAGTTATGAATAAAACAGTCAAACAATGCACGTACAATCATATTACGCATCAATTAGATCACATATAACACATAGCACATAAGACATTCAATTAAAATAATTATTCAAAGAAGATTCGAGGTTAAAATGATTTTCCATATATTTATTACGAATTTTTGAATATTTTTTGTAATTAAAATTGGACTACGAATCATTTTATAATTAAATAATAGGGTTCGAACACCCGAATTTGACTTTAAAACAACTTTATAATAATTATCGAGCCTTAAAAATAATTTTAAATAATATTTTAAAGCTCGAAACTATTTTTCAGGATTTTTAAATCAATTTTTAATTAATTAAATCCATATATTAAATTAATTAAAATTAATAAATAATTAATAAAATTAATCAATCAATTAATATTAAATTAATCTATTAATTAAAATAATTAAAAATTAATTAAAATTAATTAATAAAATAAATTAGATTTATTTTTGAATAAATAAATAATTAAAATAATTTTTCTGAAATTAAAATAACTAAATAAACAATTTTTTGATTTTTAAAATAATACAAATATCGTTTTTAATATAAAGTAAACATCAATCCATTTTTTGTAAAAACTCCGTAACTTCAGTGACCTAAGTGTAAAAACAGATGTACAAATTTGATTTAGGACAAATTTGGATTGAAACCGGGTTATTTCCCGGGTCGAAATCGACCCGACCGGGTCATTCAAGAACAACAGAACCCGTCAGAAAAACTGAGATTCCGACGAGCTTAATTCATGCAAACCCTGAATCGTTTGGTGTTATTTTGTATCCCAATCGACTCATGAACATAACAACAACACAGGGATAGTCTTCTTTATGATTTATAACCCCTGGAACAAATTTTCCGACGAACTCGCCACTAAAGCCGGCGAGTTCGAAGGTTTTCCGACCAACTGATTCCGGCATCCAAACTCTGATTTCTTTACATGGTTCGATTGCTTATAACACGATCTAACAGTTGGTACTCATCAAACATATCCAGAATCAACCGTTATAAAAATTCCAATTTTCGATTGAATTTATTCATGCATATAAAACCTAATTTCAAGTGTTCAGAATCAAACATCAATTTCTATATGTTATTGAACTCGGTTTTTGATATATAATATATCAAAATGACCAGGAAGAAAAGATCTACATGATTATGCCATCAAATCATATCAAAAATATCAAGAACAAAAATTCATATTTTAATTCATAAATAATTCGAAATAAAATAATTAAATCAGAAAAATACCTTGATTTCTACACCAAAACTAATGGTTGATTCAGAAAGGTCTTTTCGAGAGCTTCGATTTGATATATTGCACGCCCGAATCGGAGTTCAATAACGCCTTCGTTCGTGCGTTTGATTTTCAAGAACGCGACATGAATTCGATATTTTTTCTGTATTTTACAGGGTTTTACTGACTGATTATAATTATACGAATATAATGAAATGATAAAAGGGCTATATATATTTTTGGAATATTGGTTCATTTTGGATCATTTTGGATCGATAAATTAGTTACTTAGTCGCTAAGTAACTCCAAAAATGATCTAATTTGGTACCCGTATTTGATAATTATCCAAACTGGGCTTCTTATAAAACACTTTATATGAAAATAATGTAATAATATCTCGTCTTTCGAGAATACGGGTTTTGTTGATTCACCGAAATGATTATCGTATCGAAAATCTTGCGCCGGACCGCGCACGGGTCAAACCGTAATCCGGATTGAAAAAGTCAAAACATGGAAAATGTCCGAAATTACCAGATCAGGTTAGGAATGAGTTTTCGGAAAAGTTTCGGGTTATTAAAAACGTAAAAACGGTTGAAGTTGGACGATTTCCGGCTTTATAAAATAATTTTATAATTATTCAGAAAATAATTAATAAATTTATAAATTAATATAAAATCATATAACAGCCCAAAAATTACCATAAAAATATCGTAATTATCTATATTTTATTCTGGTCATAATAAAATTAACATACTTATACGTTACCACATATAAGCATCCACATATCCACACCCATCATCAGATAATTCACCACAAATCACATAATAATCACATAAATATCATTTATTGATAAAAATAATTACACGCAATATCCCGGATATTACATCTTATTTCTGTAGGATAATCTTTCTGAGCCTTTTTGTGTGAGATGTGTGAAAAAATTGAAAGTAAAACGGAATTTAAGAGAGGCGGGATCCTTCCTAGCAAAAGGACAGGTAGATGAGAGATATGATTTAGTAATCCTTGTGAGGAAGCTCTGACTATTAAAAGTCATGAGATGTGTGGTGTGAGGAGTAGTGAGACTATTGTAAAAGAATAGAGAGATTAAGTTTTAATTTGCTATATGTTTGCAGATGCTCAGAGTAATAAAGAAACAGATGCTGAACAGCAGTCTGTTGAATCTTAGGAAAACTATGATGTATCAAAGGCTATTAATCTCCCTGCAAGTCTAAGTACTGATACTTTCTTGCAGTCCATATATTCTACTATTCCACCACGTGAGACAATCCCTATTTTTGTTGAAAAATGGTCCATTTACTCTACTTTACCATCGTCGGAGGAAATCCATGTTGTTGCTGAAGATGTAGTAGCACAACAGTCCATTCATAAACTTTCATTCATTTCAGAATCACCACAGCATGTTACAGGAACTGAAGTTCTGGAAGAAAATGTTGAAGCTCCAATTCATTTATCTACAATACTTGAAGATGTGGAGCTAACTACTAAAGGTGTGGAAGCTTCTGAAAATACTGGATCATATATTGCACCAATTTCTCATTCAAATCTTTATGCTGAAACTGGTGATAAAGTTCAGCAATTAGTGCAAAATCTGGTTGTTGTTGAAGAATCTAATGATGGTGAAGAAGCTAATGTTTCCAATACTATTATAGATCCTAAGGATGATCTATTCTTCCCTGAAGATATGCCTATGCATGTGAGACAACAGAAACTAAAAGAGTTAGATGCTACAAAAGAAAAGGATTATTCTGATAATCTCTGGAATGCTCATTGGAAAGATAATATATATCATATTTCCAGAACATGAGCTGTTGCACATCTGGAAATAGCAGAACAGAAGATTACAAATCCTAATATGATGAATCATCTGAAATCATCAACTTTAGTTGTCAGATCCTTACACACGGCTCATGAAACAACTACTACTCAAATCAATCAAATTAAAAAATCTTTGATTGCTTCAAAGCTGACTACTCATCAGGAAATTCAGAAACAAATTTCACCAATGGTTGCCAGACAAATTTCAATTGAAGCCATATCAAGCTAGATTGGAAGCTAAACAAGATCAATTGTCTGCTCAACTTACAGAAGTACAGAATTCAATGGAGCTGATTCTTTCTCTACTGCTTGGTGATGATGCCAAAAAGAGGGAGAAAATTATTAAATCTAAATGCAAACATCTGTCATTGTCAAGTACTGATGCTGAAAATTCTGATGGAGGTAATAAGGGGGACAGAAGGATAGACAAAGGAGGAAATAAATGAAGAGTTGAAGATTTAACTGTTGTTGATGAAGACTAAGGTATTCTGGAGATAGGAGCTGGTACTGAAGCAAGTTAAATTTCTCAAGACAACAGCTAAGGAAAATAAAGGAAGACTTCAAAAAATCCATGAAAACAGCAAATGTTGATATTGCTGAAATTTCTCAAGTATTTTATGAAGATGATCCTTTTAACAAACCAAGCGGAGGTATAGTTATAAGGAAAATCAGTCAAACAGAAGATCTCAGATCACAAGATACAATAAATGTTGACTTGAAGCTTAAAGGAAAAGAGATGAGAGAAGTCAAAGTTTTAAAGTCTGAAGCCAAAGTTGTTGAAAAGGAAAATTGTTGAAGCATTCTGAGCTGAGGAAGTAGAATTAACCTCTGACATTGCTCAAGTTAAAGAAGCAATTCTGGATGAAGAGTAAAGTCTGATATTCATTGAAGCAAGATTGAATATGCATACTTGATTCCCGTATTTAGATAATTTTGACATCATCAATTGGAACTTGTCCATAATTCCATAATGAACAAGTTGGGGGAGATTGTTAGGAGCAATTTATGATATCAAATAGAAACTATCAGAAGCATCGAAAGATGATACTTACTAGCATCGACGGATGATAGTTACAAACATCGAAGGATTACAAGCATCGACGGATGATGATGATTGCATCGACGGATGATGATGACATTGACGGATGTTGATATTCGATGGATAATAATATCAACAGATGATGATGTCAATAGATGACAAAATCAGTATTTGTCACATCAGTTGATCTTTGAGGAGGAAAAGGAAACAAGAACTCAAGTCGGTGAAAGACTTTATCTCAGAAGCAATTGTATAGGTTTCCTTGTTGTTTATAGAATAGGATTCATTATACATTGGTAGATGTGCTCTATCTAAAGCACATATTAGGTTCATGCTATAAGCATTATGACATTGTTATATCTTTCGCATAACCTAGCAGCTCTCAAGGATATTTGTTCATCCTTTTGAGAGAGTATGATTGTAATAAGTTTTTATAAGATTAATATAAAAACTGTTGATTCTGTTGAAGCCTTATCGAATTAATTATATTAACTGTATTCATCCCCCCTCTATAGTTGATTAAGGGCCTAACATTTCTATTTGGCTTGCCTGCTCCAAAATTCTTTTTGAATTTGAGCTTGGCAAACCTTCTTGACAGGAAAGCTAAATGTTCATTTATGTCTTCCATTTCCTCTTGACTAAGATGATCTTGAAGTTCAGCTACTAGCCCTTTTCCTATGCCTTCACGAACCCTTAAGTTTGGTGTAGATTCCACAGCTTCAGCCTTCATCTCTTTTCTTCTCTCATGCTCAGCTACCGGTGTTATAGATCCTCCCTTCTTCCTTCCTTTTTCCATTTGCTCATCTTGTTATAGCTCAAGTTCATAAGTCTTTAGATTCCCATACAGTCTCTCCAAGGTAAACTTCTTGTAAACTTGTGAGTTTCTGAGAGAGACAGTCATAGGCTTCCATTCCTTTGGTAGAGATCTAAAAAACTTCAGGTTTGAATCTTTTGTTTAATAAACCCCTTCCATGCAGTTTTAGTGCATTTAGTAGTTTTTGAAATCTACTAAATATGTCACTTAAAGATTCACTGTCTTCACAATGAAAGTGCTCATACTGCTGGATTAGAAGTTGCATTTTGTTTTCTCTCACTTGCTCAATTCCATCACAAATGATCTGAATTGTATCACATACATCTTTAGCAGTTAATGACATTGTCAAACATGTCTCCATCAAGATGATTGAACAGAATGTTCATACTCTTTTTGTCTTTGTGTACTCGCTCAATGTCTTCATCTGTCCATTCTGCTTATGGCTTTGGAACAATTTGCTCATCACCTACAGCTCCTTCATTATTTGTAGCAGCTTTTCTAGGGACGTGAGGGCCTTTCTCAATGCAATCCACATAAATTTCACTTTGAGAGAGAAGATCCAGGTGTATTTTCACCTTCCAGTGGTGATAGTTGTCTTTTTCTACAAATGGAATTTTTACTCCAACATCTTTTCTGCTCATCTTGTTAGTTGTTGTGATCTTTAAACTCTTTGTACTTCAAGAGCTTGCTCTGACACCAATTGTTATTCCCAAACAATCTAACAAAGAATTACAGAAGAGGGGGGTTGAATGTAATTCTGGTTTCTTTTTAATTTCAAGAAAAACTCTAACTCAAATATATATAATAATGTTTGATTAAGCAAAAGTGCGAAATGAAAATATTGATATAATCAAACATACAAGTATTTAAAAACTTTCTGGTGGATTGAACTTATCCAGCAGATATATATATATATATATATATATATATATATATATATATATCGAGAACTCTGTGATACAAAGATTATACACAGCTGCTTACAAGTACTCACAAAGAACAGAGAAATTCTTCACAGATACAGCCTTTTCTATTTCTCTAATTCAAGTGCTTACTTGATTGATTTTTTCTACTTGCTACTCTTGGTTTATGTTAGATATATTTTAGATGTCATGTCTAATATGTTTCATGTTTAGTTTTCAGGTCTTAACAAACAGGAAATATCAGTACTTACTAGAATCAGTACTTACTGGAAGTCAGAACTTAAGGATATCAGAACTTAGATTATCAGAAGATAAATATCAGAAGATGGATATCAGAACTTAAGTACGGGAGGACTAACAGTTAAGGAAGGAAGCTGATTTATAGGAAAGAAGATCAAGACTAATACAAAAGAAGATATGCATGGAAAGAGTTAGAAGATAAGAAGACTTGTATAAGATATATGATTGATATATTTTAGGAGACAAAATTATATTCGATATCAATTAGAAGTTATCTTGTAACTGTGTACTATATAAACTCAGACATAGGTTTATACTATATGTGTTATCATTATCGAGAAGATCATACATTGTAACCTAGCAGCTCTCGTGATATTTGTTCATCACTGAGAGAGAACAGTTCCATTGTAACAGAGTTTATTATATCGAATATATTTGTATACTGTTACTTGTGTTCGAAATTGATTTAATTGTATTCTAAACTGTATTCAACCCCCTTCTACATTGTTGTGTGACCTAACAATTGTTATCAGAGCCTATCTGTTAATACACATACAGTAAAGATCCAAACAAATATGTCTGAAGAAGCAGAAAATCCAACCAAGCCCACCAAAACTGAAAAAACTAAAAACACTCAAATCCACAGTCGATATGAGACTATTAGGCTTCCTATACTGAGACCTTCTGAGTATCGCATATGGAAAGTGAAGATGGCTATATTTCTGGAAGCTACTGATCCAGAATACCTTGACAGAATTAATGAAGGACCGCATAAGCCAACCAAGCTCTCTGTTATAGTTGCAGATCAGCCAGCAAAGACCATACCAAAAGAGAAAAGTGAGTATACAGCTGAAGATATCTCATCCATTTCCAAGGATGTAAAGGTAAGGCATTTGCTGCATAGTGCCATTGATAATGTCATGTCAAACGGGGTAATTCATTGTAAGACTGCAAAGGAGATATGGGATGCTTTGGAGACAAGATGCCATGGAACTGATGCAATCAAGAAGAACAAGAGGACTATACTCACTCAAGAGTATGAGCACTTTGACTTAAAAGCTGATGAGTCATTAACTGAATTATATGACAGGTTTGTCAAACTCTTGAATGATCTGTCACTGGTGGACAAGGAATATGATCTTGAAGATTCAAATCTAAAATTCCTTTTAGCTCTTCCTGAAAGTTGGGATTTGAAGTCTACTACTATAAGAGACAACTATGCTCTTGATGAAACTACTCTTGATGAAATTTATGGTATGCTCAAGACTTATGAACTTGAGATGGATCAAAAAAGCAAGAGATATGGGAGAAAGTCAAGGACAGTTGCTCTTAAGGCTAAGGAGGAATTCCCCAAAGTGGTTGTCTCAAAGAAAGGCAAAGGAAAAGTTCTCATCACAAAGTCTGATTCAGAATCATCAAGTTCTGATGATGATGATTCAGAAACTGAAAGTTTACCTGAAATAGATGCTGATGAAGAGATGATGAAATTGTGTGCTCTTATGGTGAAGGGTATCACAAAGATAGCTTACAGAAAATTCAGAAGGGGAAAGAAGTTTTTCAAGAAAGGTGGAAGTACTGATAAGAAAGGTTTCAGAAAATCTGAAGGCAAAGGTGCAAAGTTTGACAGAGGAGATAACTCAAATGTCAAATGCTACAATTGTGGTGAAAGAGGCCACATATCTCCTGAATACAAGAAAGAAAAAAGTGACAAACGCAAGGTACTTGTCACAAAGAAGAAAAGCTGGACAGACACTTCAGATTCTGAAGGTGAGGTGAACTAGCCTTGATGGCAAATGCTGATGGCTGCCCTGAAACTGCTGAACTGAAGGTACCTCAAACAACTTATGCCTTTCATACTGATGAGATTACTGAGCTGAGATTATATCTTAAAACCATGTTTATTAGCTACAGAGATCAAACTTTAACATGTGAAAGATTAACTTCTGAAAATCTTGCTTATAAAAAAAGGAATGATTATTTAGAAAAAGAGTTAGTTATGTTCCATCAAACTCAGAAAGAGAGAGATGATGCTTTTTATGTTAGAGATGAATTGCTAAAATTGAATAAATCTCTCAAAATTGAGTTAGAAAAAGAAAAAGAGATTATCAGGACTTGGACTAACTCTGGCAGAACAACTCAGAATTTATTAAGTAGTGGAAACTGGAAAGAGGGCTTAGGTTATGGAGATGATAAAAGTGAAAAAGGAACTGAATAAATTAAGCCAATTATTGTTAAACAAACTGTTAAGCCAAAGGTAAATCATGTTAAGTTTGTAGCTAAAACTGTAAAGTCTGATTCTGAAAAGATGAAAGAGTTTGTGACAGAAGTTAAGGAGAAGTCAACTTCTGAAAAATTAGAACAGGATAAACCAGCTGAAGTCAACATAGGCTTAATGACAAAAAAGCAGCTTAAGTATAAGCTGAAAGAAACAAGAAATGTCAACAAGGTTAAGGCAGTTAGGAAAAATAGGAATGGAAAGGAAGGTGTGAATAAAAGCAATAATTATATGCCTGTTCCTAATGCTCCTAGAAAGAAATGTTATAACTGTGGAAACTCTAACCATCTTGCTTCTTTTTGTAGGAAGAATAAGAATATAAACTCTTTACCTCCTAAGTCAGGAGTTAAGAGTCAGTCTGTTAGGTTTAAGCCACAAAATCCTTGTTTTCATTGTGGAAGTTTATGGCATTCCATTTATACTTGTAAGGAATAACATAGTTTATATTGTGATTATTATCAAATAAAACCTTCTTTGAAGAAAGTTGCTTTAATTCCTTCTAGTGTAAAGTCTGATGCAAAGTCTGATATAAGTTCTGATAAACAACATGTTAGCATAAACTCTGATATTAAATCCACTGCAAATGCTAACAAACTTAAAAAGGCCAAAGGATCCAAGCAAGTCTGGGTCCTTAAAACTAACCATTAGTGGTCTTTGTGATTGCAGGGCAACAGGAAAAACATCCTAGTACTGGATAGATGATGTTCAGGACATATGACTGGAAATAAAGCCCTGCTCTCAGACTTTGCGGAGAAAGCTGGCCCAGGAGTTTCTTATAGAGATGGCAACATGGGAAAAACTCCGGGATATCGCATTATTAATCTTGGGAATGTCATCATTGAAACAGTAGCTCTTGTCTCAGGAATTAAACACAATCTGCTGAGTGTGAGTCAAATCTGTGAGAGAGGTTATCATGTGGATTTCTTTGAAGAACACTGTGAAGTTGTAAGCAATTCTACAGGCAAAGTGGTTCTGAAAGGTTACAGGCATGGTAACATTTATGAAGCCAGACTTTCAACAAGTTCTGATGGTTCTGCAATCTGTCTGTTGAGTAGAGCATCAATTGAAGAAAGCTGGAATTGCACAAAAGACTCTCTCATTTAAACTTCAACAACATAAATGAGCTTGTAAAGAAAGATCTTGTGAGAGGACTGCCAAAATCAGTATTTGCTCCTAATGGCCTTTGTGATTCATGTCAAAAGGCAAAACAAAGAAAATCTTCTTTCAAGAGCAAAACTTAGTCATCAATTCTTGAGCCTTATCATTTACTGCATGTTGATCTATTTGGTTCAGTCAATGTCATGTCTATTGCAAAGAAGAAATATGTTATGGTTATAGTGGATAAGTTCACAAGGTACACTTGGGTGTACTTCTTGCACAAGAAGAATGAAACTGTATTTACTCTAACTGATCATGTCAGACAGCTGGATAAGTTGGTCAAAGATTCTGTTAAAAGTATAAGAAGTGATAATGGCACTGAGTTCAAGAATTCAATCATGGAAGAGTTCTGCAAAGAGCATGGAATCAAACAAGAATTTTTTGCACCTGGAACTCCACAGCAAAATAGAGTTGTAGAAAGAAAGAACAAGACTCTCATTGAAGCTGCACAAACTATGCTTGATGAAGCAAAGCTGCCAACCTACTTTTGGGCTGAAGCTGTGTAGACCGCTTGTTTTACACAGAATGCAACACTCATAAACAAGCAAGGAAAAACACCATATGAGATGGTGAAGAAAAAGAAGCCAAATCTGAAATACTTTCATGTATTTGGTTGCAAGTGTTTTGTTCTTAAGACTCATCCTGAGCAGCTGTAATTTGATCTAAAAGCTGATGAAGGAATTTTTGTTGGATATCCACTTTCCACAAAAGCCTTAAGAGTCTACAATTTTAGAAGAAGGGTTGTCATGGAATCTATCAATGTATCTTTTGATGATAAGAAGATTACTGGACTTGAAGATTTCAATGATCACGATCAGCTGAGATTTGAAAATGAAGACTTAAATTCTGATTCCGTAAATTCTGATGACTTAAACTCTGATCCTGTAAGTACTGATATCATTGAATCTGTGGTAACAACTCCAAAGGAAAATGCACCTGTCATGGGGGAACAAGCTGGAAATCCTACCACATCTCAAGACTCTCAAGAAGCATCAGGACCTGTCACTAGCTCTTCAAGTTCTGATTCATCTAGCTCTGATGAGTCAAATTCTGATAATTATGGAAGCTCTGATACTTCACATCCTGAAGGATCCAAGTCAAATTCTGAAGTCTCAGAGAGTATAACAACAGGGGGAGCATCAAAAAATGCTGATGGAGATAGCATGGATCATGGGGGAGGATCCAGTTCTAGAAGTCAACTTCAATCTGCAAGGAAGTGGACCAAATCACATACACCTGACTTAATTATTGGAGATCCTGAAGCAGGTGTCAGAACTAGAACTGCAACATCAAATGAATGTCTCTATCACTCTTTTCTATCTCAGACTGAACCAAAGAAAGTGGAAGCAATACAGGAAGAGTTAAAGGAATTTGAAAGAAATAAAGTCTGGACCCTAGTGCCAAGACCAAAGAACAGATCAGTTGTTGGCACAAAATGGGTGTTCAGAAACAAAACTGACAGTGATGGCATAATTACAAGGAATAAAGTAAGGCTGGTTGCTAAAGGCTACTCTCAACAGGAGGGTATTGATTATGATGAAACATTTGCACCATTTGCTAGATTAGAAGCCATAAGAATCTTTTTGGCTTATGCTGCTCACAAAAAGTTTAAAGTCTTTCAAATGGATGTGAAAAGTGTTTTTCTTAATGGAGAATTGGAAGAAGAGGTCTATGTTAAACAACCTCCAGGCTTTGTAGATTCAAAATTTCCAAATCATGACTACAGGCTTGACAAAGCACTTTATGGCCTTAAGCAAGCTCCTAGAGCATGGTATGAGACTTTAACTCAATTCCTTCTGGAAAGTGGATTTCACAGAGGTACAATTGATAAAACACTGTTCTACCTCAACCATGAAAAGGACTTACTTTTGGTACAGATATATGTTGATGATATCATATTTGGTTCTATAAATGCCAAACTGTGTGAGAGGTTTGCAAATCTAATGCAGTCAAGATATCAAATGAGTATGATGGGAGAACTTAGTTATTTTTTGGGCCTTCAAGTCAAGCAAAATGAAGAAGGTACTTTTATCTGTCAAACCAAGTACACCAGAAATTTACTGAAGAAATTTGGAATGCAAGATTGTTCAACTGCATCCACTCCCATGGCCACTGCAACCAAGTTAGATAAAGATATTGGCTCACCAGTAGATATTACTAACTACAGAGGTATGATTGGTTCTTTACTCTATTTAACTGCAAGTAGACCTGATATCATGTATGCTACCTGTCTTTGTACAAGATTTCAGGCTGATCCAATTGAACCTCATTTAATAGCTGTGAAGAGAATTTTCAAGTAGCTTAAGGGTAAAGCTGATCTGGGATTGTGGTATCCTAGAGAATCGGATTTTAAGCTAATAGGTTACTCAGATGCAGATTTTGCAGGATGCAAAATAGACAGGAAAAGCACTAGTGGAAGCTGCCAATTTCTTGGAGGCAAATTGGTTTCTTGGTTTAGCAAGAAACATAAGTCAATTTCCACATCAACTGCAGAAGCAGAATATATTGCTGCAGGAAGCTGTTGTGCACAGATTCTTTGGATGAAGAATCAATCACTGGATTACGGGTTAGAATTTTCTAAAATCCCTATTTAATGTGATAATCAAAGTGCTATTGCTATGACAGGTAATCCAGCTTAACACTCAATGATAAAGCACATCAGCATTAGGTACCATTTTATAAGGGAACATGTGATGGAAGGTATAGTGGAATTGCATTTTGTTCCAACAGATCAACAACTAGCAAATATCTTCACAAAACCACTATGTGAAGCTACTTTTACAAGACTGTAAATGAATTTGGAATGGTTTCAGGTTCTTTCTCTAAATCTACTTAGTTTTTGTTCTCATGCATCAGACTTTATGATCAGTGTTTACAGATTGTCTTATCTTCATGAAATATGTTCTTTAATTGAAATTCATTAAATATTGATTGTTATCTGATGTGGATCTTTAAACTCTGATAGTGTTTTGAATGTTCTGTGACTATTCAATCCAATGAGGATAATTATGCTGGATGCTGATCTAGTAGTCTTTAACATACTAGAAATCCCATGTTTGAATTAGTTGTTTATGTGGAAACTCATTAACACAAGAAAATTCTGATTTTGAGTTTAGTCAAGTTTACTTTGTGTATCTTATTACTAAGTCACAAACTAGATTCTTGCTTCTTATCTGTCAGATTCTGATTTCAGTAAATCTTAAGAATGAACTAAATGCTGATAAGCCTCACTTATCAAAAGAAAAGAAAAGGAAAGGAAATAAAAGTCAGGTACTCCTTTGAGATCTAGAGTAAATATGTGGAAGGGAAGACCCAAGTGCATTGCTGGTATTAAGTAATATGCATTAGAAAAGTAATTAAATTTTCTTGGTGACTTTTCATATTCTCTGATTACTGGAGAAATACGATGATAACAGCATAAATTCTGATAAGCAATCGTGACTCACGTACACTGAGAAGCCACTGTGAAAAGGAATTTAAAAGATGTATAAAATGAGCACAAACAGTTGAGGTGGACTCTTGCATAAATTTGTTCTATAGTAGACTTCATGATTGATGACAGATTTTAAGCACTTTTCTTAGTTATGCCTTATTTCTAAGATGTACTGAAGTTTATCATAATTTAATCTTTATCTGATATTCTGCTGAATGCACACACTTTCACTCCATATGAATGATGAAAATTACTGTGGTGATTAAGTTGTTTTTGACAAACAGTTAAGTGTCATTTGCATAAATTCTGAGGACAAGTTCTGATGGAAATTCTGATGATTAAACTCTGAAGATAACAAGTCAGTATTTGTATGAAGAATCACAGAAAAAGATATTCACTTTTTGAGTACAGAAGCCATATTCTGATGACTGTTAAAATCTGATATAAGTTTAAGTTCTGATATTAAATCCTGATGGAATCCTTGATGCTTACGTGGCATTATTCTTTACTTGACTTATTTGTGGTAAAAAAACTGAAACAGTCATATTTAAATCAGAATATATTTGGGTAAGATAAAAACAGTCATAATCATTATGGGTTAGTGGTAAACGTGTTTTTCTTGACAAACTACATGTGCACAGTAATTGTTAATTATTTCTCGTGCCCAGTAACTCATGCTTTAACTTTTTACTGACTGTTATTATTACATATCGGTCTAGGGAGACGAGGCATCATTATTTTTTACTCTTAATCGTTAAACAGTCATCGCGTCCCTTGGTATTCCATTGGCTATTTAAATCGACAATTCATCTCAGCCAAATCATCTTCCATTTTCTCACAAACTCACTCTCTCATTTAATTCTTATCATTTTTCTTCTTTATAAACAAAAATGGTTCTTTTCAACTTGTTCATGAACTATGAAACTTTCAATATAGAGTTGAGTTGTGATGACTGGCAACAGGAGTGGCATGTCACCGCCATTCCTGAAGAGCTCTGGAACTCTGTTCCACAAGAGGTTCACACAGACCTCTTGTTCTTTTTGATGGACTACCAGCTCCATCTTGATCGATTGGAAGAAGAAAGGAGAGAGGCTCTCCTTCAGCAAGAACAGATCATCCGTCTTGCAGTGCTCTTTGTCAGCAGCAGGAGGAACTTGTCGATAGGTTTTCTTACACTAAGACTATCTTGTAATTTTTGCATGTAATCTATAAATTTCATGAAATATACTCGTTTGATATATTAATGGAATTTCCCTTAATTGCAAGATTTAGTCTCTGTTTCTTTCATATTATGTGACTGTGAATGTTCTAATTGTAATTTGTTAATCTTTACTTCATCTATTTGAACTTTATCCTTTGATGAATTTTTTGATTACAATAATGGTCAATAATAAATTGTGATGATTTGAGGAAACAGTTGAAGCACGGGTTCATGCATCAGAACCTGTGATAGTTGAAGCACGGGTTCATGCATCAGATGCTGTGATAGTTGGAGCTGAGAATGTTAGTTCTCAGAAAGAAACTGCAGCTCAAAGTTCTGATACTTTGAAGAGGAAATCTGTAAGTTCTGAAGCTGCTAAAGCAACTCCTTCACTGGAAAGGAGACTAAAGAAAATGAGGGCAGAAAGGTACAAGGCCAAGCCTATATCTAAGGATTCAACTGAAGCTGAGGAAGGGGATCAGGAATCTCTGATCTCATCAGAACCTGTGGTAATTGAAGCTCTGCCATTCCCTACTCAAGTTCAGGATACTGTGTCAACACCTCATACTCTCCTATTAAAGCTACAGATGATGCTGAAGAGCAAACTACAACTTCTGAAATAGATATTCATAATTTGAATATACCAAATGTTCTTTATCTGGAATCTCCATCTAAAGAAGCTCAGCAATCTTCAACTCATTTTCCAATTTTAAATGCTGAGATACCATCTACACCAACCAAACCATCTCTGAAGATAAATTCTGATGTTCAGAATTTAAATGATGTTGTTCCTGAATCTCTAGTTGCTTCACACACTGTTGTGCTGTCAGAACATAATGAGTCTTTCTCAAGTTCTGAAGATAATGAATCTGTTGAGTCTCTAGTTCCCATTCTGGGAAAGGAAGAATTGGTGAAGAAATTTGTTCAACAGGAAGCACCTATTCCTTGGGAGGATACTCACAGAGGTGTGGAGTGGACCAAGAAGTGGAATGACACTGATTTCATTCCAAGTTCTAACATTTTGACAGAGCATATTGCTAAAGCTGATGAGTTGCTCACAAATGCTGATTTAAATACACAACTCAAGATCACTGCTCTATCTAATAAACATCTTCAAGGTCTACATTCTTTTACTCATGAAAAGGTTGATACACTAAAGGAACATGGTGATAAGCTAGATCTACAGATCAAGCTTGACAAGAACAGATATATCAGACCTACTCTTGAGAAAATTGAAGCCATTGAGAAGATTCAGGAGAAGCAACAGGCCCAAATTGCTGAGGTCCTGGCTAACCAAGTTTCTCAGAAAGCTCAATTGGAAGAAATCCAATCTTCAGTTGAACTTCTTCTTTCTCTCTTACTTTCTAATGATGTTGTTAGTCCCTTAACAATATAGCAAGAATTACAGAAGGGGGGTTGAATGGAAATCTTGAACCTTTTTCTCGAAATAAAAATGTTCAAATCAAATATAGATATAAATGTTTTGATTAGCACAATGCGGAATAGAAACTTAATTGAATCAAAACATAAGTAATTAAAAACAAGAGTCTTTAAAAAACTTTCTGGTGGATTTAAACAATTCCACCAGAGATATATATTATATATCGAGAGGACTCTGTGTGCAAGAATGCTCACAGCTGCTTACAAATCGAACTGCTGAGAATACAGGGAAATGCTAAGGATTTTGCTTACAAAGATTTCTCTATTTTTGTTTCTCAACACTTGTTTTTCTATTTGCTACGTTCTTGGTTTATATATTACCAAGATTATAAAGTCAAAAAGACTGAATAAATATAAAAACTATCAGTCTTAAGCTTTGCTGCTTTTCGTCCTCTATTACCCAGTTAATGGGCTTCCACAGTAGATTTGTATACATCTCGACGGCTGTGCTCAGCTTTCACTGTTCAACTGCTGTTTGAATTCTTTACATGATCATCCGTTGGATTCTATGAAAATCCGTTGGATATATGATCATCCGTTGACTTTCTGAAAATCCGTTGATGGCTTCAATGATCATCTGTCGACTACTATATTAAACATCCGTTGATAGTCATTTGATCATCCGTCGATGGCTTTGTTAATCATCCGTCGGTAGCTGTTTTGGCACTTGACTTCATTTCACTTATGCAGAATTACAAGACATCATTTATATACAATTAATCAACCTATTCTGCATATCTAGTTAAAGTCAACATGGCTTATAGGCTACTACAGAATCTATACAAAGATGTATACAGAACTGTGCTACAGACTTATTATTACATAAGCTACTCACTCGATGGATAATTAGATAACATCCGTCGGGACTATAATGAGTTATCCTTCGGGACTATAATTCTTATCCGTCGAGTGCTACATTATTTCACTAAGTAAAATCCACTTAGATGTTTTGTTTATGAAACCATTAAGTACACAACATATGCACAACAGATGCCAAAAAGGGGGAGAAGGTAATTAAGTCCAAATGCTCACCTACTGAAAATACTGAAGAAAAAGGATGATAAAGGTGATGACCAGGGAAACTCTGATAAGAGTAGAGGTCAAGGAAAAGTTCAAGGAAAATCTTCTACACAGAACAAGTCAAGTTCTGATGCTATGAATGCTAAAAGTATGAAATCAAGTTCTGATAAGCAAAGTTTGATGTCAAGTTCTGATATTCTGATTCAGTCAGGATCTAAAGACTCTCAGAAGTTTTTACAAACTCTGAAGCTAAAAGGGAAGCAGACTACTGTTTATTATAAAAATCCTAAAATCTAGACACTTGATGAGGAGATAGCTAGAAGATTATTTCTGAAACAAAATCCAGGAATGGATTTGGAAACTCTCAAGGAGGAAGAAGCTAGATTTGCAGCTGAGAAGACAAATCTTAAGTCTAAAGCTTCTGATGCAAAGAAACCTCCAAGGCCTAAGGAAAAAGGCATTGTGATCAGGGAAAAGTCAAATTCTGAGACTTCAAAGTCCAAGACTAGATCACAAACTGAGATTGATCTTAAGTCAAAAAGAAAAGAAAAGGTTAATAAACCTTTAAAGATTTAGAAAAAGATAAGTTCTTCCATTCCAGTCTATCAAACTACAATGCATGATGATGATTTGATAGAAGATGAAACTGTTCAAATTCTGAAGAGAAGAAAGATAATTAAAGAATCTAAAATAACCTCTGACACTGCTCAAGTTGTTCAGAATGAAGAACAACAAGCTACAGAAGAAAAAAAAATCTAATCAAGTTAATTTGGAAAAGATGACAATTGCTGATAAGAAGATGCTGTTATGGAAGAAAGCTACTCCAGCTGAACCAAAATCCAATCTTATGTTGAATCAACTCGAAACATTTGGATTGAGATCCAAGCAACCTAGAGATAAAGCTGGATTAGGTTCTGATGAAGAGAAGATACAAATAGGAGTAGAAGTTACTTTAAGAGATCCTTTCATGTTGAGAACAAATCAAACAAAAGCACCTTGACAAAGTGTTGTCTGCTCAAATTGTGATAGATGCTCATGATAAGGATAATTTAAAGGAGAAATTGATTTTATTTCTCTATGATGGATTAACTTACAGACTAGCTGATACTGATGTGCTAAAGAAGTCTGTCAGAGAACTTCAACATATTCACTATCTTCTGGAAGTAAAATTTGATGTTACAAGAAAATGGTCAGAATACATTTTAAAGGCTATAAGAGATCTATTTAGAATCTCTGGTACAAAGACTTCTCAGTATATACCAATGATTACTGAAGGTGATGGAAGAGAAATTCCTATGCTGAAGAACTCTGCTAAGGTGGAAGTTATCTGAAAGGAAAATGCTTATATTATAATAAAAACTCTTCACATCCTAGAGTTATCGTACTTGGTGATGGACTTGAAAGAACATCAATTCAAGCTCTCAGAACAGCCATTTATCAAATTGGTGATAGTAAAGATGAAGAACTGATGCAGGTCAAAGCACAGTTAGTTGAAGTTCTGAGAAAAGCTGAAGACAAACTGGTAAGAGATTTTGTTAAGAATTATTATGGATTCAGATTGATCCAGTGAAGTTGGTAAAGCTACAAGGACTGTAAGTTGTAGTTAATAGTCTTATTAAACTCTCATTGCATTTGAACTTAAATGTTTTTGACATCATTAAATCTATTAACTTGTATATTTTTGCACAATTTACAAGTTGGGGGAGATTGTTAGATATATTTGAGATGTCATGTCTAATATGTTTCATGTTTAGTTTTCAGATCTTAACAAACAGGAAATATCAGTACTTACTGGAATCAGTACTTACTAGAAGTCGGAGCTTAAGGATATCAGAACTTAGATTATCAGAAGATAAATATCAGAAGATGGATATCAGAACATAAGTACGGGAGGACTAACAGTTAAGGAAGGAAGCTGATTTACAAGAAAGAAGATCAAGACTAATACAAAAGAATATATGCATGGAAAGAGTTTGAAGATAAGAAGACTTGTATAAGATATCTGATTGATATATTTTAGGAGACATAATTATATTCCATATCAATTAGAAGTTATATTGTAACTGTGTACTATATAAACACAGACATAGGTTTACACTCCATGTGTTATCATTATCGAGAAGATCATACATTGTAACCTAGCAGCTCTCGTGATATTTGTTCATCACTGAGAGAGAACAGTTCTATTGTAACAGAGTTTATTATATTGAATATATATATTTACTGTTACTTGTGTTCGAAATCGATTTGATTGTATTTTACACTGTATTCAACCCCCTTCTACAGTGTTGTGTGACCTAACAGTTTATATATCATCAAGTTACATTATAAAAAGACAAACTAATAAGACAAATATGTCTTAGTCTAATTACATGCTTCTTCATTTCTCAATCCAGCATCTTTGAATATCTTTAAATTATCATGGAAATGGAAATGCTTCTTTGTTCTCTAAAACCAGTAAATAGGCTGCCACATTCCGTTTGCATCTAATCAACCCATGTGATTGTCAAGTCACTATCAACTGCAATTTGAATTAGAATATCCATTGAAACTTCACTGGATCATCCGTTGAAATTGTGTTGGATCATTCGCCGAAACTTTATTAGATCATCTGTTGAATGTGACTTGGATCATCCGTTGAAAACTTGTAGAATCATCCGTTAAAATTCTTCCATAGCAGTTAACTCTATTTCACTTATGCAGAATTACAAGGCATCTAATATATACAATTATCCAACCTATTTTGCATATAAATCTAGTAGTCAACATGACTTTGAATATCCTACAACCTCTAGATTCTCCAAGGTATTGTAGTATGCAGGAATGTGTTACAAAACTTATCAAAACATAAGCTACACTCTCAACGGATGTTAGAGTGATCATCCGCCGAGAGCTAAAAAAACACTCAATTAAATATGCTAAGGTATTTTGGTGAACTTATCATCAAGCCTATGCCATATTCCTAACAAGAGGTGAGTCTAGGGTTAGACTTGTGTTGGGAGACTTGGTGGACAAGTCTCCAACTTCGATGGTGATTAGGAGTCCTATAAGGGAAGGAACTCCAGAACCTTCTGTGTAGGACTTTGAGTCCATTTTGGACACATGTATCTGCTCTTCCGGTCGTATTAGGCCTAGTCCGTGAACAGTTATGTTCATGGACCTTGACGACCTCTGCTGGTGGCCATGTCTACATGGGTCGTCTTGAGTATGCTACAAGTTTGGACCAGACACGTCTGTACTGGAATTCAGAAAAGAAGCCCAATTGTAATTAATTTGACATTTAATGTGTCTTTAGGATGTATTTTATATCCATATCAATACCCAAGTGACAAATACGTATCCGATGGGGTTAATAGGCTAAAACATCAATGAACTCATCATCAACTTCCAAGTAGGTCATTGAACCAAAAAATCTTGCTAACGGATCACTGAATTACATTTAATTTGCAATTTAGTCATTAAATATTAAAAAAATTGCATAAACGTTAAATCATCTTTCATTTCAACGGAAATTGTTAGTTTATTTATTTATTTTTTCAAATAAATCAATTAATGGTTTTCATTTCTTTTTTTAAATAAATCAGTTAATATTTTTTTTTAAAAAATCGTTATGTTAGTTTATTTTCTAGATATATCAATTAGTGTTCTTTGCTAAATAAGTGTTTTTTGCTAAATAAATACATTGAATTTTTTCTTAAATCAATTAGTTTTTTAAATAAATCAATTATTTTTCTTTATTAAGTACTTATTTTTTTAAAAAATTACTTATAAATTTATGAAGCTTTTTAAATTATCGTTTTTATGAAATTTATAAATTATAGAATTTAAATTTTTTGATTAAACATCCGTTCATTCCGTTATCGTACGTTAACGAAATTTAGCTAAATGCAAGTTTTTATCAGTTTAATGAGTTAATTGCAAGTTTTTCGATTTTTTTTATCATAGGGAACCCCCAGCCGCTACCCTTAGGGTGCATACTGGGTAAACCCCATGGGCTCACGTAATAGCCTGCAAATCACGTGAACCAAGGTAAACCGCATTTAAGTGGCAGACTTTGTCTCAGGAAGCATAATCATAAATTCTCCTCATGTGAGATTCGAACTTGTGACCAAGAGGATAGTTATCCCCTCTTTAATCAAGTCCTTGCGGGCAGTTTTTCGAGTTCAGTTACCTAAATGCAAGTTTTTATCAATTTAATGAGTTGACTGCAAGTTTTTTGAATTCAGTTACCCAACTGCAAGTTCAATTATGTTTTAGCCTATTAACCCGTTATATATGATACTCATAAATGCGTATATGTACTTAACTAAAGAATGTGTAACACGAATAACCAATTCATGAATGCGAATTTAAATGGATAAAATTTGCTGTACCAACTTATAATGGGTATTTTTCTGAAAAATTATCAAAAATACTATTTTTTTAAGTTTATTTACAATTTTATCATATTTATAAAAAATTTCGAAAATACGGTTTTGCAACAAAAAGTAATTACAACTTATCTGAAAAGTATTAAATTTTTTTTTGATTTCATTTGAACTTGTATCGGGTTGTATTTGAGATTGCATCTAGTTGTAGCAGATTGCAAAATCGTATTTTTACAAAAAAAATTAAAAAACGTAATTTTGAAATAACCTCTTTTTCCAAAGTAAAATGGGTATTTTAAATTTCATAAACTCCATCTCCCACCAAAAAATGGGTCCTTCACCCCCCTTTTGGGAATTTGACAAATATACCAAATTTTGGATATTTATTTGCAACTCTACTATCTTACTTAAAATCTTGCAAATTTACTGTCTTTTTAAACATACAAGTAATTAAATTACAAAAATATCATCTTCATCTTCCCATTCCTTTTTTTAACTTTTCTTCCCTCTCTCTTACTCTCCTCTCGCTACCTCTCTCTCCTTCCCATATCCACACACAAATCATATATGTCTTCATCTTCTAACAAAGCAGCCGAATCCACACACTCGAAGATGACCAAATAAAAACAACAATTTTTTATTCTTGGACTAATGTAATAGTCTCAGGTGCGATTTTGTGGCCGAACTCAACAAGATGAGAGATACCTATAGTGACAATTTCTTTGTCGAGCTCTTAGGCAAAACAGTTGATCAGCTCTGGAGTGAGTACAAGGCCAAGTATCAAGCTTCTATATCTTTGATACTTAATAGTGGTTACATTGAATAACTGTAAGGGAATGTAAGATTTACACACGAACATTCCATCCTCGGTAAATATATAAGCTGGAATAAATTGTTCTATTGTGAAAATAATTTACCATTGTTTGTATTTTTCTACTGATTAATGAAATTGAAACCCTAGGTGGAGAGAAAGAGGGGAGATCGGAGATTGTGAAGTTGAAAAAGAGTTTAGTTGCGAATACGCAGCGAATTAGGTCTAATATGATGAATGTGGATGGTCTAATTCGAAAAAGAGTTTAGTTACAAACCATATATGATTTGTTGATTTTGGGGGTTGTTTTTAGTTGATTTTATGGTTACTTTTGTGGTATTAGTATTGACCCCGCAGAGACACTTATTTTTCGCCATTTGCAACCCACTGGACAACTTATTTTGCAACTAAATATATTTTTTAACATATTTTTTTAAATTTGCATTTTTGATTGCATATATGGTTACTAGCAATTGCAGATATGATTGCAAATGCAACCTCCGTATTTTTGGAAATATTTTTTGAAATATAATAATTTTACAATTTATTTTAAAATAACAGTATTTTTACAAAAAAATTGTAAAATTTGGGTATATACGAGAAAAACCCTTTTTTTTTGCTATTACCCTCCAGACCCTGGCTCACATCCCCAGAAGACACAAAATGTCAGACATTTCGAAGCTACCGCCGGAGCTAATCGACGGCGGGATCTTCTCACGATTACCGGTGAAGTCTCTACTCCGTTTCAGGTGTGTGTCCAAACACTATTGTTCCCTAATTGATTCCCCAAAATTTATAAAATCTCAACTGCTAAAATACAATTTAAACCCTAAAAGTATAATAACTTGGAATACTCTTGAAATAAGCTCTGTAGAATTAGACTCACTTGATAATCCCATTTTACTACACCATCCTTTCGAAATTTACCATAAGCCCAATCCCTCAGATACTCCGTTTGCAGAGCGTGCCAATCTTTTGGGTTCGTGTAACGGGTTGATTTGTTTGTTGAGAGCTGATTTAGTTAATGACCCGTCTTGCGCTAAAATTGTTTTCTGGAATCCATCAACTCGAAAATATTATAAACTACCCAGTTGCGAGATTGACCTTGCTGTGCATCTTAGTAATATAATTGAATATGAGGTTTATGGTTTTGGATATGATGATGTGAATGATGATTATAAGCTGCTTCGTATAACTCAGTTTTATAATGAGGTTAGAAATAAGGTTAGGATTTATAGTTTGAAATCTGATTCGTGGCGGAGACTTGATTATTGTCCTTTTCGTTTTGCTACTGCTGACCTCGCGGCTGGTCCCCGTGGGGTTTTTATTGAAGGTTCCTTGCATTATTTAGTGAATAAGAAATTAAGTTGCGGGATTGCGAGAATTTATGCGTTTCATGTTGGGACTGAGGAGTATCATGTGGTTCCGCATCCTCCATTTTCTGACATGAGTTTTTTGGGGACTATGGATAAGTTAGGAGGGAAACTTTGTCTGATATGCAGTTATGACAAGAGTCATATGGATGTTTGGGTTATGGATAATTACGGTGTCAAGGAATCATGGACTAAGTTGTTTTCTGTTGCACAATATGTTGATGCTAGAAATTTTGAGTGTCCGACACCAATTACGTTCTCAAAGGATGGAAAACAAGTGCTTTTGCAACAAATCATTGGTGGGAACCTTCTTTGGTATGACCTTCGACTCAAAAAAGTCAAATTCACATGTCTTCCTGATGTTTTAATGTTTTGCAAGGCTTTTGTGTTTGAGGAATCTCTGGTCAAGCTTCCTCATGCTGCTAATGTATATTCAAAACAAGGATGGAGGAAAAACAAGAGGTACAGCTTCTCTTTGCTCTGTACTACTATTTACATCTAAATTTGACTTTTTATTAAAGCTTTGCAATAGGCGTGAACACTAGTTTATGTTGTGCAAAGTGCACTGCCTTGTGACAGTGAGTTCTAGCCTTGATGGTAAACACTATATACCTGTATAGAGTTTTATAGCAATAGCTCTGCTTCGTATACAATTTAATATAACTTGATAGTTGACATATGGTATTGTTTTTCCTCAGAGACGATTTTCTATCAAAGGGATTCAAACTGGTGCTTTAATGGAACTTGAAGGGTAAGTTCTACAATATCTTCCGTAGCAATACATTAATTACGTAGAAATGAAATTTTCACTCATTAAGTAAATTAGTTAATTCCTGAAATGTAAGTTACACAGGAGCTAATTATATATATAATCTTCAAATTCTGTACTCAATAGTTATCCCTTGTCAAACATTATCGTGCCTATACAACCTGAAACTATTTTTTTGGCTAGTACCTGAACTAATTCGAGTATTCCTAAACTGGTTCCTGTACGTCTAGGAAACTAATTGGTAAGATCCGTGATAATAATTTGATAATGTCATATCTTAAACACTTACAACTATACAGATTCAAATGAATTACCCAAATTTAAACTATAAAGATATAAAGATCGGTTATAGGTACTCCCAGGTCACAAGACCCTTCACATGAACACGAAGAATATGAATTGTGGTAATTGTAAAGTCAGTTTGCATATGAATTTGATGATTATGGCTTGTTTACTTTTATTGAACTTGTATTTTAACGTGATAAGAATGATTGCATAAGTAGGGAAAGTATTGAGTTTTTAATATTGTTATCAGAAGGGAGCCTGGATGTGCCTCTGAGAAACCAATAATTTGTTTTTGTTTACTTGCGGCACTGAGATTATCACAATGTTTCTGTTTTGGCTTGCGTTTAGCAGTTTGCTGCTTAACTGGGTGCTCTAAAATCTTCAGAAATTTGGATTTTTTGTTGTATTGATTGAGGTGATTCGGATTGATGAGGCTTTATGAGTATCCACTTGTTGCTCTATTTTTACATAACAGAGTGCATATACTACTAGATATGTTTATACAAATGACTTGTGATGAGGAATGGAAGTAAAAGTAGAAGGGAGGTTTTATATAATTCATTATATACTTAATATGTAGTTAGCATTCATAGATTATTTATATATCAAGAATAGGCTGGTAGGCCTAGTTATTTAGATTACCCCAATTTGATATGCGCCTTGGTCTATCAGAGATTTATTTCCCTTGGTTTGAGAGACGCGATTTAGTCGCTCCTGTGTTTAGAAACCAATTGAGGTAGATATTATTATGCGTGTTCGATTATCCAGTATTACTATATTCGATTCATGTTCCTGTCCTGCATCAATGTGTTAGTACTATTCATTTGTGGAAAGTGTTGTGAAACCTCAGTAAAGTAGCATAGTTTTAGCTTTATTATGTTTGACATATGACTTGAAATGTTTTTGGTTTTAGTTAATTCTTAATACATACCGTAGTTTGTGCTTTTAAAATGATGACGATATATAGGAAATGGATGGAAGGAAAGGGAAGTTCTAGGAAGAAGTTGATAAATTATCAAATGACTTTGTTTATATTCTTCTTGTAATTTTTTTTATGCCTAACTATTGAAGTGTATATATTCATTACTCATTAAGTAATGTTAAAGTGATGAGCCAAGTAAATAGTCAGGTTAGGTAACATCCTTGAGGTGATTACATTCTAGTATTAAGAATTTTAACTCGGATCATGACATTTTATCGTAGTATTTACTGCCAAATTTAACTGCATAATTACCCCGGTGCCTATACGAAACTGATTGTTTGTGAAAGGTCCTTCTGTGCAGGATCATTGGTGCAGTGGCAGCTGTGTTGGATAGCTTTGCGGTTGCACTATGAGGAAGTTGGAGCTCAAATTGAAGGGACATAACAGATTATCTGAACTCTTTGCTGAAAGAATTCCTTTTATGTTTGTTTTTATAATGACTTGTTATTCCAGATCCTTTATGTACTTTTTGTTTCTGTTATGACATGTGATTCAAAATATTAAATTTGCAGTAATGGTCTGTGTATGCTAAACCATTTTATGTGACAATATGTGTAATGTGATCGAGGGAAGTTGCTGAATGTGACAATTCCACATAACCGAAATGATGCTTATGTCGTCGTCGCATACCATGTGTGTGTATATATTTTATGATTACAAATGAATTCTGAGCTCGTACATACATACTCCTGTACGAGCCAAAACATATTCAATTTTTATAAATATTATACCAAAATTTAACAATTTTTAACATTTAGGGTTCAACAATCCAAAGGGTTTTAGAAATATTTAAAAAAATTAATAAATATTACCACAAATGTAAATTTTAAATTAAATAATTTTAAATTTAAAAGTGTAACTTAATTTTAATAATCTTTAACATTTAAGGGTTCACCTATCCCCTTTTGTTTTAGAAACAATTTAAATATTTTTTTTAGTATTTTAGAAATTAATAATTTTTTATTTGAGGTTAAAAATAATTTTTATTAAAAAATTATATATGTAAAACATGACATAAAGTGGTGTTTTGGGGGGCAAAACGCTAAATGATGTACCGTTAGAAACCAAAACATAACTTTAAGTAACGTTTTGCCACCTTTTAAAAATAAAAAAATCAATGTAAAACGTCACACGAAGTGACGTTTTAGGTTTTGGAAAAAAAAACTAAAACGTTACATGATTGTCCATTATGAGGTGACAAATAGGGCCTTAATTTTCAAAAATAACAATTTGGACCATTATATACACCAAAATGATAAATAAGGCCACCACCCGTTTACTCTTCAGTGAAGTATAAGCTAATTTTAGAAAGCAAAGTTAACAAAACAAAGCGCTCTTGCAAAACCCTTCGGGCAAGCTAAGCTACAGCAATGTCGGACCTTCCACGTCTTCCACCAGAGCTCATCGACGGCGAGATATTCTCACGTTTTCTGGTAAAATCTCTTCTCCGTTTCAGGTGTGTTTCGAAACATCACTATGCCCTAATTGATTCCCCTCATTTCATCAAAACCCAGTTCCTTAAATGTAGTGAATCAAATCAAAATGTTAGTATTTGGGATACTGAAAACATGTACTCTGCTAATATCAACACTCTCGATAAACCCATTTTTCTAAATCACCCCTTAATAGAATGCAATACACCCAATTTACCAAACAATAATGAAAATGATGATGATGATAGTCAACCTGCAAAATGGAGCAAACCAGGAGGCTAGAGGAAAGTCAATGTGGCACAAGGCAGTACTGAAAAGGTGGACTCTGGCTCAGTTACTTTTACCTCTCAGCAACTTGAACAACTTTTAAAGTTAATGCCTGGTACGAGCTTACTGCAATCTGCAAAAGCGGGAGAGACTGATGATGAACTAGATAATTGTTTTTCTGGTATGGTTACCTGTTGTTTGGTGAATGCTAATCCAACTGATTGGATTTTGGACTCCGGGGCTACTGACCACATGACAAACTCTCTAAAAAACCTTACAAATGTGAGAGTAGCACCTCCCAACTATACAATTCACCTGCTAACAGGGGCTGCTGCAACAATTTTACACATTAGTGATTTCACCTTGAAGGGTCTCACCTTAAAAGATGTGTTGTTTGTGCCAAGGTTCCAACATAATCTACTATCCATTCAAAAACTAGCCAAAGACAATATTGTTCAGTGCAGTTTCATCCAACAACATGTGTCATCTCAGACTCAAGGACTTCAGAAACCAAAGCTATTGTTTATGCTCAAGGAAGCCTATACTATCTAGATCATGCGAGTCCTACAGAGATTCAGTGTCATACTGCTGGCTCCTCAAGCAACTTGTCTCGCACCTCTTCATCAGACTTGTATACTCTATGGCATCACCGAATAGGTCATGCACCTGGCTCTAAACTTAAATACATTCCAGAGCTCAAGCCATTTGTTGCTGACTCCAAGAGCATCTGCATCACTTGTCCTATGACCAAGTTCACCAAGAAGCCTTTTCCTGTAAGAACCCCTCGTGCCACCTCTTATTTTCAATTGATTCACATAGATACCTGAGGCCCGTACAAGGTCTGCACTAGAGATAAGTATCACTATTTTCTCACAATTATTGATGATTATTCCCGTATGACCTGGATTTACCTGTTACAACACAAAAATGATGCCCTGGATAGTCTGAGAATATTTTGTAAATATGTTACTAAAAAATTTCATAAATTCATAGAAGTTGTTCGATCAGATAATGCTCTTGAGCTGTGTGATACAAATAGCAAGTCCTTTTTTGCTGATTCTGGAATGATTCACCAAACCTCATGTCCCTATACACCGCAGCAGAATGCTCGTGTCGAGAGGAAGCACAGAAGCATTCTTGAAATTGCTCGTGCTCTGCGTTTTCAATCAGGATTAGATCTTAAGTATTGGGGTGATTGTGTGTTGACTGCATCACATCTTCTCAACAGAATTCCTAGTTCTATAATTGACAATAAAACCCCCTATGAAGTGCTGTTCGAACTCCAACCCACCTAAGATCATATTAAGGTCTTTGGGTGACTTGCATTCGCCACAAATAATGATCATACAGCTGATAAATTCAAACCCAAGGGTATTCCCTGTGTGTTTCTCCCCCTTCACAGAAAGGTGTCAGGCTCCTGAATCTCACAACTAATGAAATATTTGTGTCTCGAAATGTGATCTTTATAGAGCATATAATGCCCTTAAACCCAAACACTGATAAACCTTATATGTAGCCTCCCCCAACTAAACTGGCCTTTGTTCCTACCAATCCTCACTATGATGATAACTTTCAAACACATGTTCACACATCTGATTCCGATACTGAAAATCTGCAGACCAATGATCAAGATCCTCCAAATGATGCCTCTAATATTATTCCTACCAGGAGGTCTACAAGGCAGACTCAAAAACCTCAATTGGATGCAAGACTATGTCTCCTCTGCAAGACTATGTCTCCTCTGTGAATCAAGTTACCACTCAGCTTGTCTCACCTCAATTCCATTATTTTCTGTCAACACTTGTCTCTAATCCTGATCCAGTATCTTTTAAACAAGCTGTGTCTCACCAACACTGGGTCGACGCCATGAACTGTGAGCTGGATGTCTTAGAGAAAAATAGCACCTGGGATGTCGTGCCTCTTCCATCAGGAAAAAGAGCCATTGGGTGCAAGTGGCTATACAAAACCAAGTACTTGCCAGACGGAACTATCGATAAATATAAATCGAGACTGGTCATTTTAGGCTACAGACAAATTCATGGATTGGATTATGGGGAAACATTTGCCCCTGTGGCGAAAATGACCACTATTAGAGCTCTTCCAGCTGTTACTGCAATCAAGAACTGAGTTGCTGTACAAATGGATGTTAGTAACGCGTTCTTACATGGAGAATTGGATGAAACAGTTTATATGCACATGCCTAAGGGGTATACTGGTGTTGGGAGCAGGATAGCTATTGATTCCGTTCCAATCAAATTGACTGCGGGTACACTGGTTTACAAGCTAAAAAAATCCCTCTACGGGTTGAAGCAGGCACCGCGAAATTGGTTCAGTAAGCTCTCAATAACTCTTCTTTCTATGAAATTCATTCAATCTAAAGCAGATTACAGTTTATTTATTCTTGCTCAAGATCACTCCATTACGCTGATTTTGATCTATATTGATGACTTACTGATATGTGGAAACTGTAATCACTCAATTGAGTCACTCAAAACCATGTTCTCGCAAGTGTTCAACATGAAGGACTTGGGGGATGTCACTTACTTTCTGGGGTTGGAGATCAGCAGATCAGAATCAGGCTCTCTCAAAGAAAGTATACAACAAACTTTCTTACTGAGTACAAATTACTCGACACCACACCCCTTGAACTTCCTCTGGACTTGCACCTCAAACTCACTCCTGAAAAGGGCACACCTCTGTAGAACCCACAAGTATATCAAAGACTGTTAGGACACCTAATCTACTTCACCTCTACTAGACCTGATATCATCTTCCCCGTTCATGTTCTAGCTCAATACATGCAGTCACCCACTTCTGTCCATATGCAAGCTGCCAGCGTGTTTTAAGATATCTTGCAAGCAATCCTAATCAAGACATTTTGCTTGCCTTCTTCTGCTGCCCAAGTCACTGCCTATTGTGACAGTGATTGGGCCAGCTGTGCTGCTTCACGAAAATCAACCTCTGGCTTCTGTATCTTACTTGGAGATTCACCAATTTCCTGGAAATCTAAAAAACAAACCATTGTGGCTCGATCAACTGCAGAGGCGGAGTACCGTGCTATGGCTTTTACTGCGTATGAGATCACCTGGTTGTCTACTCTTCTCAAAGATCTTGGACTGCACAATCTTCCACTCACCATTCTCAAATGTGACAATCAAGCAGCCCTTTCCATTGCTGCAAACCCTGTACTTCACGAATGTACAAAGCACATCGAAGTGGATTGTCACTTCGTGCGTGACAAGATCAAGTCAGGTTCCATTGTGACGCAGTATGTCCCCTCTCATGCTCAGCTAGTAGATATTCTGACCAAGCCTTTGTCTGCTAAACAACACAATTACTTACTCAACAAGCTTTGCACTTCTATTCCCACTGTCGTGCAACTTGAGGGGGAGTGATGATACACCTTCAAGGAGCAGCCACCTAGTCCATCTCTAATATTTTCCCTTGCATAATAAAGTAGAAAGGTGTCACATTTTATGTTAGCATTTTCTGCACCTGTTGGTGATCTTGTAGGGCCCTGCCTTTTCAACCTTACTCTCCTGCTCTCACTGAGGACCACTTACAACTCATAGTTTGTGCTTCAAGTCTAGGGATAGTGTGGTAATTTCAGTGTGATAGTTTGTTAGAGTTATGCACTGTCTCTGTACTGATATTAGGGACCTTAGCTCCTGATTTTATTCCTAAGCATTTTGTAGTTATCTTTTCCAAATTTATAAAGTTCTTGGGTGCTATTACTCTACCTTTTTCATGCTTGTTTAAACATAAAAGGTAACATGGTATCAGAGTTTAGGCTGACGGGAGAACTAAGGTTCGATTCTCAGCCACCCCAACATTCTCACAATTTAATGTAAACACTAAACACAATTAATGCCCCAAAGATGGTGCCGGTGTTCCACTCTTCGACCCATAAATGCGCTTTCGAGTGAGGGGAGTGTTAAATATATGATCTAATTTGGGTCTTCCTCTATAATACCTTAAGGTTTTAGATTAGTCGGTTACTCAACTGATGATGACGGTCATGCGACTGTTGTTTTGGGTTATTGTAATGGTTTAATCTGTTTATTAAATCACCCTAGTATTGTTCTCTGGAATCCATCCACCCGAAAACACGATGACCTACCTTTTTCCGAGGTTGACTTTCCTGTTAATCCTTTTTATCAGATACAATTTGTGTGTTATGGATTCGGGTATGATCGTGCTAATGATGATTATAAGTTGTTACGCATTACTCAGTACTTGAGTGAGGCTAAAAATAAAGTTAGGATTTATAATCTTAAATCTAGTTCCTGGAGGATACTTGATGCTTGTCCTTTCCGTTTCGTTACTCGTGAGGGCTCACCTTCGATCAATGGTGTTTTCCTGAATGATTCCGTGCATTGGTTAGTGAGTGAAAAATCTGGTTTTGGGATTGCTTATATCTTTGCGTTTCATCTCGGAACGGAGAAATATCATGGTGTTCCGCACCCTCGATTTTCCGACAAGAATGTTTTTGTTAATTTGAATAAACTAGGAGGCAAACTTTGTCTACATTGCATTTATGAGACGAGTCACATTGATATTTGGGCAATGAATACCTATGGTAAAAAGAAATCATGAACCAAGTTATTTTCTGTTGAACTATATGTTGATTTTAGAATTATTCAGTTTCCTACTCCTTTTACGTATTCAAAAGATGGCAACCAAGTGCTTTGTCAAGTAACATATGCGGGGAAGATTTTCTGGTATGACCTTCAACTCAGAATTTTTAAGGATGCATGTATTCCTGATATTCCTTCGATTTGCATGGCATTTTTATCTGTGAAGATCTTGGTCAAGATTCCTCAACCTCATGCTTCTAATATAGGTTTGTTAAAACACACAAGGGAGCGCAAGAAGAGGTAAAACTTCTAAGGTTACTGCTATTTACATCTAGAATTCATTATTTAGTCTTTATATGTGCTCTGTAGTTGGCATGTAACACTAGCATTTGTTTGAAGTGCATTTCCTAGTGATAGACTGGATTGGATTCTACAAAACACTACTATACAATATCTTTGCTTCATGTACAATTTTATTTTACATGACTGTTTACACGTAGTATTGTTTTCTACAGAGAGGATTTTCTTCTGCTGTCCAAGGGATTCAGACTGGTGCTTTAGTTAACTAATAATAGATTAGTATGCAATTGCGGGAACTTGATGTGTAAGTTTTACAACACATTTCTGCAGTAATTCATCTTTTATGTTAAAGTTCAACTTATAACTGTTGGAAGTAAATTACTAAATTCATATAATGTAATTCTGGCATGTGCTTACTTTCCTTTTTATTCTATCTTGAGTATCGTACACCTCTGTAATTTCTTCTTGCCAAATCATAACTGCATCTAAACATTTACAACCTTGAACCATGTTATTTGCCAAGACCTAAACTAACATTTCCAGAAATATATTATAGATCACAACTTTAAAATATATATGTATTGCACATCATATGTATATTTGAGCATTATACACATTGGCGGAAGTTACTCATATCATATGATACATTTTGTTGAATTGATGGATATGAATGTTGTTAAGTTGTGAAGTTGGCTTGTTTATGAACTTCGCCATGGTAGTTAGTTTTGTGTTCAGCGTACTAGGACAACTGGCAGATTAGTTTTGTGTTCAGCATACTATGAGAGCTAGCAGGTTAATAGAAAACTGAGCGCTCTCAGTATAGTTAAAATTTTGGATTAATTTTGGATTATTTACTGCACTGGTTGGGGTGAAACGACTGAGACGGTGCATGAGGGATGCGGCTCTATGGGAACCCCTCTGTTGAGTATTTTCTAAAAGATAGATGTGTATTAGCTACTACTTATGTTTCTCAATATCAATCCTGTTTGTTATTTTTGGAGCAATTTTTCTAGCCGGCAGAATGGTGCTCTGTGTCTGTGGTCTTTGATTTAGTTGTTGTACGGGTGCATATCGTCCTCGAAATTTCCATATCCTTCCGCTTTTCTCACTGACAACAATAGGTTCTCTAACTGTATCCTCTTTTGTGTTCACAAAGAATTTGAAGTACTCCAGTTCTCTAATGTGCATATGTTTTGCATCTGGGCCAAAGATAATATACCTACATCTTAAACTTTGCCTCCTAGAACTATGTTATTGCCAAAGGCCTAATCTAATAAAATTAGGAAACTATCATGAACTTTTTTTTTGATAGTGGATCATGACACTTTAGTAAAGTCATACTACTAAAACTAAAAACAGTATAATTTGAATTTATTCATTACCCTACAAATTTAAAGAATGAGGATATACAGATAGATTATAGGTAATTACAAGACTGTTTTGTAAACTTTGGGGAGTACGAATTTGCTAAAGTGTAAAGTTGATTCCAGTATGAACTTGGACACAACTTTATCATACTTGACTCTGAAATTAGGTAACACATAATTTTTTTGAAAATTTGTTAAGAAATCATGAACAGGGACAGGTCTATGAGAGACCATTTATTTATGTTGTTTACTTCCAGTGCATCAGCACAATAATTATCGCAGTATTTCTGTTGTGGATTTGTGTGCCACTTAGGTGCATCATGCATGCTCAGGCAATTGGCACATTGCTTGAAAATTGAATGGTCTATTTGTTTGCCAAAAAAGAAAAGAAAAGAAAAAGAATGAACTAGTTTATGCATGAGTTTTTGGTACCCCTTGGATATAATGTGTAGTAGCTCCTAGATTTGTTAATGAAATCGACTTCAGAGTCATGTTACGATTATCATTTGTGGAGAGATTTGTGAAACTGCGAAGAACCATAATTCATCTTAATGACATTGTAAAATGAGTTTAAAATGATTTTAGTTATATAATCATGTATGTATGTGTGTGTGTATTTTAAACTGGTTATATAATTATTTGTTCGTAGACATATATTTTGAACAGGTTACATAATTATATTAGTGTATATTTTAATGATGCATGCTGGTAAAAAACTAGCTAATGGAAATTGATGGTAGAAAGTTTGTAGAATAAGTTGACTCTAAAATAGACCAGCCTCCTGGTTAGGTTTCTCTATGCATGTTTAATGCAGGAACAATTGACCCAACACCCAAGTGATTGATACTCATCTGAAAATGTAAAAGGGATGACACAAGCATATAGTTCGGTTATATACCAGAGGCACTTACATTATAGTCTAGTATTAAATATATTTACATGTCATTTCATTGTAATAAATTTACTTTCAGGTTTGAGCACATAGTTACCCCGGTGTCTATAATTAAGTATCATATATAGCAACTATTTATATGGATAACTAAGTGGTCTGAAAATATCTCTCTGCAGGATCGATGGCAAATTTGGAAACTGTTCTGGTAGCTTGTTGGTTGCATACAGATGAAGTTTAGCAGAAAAGAAGGAACACTAGAGACTAGAGAGCATCTTATCCGTCTTTCATTTAATTATGACTATATGACTCCAGATAAATCCTGTTTCATGCCAATGATATTGCATTTTATTTAAATTAGATATGAAGTTTGGGTATTTTGTACGGATATATGTATTGCAGTTAGAGCCGGCCAAATGTGCGGGTTCGAACCGCTCATTCGGGACCGGCTCGTAAGAAAACCGGAAAAAATTCGGCACTAAACGGGCCGGTTCAAACCCGCCCAACTCGTTAAATTACATGAACCGATTACGAATTGTAAATTTAAAACCCGGAACCGCACAAGCCCGCTCGAGCCCGCACGGACCGAAACCGCACGAGCTGCGCGTTGAGCACAGCCCGCACAGCCCGCACGAGCCCGCGGTTATGCTGCACGCACCTGCCTTATTTCCATCAATGATCACCTTCAGCTATGCCTTATTCACTCACTCTAATTTTAATTCTTCATCTAACTCTAACTCTCAGTCTCTCTCAATTTCTAATGCTCTCTCTCTCCCTCTAACTCTCATTCTCTCTCCGTCTCCCTCAATTTCAGTCTCCGCTACCGACCACCGTTCCTATTTCTGTTTCTTTTTCCGAGTTTCAACCAGATTTTTATTATTTTCCCTAACCATTTTATTTTCTTAAAAATAAAACCTTCTCAAAATTTATATTCTCCCTGCTTAATTATTATAATTAATTAGAATTATTAGAAACCTAAAATTAAACCGTCCTCTTTTAACCAATAACTTAAAATAATAAAATTAATCGATTAAAATTAAATTTATTTAATATAATTATTAATGTTGACTTGTTAAATTAAAATTGAAAAAAATATCAAAACAAAAATATACAGTGCATAACTGATTTGGAGTGATGTTATGGCTACGTAGACCAATCCCGCCCAAAAAATTAAATTGAACTCCAACCCGCGAAGCCCGCACGGCTCAGCCTGCACGGCTCGCGAATCTTGTGCCGGTTACGAGTCTGTGTCTGTCAGTTCGAATCCGGCCCGGCCCGATTCGTTCAACTTGCGTATCGGTTCAGTATTCGTTGTTCGCGTGCTCAACCCGTAATTAACCCGACCCGGACCGCCCGGACCGCACTAGTGGCCACCTCTAATTACAGTTCTTTAGTTTTACAACTGGCAAGTTTGGTAATGCACCCACATGAAGTTTACAGCAAGGATGGGGTTCCAAGTCTTTCTTTTTCGACCTGAGTGCTGATATATTGTATCGTAGTTCTACAAACAATGCTCATTTCTATAACTTCTGTAGTTGATTAAAGTGTTTACATTCTTTTAATCAGATACTGCATTATTTATTTATAACCCACTCCATTCATCTGAACGTTTATTTTCTAAAAATATATTAGGATTGACTGTTCTGTCTAATAAAAAGTTTGCTAAAAGTTAACTGGCATAACAAAAATAGGCTTAAAATTACTGGAAGAAAAACAATTACAACTTTTAATTACAAGTAGTTATTAATTCCATCATCAACTCTCCTTAGATTATGTATTTTTGAATTTTACGGTAAGAATACACATATAAAATTTTTATAATAACATCTTCTCTCGTAATGCAACAACAACTTTTAACACTTTGAGGCTTAAATCATGTAAATTCAATTGTTAAGATGAAAATTGAAATATTTTACTTCTTAAATATTAAAAAATATTGTTTTAGTTTTGGTCCTTTTGGGCTTAATATAATCTCATATATTCAGATATCAACTTAATTTTTGATTTAACCGACAAAAAATTACTTTATTACTAGATTTTTTAGAAACCGAAGTGAACAAAACAAACTGCTCTTGCAAAACCCTAAACAAAACACAACAATGTCAAACACACGGCAGCTTTCACCGAAGCTACTCGACGGCGAAATCTTCTCACGTTTGCCGGTAAAATCTCTACTCCGCTTCAGGTGCGTGTCCAAACACTATTGTGCCCTAATTGATTCCCCAAAATTCATTAAATCTCAGCTAATAAAATGTAGTAAATCAAATCAAAATATTATTATCTGGGATACTCTTAACATATACTCTACTAAATTGAACACTCCTGATGAATCTATTTTGCTAAATCATCCCTTTAAACAATAACTTTCACGCAATCCGTTCGATACTCCAACTGAAGATAGGAACATTGTTTTCGGTTCTTGCAACGGTTTGATTTGTTTGTTGAAACACCCGAGTATAGTTTTCTGGAATCCATCCACCCGAAAACACTATGACCTACCCGTTACGGAGTATGAACTTGCGGTTAAGCCTTGTAATCAGGTACAATATGTCTGCTATGGTTTTGGGTATGATGATGTTAATGATGATTATAAGCTGTTACACATTTCTCAGTTTTATAATGAGGTTAGAAATAAGGTTAAGATTTATAGTCTTAAATCTGATTCGTGGCGGAGGCTTGATGATTGTCGTTTACGTTTTGCTGCTCATGAGCGTGCACCTTCCTGCCATGGTGTTTTTGTTGATTGTTCCGTGCATTGGTTAGTGAGTGATAAAGATGGTTTAGGGATTGTTTATATTTTTGGGTTTCATCTTGGAACTGAGAAATTTCATGGGGTCCCGCACCCTCGGTTTCCTGATAAGAATTGTTTGGTCAATGTGGGTAAACTAGGAGGGAAACTTTGTTTGCATTGCATATATGACATGTCTCACATTGATATTTGGGCGATGAATACCTACGGTGTAAAGGAATCATGGACCAAGCAATTTTCTGTTGCAATAATCGTTGATATAAGTAGATTTGAGTTTCCTACACCTGTTACATATTCAAAAGATGGCAAACAAGTGCTTTGGCAAGTACTCCTTGGTGGGAAGCTCTTTTGCTACGACCTTCAACAAAGAACTTTTGAGGATGCATGTATTCGTAATATTCCTGAGATTTGCATGGCATTTCTATCCGTTGAATCCCTGGTCAAGCTTCCTCATGCTGCTAATACAGGTCTAATAAAAAACAAAAGAAACAGCAGGAGAGGTAAAACTTTTCTGTTTACTACTTTACATCTTGAATTGACCTTTTATTTTTTGTGAGTTCTGCAATTTGCATGTAACACTATCATTTGTTTTTAAAGTGCATGGCCTAGTGATAGTGACTTTTCATCTTAATGGTGTACAATGTACATGGGACACCTGCAGAGAGCTGGTATTAATATATTATATATCTGCTTCCTAAACAATGTAGTGTGACTTGATTGTTTACACATGGTATTGTTTTCCACAGGGATGATTTGCTGGCAAAGGAATTCAAACTGGTGCTTTAGTCAACTGAATAAGAAGTTAGTATGCAATTGTGGGAACTTGATGGGTAAGTTTAACACAGTAATTCATCTAATATGTAAAACTTCAAGTTTTGACTGTTGAAGTAAAGACAAGTAGTGAGTTCTTGGAATGTAAGTCTGGTATGAGCTTATTTTCCTTTTTATTTCATCTTGAGTATCATACACCTTTGTAATTACTACTTGCGAAAGATAATATAATTGTGTCTGAAAATTTACAACCTAGAACTATGCTATTTGCTAAGACCTAAACAAAAACTATTAGGAACATGTAATGGATTGTGATACTCTATTAAATATCATACCGCTAGAACTTACAACTATGGAATATAAATGTATTACACGTCATGTGGTAGACTTGAAAGATATACACATTGGTTTAGCTACTCCTCTGACACATTTTGTTGAATAGTTGGATATGAATTTGGGGAAGTTGTAAAGTTAGTTTGTGTGTGAACTTGGCCAAGATGATTAGTCTTGTGTTCAGCATACTTGGACAGCTAGCTAAATGATAGAAAATTGAGTACCTAGCAATGTCCAAATTTTGGCTAATTTACTGTTTCGTTGGGTGAAACGACGTATGAGGCTCTATGAGAAGTGAGAACCCTCTGTTGACTTATTTCTACAAGATATAATATGTGGTCGCTACTAGATATGTTTATGAATATCACACATGTTACTGTATGGTAATTTTTGAAAGAGTTGTTTAACCTTAAAAAAGGACAGAAGATCGTCGTAATTATGTTTGATGTATAACTTAACAATGATTTTGGTCTTAAACAATTAGCATTATTTTACATAAAGTATGCTAATTTTAGAAAAGCTATAAATTAAGACTTTAAATAGAGGGCTAAACGTCCGTGAGGAATTTGATCATTTTTGTCGAATTATAGGCTATTTTAACCATTATAATTTACTTTCTCTTGGTCGCAGAAGATCTGCTGCTTCTGCTACCCAGCTCTATGCTCTTCTGCCACAAAACCCCAATTTCATCTTTAGCGATACTTAAGTAATTTCATACCACCGAAACTTACAACTATCATGTTAGGCTTAATTTGCCATTTAGCGCAGTTGGCAACTTGCTTGAAAATTGAGTGCTCTATATTTTTGTCAATAAAGAATGGTATTTACCAACACATCCATTGTATTTACGAGTTATAAAAAAGTAAAAAACATAGGAATGTGATGGCATGAAGTTCGGGAAGATGTTGATAAATATCTTCCTAAACAGGCCTGTCTCTTGGTGAGGTTTCTTCATGTATGTTTACTGCAGTTATTATTGGCCCAACTACGCAAGTGATCGATACTTGTCAGTAATGTACAGATAATGAAGCAAGCAAATAGTTAGCTACTTAGCTTTTATACTAGAGGCACTTGCGCTCTAGTCTAGTATTTTATTTCTTGTATGGCATCTCATTGTTATAATTTACTGCCAAATTTGGGTTCATAGTTACCCTGTTGCGTATACCCAAGTCTCATATAGCAACTATTATATGTATAACCATGTGTTTTTAAATATCCCTCTGCAGGTTTGATGGCAAATTTGTAACTGTTTTGCAAGCTTTTGGGTTGCATCCAAAGGAAGTCTAGCAGAAAAGAAGGGACATTAGACAGCATCTGGACTGTTCCAAGCCTTTCATTTTATTAACTTCATGGCTCAAAATATTTTCTGTACGGTTTTCGTTCATTGGCTGCTTAACTAACTATTACCAGCGACGATATGGGTATCACTGATTAATTGAAGATGTGTTGTTTATACTATTTAACTTCAAATTAAGTGAGAGAATTGGGGGTTTGGCATGAAATCTAATCATAGTCAATTTTGTAAGACTTGGTATAAAGACTTGACTTTTGTAGCTGGCCCAGGCCACGAGGCCAGTGTTTATCCACTCGATGAAGTTGAAGTTATAATGAATTATTCGAGAATGAAATTGGAATTCATCCCACTCAGGGTCGTTTGATTCGTTGGGTGGTATCGGGTTGGAATCAGGAATCGGGTTAAGCTGATATGGGTTTGAAACTTGATACTTGATATCACCTGTTTGGTTCAAAATAGGATAAGAATATATCTCTTTGATAAATTAATTGGAATCAACAATCAAAAGACATTATTTTATTATTAAAATCTAAAATTATACACGATCACTTGACAATAAAATATAATTTTTTTGAAAAATACCTAAGGCTAAAGATATTTTTACAAATATACTATATTTTTTTTTAAAAATTGTAAAAATACTTTTTTATTTAAAAAAAAAATGCTATTTTCCAAATTTTTTACGAAAATACTGTTTAATGCAACTTGATTCAATTAGATGCAATTTTCAACGAATTTATGTCACTCCATGTAACCTCAAATGCAACAAAAAAAAACTTGATTCAACTAATTGTATGTCTGCTTGATTTTGGTTGATTCTATATTTTTGCCAAAAAAATTAGAGGATAGTAAAATTGCAAAAAGAAATAAATAAAAAAAGCTAATATTTTTGATAATTTTTCTTATTAAAATATGAGTTTATAAATATTTTTACGTAGTATTTAAGAAAATTAAATATACATTCACATTTTTTATTCATCAATATTAAAACTAGAGCTAAAAAAAGAATTATACTTTAGTTAAAAAGAAAGACCAGAAAAAATAATGAAAATGATACCCAAGAGTTTGATTTAGCTCATACCCACCTATTCACATGGGTTTCTAAACCCCATACCTCATGGGTTTCAGGAATGAGTTTTAAAACAAAATTTTTTTAACCAAACACCTGGTATGGGTTTTCTCCATTCCAACCCCATACCTCATACCCAGATTTATTGAACCAAACACCCCCTCAAAGAGTTAGATTTTTTTGTCAAGCTCGTCGAATTTTGATTAACTATTAAAAGTTATTAATTTACGTTTTTACAACTTTAAAAATTGTATGTGGAAAAAGATTATTTACATTTTCTTATATTGCAATTTTTACAAATCATATTTAACAGTTAATATGCATAATTTGAATTGAAAATTTGATTAATTTGGCCAATGAAAATAAACGAATTGGTTTATTTGGATGTAGAGTGTTGTTTTCGTTCGACAGAACCCATTACGGGATGGGTTTTTTTTACAAACAAGGTCAGGTGGGTTTTTTTTACAAACAAGGTCACGTACCATATTAGAAAGTAAACCGACGCTCAAAATTACACCCACTTTCAATTTATCTTAACTGTTTTTAATTTTTTTTTGATACATTGGTATAACAATTTGGTATGGTATACTATATTTAAAAAATAAATTAAAAATTATTGATGAATATATTTTTAATACTTACTAAATATACATACTGCAAAAAATTGAAATAAATCATTTTTTATATAATTTAAAATTTCTCACAAGTTACAAAATATGAATAATAATAAACGAAAGTATTAAATTAAGGAGGTCTTTTTCAATTAAAAGAAAATTTCTTCTTTCAACTTTTTTTTATTTGCAAAAATATGATATTTTAATATATTTTCCCCAAAAATACGATTTTGCAAACAAATTCAACTCGAATACAAACAAAATCAACATCAATTATATTTTTAAGAAATATAAAAAGATGTTGTTTCCCTTGTAAACCGTATTTTCTATAATTATTTTCAGAAAATAATAAAATCAGAAAGAAAAATTATAAAATTAAGTACTCTTGATATTTTTTAAAATTAAAATCTAAAATATAGTTCTAAATATATTATTAATGTAATAAAAAAGGGACGGTATTTCTCAAAATTTATGAAAAAAAAGATACCATATCTCTTCTTCGATCCCTGGACGATACATACAATTACGTGGGTCGTGGATATATAATTGAATTGCCAGCTTGTATACCACACTGGAATTCCATATATACATACAACCCACAATCACAATCATTGCTTTCTTTTATCAATTTTGTGTGTATATACACAAACAAATACACACATAATTCTACTCCTACTAACAGATAAGTAAAGCTATGGACATCGATCCGCGTCAATACCAAAACACTGTAAGTCATTGTATATGTTTGTATGTATAGATTGCTTTTTGTATCGCCAATTCTGTTGATATTTTTTTATTTAACCTATGTCAACTATAATTGTTTTAGTTTAATTGATTTATTGTTTTGCTAATTTAGGATTGTTGTGGACTTTATATATGTTTACAATTCAGGATAAAGTAGGTTTTTATCTCTATAGTTTTCGAGATTTTGTGATGATTAATTATGCCGATTGCTATTAAGGTAAGGCAGTTATTGATATGTGGCATTGAGGGATTTTAATTTGGTGCAGTTAGGAGATTCCATAGATGTGCGTTGCAGGATTTTATGTTTTTAATCAGGAGTCGGTTCTTTGTTGTATTAAATATGTTATTGTTGTTATTGTTATACTTGCTGAAGGAATTTACTGTTGTACATTAGCATTAAAACCACGAATGCGCGGGAATAAATGTATTAAATCTATCTAAATTATGCTGTTAATTGTGTTTAAAGATGATGGAAATGTATTTTCCTTAAAAGAACTCGACAAATGTAATGACAAACTAGAACAATATGTTTGCACAATTATGATTTCTCCATCTTTAGCTTTGTGTGGAAAAAACCTAGAAGTCTGTGTTCCACTTTTTCGATTTTTTTAATTCAGTTATTTTTTCACCTGGAGGATTTGTCCGAGTGTAATGTGTTGTGCACATGTATACAATATACCTGTTACCTATATCTCATTTTTTAACTAACTCATTTTGTTTTGTGTGTAATAAACTGATGATTCTGGTATGTTTCTTCACATAAACAATAACAAGGTCTTAATAACAAGCACTTGTATTAAGCACGTACTCTATTGAGGAGGGTTGCCTGTCTCGAAGACAAACTTAAATTGAAATTATGTACCTATCTTTCATGTGCATTTGGTAGAAACTTTATCGGCTAGACATCTGCTTCCGAATAGATATATAAATGCAGGAAACAAATATTTAGTGTCCGTTCAATCCATGTCTTCTGGATGTCGATAGGCTTCAATTGATCTATTATGCCTTGAGTCTGACAAAAGATGACCCACTAGTGGACTTCTATAAGATACTAAGATTTTATTTTGTTAGAACTGGAGATTTTGATTAATGTTCTTTTACTCCATTATTTGTAACTCTATTCTATCTATAACTCTATTCTTTGTAATAAACATAGTTAAAATTGGAATCAGACCCCGGCCATGGCTTTATTACCTGTAACCAGATATGTGATTCTACCGCTTTATGTTTTTTGTGTTATGAAGTTCCCTCACAACCTTTTTCTATCTATTCTAGTTAAAATTATCCTGAATTTGGAACTTATAAATTTTCACTGTTTTGTATGTTTTTTACAGACTATCAATGATGATGACATCCACAACATTGTTCTTTCATATCTTGTGCATAACTGCTATAAAGACACCGTAGAATCATTTATTGCTACTGCCGGAATGAAGAAGCCTGCTGATCCTGTTGAGGATATTGAAAAAAGAAAGCGTAAGTCTTTTGATTATTATTTCCGGATCATAGTAAGGAGGTAATGACTACCTAATACAAGCTACTGAGTGTTATACTTTTTTTAAAGCAAGTTTAACTGGGTGACGGAAAATACCTGCTAAAATATAATAGTGACCTGCTGACCTGCATGATGGCAACTTCATATTTTTCATGTAATTGGACTAACAACTTTCTATATTTACAATTTAAAACCTGATAATATGCTATTGAGTAATTTGTGTGGCTACAAGCAGCGGACAAGATGAGATTATGTATATGAATTTTAAAAAAAAAGTTACCACAATATTAACATTGAAGCGTGCATACATTATTGACCTTCCTATTCCTGAAACCTTTGTTGCTTATAGTTGGTACTTGGTAGTTGGTACACATTGCTGACTGTTAGACCTTTTTAAAGAAATGAATCATAAAGACTAGTATAGTAAGCATAAGGCAATAAGCATCCATTTATACTCCTCATTGTGAATCTGTGATGCTATGTGTCGTCGTTCAAATAAAACGACTGTTCTGTCTGAGGTGCTTGATAAAGTTGCACATGTTGAAATACTTTCAGGAGTTTATATGTTGGCACTAGAGGAGGATGCACTAAAAGCCATTGAACTGACTGAACAGCTTGCTCCTGGATTGCTGGATAAAAGTAAGGACTTGCATTTTGATCTTCTGACCCTTCATTTTGTCGAGCTTGTCTGCTCCAGAAGATGGTGAGTAGAGTACAACACTAAACTCTTTGTTTACAGAGTCACATGTCCTCTCCATTTAAAATATTTCTCTTTCATGGCAGCACAGAAGCTGTTGAATTCGCTAAAACAAACTTAACTCCTTTTGGTGATGTGCAGAAGTATGTAGAAAAGCTTGAAGTAAGTACCCTTCGTTTTAGAATTATCTTTGGCATTTTTTTATCCAATTACTGGATCATCACTGAAGAGAAAATTTTCTTTTCTACAGGATTTCATGGCGCTGCTAGCTTACGAAGAACCAGAAAAATCACCTATGTTTCATTTACTTAGTTTTGAGTATCGGCAACATGTTGCGGACTGCCTGAACAGAGCGATACTTGGTGTGTTTCAGTTCTTATCCTACTCCTTTAAGCTCTCTAGCTTAACAATATTAATCGGTATTACCTTTTTTTTCTGGAGTCATTTAATGTGCTCTTTTGTTGTGCCTTTTGTTTTTGTCAGCACATGCCGACCTACCCAGCTATCCAGCAGTGGAACGGCTAATACAACAGACAGTAGTTGTCAGACAGTACTTAGATCAAGAGCAGGACAAGGTAGCTTTAAGTATTGTTTTTCCCCCATTAATGTGATCCGTAGCGAGTTTTATCATCCAAATTTATATGAATCTTGTTAAAATTATTATTTAGTGAGTGCTATATTCCTACTACGATATCTGTAACAACCATCCCTATAAACATAAGAAACATATTCCTGAACACTAATTCATTTATTAACAAGCTAGGGACTAGCTTATTTATGAATCTTTACATAGTAACATATTTAACTTATTAAAATTTGGTAGGTTTGACTAACTGTCTAATTTATGGAAACATTTTATGAGGTTAGAGCTTTTATTTCAAGGTATATATGTAATTTAATATTTATACTTTAAAAATTAGATTTTTTTTATATTATACGGATAAAAACACTATGCAAATATCAGTAGGACAAGACAAGCTTGGTCTTTGAGTCTTATCATACAGTATTTGTTAGACAATGCTTAGATCAAGAGCAGGACCAGTTAGCTTTGGCCTTGAGTATTATATCCCCTACTGTCTACTAATACGGAGTAATACATTTTCTTTCTGTTGATGAAAGATGGTAGTACATTTGCTAAATTACGATCGTATCTGCTTTGCTTACTTTCTACTGTTTTTTCCCGCTGCTTTGCTTATTCTCTACTGTTTTTATGCTGTAGGAAGGTCTTCCACAGTTCTCTTTGAAGGATTTTTTGAAGAGCTAGAGTGTGGGATCTGCGTACTCGGAATTACTCAAGATCTCAAATTATGTCGTGAAATGTTAGTACAATTGGCATTGTATGGCAAATGCTACTCGGTTTGACTATTCTGCGACGTTTGTGCTCAATGTCCTCTTGTTTTTGGGTTTCTGGAAAAGTCTTGTGGGTGGTTTTTTTTTGGAACCTTGGTTTGGTCATGTCAATACAACAGCTCGCCAAATGGATACAAGTATAATCATGTAGCTATAGTCAACAAAACTCATGAGGTTGTACTCATGTTTGAAATGTGATCTATTGAAAGTTCCCAGAATACCTCCACAACAGCTGTTGCAGTATGTTGCCGTGATTATATTTTAGCAAGACCAAAATATGATAATGTACATGGAAATACAACAATTTATCCCGGGGAAAACAAAATTATACTTCAATTTATTGTTCACCGTCATGTTGACTTAGAAAACAAAAACGGGATACATTTTAAATACATAAAAATGTAAAAGTAAACAACTACTTCCTCCGTCCCAATTTAGTTCCTCAAAGTGTATTCACCTCCTTTAATCAGAAAATTTGATAAATAATTAACGAAAATATGCGGTTAATGTACTTTAAATTATGTGTAAAAGTCAAACTGGATAATTAAATTTAAATGGAGAGAGTAGTTATTTTTTTTTCTCTTAAGAGCCATGTTTAAGGCTATAAATGAATCGAGCTGTTCTTTAAATTCTTTCGGCTAGTTCAAGTTCAATAAACTCGTCCAACAAACTTATCAAACTCGAATTCGAACAACGTTTCTTGTCTGATAATCTTAATGAACCGAACCAAACTTTTAAAGTGTTCGACTTGAATTTGGTTCGTGTTCAGTGCGTTTGTTAAACTCGAGTTCGGTTCGAAAAAATACTCCCTCCGTTCCTCTCAATTGTTATAGTTTCTAAGAGAGTGTCCGATACGTATTTTAAGATGAATAGAAAGTATAGTTCTATAACGTTTTTTTTAAAAATTTCTTTTTTCTGAATAAAAGTTTAAACATTCTATTTTTATTCAAAAAATATTTTTTTTTAAAAAAAAGTTATACAACTATACTTTATATTTATCTTAAACTGCGTGTCGGACCATCTCTAAAAAACGATAACAATGGGTGGGATTGAGGGAGTAGTATATTTGTAATATTATATGTATAAATAATATGTGTTATTAATAATATATATATATATCAATTATATTTTATAATTACTAGCTTAAATCATGTACGATGCACGGGTTCCCGTTAATATTTAAATATTTTATTTTATTTCGTCATATAATAATTTTAAAATATTTATATAAATATATAATAATATAAATTTATAATTAAAATTATAAGTGATCGTAATTTAGTAGGATAAGTAGACTATATTTAGTAGTAGTTTAACAATTAGTAATTTAGCGGATATATAACACTGTTTATTTATTTTTTAATAATAGGATAAATTGTGGTCATAGTTTAGTAGAATAAATTAGGTAATATGTCTAGTAGTTTAACAAGTTAGTAGTTTAACGGATATATAACACTATTTATTTATTATTTTAATAACCAAAATTAGGGGATAACCGTTGAACCAAATTATACCCCATTCCGGTTATTATAATATAGTATAGATTTCAAATAATTATTTTATTGATAAAGAATATTTAATAAATAGTTTGATGTATTTTTTTATTTAAAATTAATTTTTTTAGAAAAATATACATATAATATTTACAAACAGTTCGTGTTCGGTTCAATATATTCATGAACCGTTCATGTTCGGTTCTAATACTACCGAACTCAAGCTCAGATTCTTAATTTTATACCAATCAATGTTTAATTTGTTAAGATTTTATCCGAATTCGTTAAAAATTCATCCGAGTTCAATTCGTTTAGTCATGTTAAATGTTAAAAAATAGTGATTAGTTAGATCATAAAAGAAAAAAGTTGAAATACATGGTAAAGATATGGAATTATAATAGCTTATTTTGACGGGATAATAGTTTTTCATTATCCAAATGAACCATAATAATTTGTGTATACAAATACTCCGCGGCTTAAAATTCATGATTCAAGTAGCCATGCATACTCTAAAAAGTCTAAAATAATTATTATATACAATTTATACATTTTATGATTTATGTTAGATTTTACGGCACCTTTTTAAGTGCAAACAAATTATTGTCATAATTATTTACTTGAAGAATGTGAAGTTAATTTTGTAAGTAATTATATACAAATTCTGAATATTATAAAGAAAAAGAAAAAAGACACCTAATAAAAGGAAAATAACTAAGCTTTTTTTTTAATTTCGAGAGAATCACTTATAGTGTGTTCCAAAATTAAAAAAAGAAAAAACACAATGAAAAATGAGTTATTTTCTTTTATTGGTAATTTTTTTTAAAAGTGGAAAGAAAAAATTAATGACAAATATACGATTTTACTCCCAAATCTTTAGAAAAAAGGAAAGAATAGATTAATGCTTATTTTTCTTTCTCTCTGTAAAAGTGAGAAGAAGATTTTGAAGACAACTGCAAAGAAAAAAAGATTTTGAATAAAAATTAAAGAAATTTTTTATCAAGTCTGCCGCTTTTCTTTTTCTTTTCTTTCCTAAAAGTTATTCGAAAATAAGTGAAAAATCAAATATTTACATTTTTTTCCAAAAAAATGTAGAACACATTTAAGAGTTCAAAGAATCTCACTGGGCAAATTAAGAAAGAATTCCCAAAATACACCATTTTTGAACTTCAACCCCCAAAATGCCCAGATGTGTGCGGATCGTCCAAAATATCCATGGAATACACATTTCAGAAATGCGTATTCAACATTTCAAAATTTAATAAAATATACGAATGTTATACTTGCTTATTCACTTTTACTTTTAAGAAAAATGCGCATGTTCAACATGCGTATTCAAAAAAAACAAAATGTGAATACGCATGTTTAATATGCGTATCCTTTGTTAATTTTTTAAAAATTTAATACGCATCCCCACATGCGTGTTCAGTGGGTATTTTGGGCACATAGTACCGCCAGTTGACATTTTGGACATTTCTCCCCAAATAGTGGGTATTGTGGTTTTTCACCCGCATATTAAGCTATTTTAATGGCTATCAAATTATAATTTTGCCCTTTTATGTTGAAAATTATAAAAATACCATCTTCACACTATTTTTGTTAAAAATAGGCATATTGTTGTATCTATTAAGAATGAATCTCAAACTTCCTTCTCAAAAATTTCATATCAGTGTCATTGTGCTTCTTATTAGATAATTTACATTCTCTCCTTTTATCATAATCTTTTTTTACTACTTTAATTTTTGAGTAAATAAATTATTGATTTATATTATTTAGGTGCCTTCTTTTTATTTAGATTTTGTAGTTTTATTATAAAATTTTAAAAATGTCACCAACTCATATTTTTTTCCCTCACCTCATATTCATTTCTAATTTGTTTCACTTATTTCATATTTATAAATTCTTTTAATCAATCCCGATTATATATATAATATATATATTATATTTTATTCAATGAATTTTTATAAAAGCAGTATTTAAAAAATTATAATAATTTCTAAAATAATCTATAATTTTTTAGTCAATTTTTTACATTATAATATAATATATATTTTTAATTTGTTATTCATTTATATTATAAATCAATATTAATATGATTTGATATTAAAAATATGAGATATTATCAAAAATTTTATATATTACAAATTAATAGATTATTTTTTATTTAAAAATATACTAAAAATAAAAAATTATTATTTTTAGTTTTTTCCCCGCATCCCCCTGGGAATCCCCGTCTTGGCGGGGATCCGTAATGAAAAGAATATCCATTAAGGATTTAAGGGGTGTTCGGGAATGTTATGGATTGAAAACTAGGGTATATTAATTGCTGTATATATTACTAGCATTCATGGGTTTCGATACTCGATTTGACTGCTCTTGTATTTCGTGACTCAATATGCCTTAACAAGATACCTACGTACCTTGCTGTATGTCAATGATCAAGTCAAAAACGTAGTTTTAATTTGTGGGGGGAGACCCCTTATATAGGCATGAGATGCCTTTGAATTATGTTAGGGTTAGGGGACTTGGTGACAAGTCTCAGATTTAGAGTGGACTTTGTAGTCCTATGATGCAGGAAATTAATTCCTTATCCTATGAGATTTCTTGGAGACCAATCTCTAAGGAATTGTGTCCTTATCTGGACTTTACTTATCAGCTAATTTATTCCTTATAAATTAATTACGAAATTAATTAATATTCAGGGTTTTAGGCCCTTTGTATTGGGCTTTATTGTCTGCCCAATTCGGGTATAATTAATGCGATATTAATTATGCAATCAAGGTTTATTTTACTCCCTATCATTTGCCCCCCAACTTCTGGGAAACCGTAAAAGATTTCGCAGAAGTTAAGTTCATTTGTTCCCTTATAGGGTATCAGTTTTGCGTAAAGTGTAGAGCGACCTACACATTTACAACGATTTGCCTTGTACGTAGTTTCAGGGTTGTTTTGGAACCTCCCTATTACTTTCCTTACCTTATTCCTTCTTTTTAGGAATTTTCTGGTATTTTTCCTTAATTTACAGGAATTTTCCCTCAATTTTTGGGATTTTTTTATTTCTGGATTTTTTTTTCTAATTTTCAAGAATTTTCCCTTAATTTCTGGGATTTTCCCTTGATTTCCAGAAAATATTCTTAATTTTCAGGATTTTTGTAATTTTTTAAGGCTTCCTTGAATTTTTCAAGAAATTATTTCAGAATTTATTATTTTTTTTATCAACCGGCATTTCCAAGTATATTTTCGAATTAATCAAAAATATTCAAAAAAAATGATAACCAAGAATACAATTTCTCCAGAATTTAGAATATATATATACATGTATATTATTTAAAGATCTTTTTAGAATTTGATAAAATAAAACATAAATTATTTTCTGTTTTTCATCCCGTTTTTTAATTTTCAAAAGAAAAATTAAATCCCACGCGCCTAGCTTTACTCGGTAATTTCCATTCGAGAATTGTTATAAAGAGTTATTGACTTCTCAGATGGGTCTCGCTTTCATCCTTTAATTTTGCCTACCCTATGGAAATTCCTACTCGGTAATTTCCTTTTCCAAATATATTTTTTAATTTTACGGGGTCCACATAACTAAGCAACCATTTTTTTGAAATGGTCTTTTGGCAGCTTATCCGAGTAATTCCAATCAGAAACTCGTTTTTATATAATCCTCTTTTTCTTTTTTTTTTCTTTCCTTTTTTTCTTAGCTTGCCAACTTGACCAACTTTTGGCTTTTTAACCTCATTCGGGAATCTTCATCAGGAAATTTCTCCTAAAATTAATTTCCGTTGGGAAATGTTTGTTGACTTTTTTTTTTAAGATCAACGGGTCCCACCAGATTTGAAAGTAGTACACTTCTGCAATTTAGGCTCTTACTCGGAAAAACTCACCTGGAAATTTCTTCTTAAAAAGTCCTTGGGCCCGCATGCTTAACCATTTGTTTAGAAATGGTTCTTCTTTTTGTCACCTGACTGAAAATTCATTGCCGGAAAATTTATTTTTCATTTTTTTTACAATATTTCTTCCTTTATGAAAAATCTCACTCGAATAATATTTATACTTTTATCGAGTAAATATTTTCAATTGGAACACTTCGCCTCCATTCGGGATTGTTTTGGCAATTTTGCTTCTTGGTAGGAAATTTCCATTCGGAAATTATTTAGGCCATTCTTACCATTAATATAATTTATTTTATATTCCCAAAAATTTTGGAGCCTGAATTTGAATTTGGTTTTTAGCCTAAAATTCAAAATTCCCCCCTCTCTATTTGGAGCCTAAAATTCAAAATATCCCCTCTCTCTTTGGAGCCTAAATTTGAATTCCCCCCTCTCTCCTTAGAGCCTAAATTTGAATTCCCCCCCCTCTCTCTTTGGAGCCTAAATTTGAATTTTCCCCTCTTTCTTCACATGTTACCTATTATTGTAGGTCACAATGACCTGCTAGAATTTGTTATATAAGAATGGTAATATTGGACTTCTCATCCACACCTCCAATTCATAAAATTTTTTCCACCAAAATTCTTTCCAAGATGCTTTCTCAAAATCTTAGTAATTTTAGAAAGAATTCCTTTTTCAAGTGTTCTTGAGTTTTTCTAGATTTTCAAGGCGTATTTTGGAGTTTAATCCAAAGATTCAAGCGTTTGTTCGCCATTCCATTGAAGTTTTGAAGATTTCGAAGATCGAAGGGAGTTTTGTTGAAGATCAAGGGTTGTTTTTGAGGTGACTTCATCTAGTTCATCATTTTTCTCAATTTTGATCTTTAAGATTCAAAATGGCTGAAAGTTCGTCACAGGACATTGCTGCAAAGATCGCTGTTAGATCTCTTGGGAGAGGTAATTCTTATCCCCCTCTCGTTTTAGAACGTAAGGTTTATCCTCTTTCGGAATTGTTACAAGAGTTATGAGATGTTTTCCCAAATAATTCAAATTTGCATGTTTTTCTTTTTCCTTCTCGCTTGAATGAATCTAAGGCTCGGAAAATAGCTCATAAATTTGCCATTAAACCCCGTTTTGAGGTTGTTCATCCCGAACCAGCTGATAGAACTTGTAACTGGCATAAAGAAAACCTATTTGTTTATAAACGTGCCCTCATATCGGGTCTCCGATTCCCCATCCATGATTTCATTGTTCATTTATTAGCGGAAGTTAGGATCAATCCTTGTCAACTAACTCCTAATTCATGGATAATAATTTATTGCTTTATGGTACTATGTCTCCAAAAAGGGTATCCTCTTAGCATTCCCCTGTTTAGGAGTATATTTTTGTTTCGGAATAGCCCATCGACCCGATCGGGCTAAATTACTATACAACACAGTCCCGGGGTGCCTCGTATTTTTGAAACTGACTCTTCCCCCGAGTCCATTCGCGGATGGCGAAAAAAAATTCATAATTGTCCGTTGGAAATGTGGAGATTGGGGTAAACTTTTCAGGTCTAAATTTGGCCAAGTTACCGATCCAGTGTCTTTTGATAAGATGCTTTTTCTGAGTGAAATATTGCAAAAGGAGGAACTTTGTAAAGATCAGGGACGGACCCACCACAGGGCTTTACTAAATAAATTTAATCTCAAAGTTATTGGTCTTAGTTTAGTCAGTAACGAGGGTAACTTTCATTTCAATGCTTTTGTATTAGAAATTCATTCGTTCTTATTCCAACACTTGTTTTTATATTTTATTTCTCAGCTGCCACGAATATTAATGGGAGGCACGGGGTTGGGGGTCCCGATGAGGTCACTCAAATGACTCATCAAAGGAGAATCAGAGAAGCTAACCCTCCTGAACCTCCATCACCACAGATTCTCACTTATGGTGCTAATGCGGAGAAGAAGAGGCGAGATGCCGAGAGCTCTTCTGTCATTGCTTTCAGGCCCGAATGGCGCATCTATGACCGTGACTCAATTTCTTCGAGTTTCGCCTTAGCGGCCGAATGGTCGAAGAACGGAATCCCTGCTGCCGATTTAGTGGACATCGTTCATATGAATGATATGGTTGATGAGACTGAGCTAAAGGGCGCTCATGCATCATTCTTGGTTAGTGTTTTATTTTATACTTGGCTTCACTTATATTTTTCCAAGTTTGTGATTTCTCGCTTGTTGTTATCCTAACCCAACCCTTTCTTTTCAGTTTAATGCTCACTTTCAGTCAGCCATTTATCAAGCTAAAGATTTTCGGGAAAGGTATAACGCAACTAAGAAAGAAAATGATCGTCTCGAGAAGGAAAAGAAAGTGCTCGAAGTTCGTACAGTCGCTGCTGAGAAGGAGGCTTCCGAACTTAAACTTGAAAATCAGAAACTCGTGATAAGCCGATCCACTGCCATTGATGACTATATGGGGTCAGATGCTCTCATGGACTTTATTGACGACCATGATGACCGGATCTTTCCCGGGATATTCACTAAGGGTTTGGACCTTAATTCTGTGGTAGCTCAGCACCCGGGATTGTTTGATCCTTTTGTGGACTTTAGAAGTCCCTACTTGGTTTCAGTTGCTATTACCTCCGGGGTTCATCAGGAGGGCTTTGTTGGAGAGAACAAGGTGATTCAGAGGGAGGAGCCTCAAGTGGATGATCAGCGCGATGAGGAGTAGGCTAGTTTCGATTTATCTTATTTAAGCCCTGCGTGGCTCTTTTATTTTCATTTATGCTTGTCTATAACTTGCCATTTTTGGGTTTATCCAAGTCCTTACTGGATTTTATCTTTTACTTATGCTTGTATTGAACTCACCTTTCAGGGCTTTATAAGTAGTTTTGTTTCCTTATTATTCGGATTTTCATACTTTAATTTGTGTGTATTTACTCGAGACATATCAATTTAAAATAATAAACCATATGAACATAATTTAAATGTTAAAAATATGAGACATATCCTATTATATCAAAATCCTGAAATATCTCGGGTTCAAACCTTACAAATTGAAATAAAAATCCTAAGGAGCTATTAAGCTCAAGGAACTTTTGAACCTTATTACCGCCTTAATAAATATTAGTAAGTGAGAACTTCCTCTCTAAAGAGTTAAATATAATAAGTCTTCAAGTTTTGAGCATGCAAGTCTTTGGCACTTCATCCCCATCCATTGTTTCCAATTTGTAGGATCCTCTTCCTTGAACACTTTTAACTTTGTATGGTCCTTCCCAATTCGGGGCGAGTTTTCCTTTCTGCCCTGCTCCGGAAGCTTCCACTTTCCTTAGAACCAAATCACCTTGCTTGAAAAATCTTTCTTTTACCCTCAGATTGTAGTACAAAGAAGCTTTCTTTTGGTATTTTACAATATTTGCATGTGCTTCATCTCACACTTCATCTATCAAATGTAGGGCTAACCTTTGCCCTTCCTCATTTTCCTCAGCATTGTAGGCTTGGATTCTCAGAGATGAATGTGATATCTCCACTGGAAAGACCGCTTCTGCCCCATATGCTAACATAAAGGGCGTTGCTCCCGTCGTGACTCTACACGTGGTCCTGTATGCCCAAAGTATTGGAAGTATCTCATCCACCCAGTTATTCCTGGACTTCTCAATCCTCTACTTTAATCCATCCAAGATAATTCGATTTGCCACCTCTGCTTGCCCGTTGGCTTGAGGGTGCACCACGAAAGTGAAAGTTCAATCTCATTCTCCTCATAGTATTTCTTGAATTCCTCGTTATTGAATTGTATTCCGTTATCGGTCACCAAGATGCGAGGAATTTCATATCTGCACATGATATTTTCCCACAAGAATTGTGGGACCTGCTTGTTCGTAATCTTAGCCAAAGGCTTGGCTTCAATCCACTTAATGAAGTAGTCAATAGCCACAATCAAAAACTTCCTTTGTGTCGTGGCCATGGGAAATGGCCCGAGAATATTCATTCCCCACATAGCGAAGGGAATGGGGGAGTTAATGGAAGTTAGCATCTCAGGGGGTTGTCGGACAACTGGTGAATGCTTTTGACAATGATCACACTTCTTCACATAGCCTTTGACATCAGCCATCATTTCCGGCCAATAGAAGCCTAAACGAGTTATTTTGTACGCAAGGGCTTTGCCCCCCAAGTGTTGTCCACAACTACCTTCGTGTAATTCCTCGAGGGCTAAACGTGCCTTGTCGGGCCTAAGGCACCTTAGGTAGGGAACCACATAAGATCTCTTGTATATAATCCCGTCAATTAAAGAGTACCTCAGTGCTCGTACAACCAATTTTCGTGCTTCCGTCACATCGTTTGGGAGCCATCCAGTTTGGATGTGGGCCTTAATGGCATATATCCATGATATCCCAAGCTCTATAGGGGCAACAAACTTAACATCAATGCTGCGTGTTTTCAAAACACGAAAGTACACGCTCCTAGAACTTTTTTCTACTTCCGATGAGGCGAACTTGGACAACGCATCGGCCTTAGCATTTTCTTCTCTCAGAATATGCTCAATATGGCATTCATCGAACTGAGTCATCAATGTTCCTGCTAGGCCGAAGCCAGCTATCAGAGCTTCATATTCTGCTTTATTATTTGTAGTTGGGAAGTCTAGCTTCATTGCGTATTTAATCAGGAACCCATCTGGGCTTTGTAAAATTAGCCCTGTTCCGCTTGAATTTGTTTTTGATGCTCCATCAAAATAGAGAACCCAATATTCCTTCTATGTAACGGCCTTTTCTTTGTCTCCCTTATCATCTTCTATGTCTTGAGTTATAGTATCTTCTTGCCCCCCGACTTCTTGATGTCGAATTCTCCCAATTCTATTGCCCATTTAATCAGCCTCCCGCTAGCTTTAGGACTATGAATGATGTTTCTCAAGGGCTGATTTGTTAGCACTTCAATTTTATGAGCCTGGAAGTAAGGACACAACTTCCTTGAAGCCATCACTAAGGCTAAAGCAAACTTCTCGATAGTTGAATAATTTAACTCAGCTCCATGAAGAATTTTACTAACATAGTATATGGGTTTCTGGACTTTAAGTTCTTCCTTAACCAATACAGCGCTTGAGCATTTTCTAAAACGGCCAAATATAAGTATAAAGTTTCATTCAGGGATGGCTTGGCCAACAACGGGGCTTGAACCATATATTTCTTCAATTCTTCAAATGCCTTCTGGCTTTCCTCAGTCCATACGAAATCTTTAACCTTCTTCAGGGATTTAAAGAATGGCAAGCACTTGTCTCCGAATTTGGATATGAAACGTCCTAGAGCTGCAACTCTTTTAGTGAGTTTCTGAACGTCCTTTATGGAACGTGGTGGTTCCATATCCAGGATAGCCTTTATTTTATCAGGATTGGCCTCGATTCCCCTCTTGGAGACCATCAGACCTAAAAACTTTCCATATCCCATTCTGAAAGCACACTTTATAGGATTTTGCATCATTTTGTGATATCTCAACACCTCAAAGGCTTCCCTCAAATGGGTTATGCGATCAACCTTTAACAAACTCTTGACTAACATGTTATCAACATAAACTTCCATAATTTTGCCAATAAGATCCTTGAAAATCTTATTTACTAACCTTTAATAGGTGGCTTCTGCATTCTTGAGACCAAACGCCATAACAAGATAATAAAAAACACCAAAGTCAGTAATGAATGATACCTTTGGGATGTAATCCTTATGCATCTTGATCTGATTGTATCCACTGAATCCATCCATGAAGCTCAATATCTCATGACCAGCAGTAGCATCTATCAACGTATCTATCCTTGGCAATGTGAAAAAATCCTTTGTGCATGCATCATTTAGATCAATAAAGTCCACGCACATTCTCCACTTTCCATTAGCCTTCTTTACCATTACAGGATTTGCTAACCATTCTGGAAATTGTATCTCTTCAATGAAACTGGCCTTTAAGAGCTTCTCTACTTCTTGCTTAATAGTTTCCTGCCTCTCCGGAGCAAAACTTCTTTTCTTTTATTTCACAGTCTTCCGATTTGGATCCATATTCAGCTTGTGAGTGATCAGTTCCGGGTCTATTCCAGACATATCAACTGCTGACCATGCAAATACATCACTATTCTCTTGTAAAAACCTTACCAACTTCCCTATAAGGGGATCCTCTAGTGATGCTCCTATGAAGGTTACTTTCTCATGATCTGTGGGAGCCAAAGGAATCGGAACTAAATCTTCTGCTGGCTTCCCTCTTTTCTCATTATTCTCACGAATATCCATATCTTCGATAAGCAGAATCTGCCCCCCAACTCCATCTGCCCTAAGAGAGGCCACATAACAACTCATTGCCATCTTTTGATCTCCTCTCTCTTCTCCAATCCCATTCCGATGGGAAACTTCATCACTGAATGGTAAAAAGAGGGGACTGCCTTAAAAGCATGTATTCTCGTTCTTCCCATGATTACATTGTAAGTTGATCCAGCTTTTACCACTACGAAGTCTAACATCTGTGTCGCTTGTCTTGGTTCCTGACCGATGGTCATTGGTAACTTAATTATCCCTTCTACGGGGCATTCTACTCCAGCAAATCCATAAATCGGCATATCAGTTGGGGTTAATTGAGAATCATTATAACCCATTCTTATGAAGTTATCATGAAGCAAAATGTCCACCGAGGCTCCATTGTCTACTAGGACCCTCTTCACAGGGTTGTTCCCTATTATCGGTGCTATGACCAGAGGATCACCGTGTGGAAATTTAACACCTTCCAAGTCAGAATCATCGAACGTCATTGTAACTCCTGTCCTAGCACTCTTCGGGGCTTTCCCGACAATATGCATAACTTCTCTAGTATAGGCTTTCCTTGAGTTTCTAGATGAGCCCGCCGCAGTTGGTCCCCCAAAAATCGTATTTATCACTGGCCCTCGGGGTCGGGGTCCTCCAAAGATTGCGTTTATCACCGGTCCCCGAGGTTGGGGATTTCACCCCTGATCATCTTGATCTCTCCTTCGATCATCGAAGTTCCTTCTCCCACTGTTATTTCTTTCATCTTTCTCTCCATTCCCAGTATACGCTCAGCCTTCCTTTCCGAATGAGGAATTCAATCTCATCCTTCAGTTGTCGGCACTCATCAGTGTCATGACCAGCATCCTTGTGAAATTTATAATATTTGCTCTTATCTAGCTTAGTAGGATCAACCTTCAAGGGCTTAGGCCAACGAACATCCATATCTCTTTCGATTTCCATTAAGATCTGACTTCTAGGAGCATTCAACTTAGCATATTCGGTGAACTTTTGTCCAGGTCCAACTTAGCTCAGTTCTAGGATACTTGTCCTTGGCATTATATTCTAGATCAGTCTTTCGCTTCTTGCCTCCAGCGGGCTCGTTGTTCACCACCGTCTTTCTCATGCTTTCCTCCACTTTGATATACTTCCCGACCCTATCTTGGAGCTGTAACATGCTTTCAGGGGCGCTTGGCTAATGACATCTTGAAGAATTCATCCCTAATTCCCTGCTGCAGTGCTATCATAGCTACCTTATCGTCGAGGTCCGGGACCTTCAAAGCTTCTTTTGTGAAACGGTTCAGATAATCTCTCAAGGACTCCTTTGCTCCTTGCACAACACTCATGAGGGATGCTGAACTCTTCTCATGCACTCTTCCACTGATGAATTGCTTAATGAAAGCTTGACTTAAGTCTCTAAAGGACCCAATTGAATTCAGAGGCAAACGACTATACCACATTTGAGCCATTCCCGATAGAGTTTGAGGAAATGCCCGACACTTAATAGCATCATTCACGGGCTGTAACAATAGTGCATTAGAGAATGTTCTGACATGATTAGCGGGATCTCCAGTACCATCGTATGCTTTGATGGTGGACATCTTAAACTTCCTTGAGATGTGGGCATTCATTATTTCTTCAGTGAATGGTGGAGTTGGATCATCATGATCTCCTAGGGGCATGAGATCACTTGGATCAGCCCTTGGGGCAATAGCCCTTCTTGGTATGGGACTATCCAGGTCTATGATTGGAGGAGGATCTCTCCTCCTCGGAGGTAGTAGGGGTCTTGGGTTAAGTGCGCCTCCAAGTCGCGCTTCAACCTTTGGATCTCAGCTTCATAAGCCCTGATCCTCTCTTGTACTTCTTGGGAATTCGTCCCTCGGGTGCTCCTAGGACACTGATTACCATCAGACATCGGCTCTTTACTAGCACGCCTCCTTCTTGGAGCCACATTATTATCCGAAGACTCGGAGTCTCTCTCAGTGTAAGGCCCAAAGAATTCTTGATCCTCCGGAAAAAGAGTCAAACCGCGTATACAGGGAGGCGTCTTCCCATGCGCTTCACTCCGATTTGCATGTCCACTTCCTCCAACCTCGGGGTACAAGGGCATCCCATAAAGGGGGTTAGCGGTCACAATAGTGGAATACTCATACCCAACGGGTCGAGAATTTACAGGTGCATGTAGCTGCTGAAATTGGGAATTCATCCCTTGAGGAGCCGGGGGATTCGTCCCTTGTGGCTGAGGCTCGGTTGCCCCTATTGGGGTTCCTCCTTGGGTAGAAGCGTAGGACGAGTGTGGGGATATCTCCACCGTCGACGAAATCGTTTGAGTTGTTCCAACCGGTGTTCCTTCAAGGGCGCTGTTTCCACTCCGTGTTCTCGCCATGGTTGTTGTTATACTTTCCCACAGACGACGCCAAATGTTATGGATTGAAAACTAGGATATATTAATTGTTATATTTATTACTAGGGTTTATGAGCTTCGAGACTCGATTTGACTGCTCTTGTGTTTCGTGACTCAATCTGCCTTAACAAGATGCCTACGTACCATGCTATATGTCAATGATCAAGTCAAAAACGTAGTTCTAATTTGTGGGGTGAGACCCCTTATATAGGCATGAGATGCCTTTGAATTAGGTTAGGGTTAGGGGACTTGGTGGACAAGTCTCAGATTTAAAGTGAATTTTGGAGTCATATAATGCAGGATATTAATTCTTTATCCTATGAGATTTCTTGGAGACCAATCTCCAAGGAATTGTGTCCTTATCTGGACTTTACTTATCAACTAATTTATCCCCTATAAATTAATTACGAAATTAATTAATATTCAGGGTTTTGAGCCCTTTTTATTGGGCTTTATTGTCATCCCAATTCAGGTATAATTAATGTGATATTAATTACGCAATCAGAGTTTATTTTACTCCCTATCAGGGGATTAGGGGCGGGGATATTACTTCCCGACCCCGAAGTAACCCGATTCATATCCCTACAAACAAATTTCAAATATTTTTGTTATAATAATATAGTTTTGATTTTTTTTATTAATTATGATCATATAGCATACAATAAATATTTAATCTCAAAATTCTCGGAATAAATTAAAATCGAACTCTACGATAAAAAATCAGCTCTCACCACTTAAGTTATCTAATACCGCTCTAATAATATATATGAAAATAAAGAGAAGTAAGACAATATCATTTGTCGTATTCGGAAATCACTTCTGTATAGATACAATTTTTTTGAGATAATATTTAAATATATATGTCGGTCCGTGACTCGTACGCAGTGTTGTAAAAAGCGCATTAAGCGGACGCTTAAGCGAACGCTTAAGCGGAACCGGAGGTAAAAGCGTTTGGATTAATACAAAATCGGATAATTAAGCGTTTAATAAAGTTTAAGCGGGTTTAAGCGACTTTAAGCGGAATTAAGCGGATTTTGACCGTTTAAGCGGTTTGTGACTAAATTAAACGGAGATTAAAAATAATTAGAAAAAGAAAAATATTATTTTTCAAAGAGGTGTAATTTGATATTTTTAAATATTACTTGTATTTTTTAATTTAATTATTACTTTGTTAATGATCATTTTATTGATTTATTATAACATGTGGATGTTATCTCTTTATTCGAAAATATTCATTATTTTTAATATATTTATTTATTTATAATTCGATTAATGGCCCGCTTTTAAAACCGCTTAAGCGTTCGTTTTAGAGTTTAAGCACTAGAAGGTGACCCCACCACTTAAGTCCGATTTGCGCTTTTTACAACAATACTTGTACGGGCTTTTACGCTAGTTTATTTAATAACGGAGAATTAAAATATTAAATTAAAGATCCCTATTATAAATTGAAATTGATTAATAATTTTTTTTTATTTAAATCACCAATTTATATAACGATTCCATTTTATTCCCTTCCCCGTTAACCCATTTCCAAATTTCCATTCTCAATTTCTCATTTTCATCGACCATCAAACGCCCCTAAATTGGTCTATGCATGCAAATATGCAATAATACAAACCTATAAAAACCCAGAAGACAAATTAAATAATTGTTAGAAAAGAAAATGATAGGAACAGAAATAAAATTCACACCCATCTTCTAATTCCCTGGAAGATGATCTTATTGCTTCAGTGCGGTAACCGAGTGTTAGCAGCGCTTTGGGTTTGATGGTTTGGAAACAAGGTGAAGATCAACAGTCTCCTTTTCACTGTATTCTTCTTTCTGCTGAAGCTGATCTCTATGAGATTGTTACTGAAATCAAGGTATCAATTTCAAGTGTTACGTGTATTTTTTTGGACTAATATATGCCTTGGTTCTAACAAATAATACTGCTGAGCCATACTCTGGATAAGTCCTTAACCATTTGAGCTATGCGAAAGTATTTCTTATATTTGTTTACTCTATATCCTTGCTCTTTTGCTGCCTAACTTTTGATAAGTTAATAAGTTAGCAACTACTATGATAAACAACAATGTTGAGTATAATTAATTAAATGCTATGCTTTCACTTCAACTACGCAGTTTTGATTCAAATGTACTAAGTACCTAACCTTGGAATCCTTAGTTATTACAATACTCCCTCCGTCCCTTAATACTTTTCCCGTTTGTCTTTATCATGTTTGCCAACGCACACTTTTGATAGTTAATATCTTTAATTTTGTATTAATATAAAATATTAAAATTTCACCGTATCAAAGTACTCATAAATATGAATCAAACAAGATCACTCGTGACTATATCTACTCTTACAGATTAGGCGTAAATTAATAATTTGTCTCATGTTATGAACAATCCCGACATATGAAACGAGAAAAGTAATAAGGTACGGAGGAAGTATCATCTAATTTCACTCATTCTATTCATATAGTCTGGGATGAACCTGTTTTGATCCTCTCAATATTGTGTCTATCAATTTAGTTTAAAAAAGCGATGTACGATTGTCTGAAGTTCCTTCAACATCTGACACTGAGCTCACCTTAGGAGCAGATTGAGTTGTTTGCAATGCGCTTTGTTAAAATCCCAATTCCAGTACGGTTGTTCATCAAAGTGCACATCTCTACTTATCACAATTTTCTTTTCACCCAAGCTATAAATTCTGTACCCTTTTGCTTCTGCTGCATAACTGTAAGTATCCCTTTTTCAGCCGTTTCATCAAGCTTTTCTCTCTTGACAGATGGCACATGAAAGTAGCATAAAGAGCCAAATATAATGAGATGTTTACAGAAGGTTTGTCAACAGACCATGCCTCTATCAGTGTTTTGCCTTGATTTGATTTTGTTGGTAATTTAGTAAGCAAATAAGCAGAGGAATTGACTGCTTCATCCCCTAAAAAATATGGTAGCTTCTTTTCAAATAACTTGCACCTTGCCAACTCAATCATTGTTCTGTTTTTTCGTTCGGAGACTCCATTCTGCTGCAGTGAGTATGGGACCGTAAGCTGATCTACAATTCCACCTTTTTCACAGAAAACATTGAACTCTTTGGAGATATACTTACCACCATTGTTAGTTCTGAGAACTTAAAATTATCTGTCTGATTTGAGTTTCAGCCAAATTTTTGAAGATTTTAAACACATGAAGCACTTGTGATTTGGATTTTAGAAGTTAAACCCATGTCATTGGCTGAAATCATTAATAAGTAGAGTAGAATAAACATTGTTGCTCAATGCATTGTGCTTATAGGTCCAGAAATGTTTAAATGAATTAATTCTACTTTCTCAGTAGCTTTCTTGGCTAAAATCTGAGGAAAAGATTTTCCGTGATCCTTTCCTGGTTCACAACTTTCACAAATTTCGACATTACCTGTGATTTCAGACATCTTCAACCGCACCAGATTCTTGCATGAATTTCAAGGTAATTATAATGACCATATCTTTTGGTCATACTATACTCTCATCAATCTTAACACTAAATACATGGCCTTCAACTACATCAAACTTAAGATAAAATCTATTTCCATTTCACTTCTAGTTTTGCTACCTCTTTTCCATTTACATCATAGATTAAACAAAATTTATCTTTAAAGTAGACTTCATATCCATTCCTAACCATTTGTCCAACACTAAGACGATTTTGATCAAAATCTGGAATGCAGAGAATATTAGTAATTACTTTCGTACCTCGTTTGGTGTTAGTAGTAACTGTTCCTTTTACTTTCGCCTGCAGCACTCATCATATCCCAGCTTCAGTTTAGGCGAACTGATTTGTCACTTAAGGTAGATATTGCCATAGATTTTGTCATGTGAGTGGTAAATTCACTGTCACTCTGCCAAGTATAGTGTTCATTAGACTGAGTGTGAACCAGCAAGCTTCATGCACAAGAGCAGAGAATTAAGGTAAATCTGCTTGAAATGCTCCTTCAGTAGCTTCGTCACTTCTATTAAAATTCTCTGCTCTTGTGCATGAAGCTTGCTGGTTATCTTTGCAATTGTTGGGTTTTGCAGGTCACATAACTTCAATTGCAGAGATCTTGGTTTCAAACTTTTGAGGCATTGAAACCATGATTTTTTCAACTATCTTTTGATTTTTGAATGCTTCGCCAAGTAGCCTCACTTAATTTACAACATCTATTAAGCTGCCAGAATAATCTTCAACAGATTCATCATCTTTCCATCTTCATCAGTTCAAATTCTCTCTATAAGGTAAGGAGCTGGACAGCTTTGACTCTGTTATTGCCCTCGTACTCACCTCGAAGCTTTTCCCATACCTGTTTAAGTGTTTCCAAGTCTATGATTTTAGTAAAGATATAATTCTGGTGGAGAAATTACAGCTTATGGATCGTCTTTCAGTGCTGTTTCCAGTAGTATGTTCCTCCTGTTTAAAAAAAAGGCTTTTTGAATTTCTGGATGCTTGAACAGATGCAACCAGGTTCGTAAAACCAGTTTAAACTGGAACTTCTATTCTCTCTCAATTAAAATACTGTCTGCTGCTGCCTTATAGGATAGCTCCGATACCATATCCCGGTTTTTTAAAATATGTGTATATGATATAAACGAGAAAAGAAAGACCAAGGGGCGTAAAGCCAAGTATAAAAGAGATAGATAGATAGGAGTAGGAATCTTTGCTTATATGTAGCTGCTATATTAGCAATGAAGGAATCTTTGCATATCTGTAGCTGCTATATTAGCAATACTACTTCCTTACAACTTTCTTGATGATTACAAACAATGAAAGGCTTGCCAAATTATATAGAAAAAAACATACTTCCTAGAAAGAAGATACTGAAAATATTAATAGAAATAGAAGATGCTAATAACACTAATTTTTTTAGAGTAAATCGCACTTTGCACCCCTTATAAATATTCACTTTTTCGGTTTGACCTTAAACTTTTAATTTTGGCAGAATGCATCCCTCAACTTTAAATTTTGTTTCATATCGCACCTCTTTTAACAATTTTTAAGGGTAAAATTGGAATAAATTTTTTATGTTTATATTATTACAATGTGCACCCCGTATTTATAATATTGTAACAGATTACACCCCGATTTTAATTTCGACTCATTTCAAAAAATATATAAATTTGTATGATAATATTAGATAATATTTTTTCACTTAAAAATAATTAAAATATAAATAATCTCTATTAAATCTGAATAGAAATCACATAAAGTCATTTATCCAAATTAATTTAATTTAAATAATATGCAGATAATTTTAAATTATACATATTTTTAAATAATAATATCAAAAGATATTTTTTTATCAAATATGTGTCTAGGTTTTGATATCACTTTTTGGCACAATCTTTATAATTTTTTATTTTTTATTTTTTTTTAATATTTTTATAATAAATCTCTATTAAAACTATAAGTTTCCTAATTTTTCAAAATTTTTACTGTTACTAAATACTTCATTTGATTCATGTTCTTATGTTTATTTTTATAATAAGTTAGCTACAAAATATGTATCAAATTAAAAATTCGTAAAATGCATGCAGTGTTATTAAACATTCTTTTTCTCGGAATCCACTTAACTAAATTACACAAACCAAAATTTTCTACTTTATTAGCTTTGGTTTGGATTTCATAAATGATAATTTACTAAAAACCACAAAATTTTTATGTTTATGTTTGGCTTCAAGATTTCGTTAATTTTATAGCATCTGGTTTTGATTTGGATCATTTTTATAGCATTAATTTTAGGTTTCGGTTTATTTTTTAAAAAAAATCACACTCGACCCTAGCCAGTTTGTCTGTTATATGTTTTGTTTTTTATTTTACCTTTTTAATATATATTTTTATCGATTTTAAAAGTTATGAAAATTTAAAATAAAGTATAAACTATAAAACTATATAAGGTGCATATCGTCAAAATATTAAAACTATGGGGTGCATATCGTCATTATATAAAGTTAAAAAATAATTCCGACTTTACCCCTGACAATAACGGTTATTTTGGACGAAAATTATTAAAAAATGGCAGTATGAAGTGAAATTTAAAATTATGGGATGCATTCTGCCAAAATTAAAAGTTTGAGATCAAACCGAAAAAGTGAATATTTATAAGGGGTGAAAAGTGTCATTTACTCATTTTTTTAACACATAGTAATATGTTCGTAAACATGCTGATATCATGATGTTCTAACGTATAACTTTCAAAATTTGCTATAAATGAATATATAAGCTTGAGGTAATATAATTAATAATTGTAATAAATGAGTGAGTTTTGGGCTCATTTGAGTTGATATAGTTGTGTCCGTATGATCTTTGTGTTTTCTCTTTGTAAATCGTGTCGAAAATCACACCGGGTCTCAGTCCTGTCATACATTACCGTCCCTACGTATAAGCCTATAACCATAGTAATTCTTGAGCTTTCCAAGCTTGGGGAACCACAAACCACTTTTTGAGCTTCTCCCTTCTAATCATTACATATGCTTGAATGCAAATTTCACAGGCTGGTAACAGTGTATTTTCTGTATATTACCAGATTGTTACCTTTTACTTTTTTGTTTATCTGGACGGCCATTAATTGCATTGTGAATATTAAGAAATATTAAAAGTCATGCTCTTGAGGTTATTTAGCTACCACACCTAAATTAAAGTATATGTTTTCTGCCATTTGCATTCAACACCATTCTAAAGGAGTAAAACATTGTAGTTCTAATTAAACTATATTTTATGCAGCTTATAAAGATTTTTTAGCTAAATAAATGGGCTTTAAAATAGAACTAACTTTAATATCACCATTTTGACACCATTTCCAATTTTATATTTCATGAAAAGATTTGAACGTTCTTGCGGAAGAGACCTATATAGAATTCAATGCAAATTGGGTCTTCTTTTGGTACTTATATGCAATAATGATTAGAGATAGGTATGAAAAATGGTTCATCATGTCGTTTGTTGCAAGGGAACTGACGTGTTAGAAAATGCTGATTAAAAAAGTCTTGTATTGTTGTTCTTTGCAAAGCGGAACAAATATTTGGACATGCTGTAGTAGCGCTAGCTGTCACAGTCTCAACGCGCAGATGGCGGTATTTCTGATGGATGTATGGAACTATTTATATAGCATTTGAGACTTCGATGTAAGTCATGCAGTATGATATACATTACGTAACATAGATGCTATGCGAATGGAGTCAGCTGATTTATGTTTATTTTGTTAAGTCGAAATGAACCCAACGTTCAGAAAGAAAGATCTGTCCTGTGCTACTTGTAGAAAATGGACCATATATCACCAAAGAGTTAAGGATTACACAATAGTTTGATGAAAGTGTCGCTATCAAAACGAATTTCTGGTATAGTAAAAAACTAGAAAGTGTTAAACAGACGGCCATTTGTTTTTCTGCATTTATGCAATTATTAATTTTTTCGCTAAATTGCATTGATGCATTTATATGATTTCTAGGCGATAGCATCTGTGTTGTACAGTTTAACTTGGCCAAAACATTTTCTAGTGTTGATTAATAATATATACGGAATCCAGTATTTTTTATATAAATTTAAGCATGTTGACATGGCTCACAGTTTGGTTCAGCATGTATGCCTAATTGCTGAATTAATTGATTTACCTCTGTTTTTTGTAATATGAAAAGTATAGTTTAAGTGCATGCTAGCTAATTGTGATTAATTAAAAACACTATTGGTTTCAAATGTTGTGCTAGCACTTCAACGAGTTCATATATCCAAATCAACCAGAGAACCAAAAAATTGTGTTATTTCTATCTCCTATGTGTCGGCATCAAGTGCAATCAGTCCAAGAATGCGTCATAATCTACATTTCAGTTACTTCTCTATTTTGTCTTGCAGCTATGTTCAGTAAACTACATCTGCATGCTCAGCATTTGCATGCATAGTGAGCAACAAACATGGCCAAATGAAATCTGAATGAATAGTCAAGTAATGCACGACCTCTTTAAGTGGCAATATTCACAATTTGTGTTGAGCAACTATGTTTATTTACCGCAGAAGTTTATAATTTACCACTACATATGTACTTTGCAAAGAATGAAGTATGTGCATCTTGATTAAAAGCTATTCATTTCAAATATTGTGCCTAGTACTGCCAGGAGTTCATCCTTATCAATTAAAGTAGAGTACATTCAATGCAATGAGTCCAATCTTAATTGCTTTACTTTTCAGAATTGTCTAGCTTTATATAGTAATCCTCATCTGCATGCATGGCGAGCAAGGTACTTCGCCAAATGTTTGTGCTGAGGACTGAGGTGTACTTGTAAAATGAGTAACTGGATTAAAGAAGCCGCTTGCCAAGTGTCTTCTCTTCCCCGATACACCAACACGTAGCATCACTACTTTGCTATAAATACTGTGAATAAGCTTCACTATTTTCATCATTCCATCAATCATTTCTACAAATCTACTCACCAGCCATCTCTGAATTCAATCTCTGTATTCGAGATGTCCAACCAGGTGGTCTTTCCATCACCCTCAGAAGAGGGGAAGCCTGAAAAGGCTCAAGCCAGCTCAAAGAAGGGGCAGATGAAGGGAAAAGGTGGCCCGGAGAATGCTAGTTGTAAGTTTAAAGGTGTTAGACAAAGAACGTGGGGGAAGTGGGTAGCTGAGATACGGCAACCCCGAGGACACCGTCACTGGCTGGGGACATTTGACACTGCTGTGGAAGCTGCAGAAGCATACGACAATGCTGCCGGGCAAAGCTTAACTTTCCTGAGGGCCAACCACCATCTGGAAACACTCCTCCCTGCCAGATGATGTCTGAGGCAGAAGTTGATTTAGAGCTTCACCTGGGTCCTCCGGTTACATCATCATCGTCGGCCTCACTGCTTCCTGGTAAGGCATCAATTTCATTATATATAAGTGCTTATTCCCTGTTTCTTCTGAGGCATCACCACATATGAATCATTGCAGGTACACAGTCATACGTACACTAAATCCTCTATTTACCAAATACATGTGATGAGTTCTCTCTGCACTAGCTCGCGGTGTTCAAGTACAAAATTATTACAAATATCCATCTTGTAATCCAATGGATGAAATGATTTAGACAACTGTTTTCATGTGCAATATTAGTGATTTATCAACCTATGTATTGAGTTTGTGGGTTAAATTATTGGAATGTTGTGACCTCAAGTTAAAATTTCCTGAATTACCTAAATAAAATTAACATTGCTTTCAGTAAATTAGTTATGTTTTGTTGTCATCACCTGGGAAACACATGTACCAGATACAATTTAATAATTACTAGTTTTTCTTTACTAGTTTGTAGGATTTTTATATTTTACTAATTACTTTAATAATACTTTAACATATTATATTCTATATATAAAACAAAAAGGGGGATAATTTAAAATTACTACAGGAGGTCAGAGTTCGATATCCGTCAACAACAATTTAATTCTAAAAACTAAAATATAATAATTAAAAAGACTTAAATTTTCAATCATGTCAATAACATATTAATATATAATATTTATATTATCAATTTCAAAAGTTAAAATAGAATTGAAATTTAAATAAAATAAATTAATAAATATATATATATATATAGGGAGTTACTCAAATAAGAACTCATTTTAAAATCAGATATGAGATCTAATCTAGACCACACACATTTAAAACTAGTTTTAATCTACACCACTCATTTTAAATCTCACCATCATCTTCTCCAACCATCACCTTCTCCATCGTCTTTCTAAACTAACCCACCACTACCACCTCCAACCACCGGCGATCATCATTTCCGGCGACCACCAATTCCGGCGACCACCAATTCCGACGACCTCCAGAAAATTACCACCGTCAAACATAAAATCACCACCGTCAAAATATCAAATCACCACCAGAAACATAAAAATCACCACATCCGGCCACCAACAAACAAAAAATCACCACCGGAACAAAGAAATCACCACAACTGGTCACTGCCTCCACCCACCAGATCCGGCCACCAACTCCGTTCATCAACTACAATCACCATTACTATAACAAAAATCATCAGATCTATTTACAAAATATAACAGCAGAATTATAACCACCACATCACCACTACCATAAAAAATTTCACCAAATCTGAGCACGAAAAGAGAGAAGGTTGGCTTCGTCGGAGATGGTGGTTGAAAAAGAATGGAGGAAAAAGAAAGCTTGTGGGCGGAGAAGTGGTGACAACGAGGGGCGGAGAAAGGAGGCGCAACGGCGTAAGAGGTGGGGCGGAATGTGTAGCAGGTCGTGGTTGTTATTGCTGGTGAAAGTATGGGTACGGTGAAAGTACGGGTATGACAACGGTGGAGAAGAGAGAGAGGGATCTCGTGGGTGAATGGTGAATATCAAGAGAGAGGACAGTGGATGTGGGTGGTGGTTCGGTGATTACCGATGGTGTGGCGGAAAAACGGTGGTGTAGGGTGGAGAGAGACAGGGCAGAAGTGTAGGGTGTCGACGAGAGAAATGAGATTGAGTTGGGTGAAGGAGTAGGAGAGAGAAATGTACGGTGTGGATTAAAAAGAAAAATATAAAAATATTTTAAAATGGAGGGCTGAGATTAGATCTCAGTTCTCACAATAATAGTGGTTCTCATTTGAGTAACTTCCTATATATATATGGGGTCTTACTCAAATGAGAACCCATTTTAAAATGAGATATGAGATCTAATATACACCACACAAAATTTAAAGTTACTTTTAATCTACACCACTCATTTTAAATCTCAACATCATCTTCACTAACTATCAACTCCCCCTCTTCTTTCTAAACCAGCCAACCACCGCCACCTCCAACCACTGGACATCACCATTTCCGGCAACCACTACCTCCGGCGACCTCCAAAAAATCACCACCGTCAAACATATAATCACCACCGTCAAAATAAGAAATCACCAAGGAAATACAAAAATCACCCCCTCCGACCATCTGTAAACAACAAATCACCATCGGAGAAAAAAAATCATCACAACTGGTCACCACTTTTATCCACCAGATCCGGCCATCAACTACGTTCATTAACTATGGTCACCAATATCAGCACGAAAATCACTAGATCTAATTATCACCTCCTTTTATATTTCATCATCATCTCTAACTATCACCTCCTCCATCATCTCCTTTCTACTTACCACTACCTCCAACCACCATTTCCGACCACCACTGCCGCCGACCGCCACCACCACCACCGACAACCATCAGAAAATCACCATCGTCAAATATAAAATCACCACTATCAAATCAGAAATCACCTCCGGAAAATAAAAATTCACCACCTAAAAAATGAAATATCAAATCCAGAATATAAAAAATCACCTTCGTCAACCTAAAATTACCACATCTAACAACTATTTATGTCCACCAGATCCAGCTACCAGCTCCTTTCATAAACTCCGACCACCATATTTAAATATAAATCACCAAGAAATAAACTATAAGCATCAAAATCATCATAAACTCTAATTAACCTAATTAAAACTACAGAGATGTTGCATAACACAAAAACAAAATCTGTGATAAATCAGATTTAAAAATTAGCAAAGGCTGGGAAATTATTCTAATGGATAAGATTAATCGAAGGTTGTGTAAATCTCTGTAGTCGTTGGCTTTGAAGAGGAAATGGTTCACCATTATTCCGGACAGTAAAAACATTTCAGACGGCGGTGATGGATGGTGGCAGAGGTAGGAGATGAAGATGAGGGAGATGTGATAGGAGAAAGGGGAAGAAGGGGGAGAACATGACGACAGTCTGGAAGGGACGGTGGAGCAGCGACGACCACGAGTGGTGGGCATGGAGAGGGACAGTGGTGTCGATGAAAGAGATAGGGGATGAGAGAGATGGGTTAAAGTAAGTGTTTGATAAATTGGTGAGAGAAGGAAATATATGGATGAGATTAAAAGAAAATTTTAATAATATATAAAATGAAGGGTTAAGATTAGATCCCATATCTCATTTTTAGATGGGTTCTCATTTGAGGAACTCCCTATATATATATAAGAACTGTACTTTGTACGGGGTAAGTGCTAATATAATAATTATATTTTGATAAATAAAAATATAAAGTTCCTGACATATATTATGTTACATACATAGTTTCAGAACATATGCACATTAACATGGTTCCCGAATAACTTGTAAACATGCTCAATCCTTGTATTCACGTACCATATTTACATACTATATATATTATTCAATTCCTATATATATTTTATAGGCTTGCACTTAAATGAAATTTTATTAAAATGAGAACCGTGAGAGTGAGAATTGGTAATTGTTACAGTTAAAATTGATGATATTACAAAATTTAAATTTTCTATTTAGTATAAAATTATTTATTAATTGAATTTGAAAATTTAATTTTCAAAAAATCACCAATTTTAACTACAGTAATCACTACTTATCATATTACTCCTTTTAAAAAAATTTCACCTAAACATGCCTCATATTTTATATATAGGGAATTACTCAAATAAAAATCTCCACTATCTTCAAATTCTTAGTCTCACATTTTTATCTTTAAAAACCCCACCCCCGCTATATACATAAAAACTATACACAAAAATCAAAGCATAACATGTCAAATTTTCACATCCTTTTAATCCATTAACATATATCTTTCTACTCAAACCACCCGCCACCACCTCCAATCATTTCTGGCGACCACTACCTCCGGCTATCACCAAAAAGTCACCAGCGTTAAAATAAAAAATCATCTTCAGAAATATAAAAATATCACATCCATCCGACCACCTGGAAATAAAAAAATTACCACTAAAACACAAAAAACATCAAAACTGACCTATGCATCTTAACCAAATCCGATCAACTACAAACCAAAATCACCCCAATATTAGACGAATCAATAACTATAAACCAAAATCACTAGAAAATAAAAATAAATTAATAAAAATTGAGAAAAATCACTGCTATACCACTTTCATTCCCCTGCCTAAACACCGACATAATCGACGTCCGCAACACCATCAACGCCATTGTAAATGCGAAAATCGCAAACAAACACAAAAATACAACAAAGATCATCACATAAATTGAAATAAAAAACCCTTACACAACAACGATTGAAGTTTCGTTTATAGCGATCACGAATTGATCGGAAACCTAGAACACCCGTGTCGTTGAAAGAGATGATCTTGGGACTGATCGGAAATGAAAATGAAAATCGCAAACGTAGAATTTACATATTGTATATTTATTATGTATAGGCTGCATGTCCCGTTAGCAAGACCTACTATCACGTGGAACCCACTTGTCGAGTGGGGCCACATCAGCCCTGGTCCTTATTTTGATAAATAGATAAATAAATATTAATATTAATATATTAGGTTTCTAGTTTCTAATCAATCAAAATTTTTAATGTTTCAGATTTAATTTATAGTATACAAAATTAAGAATAACAAAATCAATATACAAATATAAAATTGCATTCTTATTTTAGATATAGAAAAAGGGAGGACAATAATTCTTAACAAAATATGACACAAGTTTACATACATTAATATATTTAAATAATTTCAGATTTATAACAATTCGTGTAAGAAAAAGAAGTTGGTTTCAGTAAATTAGAAATAATATCGAATCCACATATGATATGCATAATTAAATTAAATAATTGAAAATTGAGTAAATTCTTCGTAATAAAAACAAATTACCAGTACATATCTGGATGCAGAATCCGTTCATCTCTGGAGCATTTTCTTCATCGTTTACTGATTTATGAAAATTTCATAAATTAATTAATTGCAAAAAAAAAACACGGTCTAAGACTTTTGTAATTAACACGAGTTTGAAGTGTATATATGTGCTTGAATTGAAACTTTTCCAGATTCAAAAAATAACAAGAAAAAATGTTTGACTGAGATCAAAATTCAATAGAAACAAAGCAAGAATTCATCGATCTGCATATATACATGTGCAATATTGTACAAATCAAAATAGATAATATCTTACCGGCTCGATGTAGATCGGGATAATTACCATTTTGCATCCAAAATAGGTAGCACTAGTAAGTAGATCGGGAAATAATAAGAGAATAACCCAATAATTAAGGACTTTTTATGTTATAAACATAATGAAAGACCACATATTTTATAGATAGAGAGACGGAGAGGGGAAGACGAGAAGCGGCGGATGAAAAAATATAAGAAACATATCAAACAAATTACATAGTAATGTATATATAATATAACATAATAAGGTAGAATACGAGTTGGGCCGGACCCTACAACACAATGCAAAACACGGATATGGCATTTTATCGAATGCATTCTTTTTAGAAGGATATAAATATTTTTTTTAAACTAATCAGGCACTATATATATATATAGGGGAATGATCAAATACAAACCAAATTTAAAATAGAAACTTAGAACTAATCACAACTATTAGATCAACCTAATCTAATGGCCCCCTAAAAGCACATCACCCAACGACTCTGCACCCTCACACCCCTAATTTCAGCCTTTTCCCTCCGTTTTTAATTTGATTTTTCCCGTCAAACCTTAACTTTTTTTAAAAAAATCCGATTTCATTATATTTTTCTACATCTCTCAACGATCGATTTGCATACCATATATGTTATATTTCGAAATAATTTTAAAAAAAAATTATTTGATTTGTAGTTTCTATTTTAAAACTGGTTTCTGTTAGAGTAGCCCCATATATATATATATATATATTATTATTAAAGTCAAAAAATTAATATTTTTGCTTGTTTGCTCGATGTTTGGGCTATTGGGTTAGTTCTTTATAAAATAATAATCAATCTTATTGATTTTTTTAACACAAATATTATTTTTCAAATTCTCGTAAAATAATTATTTATAATTAGTGTAGATATTATATTTTAAGTGGAATTGACAAAAATTCAAGCCATGGTTTTGTTTTTAAAGCTTGTTAAATATTTGTAATTGTATATAATACAAATAATTATATTATTTTGGCTATTCCAATCCATATCCATTTAATGTAATGTTGTAAATGATATTTTATTATTTTAATTGAGTTCATGTAAATTATGGGAAGTGTCCCGAAGGGTAGCGGCTGCGGGTTACCTACGATAAAAAAATTATGGGAAGTGAAACATGTAATTATTTCGAATATAACTCAAATTAACTACACAATTAAATTTGTAATTTTATTATTTAAGTTTTAATTTATGATATTGTTGAAAAAAAGGGATCTCAATAACTAGGTAGAGGAGGGGGGGGGGTGAATGACTAGTTCAAATTTTTTTGACTTATTCTGGAGAACTTGAAAACTTAGATTGCCAAATATCAAAGTGTAGTAGAATAAGTAAGTAAAAACACTAAGAGATTTGGGTCAATTTACTTTATATAAAATATAAAAAATTGTTGCCACAGCTATAAAAAAAATAATGGTGTTTTTATTGGCTTCTACTCAAGAATAGTTTCTCAAGTTTGGCTTATAGATGGAAAAGAAATTACAATTGAAATTTCTTATTTGTAACACACAACTAAATGGTGTGCACTTTATAAATAAAATAATATACTACATAATGTGCACACCCATCTACAGTAAGTTGTCGTATTCTACAAGGGGATATGTTACAGCTTTTAGATGACCACTTGATTTTGTTATACGCTCCCGATATTTAGTCGTGTATTTCTTTTTCTTCCTCTCCAAGTTTAGCTGTAGGCTTGACCCATGTCCATGGACCATCTCCATGTACAATATGCTGTAGTGATCTGTTTTTTCATTTATGGTAATTTGTACCTTGTTGAGAATTGGCTAAGTCGAGAATCAGGATCTGTCTAACAATCAGGATATGATCAACTACTGTGATATGATTATCCGTTGGAAGCTTCGTTATCTGTTGACGATCTTTAGTCATCCGTTGATATATATAAATTATCCGTTAAAACTACAACATATATCCGTTGATTAGGCTACCCGTTGAGAATGACTTGGATGATAAGTCAGGACTGCGAGATAAATCGGAAGGTACTGATTTATAGGATCGTAGTTGATTTAGATATGTAAAGTGTTAGAATTATATTGTAACATATCTTGTAATTGATAGAGGACTGATTGTAGCTGTTTAGTATATAAACACAGAATATGTTATCACAATATGTGAGCAGAACTCGAGTATTCACATAACCTAGAAGCTCTTAAGAATATTGTTCTTGAAAGAGTTTAGTAACAGTTTATTAAAGATCAATATAAAATATGATTTGATTCATCTGTTCTTACTTTATTTTTATAATACATCAATTTATTTAGTAACTGTATCCAACCCCCCTTAAAAAATTACTTTACTGGGCAACATACCTTCATTTGTCTTGTTATGAAGTGGCTTAAGTAAAGATATCGTGAACTCTGTTTTGCTTGAATTCATGATATATTTCATTTTGGACTTCACGATATAGTACAATTCTGGACTGGACGACGTAGTGTAACTGTAAACTTCACGATATAGCATCTTTCTTGACATCACAATATGACATAGAATTTGACTTCACCATCTAGTACATAATTGGACTTCACGATCTGGAATAAATTTGAAATTTACGACATAGACCAAATTTGGACTTCACGATATTGCATTGAACCGGACTTCACTATATGACTTTGATGGACTTCACGACATAGTTTTTCTAGACTTCACGATATTGGACTTAGAGAAATTTCTGCATATTATTAACTCCAAAAGTTTTCGTTCAGTTTGCTGCTTGAACAACTTGTATTGAACTTCTACCAAATTAATTTATTCCATGACTATTATTTACAAACATGTTGCATAAAATTCCTAATCTCATTATAACATTTTGAGATGTCTAGAAAAGCAAACAAGACAAGTACATAAAGAAACCTATCACTAGTCCAAATGGTATAATACATTTGACCATGTAAAGTGATATTGTCACTTGAGTATGACATGTCATGTGCCTAACATATATTAGTTTTCATTTATTTGTGCAATTTTAGTTATCAAATTAATGTAAAATTATTTTACATTCACACTAATTGTGTATATTCGTAACAAATTCATGTACATTATATTATTTCTACTCAAAAGCTCCACTCAAGAGCTCAAAACATTAGAGGAAAGAAGTACTCTTATGTTAATTACGGATTAGTTTTTCATTAATTTTGTTTTTTAATTCCGTTAAGTAACCTATACAATTCATTATAGAATTGTATTGTTATATAAAAAACTAATATTAAATTAATCATATAACATATTTAATATTAGGCCTTACATATTTATATTATACTTTTAAAAACAATAATTTGACTAGTGTTTGCATTGTATTAATTTTATTTTTATCATGCATTGTATTAAATTTTGACTTAAATAATTAGTATGTTCTCGTACATGATTTCTCATATTTAATAATATGACGGGGGACTAGGTGCTGGAGTGGATTACTTTGAAGAGATTTTAGAAGATGTATACATGGAAGAGCATGCGCATGAAATAATTTAACTGTGCAAAATGTGAAGAAAAAAATGCTTAGATGTTCGTGTAGGATGTGAATGTGTTGGGAATGGGAAGACTTGATTAACTTTCATGCTTTCATATTTTAATTTGAAGTTTATGCTCAGTTAAGTTTAATTTTTAATAGTAATTAAATCCAATATTCAGGTATGCATGTTTATTTGGTTCAAGCCCTGAAAGTAAGATGGAGATGATGAGATTGTTAGGATTGTTCGAAAATTGGGGATTTGTTCATTCCTTAAGGTTGGTTCAAATCTTCCAATAATTTATGAGAAGTGGTTGATATGGGGGCAACTTGGTTATTTTGTATTTAACCTACTATGTATATTACAGTTAGTAGAAAAAATAAATAAAAATTTAGTATTTAAACTACTATTTTTTCAATTTCATTTCATATAATATGAATTAAAAATGTTTTGGCACATGTTAACTATATATTATGAAGAATTTTAATTTCTCAAATTTATATGTATATTAGGGATTTAATTTTAAACCAACAAACATAACCCTAGTAAGGTTGTTTTTGATAATTTTATATGAAAATAAAAATATTGATAATACACAGATATATGTTGATCATGAAATATTTAAATTTGAAATTTGTGTCCTTAATCTTATTTAAGTAGATATATTGCAATGACAGGGTAATGATTGCGATGTGGTCACAAACAAAATAAATTTTTACAAGTTGCAACATAACATTATTTAATAGTAATAATAATTATATTATCATTTTAACAAGTTCTAACATAACATTATTTCATAGTAATAATAGTCTTTAGTCTTAATTTTTTTAGTACAAATATATTCAAAACAACTTTAAGCGAGTACATCGATCATAAAAAATTTTATATTTATCATAATAAGGTTGTAACTTATCCTCGTATAAATCATTACTATTTATCAAAATTTAAATAATATTATAGGTTAAAGGTGTCTATGTACGTTAATTTTTATATATTTAAAGTTAAATAATGAAGTTAAAAAAAGGAATAAATTTTAAATAATTTAAGGTACCACGTCTGTCTAATATATGACCATAGGTAGAAACACATCAGATAATTATATTTTCAGAAAATTGAATCAAGTATATATAAATAGGAGGAGGTTCAAAAAAGAACCATTCTTAGCGGGAGAACCAGAGAACTCGTCACATCACCGTTGGTTTTCTTTTAATCCAACAGTTGAGATTTTGTATACAATTATTGGCATACTATCAATTTTAAACTATAAGGGTAGTATGTGAACATAATAAAATACTAAAAAATACGTATTTGTCTAAGTTATTATCATTTATGTCAAGATATGGTTTTAATACGTACCTTACACCTTGCATGCAATACTTTCATTTTTTTTCATATAACTGATTCAATTAATATTAATTTAAACTTTCTGTATAAATGTTGTCAATTAGTTTTAAGTAACTGATTCTCTAAATATCTGTTAATTTTGTTTAGCGATCCAAAATAAAATAAAATGCACTGTGTACATACACTTTACGTGTCAGATCACTTGAAATACTACTATTCATAAACTAGCACTTGCTATATTACAATTGATGTTTAATTAAAAAGTGTGGCTTGCAGTCTATTGTGTCTAACTCCGTTACTTTTTATAGGGGTAAAATTGTCTTTTTCACTTCATATTCTTCATTTCTTCTTCCTCAAACGCATTTTTACCATTAACACATATTTGAGAAATTAAAAATTGAATATCTCATTCATTTTATAAAGAAATCGTGTGTTTTAGTGGTCAAATTGAATTCCAGATCTTCTTCTATCCATTTCTATTATCAAATCATCAAAGGGCCCTGTTTTAAATTTCTCGATGTTAAATATTGTTACGTGCTGATTCTTAATGATCAGGAGAAGATCAGGATCTGGCTGTCTTGGATGTCATCAGGATTTGATGTGCCATCAGGATTTGATGCTCATCAGTATCTGCAGAAACATCAGTATTTGAAGATAGTCTATTGTGAAGATTAAATATGTTCCTTATTTTGAGGGATGGATATCTGTTCGTTCTGAGTGATAGGACTTTGTATATTCAGTTAGAGATTTGTATCATTTTCTGTTAGTAATTGATAATGCATATCCTAAATTGATTTATAGCAGCTGTGTATTATATAAACACAGTTTAGGTAATCATATAGTTATTAACTCGAGCATTGTACGACCTAGCAGCTCTCAAGAACATCAGTATTTCTTGAGAGAGTTTGTAACCGTTTTTATCAGAAATATAAAGAACTATTATATTTTTATACTTGTTCGAAACATTTATACAATTATATCCAACCCCCCTTAAACAATTATATCTTTACTGGGCAACAATTGGTATCAGAGCTCACTGATAAATTTACAATCAGAAGCGATCTAAACATGTCTCTGAACAAGTATGAAAGTATTAATATCCCAATTCTGAAAAAGACTGAATATCCTACATGGAAGGTGAAGATGCTCATGCACCTGGAGGCTACGAATCCGGACTATCTCGACGTAATTAATGATGGACCCTACATGCCAACAAAATTGGTGCCTGCAACTCCTACTGTTGCTGAACACTATCAGTTGAAGGAGAAGAGTGAGTGGACACCAGAAGAGAAAGTAGTTGTGCTGAAAGATGCAAATGTAAGAAACATTTTGCATAACAGTCTTGATTCTGTGATGTCAAACAGGGTTATAGCCTACAAGACTGCCAAGGAGATCTAGGATGCTCTTAAAACTCAATGTCAATGAACCATGGCCATCAAGAAGAACAGAAGGACTGTTCTGATTCAAGAATATGAACACTTTGAGGCCAAGCCTCATGAAAGTCTCACCAACATCTATGACAGATTTCTCACCCTGCTCAACAATCTGTCTTTGGTGGGAAATGTGTATGATCGAGAGGATTCAAACACTAGGTTTCTGAGAGCCTTGAATGAAGAATGGGAGACTCAGACTTCAATCATACGACATCAGTATGATTTGGAAATAATCACTCTGGATGAAGTCTATTGCATGCTGAGAACTCATGACTTGGAAGTCCAACAAAGGAAGGAGAGGAAAAGCAGCAAAGGAAAATCAGTCGCTTTGAAAGTGAATGCTAAAGCTTCAAAAGAAAGGTCTGTTGAAGTTGCAAGGAAAAAGAACAATCTGCCAATCAGATACTGATGATTCATCATCAAATCCTGATGATGATACTGATTCTAAAATTGATGAGAACATGACAGATTCTGATGTCATGCAAATGGCTGCATTGCTGGTTAAGGGCTTCAAGAGGATGCAATTCAGGAAGTCTCAGAAGAATAGAAGCTTCAGGAAGAAGTTCACTGGAGGGGAAAAGAAGTCAACTGGAAGAAGAGATGGAAAGGACTCTAAAGCTGGAAAAGTAGACAGGTCAAAAATCAAGTGCTACAACTGTGATGAACCTGGTCACTTTGCTACAGAGTGCAAGAAGACAAAGCATGACAAAGGGAAGAACAAAGCCCTGATTACATCAAGCAAGAATTGGATGGACTCCTCTAATTCTGAAAATGAAGATACATGCTATGCACTGATGGCTAGCTTTGATGATCCCGCTTCCTCTGATTCTAAGGTATCAACTTCTTTCTTCTCTTTTGATACTGAAGATATATCTGAACTGAAATCTATTCTTAAGTCTCTCCATGGAAAATTTAAAAATAAGATTCTAGAGAACAATAGACTGTTAACAGAAAATGAAATGTTAAAGTCTAGGAATGATCAGTTGGAGTCTGACTTAGTAAATCAGATTGAAATTCAGAAAGAATGTGAGAAAGCTAAACATACAGCAAAGGCACTAGAAGCTAAGTACAGTATGTAAGAAAATGAATTAGAAAATGAGAGGAAAACTCTTAATGCCTGGACTATTTCAGGCAAAAAGGTTCATGAGATGATCTCTAAGAAAAACTGGAAAGAATGTCTTGGTTATGTAGATGGAATTAAGGATGTTGACACTGAGAATAAGACTAGCCTTAAGACTCCTGTTAAGTTTATCTCTTCAGAAGCCGATGAACCCAAATCCATCTATGAAAAGGGTTCAACATCAGCATCCCAAGAAAAATCAGTAAGTGATAAACCTCAAAGAAAAGAAAACAAGGAAACCATTAAGACTGTTAAGAAAGAAAAGAACATAGGACTTTTGTCTAAAAGACAATTGAAAAAGAAATTATCTGAGGTTACTGACAAACCTCAAGTAAAAAGTCCTAAAAGGAACATGAATGGTAAGCACGGTATTTCTAAGGATTCTAATTACAAGTTTGTTCCCAATGCTCCTAGAAAAACTTGTTTTAACTGTGGTAATACTAATCATCTTTCTATTGATTGCAGGAGGAGTAAGAAAATGAAAACTGCTATTCCTGAGTCTGATGTTAGGGGTAGATCAATATTTTATAAACCACAAAATCCTTGTTTTTATTGTGGTAGTAGTTGAAATTCGATTTATACTTGTAGTTCCTATCATAAGCTGTATCACAACTATTATAAACCTTTGCCTAAATTTAATAAAGTTGCTTGTGTGCTCAATTCCTCTAATTCTACTAAATCTGCTTCTGACAAGACAAATCTTGACAAAAGAAAAACTGTCAGAAGTATTCCTGACTCACAAAGGCTTATGTTTCCAAAAAGAGGGCCCAACAAGTGTGGGTCCTTAAAAATCCTTCTAATTAATTATTCCTCTGACTGCAGGGTAACAAGAAAAATACTCTTGTCTTGGATAGTGGATGTTCAGGACACATGACTGGAAATAAATCCCTGCTGTCAGAATTTGAGAAGAAGGCTGGCCTAGATGTATCTTATGGAGATGGAAATGTAGGGCACACTCTGGGATATGGAAACTTGATAATTTGAAAAGTAGCAATAGGGAATGTAGCTCTGGTGGAAGGACTGAAGCACAATCTTCTCAGCATCAGTCAAATCACTGATAGAGGTTATCATGTGGTATTCTATGACTCACACCGTGAAGTTGTTCATAACAAGTCAAAGATAATTGTCTTGATAGGATACATACATGGAAACATATATGAATCAAGGTTGCATGAAAGTCTTAAAAAAGAAGCTACTTGCCTTATCTCAAATGCATCAGTAGATGAGAGCTGGAACTGGCACAAGAAGCTCTCACATCTCAACTTCAATTCAATCAATGAACTTTCCAAGAAGGAGCTAGCAAGAGGATTATCAAATATGCTATACTCATCTGATGGTCTTTGTGATGCTTGTCAAAAGTCCAAACAAAGAAGAGTATCTTTCGAAAGTAAAACAGAATTCTCTATTTCTGAGCCATATCATATGTTACACTTGGATCTCTTTGGACCAGTGAACATAATGTCTATCAACAAGAAAAGGTACACACTTGAAATTATTGATGATTTCACTAGATATACTTGGGTTTATTTTCTATATAGGAAGGATGAAACTCCAGAAATTCTTCTGGATCACATAAGGCAAATTAAAAATGGATCCACCCATAAAGTAAAAATTCTGAGAAGTGATAATGGCACTGAGTTCAAGAACTCAAAGATGGAGGAAGTCTGCAAGTACAAAAGCATACAACAACAATTCTCAGCTCCTGGTACACCTCAACAAAATGGTGTTGTTGAGAGTAAGAACAGAACCTTGATTGAAGCTGACAGGACTTTGCTAGAAGAAGCAAAACTACCCACTTACTTCTGGGCTGAAGTAGTAAACACAACATGTTATACTCAGAATATCACACTGATAAATAGACATGGTGTTACTCCTTATCAGATGCTGAAAGAAAAGAAGCCCAACCTCAAACATCTTCATGTATTTGAATGTAAGTACTTTGTTTTGAGAACTCTTACTGATCAGCTAGGAAAGTTTAAATCAAAAGCTGATGAAGGAATCTTTATTGGATACTCACCATCAAGAGCATACAGAGTTTTCAATCTGAGAACAAATACTGTAGTTATCTCGATAAATGTATCTTTTGATGATAAGAAGATTCCTGGTTTTGAAGAAGACACTCATGAAAGTCTAATATTTGCAAATGAAAATGCATTGTTGGAATCTGGATCAAACTCTAATGAACTGTCAAATCCCAATGATCCAAATCCTGATACTCCTTCAGATTCTGAAGATAATCATTATACTAATGAACCTGCACATGTTGAGGGGGAGCAACAACAAGGTTCAGCTGATGGTACTAACACTAAATAATCAACTCAAGGTTCTTCTCAATCTGATCATTCAGAATCCAATGCTGATTCAACATCAGATGGACATGATTCAAGTCCCAAAACTTCATCAAGAGATAACAACACAGATTCAGGGGGAGCCTCAAATGCATTTGATGAGGCATATAATTCAGGGGGAGCATCTAGCTCCAGAAGGACACTTCCCAGTGCCAGAAAATGGACTAAAGATCATACTCCTGATCTGATCATTGGAAATCCTGATGAAGGTGTAAAGACAAGGAGTACAACTCAAAATGAATGTTTATATCACAATATACTTTCAAAAGAAGAGCCAAATAAAGTAGAAGATGCACTCAAGGATGCAGATTGGGTCATGGCTATGCAAGAAGAGTTGAATGAGTTCGAAAGAAATGAAGTGTGGAAACTGGTGCCTAGATCTAAAAACAGGTCAATTGTAGGCATAAAGCGGGTCTTCAAGAATAAGACTGATTCTGATGGAACAATTATCAGAAACAAGGCAGGATTGGTGGCTAAAGGATATTCCCAACATGAAGGTATTGACTATGATGAAACATTTGCTCCTGTTGCTAGGCTGGAAGCAATCAGAATTTTCTTGGCATATGCTGCACACAAGAAATTTAAAGTCTTCCAGATGGATGTCAAGAGTGCAATTCTCAATGGAGAACTTGAAGAGGAAGTCTATGTTGAACAACCACCAGGTTTTGTGGATCATAAACATCCTGATTATGTTTATAGACTTGACAAAGCACTCTATGGACTAAAGCAAGCTCCTAGGGCATGGTATGAGACTCTTGCTCAGTTTCCGCTGGAAAGTAGATCCAAAAGAGGTACAATAGATAAAACTTTATTTTCTCTGAATCAAGGTAAAGATCTGCTTTTAGTTCAAATTTATGTGGATGATATCATTTTTGGATCAACTAATCAAAAACTGTGTGACAAGTTCTCAAAGTTGATACAATCAAGATATCAAATGAGCATGATGGGAGAGATGAGTTACTTCTTGGGATTGTAAATTAAACAGAATGATAATGGCATCTACATTAATCAGTCAAAGTACACAAAAAATCTGTTGAAAAGTTTTAATATGCAAGATAGTACAACAACAACTACTCCAATGACAACTGCTACAAAGCTTGATCCTCATAAAGGTACAGTAGTTTATGTCTCAAATTACAGAGGTATGATTGGTTCTCTTTTGTACCTAACGGCTAGTAGGCCAGACATTATGTTTGCCACCTGTCTGTGTGCAAGATTTCAGGAAAATCCAAGGGAGACACATCTTATTGCAGTAAAGAGAATTTTAAGATACCTCAAGGGTACTGTTTCACTTGGTATCTGATATGCAAGGGAAGCTGATTTTAAATTATGTGGTTATTCAGATGCTGACTTTGCTGGCTGCAAAATAGACAGGAAGAGTACATCTGGGAGCTGGCTTCATGAAGATATCAGCCAGCTGCTGCTCAGTAGGAACAAAATGAAGCTCAATCGTTCCTTCCATGACATGCTCTCTTATAAAATGATATCTGAAGCTGATATGTTTAGTAAGAGAGAGTTGCACTGGGTTTCCTGTCATAGCAATAGCACTTTGATTATCAAAATAAATAGGAATTTTAGAAAATGATAATCCATAGTCCATGAGCTAATTTCTCATCAATTATAACTGAGCACAGCAACTCCCAGCTGCAATATATTCAGCCTCAGCAGTTGAAGTAGAAATAGATGTCTAAGTCAAAATCTTCCCCCATCTTCGTCACCCAATCATCTTGACCCTCCTGTCTCTTGGGCTGGTTAATCACCCCCCGAATCGCCTCCACAGTATAATCCACCGTCTATTCCCTAACCACTAAATACCCGTTCTTATCCAGCTTCGCGTTCGTGTAAAACTCACGAACCACACTCACGGGCACATCAACAGGTGCCTCACAAAAAGCAACCCAACCCATCTCGAGAATCATCTCCAATAGCTTACCATCTCTCCTCGATGGCAAAAAACCTCGCTCCTTGGTTATGGGCTTCGATAGCAGCCTCATATACTCCGCCTCAGCCTCCAGAGTTGTAAAGCTGGGCCTCACACGCCCAACACTAGAAGAATCGGTGGTATTGCTGCTAACTTGGGTTCTTTGTCTCTTGGGTGCCATTGAAATCGAATGAATTTGAGAGAAAAGTTGTGTTTAAGAGAGATTTGTGTGTTTGAGAATTGAGAAATGATGGAGAAGATTGTGTATAAGTGTATGTATATATAAGAAGATAATTAGGTTTATAATAGAAGTGGGATTTGAATTTTGTTTTTGAATTTTGAATTTTATATTTTTTTAGCTTCAGGGACCAGCGCTTCCGTGCGCTCTCCGAGCACGGGCGTGCCGTGTTTCCGAAAAACCCAGTGCGGCCACCCCGCCAGGAAGCGCGGGCGCGCTCAGGTACTGTACTTTCAGCACGGCTGCTCTGCTTTCCAGCACGCCGTGCTACTATAGTTGACACTGAAATTTTTCATTTTTTTGATTTTTTTGGAGTTTTCTTCTTCTTTTCTTCCTTCTAACGCCTACTAATGTACAAAAACTTGGGTTGCCTCCTAAAAAGTGCTTGGTTTATGTCGCTAGCTTGACGTAGAAACCTGAGATCAAGTGGACAATAAAATGGCACTAACCACCTCACGGTTTTCCGTATTCCCATAGTAATGCTTCAACCTCTGTCCATTCACCTTGAACGCTTGGCCTGGATCATTCTAAAAAATCTCCACCGCTCCATGTGGAAACACAATTTTGATAACAAACGGCCCTGACCACCTCGACTTCAACTTTCCAGGAAAAAGACGGAGTAGAGAGTTGAACAAAAGAACTTGTTACCCTGACACAAATGATTTGAGCACTAGACCCCTAACGTGCCACCTCTTGATTTTCTCCTTATACATTTTGTTATTCTCATACGCTTGAAGCCGAAATTCATCGAGTTCATTTAATTGAAGCATCCTTTTCTTACCAGCTGCATCCAAATCAAGGTTCAATTTCTTCAAAGCCCAATACGCTTTGTGCTCTAGGTCCACAGGCAAATGACATCCCTTACCATAAACTAACTGAAATAGAGACATGCCTAGCGCAGTCTCGTATGCTGTTCAATACGCCCACACAGCTTCATCCAGCTTCAAAGACCAATCCTTCCTTGATGGATACGCAACTTTCTCTAGAATATGCTTGATCTCTCTATTAGACACCTCAGCTTGACCATTAGTCTGAGGATGGTAGGTTGTAGCAATGCGATGATTCACATTATATCGCTGCATCATAGCAGTGAACTTGCGATTGTAAAAATGCGATCCCTCGTTACTGATTATGACTCTTGGAGTTCCAAATATTATGAATATCTGATTATGAAGAAAATTAGTTACTACCTTAGCATCATTCGTCAGCAAAGCCTTGACTTCAACTCATTTCAACACATAATCAACCGCCAACAAGATATATTGATTATTGCAAGATGAGAAAAATAGCCCCATGAAGTCAATTCCCCAAACATCGAAGACCTCAACCTCGAGAAGCATATTAAGAGGCATCTCATCCCTCTTAGACATATTACCAACACGCTGGCAGCGATCACACTTCAAAATGAATCGATGTGCATCCTTAAACAATGTAGGCCAGAAGAATCCCGCTTGAAGGATACGAGCTGCTGTCTTCTCTCCATCATAGTGGCCTCCATAAACAGTCGAATGACAGTCTCACAAAATACCCTCCGTCTCGCTGTATGGAATACATCTACAGATGATTTGGTCAGCCCCTTGCCTAAACAGAAATGACTCATCCCACATGTACCACTTCACCTCATGAAGAAACTTCTTCCTTTGAGCAGAAGACAAGTATGGGGGCATAATGTTGCTCACAAGGTAGTTCAAAATATCTACGAACCACGGTTCTTCCCCTTGCACCCCAAACAACTGCTCATCGGGAAAAGACTCATAATCAATGTCTTATCTTGGGAAGCTGTACTAGGATCTTCTAACTGAGAGAGATGATCAACAACTTGATTCTCAGTACCTTTCATATCCTTGATCTCCAACTCAAATTCCTGAAGTAAAAGAACCCATCGAATCAATCTAGGCTTCGAGTCCTTCTTCAAGACAAGATAGCGAATAACAACATGATCAGTGAAAACTGTCACCTTCATCTCGAGCAAATAAGAACGAAACTTCTTAAAACCGTAGACAATGGCTAAGAGTTCTTTCTCAGTAGTAGTATAATTCAGTTGAGCACCATTAAGGGTCTTACTAGCATAGTAGACCACATAAAATACGTTGTTCTTCCTTTTCCCAAGAACTGCTCCAACTGGATAGTCACTTGCATCGCACATCATTTTAAAAGGCTCATTCCAATCAGGTGCAGTTATGACAGGTGCCGTGATTAAACTCTTCTTTAAGATGTCAAAAGCAGCTAGACACTCGTCATCAAAATTGAAAGGGACATCTTTCTCTAAAAGATTGCACAATGGTTTAGAGATTTTAGAGAAGTCTTTAATGAACCGCCTATAGAAACCCGCATGGCCAAGAAAACTGCGGACTCCCTTAACAGAAATTGGTGGAGGAAGACTTTGAATCACCCCCACCTTGGCTTTTCCACCTCAAGACCTTTACTAGAGACCTTGTGCCCAAGAATGATGCCCTGTTGCACCATAAAGTGACATTTCTCCCAGTTGAGAACCAGATTAGTCTTAACACACCTTTTAAGAATAGCGCCAAGATTTTGCAAGCACTCGTCAAAAGAATCACCATATACAGAGAAATCATCCATAAACACCTCCACATTCTGACCAATCATATCAGAGAAAATAGCCATCATGAATCTCTGAAATGTGGCAGGTGCACCACACAAAACAAAAAAAACTCTTCTGAAGGTAAAAGTACCAAACGAACACGTGAAGGTAGTTTTATCCTGATCTTCTTGAGCGATACAAATCTGATTATAACCTGAATAGCCATCCAGAAGACAGTAGTACTCATGCCCAACCAACCTGTCAAGCATCTGATCAATAAAAGGCAGAGGGAAGTGATCCTTCCTAGTGGCCTTGTTCAGCTTCCTATAATCCATACAAACTCTCCACCTCGTGACTGTTCGAGTAGGAATGAGCTCATTCTCTCATTTACAACAACTGTGATGCCTTCTTTTGTAAGAACCCTGATTTTTGTAATATTTTAAAACTTTAGTGAATAGTAACTGGAACTAATTATGTAATACGTATGGAGTTCATCACAAATATGAATAGTGAAATTTTGGAAATCCGAGATCATATTCTTGTTTATCGAGGAAAATAAGTGAATGTAAAAGCCGTCGGAATTCGAAGATTCACGATTATACTACGTGTTTTCGTATCTGTAAGGAATGGCGTAGAACCGGGTATACTGCGTGGAATAAACATTATATTAAGGTGTCTCTATGATCAAGAGAAAGTAATAGAATTGGTTAAAAGATTATAAGCGATAAAAGAATTCACTACGAAACGAAATGTTATGCGAGTAAACTATCGGAATGTGTGACGACTGAGAATTTTGCGACGTAATTAAGTCAATAAAGTATGCTTTATGTGATGTGATTATAATTATGTGACTAAGTGCTGATTAATTGTCTTTTCTGTATATTAGAATATAGGAGCGTAAATAAAAATGTTCCAATTTAAAGAGTCAGCTTAGGAGTTAAGCTGTGTCGTCGGGTCGTCAGGTAGAATGGAACCCGTCCTAATAAGGAGTTATAGAATATAAAATGTGAATTATGTGTGATTGAATGAAATGAATGTGTAAATAAAGTATTTTGTCCTAAGTGACGTATCGATCGATAATGATAATGAGAAGCGTAATCGAAACGCTGAGCGTCGGGCCGTCAGGCTGAACGTGACCCGGTACGCGTAGAAAAGGATAAAGATTAAAGAGGGATAAAATCTATGATCAGAGCTAAGTCGTTATGTGATCGTATATGTGTGATTGCTTGTCTGTGTGCATGACTATGTGCTCTGTGACATTTTTTATGAATTTAAAGGAATTATTTGATTTAAATAAAGGTTTATTTAACCCTCGCGCATTTTTATAAAATTACCCGAGTAAGATAAAAACATGGGATTTGTTCTGTTATCTTCATAATAGTCCTAGTGACTTTTTAAAAATGATGAAAGGATTTATTTGGTGGTCTTTTTATTTTAAATTGATTTTTAAGTGGAAAAGTGTTATTATAAGCTCGAACTTGCAAAAATCATATAAAATTAACAGTTTGCTCAAAAATCTATTATGAGTAATGGTTGGAAAGCTAATTTCGAGATCTACGTTTCAAAATCATCAATCGCTATAATTTCCAACTTTCTGAGAGATATATATTTATTTTTCCACCAATAATCTATGGAAGTAAAAAGAGAAAGGAAAATCACTTTATAAAAGGGAATTAGAAATGTACTAAATTGCCCTTGATTTTGATTGAGTATAAAACTCATCCTCCCTCCTTTTCTTTCTTTTTCCCGAGCACATCAATCTTTCTTCTCTCTTTCTCTCTCTCTCTCTCTCTCTCTCTCTCTCTCTCTCGGTTCTTCTTCTTTTCTCTTGGTAAACTTCTTATTTCTTTGATAACTCTCACCAACCTTCTCAAAATCTCTTTATTAACACATATAAGTGGTTATTGGAGTGTGCATGTGTGTGTTTATGCTTGCATGCGAAGTGTGTGTGTGTGTGTGTTTGGGTTCGGTTTTGAGCCGAGACCCGGGGTTTGCTTGATCAATTCTTGTTTCTGTGATTATTGTGATGAAATCATATTGCATGTAGTGTTGCTGCATTTTTTAGAGAATCGGAGGTTTTATGGTTGGATACCCTCGAATGAGGGTACCACCGTGAAGCCACCGCCACCGGTGATGAACTCCGATGAACCGGTAGTGAGTCGTGATGTGAAAAACTGAACTCTAATACCATAAAATTTGATTTTGGTGTTTGCTTGCTTGGATCGTTTAAATTTCAAAAAGGGTTTCGATTTCTAAAGGATAAATTGATAAGTGTTTATTAGAAATGAGTTGTCGATTTGATTATGGGTTGATTTGTGATTTAAGGATTAAGAGAAATCATTTGCATGTGTTGTTTTCTTGAAAAACCCAAATGGTTTTGATCCTTGGAGTGATTAATTTGATTTTTCTTGTTGAATAAAGTAATTATGGATTGTTATTAGAATGGTTAATGGATTAAAATGAGTGAAATTGTTATTGCATGCTAAGTTTTGGTCCGAGTTTTGTACTAATGAAAAGGGAATTAAAATTTTGTAACTTGATTCTTGGTTAATTAGCTAGTCTCGAGATTTACATGTTGATTTACAAGAGTAAATTAGTGATGCATGTTAAAGTATAGCCTTGCATGTAAATGTCGATTTAAAAATAAGCTAAAAAGGATGAGTGTTGGAATAATCTCAAGTTTTAAGAAAATCTAATGCTTGCATGTCAATGTTCGACCCTTGAATTGTGTTTTGTGAATATAGCCGAATGGAATGTAGGAATAAAAGGAATTGATTTGATGCTAAGTCAATGCATGAGTAATTTTAGAGATTATGTGATTTATATGTTTATTTGGGTTCGAATTTTGATGTTAAAAGAGAAGAAAATAATTCTTTTTAAAGATTTTTGATTATATTATATGTTTATGTGAGCTAAGGTGGAGATTGATTGATTTTGATAACCATAAGTGATAGTTATGGTCGTAAAGGTTTAGTTGTGAATAAATCATATACTCGTAAGAATTATATTAGTGTGATTTGAGAAATAGCTAAGATTAAGCAAGTACTTTCTGATTGTTAAGTATATAAAGATAAGGTTACAAGAAAGGAATGTGTTATGTGCTATGTGCTTATGTGTATAAGCTATATTCGTATACTCGAGTCAAGGATATAATCGAGTTATCATATTGAGTGATCATTCTGGGAACGAGAGTTGAGAAAATGATTAAGGTTTTGGTTTTTATTGTAGATTCGGAGCGTGAGGGCATTCAGACTAGGAAAGGAAAGGATATACTAGGTGGCAGTAGTTCAACCTTCAGGAAAGCAAATTCAGGCAAGTAACTCTGATTACTTGTGTAAATGGTTATAAAGAGAGTGTTGTTCATACCATGTAGAGTATTGAACTGTTTAATTGTGGAACCCTGATATTGATTTGAGACACCCTGCCTTTGATCTTGATAAACTGTTATTGATAAGTTTACTGATTCAACCCTTTTGATAATCTGTCCTTTCTGTTCAAGTTATTTATTAAGCCATGAATTGTATTGAACCCTATAATTATCCTTGTGAACCCTATTTAATGATACCTTATTTCCTGATCACCCTATTGATCCCTAAACAGATGTTGTTCTTTCTAACTTAAGTGTCTTGTTATCCTTGATACAGAATCCTTAAGAATTGTTCCTTGCTTATCTTTGAATCACTCCCTGAACTTTGTTTATCTTAAAATTTGACTTAAGAATGAGTTTCGACTCGAAAGAGTCTGAATGACTTCATATTCTTGGTAATGATAAAATGGATTTTAGAAAACCTATTTGTTTTTCCAACTCAAGGTTTTCCAAATAAATTCCTGATGGATTGGATTGGGACGTAAGAGGCTAGTGGGACTAGTCCAGTCATGGTAAGAGGCTAGCGGGGCTAGTCCAACTTAAGGCTGAAATTATGCCGATTGGTACCTTAAAGACCGGATGGAGGTCGGTACGGGCTGATCACCCATATTCTAATGAAATGGAAAGATAAAGTGATCCAATCCAGGGTTCTAAATGATTATTTAAAAGGGAACTGAAACTTTCTGTACAGTAAATTGATTCTTGAAAATGAAAATGCTTTATATTGTTTTTAAAATAGTTGATTATGTCAATGTGAAGCTTAAAGATCGAGAACCCTGATTCTTAAATCTGTTGATCATATGATGGATTCCATATATTGAAATACTGTTGCTTTCCTCTTTTTGAAAGATCTATTCTGATCCTTTAATGATTTGTGATGAATGTCGTCTTTCGACCTACGTTGAGCCTTGTTCCTTAAAAGCTCCATATTGTTCCTTCAAAACCTTTCCTTAACCCAAAAGCTGGAAATCTGCCACCTAGAACTAATAAAGTAGAATTCCCTGAGTTTGGTAAAGTATATTGTGATTTGATATCATAGAACTGCTTTATAGTTACTTGCTGAGTTTTATACTCATATGTTTTTTTTAATCTAACCATGGTAGTTAAGCAAGAAGATGGCCAGGCTTAGGCGCACTGCTCGTAAGAGCGTACCTGGTGGTCCCTACCGTATTGAGGGCTTCCGGTTTCCAGAGCAGGTGGTGGTATTTTTGAGTGAGCACACACCTAGAAGGAAATCTGTAAAGATACAATGGGTTATCTGTCGGTTCCCAGCCGAAATCGATATTGTTTATTTAATAATATTTTGGGGTTGTAAGTTATATCTTATGATTGATAGTTGTAATCTTGTCTCATACTTTATCCTGTTGATCCTGTTAGTAGTTAATCGGGGTTTATGCTTATTTAATTATTAGATTAAAGGTGTGTGAGTCCTCATTTCCTAACCCCGAGATTGAGGGCGTCACAGAATGGAACGACTATCGCGTGTACGATAAATAATCGAATGAGAAATTAATTCCATGCAAGTTGGACATGCAAAACCAAGCTAACTAGTAGTTAGGAGATGTAACTAGGGAATTAGTAGCTAACTAGAATAGTTAGTGGAATAGTAGTAGAATAGTAAGTGAATAGTAAGTGAATAGTAAATGGGAGACAAGGAAGTACAAGGCCATACCTCCTCATTTCTACTCATCTAAATTGTCAACCAAGCCATTTTTTTGCTGATTATTATGTCCATATATACACACTATCAAACACATCTTATAAACTCCCACACTTTAACAAAAAATCAAGCCAAACCCCCCCACCTCTCTCTTGCTCTCGGCTGCTTCATGCAGAAAAGGAGAAGAGCTCTCTTCTTCACTTCACTTCTCCATCCTTTCCTCTATTAAAAATTCTATAAAAATTCACAAAGCTTCCTTACATCCTAATAAAGGTATGTCTATGATTTCATGGCTAAATTCTTAATGGTTTGTGAGAAACAAATTCTTGAAGTTCAAGAACTTTATGGACTGTTTTGACTAACATGGTTTCTTGGTTTTGTTTCTTAAGGATCTAGCCCTTCTAAGTGTTTTTCAAGTAAACGAAGCCCTAATAATCTTAGTACTAACCCTCCTAGTGCTCAAGAAGGTATAACTTCCAACTCTTTAAAGTTTTAAGGGTGGGTTTAAGAGTTATTTATGATGTAGTGTCATGATCCAAAAGTTTATGTATGTGTGAGGTTGTTTTGCTCATATTCTTGCTAAGTACTTGAGTTTTTGAGTTGTGATTCTTGTATGTGATGCTAGATAAAGTATATAAGGTGTATATGGGTGCATCTTGAGCAGTAAAAAGTGTTGTGTTGGTCATAAGTAGTGATTGTGTCAAGAACAAGTAATAGAAATGGAATGGGGAGCCTATTGCACTTGGTCTGCCTTCTGCAGTGTATTCGGCCATGTAAATGTTTGAAACTTGTGAGTCACTGGCAATGACTGGGTAGATCTTGATTTTTAGTTTCTGTACATGTGTGGATCGTCATGAGGGGATTTACGGTTTAGGGGTTATGACCGTTTTAGTGTAGAGCGTTCATACGAAAAGCCAACTGCACATAGGCCATTTGCATGTTGATTTTGAAAGGATAAAAATGATTTCGGGATCTTGGAAAAATCATGATAATTAAATAATGCAGCAAGGAAGACTGTCCAAAATTTTTTTTAAGAAAATATTAATTTTTCGATTTTATAAAAATGTTTTAGTGAAGCGAATCGATAATCACGTACTAACTAAGATCGTTGGTTATTGATTTTAGATCGCCAATAAAAGCCCCGAGACCATACCACTCCTAGCACTCGAGGCAAGTTTATGAAACCCTATCACGAAATATCCATGCTATATATACTGTTGTGATATTGATGCCATGATTTACAGTTTGAAAATATATGCTTGTTTGTGATATCAATACATTCAAATTATGCGATTGTTTACGAAAACAAACTTCGTTTTATACGAGTATGAGAAATTGAAATGTAATTTTAATATAATACAAGATAGTGGGAGTCAGAGATATTTTAAATCGATTTAATTCCGGAACGAGCCGGACGTGAAAGATTTCTATTTCAATAAACAAGTACTCTCGCGTAACATACATATTAAGCGAACGATTGAGATTTGATTTATAGCTATAAGAGATAATCGAATATTCACTCAAGGGATATCCTATTTGATTATTTATTTATAAGTAATACCTAAAGAGTTACTAAAATATCCGGAAAATACTTAAAGAGATTTTGAAAAGTTTTTAAATCAATTCACTCTATCTAAAACGTATGTAACCATTCGAAGGATAATTATAAGATGTCAAATCCAGTCTTAAGTATTTAATTAAGATTTTTATCAATTCATTGAACCTTATTGAGAAACATTTTGTACTTAAGGTTTTATCAATTCATTGAACCCTTCTTAAAAATATTAAAGAGACCATAAATATTTAATATTTTGTACTTCTAAAAAAATAATCATTTAAAAATATACATAGTTCCCAAGGATACTTTCTAAATTATTCAAAATTCTCGGAAGAGATCAATCATTTGAAACTTATCTAAACCTTAGGGAACTTAGTCTAGAAGCATAAGGGTTTTGTTTCCTCGCTCAATGAAAAACAAGTGAACAATATATGTAAAACTCTACTACAGTTAAGGGTTTGAAAATGATTTTAAATTCAAAACTCCGACAACTCCCAATGATCAATTGAATTAAAAAGTGATGAATAAATCATCTTATTTAAAGGTCAACTCAGAACGATCTATTCCTTTGATAAAGGATTTTATGTAAATGATATAATTGTTTTGGGACTGGAATGTGGCCTGCCCGGCACAGAGAGGTATCGGGTCGTGACCAAGCGCGGAGTGGCGCTGTATACATTTATATGGTCTCTGTGACAATTGACTTTCGGACTTGCACGGAAATGGGCAACCATCGTGTAATGTCTTGATAAGCCCAAAGGCGGCTAGGTTTGTATTCCTTCTACTAGTAGAGAAAATTTCGTATTCGGCTGATCACCGGTACGTGGTTTATTCCAGTATAGTCCCTTTCCTCCACTTTGGATAAATTGTTGTGAAACCTACAACAGAAGGCCGATAATGCTGAGTTTTAAATAAGGATGTTGATGTATATATATCACATCCATTTGAGAATCCTGGTTTAAGCATCATATTGAGATTTTGAGAGGAAATGAGTACGAGTATAAACTGATTAAACTGATACATTTAAAGTCAAGTTTAGCATAAAATTTGACAAGTATATAAACTTTTAGAAACCTTGATTATACAATGCTAAATGGTTGTTTTTCCCTATTTGATCACATTTAAATAATGGATATCTATATCTTGCTGAACGTTAGTGCTCACTCTTGCTTTTATAAACATCATATCACAACAGATTACCAGCATGGCCCGAACCTAGACTGCCCGCAAGCGGGTAGGGGACGCACGTGAGTACCGTAGACTGTTCGTCCGCCAGCTACCTCAGGTAGACGAGTAGAGATAGTTTCCTTTTGAGTACTTGAACCAAGACTATTTTTGACCCGTGCCAGTCTCATGTAGAGCTGTTCTCGGCGTTCACCCTTTTGAGATAATTCCCATTTGGTATGTAATAACTTAAATACTTTAACGTTAATTTAGTAATGTTTCTGAGCATATAACCTGTGTGTGTGTGAGTTTGGTTAAAAGGTCGAGTAATGATGTGAAAAGAGGATTAATTATTTATTAGACAATATTAAGTGATCGTAACAACCCGAATTCCCGACCTTGAAATTGGGGGTGTTACATAAATGGTATCAGAGCCCTAGGTTATAAGTCTCAGAAACATTAGGTGAATCAACTGGATCAATGAACTAGAACTCACATAGAGTTCGTAGTCGGGCTACGAGGGTAGCACTGACATTAAGGAACCCTTAGGGGTGATTTAAGTATCCAAGGATAGTAATGCGTGTGTTAAATGACTTGTAGGTACCCGATGTGTTAGACCCTGAGGCTGTAGAGGCGTACGAGAGAGAGCATGATGAGGCCCTTTTAGCTGAGACCGAGGTAGCTGACCCTGCCCCCACTGTGGGCTTGGAGGTATTCGAGTACCCAGAGACTGACCCTGAGGAGGATCCAGAGGAGGACCCCACTGAGCCAGACACTGAGATAGCCCCTCCTGAGGATATTCCATACGGCAGCATAGAGGTTCCATCTCCAGAGTTGATGAGGGTGGATGTGCATCAGAGGTCGATAGAGCGTTTGTTAGATCGGCTCTCAGCAGCCCAGGCTCGAGTCGCTGAGCTCGAGAATGAGACGGGAATAGCAGATTTGATGGATAGGATGATAGCTCTGCAGGCCAGAGTCACTGCATTGACTGAGGAGTTAGAGACGGAGTAAGGGGCAACCACCCCAGAGAGGACACCCACCCCGCCCCCTGTACCAGTTAGTCCTGCACGGACTGAGACCGACGACGGTATGGACCCTATTCTTGACGGTGTGGCAGCGACTCCTGCAGATTCCCCACTTCCACCACCCATACCAGTCATATCCCTAGCAGATCACGATTGGGTGGTAGGTCGCTATGCTACTGAGCTGACAGCGGCCGAGGCCCGTATTACCGAGCTGAGGGACCAGCTTTCCATCGAGCGACACATGAGGATAGAGGCCCGAGGTAGGCGAGGATACCCCAGCGCCCGACGCGTGCGCAGGACCATTCACCGCATAGAGCAGAGGACCATCGGTAGGATTCACCGCTTATCCCCACAACATGACTTGGTGAGTAGGCACGAGGTTATCAGGGTCGTGGTCCACGCTATGAGGCGGATTCGTGATGTTGCTCATGGCTAGTGGATGCTGTTAGTAGTTGGTTATTGTTCCTCAGCAGTGGTACTTAGTTGTTTTGTGATAGTTGTTTTGGTTGTTATCTTTGATAGTGCCACCAACTAAGGATTATTGTATTAAGGCAGATTGTACTTTTATTATTCAATATGTTGTACCCAGACCTGGCATATGGCCAAATTATGTATAATTATCGTGTTGATTAGTTGCGATTTCTAGATTATGGTTTAATCTTCTTTCATACCTGCATAATTATATACTGTCATAACAAATCAGGAAGCATGAGGATTGGCAAATGAAAACAACCTAAATCAGTTTATGTAACAGGAAAATGCCGCCAAGGAGAATAGTAACAAGAACTCGCCCGACTGCATCTGGCGGCCAGGGCAGTAATAATGAACGAGGGCATCGAGCACAGACCCCACCATTAAGAATTAATGAAGAATGAAATGAGTATGATGATGAGGACTATGAAGAGTCAGAGGATGAAGATACTCAGGGGATGGAAGTGCCAGTGAATCCTATGGAGCAGTTTGTAGAATTTTTGAGGCAAAACATGCAACAGCAACGACCACCCCAGCAACCCCAGCAGGCCATGGCTAATGCGTTTAAATCTTTCAAGTCGGTCAAGCCCCCAGAGTTTCACGGTGTTGCTGACCCAGTTCAGGCCATGGCTTGGCTGAAAGAGGTAGAAAAGACCTTTGAGCGAATTGGCACTGAGGAAGCCCACAAGACTAATTTTGCCACTTATCTCTTAACGAATGAGGCTAACTATTGGTGGGAAGCCAAGAAAAATATGGAGCCCCAAGGGATTGTTACTTGGGAAAGATTCACTGAGTTGTTTTTAAGGAAGTGTGTCCCGAAGTTTATGGAGATTCAGATGCAGCAAAAGTTCCTAGAGCTGAAACAAGAGAATACGAGCGTAGCGGAATATGAAGCTAAGTTCACAGAATTGTCGAGGTTTGTGCCACAGCTGGTGGGCACCGAAGAGCAAAAGGCTGAGAGATTTCAACAGGGATTGAAGCAGTGGATTCAGAACAAGCTGGCAATTCTGGAGATAACTGACTATGCCACCCTAGTGCAGAAGGCCACAATAGCTGAAGCAGGGAGTGAAATGAGCCAGAAAATGAAGCAAACTAAGAAACAAAATTTGATGGTCGAAGTAGGAGTGTGGGAGGGGAGAGTTTCCCTAGTAAGTTTGTCAGGGGGACAGCCTCCCAACCCAACCGCAGTACAGGATTCGGGGGATCAGGGAGCGTGAGTGTGGCCCGGAGCGGGAACCAAACGGGAATGTCTTATCATAGCCAGCCACGACCTCCTCTGCCAGAATGCAGGAGCAGTGGTAAGGGGCATTCTGGGCAATGTATGCAGAAACCGGTGACATGCTTTAAATGTGGTAAGGTAGGGCACTATGCCACATCTTATAACCAGGAAGCGGCTAAGTGTTTTCAGTGAAGAAAGACAGGACACATGAAGAAGGACTGCCCTGCGGCAGCCCCAGCTAGCTCGAGGGGTAGTGTAGCTGCATCTAACAGAGTGCCGACTGCCAGGACCTTTAATATGACTGTGAAAGATGCCTTAAGGAACACCAATGTTATAGCAGGTACGCTCCTCCTAAACTCCAATTTCGCCAATGTGCTATTTGATTCTGGAGCTATTAAGTCTTTCGTATCTAAAGAATTTGCTGAAAAATTGGACTTAAAAGTGGAACCTTTGAAAGAATCTTTGCAAGTGGAAATAGCTAATCAAGAGATTATCCCTGTAAAACAAGTTTATGCTAACTGCAACCTAGATTTAGGTGGAGTGAGATACCTAGTAGATTTAATTCCCTTTCGATTAGGGGAGTTTGATGTGATATTAGGAATGGATTGGCTATCTAGAAACCATGCCCATATTGATTGCGAAGGGAAGAAAGTAAAATTAAAAACACCTAGTGGTAAGAGTATAATAATTAAGGGGCAACGACAAACCAAGAAATTTCTAACTATGGTGCAGACCAAGAGACTTCTAAGGCAAGGATGTGAGGCCTACTTGGCTCACGTGGTGGATACCAAATGAGAAACCTCTGAGATCCACACCATACATGTAGTTAATGAGTTTGAGGACGTATTTCCCAAGGATCTTCCCGGACTACCCCCGGATCGGGAGATAGAATTTTCCATTGACTTAGCTCCCGGCACGACACCAGTATCAAAGGCCCCGTATCGTTTGGCCCCCGTCAAAATGAAAGAGTTGGCTGATCAACTGCAGGATCTATTGGATAAAGGAATGATTAGACCGAGCGTGTCCCCGTGGGGTGCACCCGTATTATTTGTGAAGAAGAAGGACGGCAGCATGAGACTGTGCATCGATTATCGAGAGCTGAACAAGCTGACCATTAAGAACAAGTACCCATTGCCAAGAATAGATGAACTCTTTGACCAACTAAAGGATGTAACGTGTTTTTCCAAGATTGACCTTAGGACAGGTTATCATAAACTTAAGATCAAACCGGAAGATATACCTAAGACTGCATTTCGCACTAGATATGGACATTATGAGTTCCTAGTTATGTCATTTGGTTTGACTAACGCACCCGCGACTTTCATGGATCTGATTAACAGAGTCTTTAAGAAGTATCTGGACGAATGCGTGATAGTCTTCATCGATGACATTCTAATTTACTCTAGATCGGAGGAGGAATATGTAGAACACCTCAGAATAGTATTGGAAATCTTACGGAAAGAAAAATTGTATGCCAAATTCTCAAAGTGTGAATTTTGGTTGAAAGAAGTTCAGTTTTTGGGTCATGTGATTAGTAAGGAAGGAATTCTCGTAGACCCTGCAAAGATAGAAGCTGTCGCTAATTGGGAACAACCAACCACGCCCACCGAGGTAAGAAGCTTTATTGGACTGGCCGGGTATTATCGAAGGTTTATAAAGGATTTCGCCAAGATAGCAGTCCCATTGTCTAGACTTACTCGGAAAACAGAAAAGTTTGTTTGGACAGAGAAATGTGAGGAGAGTTTCTAAGAATTGAAGAAAAGGTTGGTATCGGCCCCAGTGCTGGCCCTACCAGACGATAAAGGGAACTTTGTGATTTATAGTGATGTGTCCCATAAAGGTTTGGGATGTGTGCTGATGCAGCACGGTAAGGTGATTGCCTATGCATCCAGGCAATTAAAGGAATATGAAGTGAGGTACCCCACCCATGACTTAAAATTAGCCGCCATAATGTTTGCCCTTAAGATGTGGACACATTACCTATACGTAGAAAAGTGTGAGATTTATACTGACCACAAGAGTCTTAAATATATCTTCACCCAGAAGAAGCTAAACATGAGGCAAAGAAGGTGGTTAGAATTGATTAAGGACTACGACTGCGAAATTCTTTATCACCCCGGGAAGGCCAATGTGGTGGCCGATGCCCTTAGTCATAAGGAAAGATTGAAAAGGATCACCACGTCAGAGGATTCGATCAGAGAATTTGAAAAGTTAGAGATTGAGGTCAAGGTCGCTGAGCCAGGGACCGAAGGCTTGTATGAGATGGTTATGCAACCGGAGCTACTGGAAAAGATTAGGCGATGCCAAGAAATAGTGTTGAGGGAGAACAAGAAACTGTTAAGCGGAGAGGAGGCCAAGTGTGAACCAGACGAGAAGGGAATTAGAAGGCATGCCTACATGATATGGGTCCCTAACATCCAAGAATTAAAGGATGAAATTTTACGTGAAGGACACAGCTCTAGATTTACGGTCCACCCAGGGAGCACCAAAATGTACCAAGATTTGAAGGAGTACTACTGGTGGCCTAACATGAAGAAGGATATAGCGGCGTGGGTCAGTAAGTGTATGACCTGTCAGAGAGCAAAGGCAGAACACCAACGACCAAGTGGACTCTTGCAACCCTTAGAAATTCCGATGTGGAAATGGGAGCAGATAACTATGGATTTTGTGGTAGGATTTCCCCGAACTAAGACTAACCGTGATGCAATATGGTTAATTGTAGACCGACTAACCAAGTCAGCGCACTTTCTTCCAATTAAGGAAACCTACATAGTGGATAGATTAGCGGAGCTATACATTAAGGAAATTGTGGTCAGACATGGAGTGCCCGTAGCTATCGTATCTGACCGAGATCCCCGATTCAACTCCAGATTTTGGAGGAGCTTTCAGGAATGCCTAGGAACCAAACTAAATATGAGCACCGCTTACCATCCGTAAACAGATGGACAAAGTGAGCGAACCATTCAAACATTGGAGGACATCTTGAGAATGTGTGCAATTGATTTTAAGGGTTTTAGGGATGAACACCTGTCTTTGATAGAGTTTGCCTATAACAACAGTTATCATGCGAGTATCGAAATGCCCCCATACGAGGCGTTGTATGGACAAAGGTGCCGTTAGCCCTTGTATTGGGATGAAGTTGGTGAGAGAAAGTTACTAGGTCCCGACTTGGTGCAAAGGACAAGGGACATAGTTCAATTAGTTAGAGGACGCCTAGCAGCAGCCCAAGACCGACAGCGTAAATACGCCGATCTGGCAAGGAAGGATAGAGAGTATGAAGTGGGTGACCAGGTTTTTCTGAAAGTGTCACCATGGAAAGGATTGATGAGATTTGGGAAGAAGGGAAGCTGAGCCCCCGTTAAATTGGACCTTTCGAGATTCTAAGACGGATAGGACCCGTGGCATACGAGTTAGCTTTACCTCCAAATCTTCAACAGGTTCATAATGTTTTTCATGTATCAATGTTGAGGAAGTATAATGTGGATGCCAAACATATAGTGGAGCATGAGCAAGTAGACGTTCAACCAGATCTGTCCTATATTGAGCAGCCAGTCGAAATCATTGACCAAAAAGAGTAAGTACTCCGGAATAAGAGTGTCAATCTAGTCAAAGTCTTATGGAGGCATCACAACGTCGAGGAGTCGACTTGGGAATTAGAAAGTCACATGCAAGAAAAGTACCCCCATCTATTTGTGGATTGGTTCCGGGATGGAATTCTTTTAAGGGGGGAGACTGTAAGAACCCTGATTTTTATAATATTTTAAAACTTCAGTGAATAGTAACTGGAACTAATTATGTAATATGTATGGAGTTCATCACAAATATGAATAGTGAAATTTTGGAAATTCGAGATCATATTCTTGTTTGTCGAGGAAAATAAGTGAATGTAAAAGCCGTCGGAATTCGAAGATTCACGATTATACTACATGTTTTTGTATCCGTAAGGAATGGCGTAGAACCGGGTATACTGCATGGAATAAACATTATATTAAGGTTCTCTATGATCAAGAGAAAGGAATAGAATTGGTTAAAGGATTATAAGCGATAAAAAAATTCACTACGAAACGAAATGTTATGCGAGTAAACTATCGGAATGGAACGACTATCGCGTGTACGATAAATAATCGAATGAGAAATTAATTTCATGCAAGTTGGCCATGCAAAACGAAGCTAACTAGTAGTTAGGAGATGTAACTAGGGAATTAGTAGCTAACTAGAATAGTTAGTGGAATAGTAGTAGAATAGTAAGTGAATAGTAAATGGGAGACAAGGAAGTACAAGGCCATACCTCCTCATTTTCACTCATCTAAATTGTCAACCAAGCCATTTTTTGCTGATTATTATGCCCATATATACACACTATCAAACACATCTTATACACTCCCACACTTTAACAAAAAATTAAGCCAAACCCCCCCACCTCTCTCTTGCTCTCAGCTGCTTCATGCAGAAAAGGAGAAGAGCTCTCTTCTTCACTTCACTTCTCCATCCTTCCCTCTATTAAAAATTCTATAAAAATTCAAAAAGCTTCCTTACATCCTAGTAAAGGTATATCTATGATTTCATGGCCAAATTCTTAATGGTTTGTGAGAAACAAATTCTTGAAGTTCAAAAACTTTATGGACTGTTTTGACTAACATGGTTTCTTGGTTTTATTTCTTAAGGATCTAGCCCTTCTAAGTGTTTTTCAAGCAAACCAAGCCCTAATCATCTTAGTACTAACCCTCCTAGTGCTCAAGAAGGTATAACTTCCAACTCTTTAAAGTTTTAAGGGTGGGTTTAAGAGTTATTTATGTTGTAAATGATATAATTATTTTGGGACTGGAATGTGGCCTGCCCGGCACGGAGAGGTATAGGGTAGTGACCAAGCGCGGAGTGCCGCTGTATACATTTATATGGTCTCTGTGACCATTAACTTTCGGAATTGCACGGAAATGGGCAACCATCGTGTAATGTCTTGATAAGCCCAAAGGCGGCTAGGTTTGTATTCCTTCTACTAGTAGAGAAAATTTCGTATTCGACTGATCACCGGTACGTGGTTTATTCCAGTATAGTCCCTTTCCTCCACTTTGGATAAATTGTTGTGAAACCTACAGCAGAAGGCCGATAAGGCTGAGTTTTAAATAAGGATGTTGATGTATATATATCACATCCATTTGAGAATCTTGGTTCAAACATCATATTGAGATTTTGAGATGAAATGAGTACGAGTATAAACTGATTAAACTGATACATTTAAAGTTGAATTTAGCATAAAATTTGACAAGTATATAAACTTTTAGAAACCTTGATTATACAATGCTAAATGGTTGTTTTTCCCTATTTGATCATATTTAAATAATGGATATCTATATCTTGCTAAGTGTTAGTGCTCACTCTTGCTTTTATAAACATCATATCACAACAGATTACCAGCATGGCCCGAACCAGGAGGACTGCCCGCAAGCGGGTAGAGGACGCACGTGAGTACCGTAGACTGTTCGTCCGCCAGCTACCTCAGGTAGACGAGTAGAGATAGTTTCCTTTTGAGTACTTGAACCAAGACTATTTATGACCCAAACCAGTCTCATGTAGAGCTGTTCTCGGCGTTCACCCTTTTAAGATAATTTCCTTTGGTCTATAATAACTTAAATACTTTAACGTTAATTTAGTAATGTTTCTGAGCATATAACCTGTGTGTGTGTGAGTTTGGTTAAAAGGTCGAGTAATGATGTTAAAAGAGGATAATTATTTATTAGACAATATTAAGTGATCGTAACAACCCGAATTCCCGACCTTGAAATTGGGGGTGTTACACCTTTCTTCGGCACATACTGAACTGGACTCACCCAAGAACTGTCAGAAATAGGATAGATGATCCCTGCATCTAGCCACTTGATAATTTCCTTCTTCACAACTTCTTTCATTATTGGATTTAGCCTTCTATGTTGTTCCACAGTTGGCTTGCTTCCATCCTCTAGCAGAATTTTATGCATGTAATAAGATGGGATGATTCCCTTGATATCTGCTATAGTCAATCCAATTACCGATTTGAACTCTCTCAGAATTCTTAAAAGCTTTTCCTCATCACTACCTGAAAGGTCAGATACAATAATAACAGGAAAAGTAGATGCATCAACTAAAAAAGCATACCTTAAGTGTTCAGGAAATGGTTTAAGCTCGAGTGTAGGAGCTTCCTCGATAGTTGGCTTGAGATGCCCCTCAGCATTTTCCAGTTCTCACATTCCAAGAGATTCAAAAGGCATATTCAGCCTTCGCTTCCAAGGAGAAGCATTCAAATATTGCAACTGTTCATCACCTTCATCATCTTCACTATCTGAATTCCCCAACAAGGCCTTCTCTAAGGCATTAGACCTTAGCATTTGATCAATTTTTGAAGTAACCACGGAATCGACCAATTCCACTTTTAAGCACTCCTCATTATCAGTAGGGAATTTCATGGCATTGGACACATTGAACGTCACATCCTGATCCAACACTCGCATAGTGAGTTCACCTTTCTGCATATCAATCAAGGTTCGGCCAGTAGCCAAGAATGGTCTTCCCAAGATTATAGGAATCTTTTTATCCTCCTCAAAATCAAGAATTATAAAATCAGCAGGAAAGATAAGTTTTTCCACCTTGACCAAGACATCCTCCACAATGCCTCATGGATATGTAATAGAATGATCGACCAACTGCAAGGAATATTTTAGATCTGGTAAATCCAACTTCTTGAAGACAGACAAAGGCATCATATTGATGCTAGCTCCCAAATCACATAAATACTTATCGAACGAAAAGTTTCCAATAGTGCAAGGAATAGTGAAGTTTCCAAGATCTTTAAGCTTCGGAGGCAATTTCTGTTACAGCACAACAATGCATTCCTCCATTAGAGCAACAGTCTCTAAGTCATCGAGCTTCACTTTCAGAGAGAGAATACCTTTCATAAACTTCGCATAACTAGGCATATGTTCAAGAGCTTCAGTGAAAGGTATGTTGATATGAAGTTTCTTGAACACCTCCAGAAACTTTGTAAACTGCTTATCCAACTTTTGCTTCTACAGCCTCATAGGAAAATGAGGTGGAGGATAGATCTGCTTCTCCCCTGTATTACCCTCAGGAGGAGTGTGTTCCACAGTTTTCTTCTTTGGTTCCACTTCTGCTTCCTTTTACACTTCTTCTTCAGCCACATCTTCAAATTCTGGAACTTGAGCTTTTTCTTGGCTTGCGACCTTCCCATACCTCAATGTAATTGCTGTAACCTGCACTTTTGCTTCCCACTTGGATGGCACTTCAATGTCACTAGGTTGTCGATCTAGAAAGGCATCGGCAATCTGCCCAATTTGATTTTTGTTAGTCCCTTAACAATATGACAAGAATTACAGAAGGGGGGTTGAATGGAATTCTTGAAACTTTTTCTTGAAATAAAGTGTTCTAACTCAAATATAAATATAAGTGTATTGATTAGCACAATGCGGAATAAAATTTTAAGTGAATCAAAACACAAGTAATTAAAAACAAGAGTCTTTAAATTTTTTTTGGTGGATTTGAATGATTCCCCCATAGATATATTTTGTATATCGAGAGAATCCTGTGTGCAAAAATGCTCACAGCTGCTTACAACAATTAAATTTCTAAGACTACAGAGAAATGCTAAGAATCCTGCTTACAAATGTTTCTCTGCTTTCTTACTTAGATCGATCGTGTCTTAGTTGCTGCTACTTGGTTTATATATCACCAAGATTACAAAGTAATAAGACAAGATAATAAAACAAAAACTATCTAGTCTATTACAATGCTACTTCATTACTCTATTCCAGCATCTTTGAATATCTTCATAATAGCATGGAAATGGCAATGCTTCTTTGTTCTCGAATACCCAGTTGAATAGGTTACCACATTCCATTTGTATCCACTCGACGCATGTGACTGTGTTATCACTGTCAACAGATATTTGAATTCTTTATCCATCGGGTTCATGATCATCCGTCGAGTTATTGATCATCCGCCGGGTTGTCTATTTGATCATCCATCGACTTCATTGTAGGTTATACGTCGGGTAGCAAACTGGCACTTAACTTCATTTCATTTATGCAGAATTACAAGACATCATCTATGTACAATTAATCAACCTATTCTGCATATCTAGTTAAAGTCAACATGACTTGAATACTACTTACAAAATCTATACAATGTTGAATGCAGAAATATGCTACAGACTTATTGTTACATAAGCTACTCACTCGATGGATAATAAGTCATCATCCATCGGGACTATAATGAGTCATCCGTCGGGACTAGAAATCTTATCCGTCGAGTGCTACATTATTTCACTAAGTAAAATCTACTAAGGTGTTTAGTTTATGAAATCATCAAGTACACAACATATACACAACAATCTCCACCAATTTATGTCTACTGAAATTGTAGCCATAAATTAAGAGATACTTGATGATAACAAAATACCCTAAAAATATAACTTTAAGAGGAAGTAGATATTATTGAAAAGTGCTTCAATTAACAAAAATGTACAAAGTTTTGCTCACAGTCATTTTTCAAGATGCTCCTCTAGCCTGAGCAGATTTGTCTAGTTTCTTAAAGGTCTGGATCTCTTTCCAAGCTTTCTTTTCTTTTCCTCAATTTGATTTTGGAGCTGCCTGTGGAATTCCAGTTCATCAGATTCTGAGAGATTTAGCTTTCCTTGTATTTCCAAAAGAGTCTCATTGCTAGAGATGCTCAATTGGTCTTCCAATATGAAGAATCTTCTCACACCTTTATCATCTATGAACTCCATCAGCCAGTAGGGCCTTAGATGTACTCTTCTCCCTGTGTAAGGGATGATTAGAGTCTTTGGGAATGCATCTTTAGCCCTAACACTCCTTAGTTCTTCAATCTTCTTCAATACCAATCTTCTTACAGTAATGTGGAACCCAAAGTTCTTCTTGAAGGATGAATAAAATTTAATCAGTACAACTTGGCTTTCTTGAAGGATTCTGTGAAGAGGCCACTGAATCTCCTTTCCTCCTTTGTACTTGAACACTAACCTTTCAGGTAGGTTTCTGTATGCATCAATTCCTATCACTTCATCTAGTTCATCCAGATAGAGGTTTAGATCAGAAAATTCTTTGATGTCACACAAGTACAGATAGTCTCCCTTACTGACTTTAGATTGAGGTTTGACTTGAGATTTGGATTTGAGAGGTGACAGCTTCACTTTCTTGACTGCTTTTGACTTTGTTCTTTTTGGCTTGCTAAGGATTGGTAGATTATAGTCAGGAATTGGTATATTCTCCCATTCTATTGGCTCATCTTTGGGCACAATAGGTTCACCATGAATATTCCTGTAGGGATCCACCACCCTGATATCTTCAAATACCACAGAGGGCTTTGATGCTTGAGTTGTAGATGGTGTGGATTCCTTAGGAAATTGATCTTCCAATTCCTTGTCAACAATATCCAGTTTCCTTTTAGTTCTTTTAGCCAATTCCTTCTTTCTTGGAGATTTCTTCTGTTGTTCAACTTGCTTCTTTGATACAATAGCTTCAGATGGTTAAGAGGGAATTTGTTGTGATGAATTTACAGCATGTAGCTTGGCCAAGATAGCAATCTGCTCTTTCTTTTGTTTAGTCTTTTTAGCATCCAGAGCAACTTGCTTCTTTTCCTGCTTCAATCTAGCCTTTTCTTCTCTCTTTGCTTGAGCAAATTGAGGATGTCCAGCCACCACACAAATTTCTTTCCCATTTTTGAAAATCTTGGCAATTCTCCTTTTGGAAGCTGAATCAGCTGGATCTTTGTATACAGCAATTGACCTTGATAGAAGCTTCTTCTCATCAGGCTTAGGTGTCTCATACACAGTGTCCAAAGGGTTCTTCAATGATGATTTTGAGTAGTTTACCCTTGGTTTAAGAATTATTTCAGCCTTTGGAGATTTGATGCAGGAAGACTGTCCTCTTTCCAGATAGTTCATGCTCATCTCATTCATACTAATTTGCTTGACTTGAGAGTGATGGATGGCTGACTTAACTGGCTCCTTGACAAGTTCAAACTTCTTCGGTATTTCCTCATCAATCTTCTCCCAGTTGACTAAACTCAACTTTTCCTTATCAGCTGCTCTTAAGTTGGCTGCTGCTGCATTGATCAGATCTATACTATCTGTAACTGATGGCTTTGAGATAGTAATTGAAGGTACAATTACTTTACTGATTTGAATTTGAAGCCTCTCCCCCTCACTTGATCCTTTATCCCCCTTTTGTTATCATCAAGTTGAGTAGATGAGGGGTTTTGAACAACCACTAGTTTTAGAAGTAGATCAGTCTGTTGGGCTTGATGGAGATGAATGGCAGTTAAAGATGCTTCCATGGCTGACATTCTTGTGTCCAAGGAATCTATCTTGGTTGACAGATCAGAATTTTTCCTTAATTTTCTCTTGATAAGCATTGTAGCTTCTGGAAGTTTAGAATCTATCCTGTCTGAAATAGCCTTTTTCATCTCCTCAATATCATTCTTCATAAAATTCACATCCCTAGCATGCTGGAAGCCTTGGATTTGTTGAAGTTGCAGGGAGGCTAGATGTGCCTGAAGGAGCTTCTTGGTGCTGGCATTGGTAGTGGTTTGAAGAGCAATATTTGTCTGATTGATTAACTGGATCAGGGTTGTCTTGAAGTAATGCTCATCACAGTGCTTTGAGAATGCCCATGATGGCATACCTGACCTTGAACTTGAGCCTACTTCTCCCCCTATGTCCATGACTTCATTTTCACTATCCCCACTCCCATCTCCAAAGAAATCAGCTGAACCACCAGTCTCATAGTCCACATCACCAGCTATAGAAGGCAAAGCTGTGATGGCATCCTTAGCTCTCATTATAGATTATGTGGTATGCACCAAATTCAGCATCCTTTCTGCATTGTCATTGCCCTGTTCAGCTAGAAGTTGATAAGCTGGAACAGGGTTTGTAAATGCCTCAGCATCAAGGGAAGTGGAATCTATAACAACTTTAGGATACTGAGATAGTCCTTCCCTGTCTGCATCCTGGACATTCATCGACTCACTAGCAATGACATCCATCCTTATTGCTCCAGTACTCGTATTTCTCTCATTTTCTCTCTTTTGTTGCATCAGGGTCTCACCCTGGCTCCCCACCCTCACACCCTCACCTTCACCTACTAAGGTGGGACTCCTCTCACTCTCTTTTGCCAATCCTGAAGAAATGGATTGTAGATTTTCACTTATTTCCTTACCTTTTTCCTGGGAGCAACCCAGACTCTCACTCAAAACACTCCTCTCTCTCAATCCTAAGAGTGACTGTACAACCACTAAATCTTCTGCACTTCAAATAATTGAAGTTTGAAGTTGTGTAGAGATACTCGACAGATGAGTGATATCCATTGAGTGAGTGGTTTTGCTATCCGACGGATAACTGCTGTTAGGCTTATCCGTCGGGATACAATCACTACTCGACGGATGAGCAATATCCGTCGAGAGAGTAGAAATGAATGAGCTGGGAATAGAAACTATTGTTGACTCTTTGCTGATTGAAGATATTTTAGGCACAGATGACACAACAGATCCTGAAAGAATTGGAAAGTGAGCCAACAAATCATCTAAAAGATGATGCTCACTTGCACTAGATTTTGGCTTCCCCAACAGAGTTAAAGAAGGGGAATCAGGAATTGATGTGTTTATCATATCCACATCCAGAGAATTTGTTGGTGAGTTTCGTGTTTGAGGTGCTTCTATAACTAGAGATTTTGGCTGTGACTCCACATTTATTGGAGCCACATCAAACTGAATTTGTGAAGGTGCAGTGACTGTGTCTTTAGCACCAGTTTACACAGTGTGTGTACCCTATGCACCCTCAAAGGTTTTTAATTTCTTCTTTCTGGCATAAGTTTGGGGTGAGCTTGTGTCCCTAACCCTCTTGGCCTGTGCTCTTGGTTGAGAGCTTTGTTCAATAGCTACATCCTTATGGGAGGATGCAACTAGAAATGAGCTTTTGTCCTTTTTAAGCACTGCAGTTTGTTGGGAAACTGCAGTGTGGCTAGGCTGGGATTTACTCAACTCTCCAACCTTATTCTTGGGGTTTCTTTTATGTTCACCCCTTCCCTCACCTAATTTACCCTCCTTCACACTCCCCTCTTTGGCTTTAGTGGATTTTTCAACTGGCATCTTTTGGGAGATACCAGAGGGGGCTTTCTTTGATTTAGATTTTGAAATAATTATAGGTTTGGCAGCTTTGGTAGGCAACTGTTTGGTCATTGACACAGTTGCCATAGCCACACTTGAACTCAAAGAAATTGTGGAGGTTGGAATAGTTGCAGGGATAGGTGAACTTACCTCACTTACCTGAGGTGCTTGCATTACAGGAAAATAGAACATTGGCACATCCTTATGATGATTGGCCCTGTTCCAATCTGTAATGAGCCTTCTCTCTTGAACCCAACAATCTAGTTTGTTGTTAGGGTTCTCAAGCACAATCTCTTCACAGAGGTGGTTAGCTAATAACATAAGAAATCTAGCATAATACACATTTTTACCTCTTTTATTTAACTCTCCTAATTTAAAACCTAACTCAAACAAGATAAGGTCACTGAAATTATATAATTTATCTGTAACTAGCATGTAGAGCATGTTAAGCATGTGAATATTCACTAAATCAAAATTACTGATCTTTCCTGAGAAAACCTTTGTAACTACATCACACAAGAAACTCCACTCTTTCCTAAGACCCATTCTCCTAATATCACTCAGTTTAGAAGTAGGAAGTGCATATTGCATGGAATTAAGCATATTGATTATATCAGTGTCAGTGTGTGGTGAAGTCACATTGTTATCAGGAATTTTGTAAGTCATATGTCATAGGCCTATTTGTATATTCGAGGATTCAACTCAACTCAAATAAGAATGTAATAAGTAAATAGTGGATCTACTGTCAGAGAGATCTCGCAAAGTAACATCTGTCAGAGGATTCAGAAACAAGGTTCATCTACAGACTTGAGGAATTTATTCACTGGAAGAAGTTCAAGGAATTGATCATGCCTCAGTGATATAAATCAAGATTGTGGATTTAATCAAGTGACAGAGATCTCGTCAGAGTATCATTAATTATAAGGATTTAATCTGAAGAAAATCAGAGTATCAAAGTCAAGACATGAAGAAACGTCACGGAAGTTAGTCACTCATGAACCAGACAGTACATCGAGTGTCAACATTGAAGTGGTGGAATTGATTCATATATTTCAGTGATTTTCAGAAGATATACAGAAGAATAGATGCTGCTCAAGTTTAGTATTAATTCTCTATTAATTAATTAAGTCATATAATTTAATTAAGAGAATAAATTATATCTGCAAAGATTAATTTATTTGATTAATTGAATTAATTGATTAATTAATTCTGAATTAATATTAAGAATTTTCAGAATTTAAATTGGTTTAAAAATCTGTTTAATTCATCAAAGACAACTGATTGTATTAGTATGACAATCGGTATGACAATCAATAGTCATACCGAAAGTCATGCTAATTCAAAAGGATTGTCTTACCAGAATTATTATAGGATTTAAATCTATTTATTTTCAGCAAAAACAATCTGTTTGAACTACTATGACAATCGGTATGACAATTGATTGTCATACCGAAAGTCTTGCTAGTTCATTCTGATTGTCTTGCTAGTTCTAAAAGATAGTCCTACCTAAAGTCTTGCTGAGCCAAAAAGAGATTGTCATGCCAGTTCAATTCTATTCGGTTGATTGATTAAAAAGAAGCAGAAGCAGTTCAATTAAAAAAAAAAGAACACAGAAGTCAAGAACAAAGCAGAAAAGAAAAACAAGAAGAAATATTTCATCTTTTCATCTGCATACTTCAAGATTAAATTTCTAGATTGTAAAGTTAAATCCAATCCACTAGAAATCTTTATCTTGCTCTTGTGTAACAATCTAGCGGATCAAAATCCCTAGAACTTAATCTTAAATCGCGTTTAGCATTTGATTCTAATTATTGCAAAAATAGAAAAAGTTCATGTCAAATTTATTCTAAATTTGTGATAATTAATTTGAGATTAATTCCTTGTAATCGATACAGTTGTTGTAACACCTTTCAAGTTTAATAATATTCTTATTTAACTTGAATTTTGTTTCATATTTTTTATTCCGCATTTATTCGATTATTCGATACTGTTTGTATTCAACCCCCCTTCTACAAACACATTAGGACCTAACAATTGGTATCAGAGCCTTCTGATTAACGAACAAATCAAGATCCTAGACTTTTGTGATTTTTCAACTCCTTGAATTTTTATTCATTCAAAAATTCATAATGACTTCACAAAAAGTTGGAACCGTTAAAATTCCACAATTTGATAAAGAGAATTATATTATGTAGAAGAAGAAGATGCTCTTGTTTTTACAAGTGGCAAATCCCAAATATTTAAACTTGTTAAAGAAGGGGATAAAAACTCCGATGGTATTTAACCGGAGGTGATAGTAGATGATGTTGTGATCACCAAAGCCAGAACCTATCCTAAAGATCCTGAAGATTTTACTCCTGATGAAAAGGAAGAAGCCTCCTTGGATGCCAGCCTTCAATTAATTTTAATTGATTCCCTTGATCCCTTGATGAACAGACATGTGATGAACTGTAAAAATTCCAAACACATGTGGGAAACTATTGAGGTGATCAATGAAGGCACAGAGGAAGTTAGTGAGAACAAGTTGGAGATCCTAACCTCTGAGTATGAACATTTTAAATCAAATTCAGGAGAAGGAATTACTGAAGTGTTTGAGAGGTACAATGCGTTGATCAACAACCTGAACATCAATGGAAAATTTTATTCAATCAGGGAGGTCAACAAAAAGTTCCTTTTAATACTGCCAACTCATCTTGAACATAGAATCACTGCCATTAGAGAAGCTAGAGATCTGAGTGAGATTTCTTTGGACATGCTCTATGGAGTGTTAAAAACCTATGAGTTGGAGCAGATTCAACAGAAGGAAGTCTACGGGAAGGATAGAATGGTCAGCACATCTACTGCACTTGTAGCTGAAGGTCAACAACAACAGCAATCTCAATAATTGGAGAGAATGGTACAGTGTTCCAAGGATGAGGAAAATATGTTAGTAGCAGAATATGATCCTCCTACTACAAATCAATCAAGTGATGATTTTTATTCCTTGGAAGAGCTGGAGCAATTGGAAGACGAGTCAATGGCCCAAATTGTCAAGAGATTCTCCCATGTCAGATTCAAGAGGAATCCCAAGCTTAAGTACAAGTCCAACTACAACAAATTCCAGAAAGGTGGATCTTCATCCTCTAACACCAGCAGTGGTGGATACAAAACAGGGATGGTTGATCGGAGCACCATCAGATGCTATAACTGCAATGAGTTGGGACACTTTGCCACAGAATGTAGGAAGCCAAAGCAAGTAAGAAAGAACTCTGAAAGGGCTTATCTGGCAAAGGGAAGAAGCTGGGATGATACTGACAGTGAAGATGAAGAAGAAGGAAATCTTGCTCTTATGGCTATTGATGGAAAAGCTTCATCGTCAAGTATAGAGGTAAAACTTTCTGATGCTGAAATGGTTTATCATCTAAGAGGCAACTTAAATAATGCACGTCGTGATAATGAACTGTTAAGTTTACAGATCAAAGACCTTGAGAAAGAGGTCAATGAATTAAGACTTGTGCATATTAATCAAGACAAATTAAAAGAACAAGTATCTTTTCTAGAGAATAGAGTTGACTGTTACAGAAAACTCGAAACTATTCTCAAAGACAAGATCACCGGTCTTGAGACTAAGGTTAGAGCCTACTTCAATTCTTGTTCGAAGGCTAAAGTGTTCTATAGTAAGCAAGCTGTTAATCAAACATCTGGAATAGGTTATGATAACAATGCTGCTATTGGAGAATTAGGCATAAACTCCCCTCCTCATGTCTGTGCTAAAGGGAGGGAAGTACCACATGTGTTTAAGGGTGTTGATGAACCCCTCTATAAACCATCAATTGCTGAACCATTTGATGCGACCTCTTCTGTTATTCAAGAAGAAATACGTGCTGAAGATCATGCTAATGAGAAGGTTGTTTCCAAGTCAAGTGTGTCGAAAGTTCCAGTCAAAGTTGTGAAAGCAACTGAGACTAACTCAGACACACATGAGTTGGATAACAAAAATGCCATGTTTGCCATGCATAAATTGCCTGCTATTAATCACTCTTATAAAGCATGTGGTATTTCTAATTGTATGTCTTGTGCTTTTAATATGATGTATGCTTATTTTAATGGTAAGCATGTTTCTAATGATAAGACTACTCCTCGTCAGCATGTGAATAACAAGAAGCATGATAGGTCTAAGACTGCTAGTCCTTCTAAGGCTAGAAAGGAAACATTTGTGCCTAAGCTTAAACAGAAATTTGTTAAGGCTGTTTACAAGGTCAAATGTTCAGTCATTGAGAAAGTTGAGACAATTAAAATTAAAAATGTTGTTTTGCCTGACAAAGGACAGTTCTACAAGAATGCCGGGCCCAACCAAGTTTGGGTTCCGAAGAAGGGTTAATCCATTTGTGTTGCAGGGCATTAAAACAGGTGAAACCGGGAGTGTGGATTCTTGACAGTGGATCATCAAGACATATGACCGGAGATAGAGCCCTGCTATCAAATATGGATTGAGAAAGCTGGCCCCCTGGTTACCTTTGGAGATAACAGCAAAGGTTTATCCGAGGGATATGGCTGTTTGCAAGCTGGTAATGTTATCTTGAACTTGTAAATAGTTTCTATAGTTTTGCTATATTTATATAAGTTTTTATTTGTATTTTCTGTAACTTTAAATATTGTATGATATATGAAATTGAATGTTGATATCTTGTTGATAGATATTTGGTATTTAATTCATTGATATTTGTTTTTATTATTATTATTTGTATTGTATTATTTATTTTTATTTTATTTTAAATTTTATGCAACATAACAATTAGTATCTAAAGTACTTGACAAGTATCGGTCAATGATATGTTGTTAACATTATGTTGCAGATATTTGTAAGCTTTTGACATGAATGAGAATTACTTAGACTTTACCCTAAGTGATCAATGTTTTATCAAAAACTCATTCATATTAAAAAAAAACAAAATCAAACTTCTTTCTACATTAGTGATTTCTTATTTCATGTAAAATCCTTTGAAATCACTATTGTACATCATTACTCTCAAAAGATTAAATGTATAAATTTCATTCATTATAAATCTTAAATACATTTTATCTCTATAGTGCCATATATTCTGTGTTACAGGTTCAGTCTCCAATGACTTTCTTTCACTGACAGTTATGAGGTTGAAAACCCACAACGTCTATCCCAGACTGTAAAGACAAACACAAAAACAGAACCAACCAACACTCTCTTACCACTAAATGTAGTATGAATAAGCGTGAGGGAGATAGTGCCTTAGTGCACCACATAAGGAAGGTTCTGTAGTCAACCTAGTAGCTCTGTCTCCTACAAAGATGAGTAGTATTTAAACTGAGACAACTGCTAACCCCCATACATCTTCTCAAAAAGATGTAATGGTTGAAAAGGCACAAAAACAGTTACTAGATTCATTCTCTCAACAGGGTGCGTCTATTGAAATTTTCCTGTTGGCCAAGTTATCCTATGTAGTGTCACCACCTCAAATATAAACAATTCTTAATGCACAAGGAAAGGTTACACACACAAAGGATGAGTTGACAGAAACAAGAGTTTCGACCATTTTAAGGTCAGATTCGATTATTCAAGGTGCGTTAATGGACCAATTGCCTTTACAGGTGTTAGGAGAGGATACTGATCCAAAAGCCATATGTCAGTGGTCAGTGTCTACCTCCCCAGGCTTAAATCCCCTGGATGCATCTGCGGATAGTGGATCTGACATAGGCGCAGATCGGCAACTTGACAATGATTCAGATATTACCTGATGAGTCACAAGGAAATGTCTTCACAGATATTAGAAGGGAACTTTGATCTTTATGCTAAATTCGTTGGATCATTGTTTACCTTCCCAGAATTCAAATCTGGAACCCTAAAAAGGAAACTAGCAACTTGTAGATTATGACTCAGATTCATCTGACGAGTTTAACAAGGATGGGGATTTGTGAACTCCCATTGCACCACCTGTGACCTCCTTAAGGATGGCTAAGGTGATTTTCCTTGCAGGTACAGCTGGATTATGGAGCTATGAGAGAAGAGTGATACACTTGTGAGAATCAATGTAAACACGAGTGGAGAGAAGAGTGAAACACATGTGAAGTACACTAAACAGAATCACACACTCACAGTGAGGAAGAAAGAGAAACACTTGTTATTTCTTTTCCAACCAAGTGAAATATGAGAACTCCTTCAGACGACGACATACATTCCTTCTTTAAGGGGGAGATAAAAGCTTAAGTAATAGTTTGGAGGATTCCTCAACTAAGGGGGAGAAATAGCAGGGAGGAAGAAAAAGATCCTACATGTACACTACACCACACCATTGTTGTTTGTAACTACGGATCCTATTGTACGGGAGAGGTGGTAAACACAAGGTGATTTTCTAGTAAGGGAAGAAGCTGTTAGGGGAGTACCATTGGTTTTTATCTGCGGATCCTATTGTACGGGAGAGGTGGTAAACGAAGGTGATCATCTTTAATCAGTTGATTCTCATAGGGGGAGAAGCAAGAGAGATATGTGCTTCTTAATAGGAAATGTGGTTGTACAAATGAAGATGAAACTACTTGAAGATATGTTCAGTCTAGAGGAACATCTACTTGGAATCTGAAAAATGTTAAATGTCTTCCAGAAACTTTTCTACTATTTACTTTGCATTTCAGTTTATATCTTTTTCTTATTTGTTAGTTGAGTTATCCTCTAGGTATTTGTGTGTTATTGTCTAACAAACAAATAGGGGGAGATTGTAAGTCATATGTCATAGGCCTATTTGTATATTCGAGGATTCAACTCAACTCAAATAAGAATGTAATAAGTAAATAGTGGATCTACTGTCAGAGAGATCTCGTAAAGTAACATCTGTCAGAGGATTCAGAAATAAGGTTCATCTACAGACTTGAGGAATTTATTCACTAGAAGAAGTTCAAGAAATTGATCATGTCTCAGTGATATAAATCAAGATTGTGGATTTAATCAAGTGACAGAGATCTCGTCAGAGTATCATTAATTACAAGGATTTAATCTGAAGAAAATCAGAGTATCAAAGTCAAGATATGAAGAAACGTCACGGAAGTTAGTCACTCATGAACCAGACAGTACATCGAGTGTCAACATTGAAGTAGTGGAATTGATTCATATATTTCAGTGATTTTCAGAAGATATACAGAAGAATAGATGCTGCTCAAGATTAGTATTAATTCTCTATTAATTAATTAAGTCATATAATTTAATTAAGAGAATAAATTATATCTGCAAAGATTAATTTATTTGATTAATTGAATTAATTGATTAATTAATTCTGAATTAATATTAAGAATTTTCAGAATTTAAATTGGTTTAAAAATCTGTTTAATTCATCAAAGACAACTTATTGTATTAGTATGACAATCAGTATGACAATCAATAGTCATACCAAAAGTCATGGTAATTCAAAAGGATTGTCTTACCAGAATTATTATAGGATTTAAATCTATTTATTTTCAGCAAAAACAATCTGTTTGAACTACTATGACAATCGGTATGACAATTGATTGTCATACCGAAAGTCTTGCTAGTTCATTCTGACTGTCTTGCTAGTTCTAAAAGATAGTCCTACCGAAAGTCTTGCTGAGCCAAAAAGAGATTGTCATGCCAGTTCAATTCTATTCGGTTGATTGATTAAAAAGAAGCAGAAGCAGTTCAATTAAAAAAAAAACACAGAAGTCAAGAACAAACCAGAAAAGAAAAACAAGAAGAAATATTTCATCTTTTCATCTGCATACTTCAAGATTAAATTTCTAGATTGTAAAGTTAAATCCAATCCACTAGAAATCTTTATCTTGCTCTTGTGTAACAATCTAGCGGATCAAAATCCCTAGAACTTAATCTCAAATCGCGTTTAGCATTTGATTCTAATTATTACAAAAATAGAAAAAGTTCATGTCAAATTTATTCTAAATTTGTGATAATTAATTTGAGATTAATTCCTTGTAATCGATACAGTTATTGTAACACCTTTCAAGTTTAATAATATTCTTATTTAACTTGAATTTTATTTCATATTTTTTATTCCGCATTTATTCGATTATTCGGTACTGTTTGTATTCAACCCCCCCTTCTACAAACACATTAGGACCTAACAAATTTTGAAACATGCTTTTATCACATCACTATTGATACAAAATTCTTTACCTTTAATGGTTAGAGTGATGGTCTTATCTGTAGAGTTTAGGTAGCACTTGTCCACATTTCTTCAACAACTTCACAGAAGATTGTGGGTGATTCCAGCATGGCATAATTGAGCTTGCAACTCTTCACAAAGTCCATCATCTTGTGATATTCTCCAGATTGCTGAATACCCTTGTTCACTAGTGCAGTGAAATTGCTCTTCTCATAAATGAACCCAGTTTGAGACATAATCTTTACAACAGGTGCCATTGTTAGAGAATAAGAGCTTGAAGTGAAAGAGAGTAAGTGCTTTGAGAGAGAATGAAATTAGAGCAGTTGAATTGAGAATGATAGAAGAAAAGCAATTGCAATAAAATAAGCTTCTATACTATCTTAAAAATAACTGATAAAAATAATAAAGTAAAATAAAGTAACCAATAGAAATTACCTAAAATAGCCGTTTAAAAAGAAACTGTAAAAATTCCACCCATTATCCGTCGTGTTATGCTTGCAAACTGTAAGTATACTCGATGGATAATGTCCAGGGAATTAACGGCTGAGATTAAGACAATTCGACGAATGAGGATAAACTGTTATCCGTCGAGACATGAAATATTCCAGAAACATAATTGATTATTGTTAGCAAATAATATATCGACGGATGATCAAACTCGATGGATAAAGATCATCTGTCGAGATGTAAATTTTGACTTAGCCAAAATTTCATCCAAAACTGAAAAATCAATTAAGTTTCTGGCTGCATTTCAACTTGCAAATTAACTCAGATATATTTAAGAGTAATTAAGCATATCTAACTCACTTACCAACCTTGAAAAGGTGGATTCATCCAGTGGCTAGGTGAAGATATCTGCAAGCTGCTTCTCACTTGGAACAAAATGTAGTTCCACAGTACCACTCATTACATGTTCCCTTATGAAATGGTACTTGATATCTATGTGCTTTGTCCTTGAATGTTGTACTGGATTTTTGGTGATGGCAATTGCACTTGTGTTATCACAGAAAATAGGAATCCTTTCAACTTGCAAACTATAGTCTAGCAATTGATTTTTCATCCATAATATCTGTACACATCAACTACCATCAGCAATATATTCAGCTTCAGCTGTAGAAGTAAAAACTGAATTTTGCTTTTTACTGAACCATGACATAAGCTTGTTTCCTAGAAATTGACAGGTTCCTGTTGTACTTTTTCTATCAATTCTACAACTTGCATAATCTGCATCTGAATAACCAGTTAGATCAAAACCAGAATCTCTAGGATACCAAATGCCAAGATTTAGTGTTCCCTTGAGATATCTAAAAATTCTCTTAATAGCTATTAAGTGAGATTCTCTAGGATCAGCCTGAAATCTAGCACATAAACATGGAGCAAACATTATATCTGGCCTACTAGCTGTTAAGTACAGAAGTGAGCCAACCATGCCTCTATAACTTGAAATATCCACAGACTTTTCAGTAGTGTTTAATTTAAGCTTAGTTGCTGTGGCCATGGGAGTTTTTGCAGATGTGCAATCCATTAGATCAAACTTCTTTAAAAGATCAAAAATACATTTAGTTTGACTAATGAATATTCCATCACTAACTTGTTTAACTTGTAAGCCAAGAAAGTAAGTTAGTTCTCCCATCATACTCATTTCATACTTACTTTGCATCAATTTGGCAAACTTTTTGCAAAGTTTCTCATCTGTAGAGCCAAAAATAATATCATCTACATAAATTTGAACAAGTATACTAGAGCCATTAATATTTCAAAAAAATAAAGTTTTATCTACAGTACCTCTTGTGACGTGATTTTCCAAAAAAGGAACTTTGATAAAGTGTCATACCAGGCTCTAGGTGCTTGCATCAGTCCATAAAGTGCTTTTAAAAGATAATAGACATGTTCTGGAAAATTTGGATCTTCAAAGCCAGGAGGTTGACTGACATAGACTTCTTCCTCCAAATCTCCATTCAGAAAGGCACTTTTGACATCCAATTGATAGACCTTGAAATTGGAATGGGCTGCATAGGCTAAGAAGATTCTGATGGCTTCAAGTCTTGCAACTGGAGCAAATATTTCATCAAAATCTATTCCTTCTTGCTGACAATAGCCCTTAGCAACCAATCTAGCTTTGTTCCTGACTACTATGCCATTTTCATTCATCTTGTTTCTGAATACCCATTTGGTATCTATTGGATTCTTTCCTTTAGGCTTGGGCACCAGCTTCCATACATTATTCCTTTTAAATTGGTTTAGCTCCTCCTGCATAGCTAAAATCCAATCAGGATCCAACAAAGCTTCTTCTACCTTCTTTGGTTCTTCCTTGGAAAGAAAGCTGTTGTATAGACATTCTTCCTGAGTTGCTCTTCTTGTTTGAACTCTAGAAGAAACATCACCAATGATAAGCTCAAAGGGGTGATCTTTTGTCCATTTTTTTGTTGAGGTAGATTAGCTCTAGATGAAGAAACCTCATTATTGTCTTGATGTGTGATTGAATTTTGATTATTAGAAACTCCCCCTGAGTTTGTGGATCTTCGATTTGAGAAAGGGGAACTTTCTATAGGTGATCTATCTTGACTTCCTGCTCCTTTTGATAACCCGACGGATGGTGAATTTTGAGTACCGACGGATGAAGCTGGTTGTCTCCCGACGGATAACACAGATTGCCTCCCGACGGATGAAGCATTATGCAACTCAACAGATGTTGAGTTTTGTGCTTCATTGGTAGTAGATTTATCTGCATTATCCTTAGATACTATTTCTTGATCACTTTCATCATCACTGTCATCACCAATTATCTCCACATTGTCGAATTTGAGGCTCTCATGGTAATCTCCATCTTTCAGTTCTCCAATCTTTTTATCATCAAACACAACATGTATTGATTCCACAACAATGTTAGTTCTTAGATTGTAGACTCTATATGCTTTACTAACAGCATACCCAACAAAAATTCCTTCATCTGCTTTAGCATCAAATTTCCCATTTTGATCAGTTTGATTTCTTAGAATATAGCACTTGCAGCCAAAGACATGAAGAAAATTTAGAGTTGGCTTCTTGTTCTTGAACAATTGATAGGGAGTCATGCATCTAGCTTGATTAATCAGAGAAATATTCTGAGTGTAGCATGCAGTATTTACAGCTTCAGCCCAGAAATATGTTGGTAGTTTAGATTCTTCAAGTATTGTCCTTGCAGCTTCAATAAGTGACCTGTTCTTTCTTTCTACTACTCCATCCCGTTATGGAGTCCTTGCTGCTGAAAACTCATGCAGAATCCCATTTTCCTCACAAACTCTCATGACAGAATTCTTAAACTCAGTTCCATTGTCACTCCTGATTCTTCTAACCTTGAAATCAGGATGATTATTGACTTGCCTTATGTGATTGATGATGATTTCACTAGCCTCATCTTTAGACTTTAGGAAATATGTCCAAGAGAACTTTGAGAAATCATCTACAATTACTAGGAAAAATCTTTTCCTTGAGATGGACAATACATTGACTGGTCCAAACAAATCCATGTGAAGCAGTTGCAAAGGCTCTTCAATTGTTGAATCAAGTTTCTTCCTGAATGATGCTTTAATCTGCTTCCCTTTTTGGAAGGCATCACACAGTCCATCCTTAGAAAACTCCACTAGAGGAATGCCTCTAACCAGTTCTCATTCATGGTCTTGAAGTTTAAATGGGATAGCTTCTTGTGCCATAGCCAACTATCATCCTGACTTGCTTTACTGAGAAGACAAGTTACAGATTCTGCATTAGATGAGTTGAAATCAGCTAGGTACACATTTCCTTTTCTCACACCAGTGAGAACCACTTTGTTGCTTCTTTTATTAGTCACAACACAGGCTTCTGAATTGAAGGTTACTGAGTTGCCTTTATTACAAAGCTGGCTGATACTCAACAAGTTGTGTTTGAGACCATCCACTAAGGCTACCTCCTCAATGATGACATTGTTCTTTGAAATCAAGCCATATCCCATAGTAGAACCCTTGCTGTCATCTCCAAAAGTAATACTTGGGCCACCTCTCTCCTTAAACTCTGTGAGCAGGGTAGAATCACCAGTCATGTGTCTTGAACAACCACTATCCAATACCAAAGATTCTTTATGTTTCCCTGCACATATCAAAATCAAATCAAGTTGATTTTGGTACCCCAAGTTTCCTTGGGTCCTGCCTTGTTAGCTTTCTTTTTCTGTTTCTTAGGCTTTATCTCATTTGACTTAGGGATATCAGATTCATCCTTGGTCATTTGAGTTTGACCTTTGAAACCATTCATTAAAACAGAATTATCATGCATATTATTATTAACAGGGAATGACATGCTATTAGTAAATATGTTATTCCAGTATGGCATGCTAAATGGCATTTGTGGCATACTAAATGTAGCATAATAAGGATTAGGTGCAAATGGCATGTTAGAAAACTGAGCATTCATATTCTGTGCAGACATAACATTCATAGGCATGGGAGGCATGGCATTCATGTTAGAAAATTGAGGTTGCAAAGACATGGAAGTAGGCATGGCAGATTTGCAATTAACAGACAAATGATTTACACTACTACACTTGACACAGATTTTTCTAGGAGCATATTTATCAGGTGTGTAGTTATTGTGTTTGTTAATCCCTACTTTACCATTCCTATTGTTTTTCTTTTTAGTCTCTGTTTTTACCTCAATCTTTTCAAGTTTGTCACTAGACTGTTTGACAGTCATGTGACCAATATTAGCCTTTTTCCCTTTCTTAACCTGACTCGATTCTCCTGAAATAAAGTTCTTGGAAACAGACCCATACTTCTCATTCAGCTTAACAAGTTTGGATTTACTGACAGGCTTGCTTACAGCCGACGGATGAGGATTTTCATCATTCGACGGATAAACCCTTTTTGTTATCTGACGGATGATCCTCATCATCTGTTGAGTCTACATCTGTTAGCATTCCATCTACCAAATTAGGTTCTAGTTTCTCTTTGTTCTTTTTCCAGGCTTCATCACAGAAAGACTCAATTTCTTGAACTTTGGTGATTTGAGCATGGATATCCCTGGATGTTTTCCATGCTTTAATCACCTCTTGTTCATGCTCGAGCTGCTTCTTTAAAATTTCCTCTTTCTTCAAGGACTCAGTTAATTCCTCCTTGGCAATTTTACACTCAATTCTTAATTTTTCAAAATCAATGAACTAAGACTCAAGCACATTATTTCTCTCACTCAGAAACAAATTGTTTTGTTTGATTTTAGCATTTTCTTTAGTAAGAGACTTAAGTGTAAGACACAAATGATATAACTCTATAGACATGTCATTTATGGCATCATTACACTCAACTTTAGATAAATGTGCAAGGTTTGTAGTAATTACCTGATTACTTGAAGAGCTTGTTTCTGTCTCATCAGACTTGGCCATTAGGGCTAGATTGACATAGCTGACATCTTCATCTTCATCCAGACCATCTGCTGCCCAGTCATTTTCTTGTATTATGAAAGCCCTTTCCTTTTGTTTGAGCAGCTCAAAGTATTTTTGCTTATAATCCACTGGCTCAAACTTTTTCTTACTGGAATCTGACTTCCTACACTCACTGGCAAAATGCCCTGCCAAGCCACAATTGAAATATTTGAATTTTGATTTATCCACCATGTTTCTATTTGGCTTGGCTGCTCCAAAGTTCTTCTTGAACTTGAGCTTGGAAAATCTCCTGGAAAGAAATGCTAGGTGTTCATCAATGTCTTCCATGTCATCTTGGCTCAAAGAATCTTCACTTTGTACTGTTAGTCCCTTGACAATGTGGCAAGAATTACTGAAGGGGGTTAAATGGAATTCTTGAACCTTTTTCTTGAAATAAAAATGTTCAACTCGATTATTGATATATTTGTTTTGATTAGCACAATGCGGAATATAAACTCAAATGAATCAAAACACAAGTAATTAAAAACAAGAGTCTTTAAAAACTTTTTGGTGGATTTAAACAATTCCACCAGAGAGATATATATATAAAATATCGAGAGGACTCTGTGTGCAGAAATGCTCACAGCTGCTTACAAAATAGAACTTCTGAGAATACAGGTAATGTTAAAGATTAAGCTTACAAAGATTTCTCTGTTTTTGTGTTTCTCAACTATCTCAGTTATTTTTCTATTTGCTACTCTCTTGGTTTATATAATACCAAGATTACAAAGTCAAAAAGACTGAACAAATATAAAATCTAATAGTCTTAATCTTTGCTGCTTTTTGTCCTCTATTACCCAGTTAATGGGCTTCCACAATGTGTTTGTATCCAACTCGACGGCTGTGTGTCAGCTTTCACTGTTCAACTGATGTTTGAATTCTTGATATGATCATCCGTCGATAACTTGATTGATCATCCGTCGACTGCTATGTTAAACATCCGTTGATAGTCATTTGATCATCCGTCGAAGGCTTTGTTAATCATCCGTCGGTAGCTATTTTGACACTTGACTTCATTTCACTTATACAGAATTACAAGACATTACTTATGTACAATTAATCAACCTATTCTGCATATCTAATTAAAGTCAACATGACTTATATGCTACTATAGATTCTATACAAAGGTGCATACATCATTGTGCTACAAACTTATTATTACATAAGCTACTCACTCGATGGATAATAAGTTAATCATCCATCGGGACTATAATGAGTTATCCGTCAGGACTATAATTCTTATCCGTCGAGTGCTACATTATTTCACTAAGTAAAATCTACTTAGATGTTTTGTTTAAGTGATCATCAAGTACACAACATATTCATAATAATCTCCCCCAATTTATGTCTACTGGAATTGTAGCCATAAATTGAGAGACACTTGATGATAACAAAACATCCTAAATATATATCTTTAAAGATAAGTAGATAAAACTGAAAGTGCTTCAATTAAACAAAGTTTACAAGGTTTGGCTCACAATCAGTTCAAGATGCTCCTCTAGCCTGAGCAGGTTTTTCTAGTTTCTTGAAGGTCTGGATCTCCTTCCAAGCTTTCTGTTGTTTTCTTCAATTTGATTCTGGAGCTGCCTGTGGAATTCTAGTTCATCAGATTCTGAGAGATCTAGCATTTCTTGCATCTCCAAGAGAGTCTCATTGCTAGAGATACTCAATTGGTCTTCTAGTCTGAAGAATCTTCTCACACCCTTGTCATCCATGAATTCCATCAGCCAGTAGGGCCTTAGATGCACTCTTCTCCCTGTGTATGGGATGATTAGAGTCTTTGGGAGTGCATCTTTAGCTCTAACACTCCTTAGCTCTTCAATCTTCTTCAATACTAGTCTTCTTGCAGTTACATTGAACCCAAAGTTTTTCTTGAAGGATGAATAGACTTTGATCAACACAGCTTGGCTTTCTTGAAGTATCCTGTGAAGAGGCCACTAAATCTCCCTTCCTCCTTTGTATTTGAACACCAACCTTTTAGGTAGGTTTCTGTATGCATCAATTGCCCTTACTTCATCTAGTTCCTCCAGATAAAGGTTTAGATATGAGAATTCTTTGATGTCACACAAGTACAAGTAGTCTCCCCTGTTGACCTTGGGTTGAGCTTTAACTACTAACTTGGATTTGAGAGGTGACAACTTCACTTTCTTGACTGCCCTTGATTTTGTCCTTTTTGGCTTGGTAAGGACTGGCAAGTTGAAGTCAGGGATTGGTAATTTATCCCATTCTATTGGCTCATCCTTTGGCACAATAGGCTCTCCATGTATGTTCCTGTAGGGGTCCACCACCCTTATGTCTTCAAATACCACAGAGGGCTTTGATGCTTGAGTTTTAGCTGGTGTGGATTCCTTAGAAAATTGATCTTCCAATTCCTTGTCAACAATATCCAGTTTCCTTTTTGTTCTTCTAGCCAATTCCTTCTTTCTTGGGGATTTCTTCTATTCTTCAATCTTCTTCTTTGATTCAGCAGCTTCAGATGTTTGAGAGGGAATTTGTTGAGAAGAGTTTACAGCCTGTAGCTTGGCCAAGATGACAATCTGCTCTTTCTTTTGTTTAGATTTCTTAGCATCTAGAGCAACTTGCCTCTTTTCCTTCTTTAATCTTGCTTTCTCTTCTTTCTTTGCTTGAGCAAATTGTGGATGTCCAGCTACCACACAAATTTCCTTTCCATTTCTGAATATCTTAGCAATTCTCCTTTTTGAGGCTGAATCAGCTGGATCTTTGTAGAAGACAATGGATCTTGACAGAAGCTTCTTTTCATCAGGCTTGGGTGTCTCATACACAGTGTCCAAGGGATTCTTTAAAGATGACTTTGGATAATTTGCCCTTGGTTTGAGAATTATTTCAGCCTTTTGTGATTTGATACAGGAAGATTGTCCTTTCTCCAAATAGTTCATGCTCATCTCATTCACACTTATTGGCTTGACATGAGAGTGATGGATGGCTGACTTAACTGGCTCCTTGACTAGTTCAAACTTTTTCTGTATCTCCTCATCAATCTTATCCCAGTTGATCAAACTCAACTTTCCTTTTTCAGCAACTTTCAAATTTGCTGATGCTGCTTTAATTAGATCTATACCATCTGTAACTGGTGGCTTGGAGATAGTAATTGAAGGTACAATTACTTAGCTGATTTGTACTTGAAGTTTCTCCCCATCTGTTGGTCCTTTCTCCCCTTTACTTGATTCTCTCTCTCCCTTTTTGTTATCATCAAGTTGAGGAGTTAGGCCTTGTACTTTAGCCAGTTGCATGAGAAGATTTGTTTGAGTCTGTTGATTTTGAAGAAGAATAGCCACTGAATCTTCAATAACTTGAACTCTGTTTTCCAGCTTGGCTAGCTTCTTTTCAGAGTCTGATTCTCTCCTCAATCTTAGTAGTAGATCTTGCATGGTACCATATGGCATTACTGAATCCAGCTTCTCAGAGTTATAGGTCTTCAAGTCAGCTATATCTCTTCTTAATTCATCCACACTGAGATTCTGTCTTAAGTGCTGGATCTTCATTAGATGTAGAGAGTCTAGGTGAGCTTGAAGAACAGCCTTGGTACCAGCATCTGAAGTTTCCTGAAGGGCCTGTTGAATAGCTATTACTTGTTTGACCAAAGACACCTCAAATTGTCCTGGTGTAGATTCCTTTGCCCATGCCCATTCAGGTAAACTTAAAGCAGAACTTGGGCCTTCAGCTCCCCCTAAGTTTATGCTTCCATCCAAAGAACCAGAGTCATCATCATTAGAATTTACTCCAAATTCTTCAGATGGCTCTCCAGCTTGAGAAGGCATCCTGTTCACAGCAGCTTTATCTCTTTGAAGGGATTCTGTAGTGTGCACCAAATTCAAAGTCTGCTCTGCCTCCACATTGCCCTGAGCAGCCAACAATTGATAGGCTGACACAGGATGAGTAAAAGTGTCAGCATCCAAGGAAATGTTATCAATTACAGCATTGTAATGTTGCTGAAATTGTCTTTCCTTTTCAGCATCATCCACAATCATTGACTCACTAGCAATGGCTGGATCCACCCTTATTTCTCCTGTACCTGCCTTTCTCTCATATTCTCTCTTTTGTTGCATCAGGGTCTCACCCTGGCTCCCCACCCTCACACCCTCACCTTCACCTACCAAGGCGGGACTCCTCTCACTCACTTTTGCCAATACTGAATAAATGGATTGCTGAGATTCACTCTTTTCCTCTCCTTTTGCCTGGGAGCAACCCAGCCTCTCACTCAAAACACTCTCCTCTCTCAGTCCTAAGAGTGATTGTATTACCACTAAATCTTCTGCACTAGAAATAATTGAAGTTTGAAGTTGTGCAGAGACACTCGACGGATAAGTGATATCCATCGGGTGAGTGGTAAAGCTATCCGACGGATAACTGCTGTTAAACTTATCCGTCGGGATACAATCACTACTCGACGGATGAGAAATATCCATCGAGAAAGTAGAAATGATGAGGTGGGAAGAGAAACTATTGTTGACTCTGTGTTGATTGAGGTTATTTGAGGCACAGATGTCTCAATAGTATCTGAAAGAATTGGCAAGTGAGCCAACAAATCATCTAAAAGATGATGCTCACTTGCACTAGATTTTGGCTTCCCCAATAGAGTTCAAGAAGGGGAATCAGGAATTGAAGTGTTTATCATATCCACTTCCAGTGAGTTAGTTGGTGAGTATGGTGTTTCAGTGGCTTCTATTATAAGAGATTTTGGCTGTGACTCCACATTTATTGGAGCCACATCAATCTGAATTTAAGAAGGTGCAGGGACTATGTCTTTAGCACCAGTTTGCACTGTGTGTGTGCCCTGTGCATCCCCAGTTGTTTTGGATTTCTTCTTTCTAGTGTAAGTTTGGGGTGAGCTTGTATCCCTAACCCTTTTGGCCTGTGCTCTTGGATGAGAGCTTTGTTTAATAGCCACATCCTTTTAGGAGGATGCAGCTAGAAGTGAGCTTTTGTCCTTTTTAAGTACTGCAGTTTGTTGGGAAACTGCAGTGTGGCTAGGCTGGGATTCACTCAACTCTCCAACCTTATCCTTGGGGTTTCTTTGATGTTCACCCCTTCCCTCACCTATCTGACCCTCCTTCACACTCCCCTCTTTGGCTTTGGTAGATTTTTCAACTAGTACCTTTTGAGAGATACCAGAGGGGGTTTTCTTTGATTTGGATTTGAAAATTACAGTTGATTTGGCAGCTTTAGTAGGCAACTGTTTGGTCATTGTTACAGTTGCCATAGCTATGCCTGAAGTCAAAGAAATAGAGGAGATTGGAATAGTTGAGGGTATGGATGAACTTACCTCACTTACCTGAGGTGTCAGCATTACAGGGAAATAGAATATTGGCACATCCCTATGGTGGCTGGCTCTGTTCAAATCTACAATGATTCTTCTCTCTTGAACCCAACAAGCTAATTTGTTGTTTGGGTTCTCAAGTGCAATTTCTTGACAGAGATGGTTAGCCAATAGCATAAAAAATCTAGCATAATATATGTTCTTTCCCCTTTTGGCTAACTCACCTAGTTTAAAACCTAACTCATATATGACAAGGTCACTGAAATTATAAAATTTGTCTGTACTAGCATGTATAGCATGTTAAGCATGGAAATGTTCACATAATCAAAATTACTGATTTTTCCAGAGAAAACTTTAGTTACAACATCACACATAAAACTCCATTCCTTCCTAAGACCTAATCTCCTAATAACACTTAGCTTATTAGTAGGAAGTGCATAATGCATGGAGTTAAGCATATTGATCAAATCCGTGTCAGTGTGTGGTGAAGTTACATTATCATCAGGAATCTTGAAACATGCTTTTATCACATCACTATTGATACATAATTCATTACCTTTGATGGTCAGAGTGATGGTTTTGTCAGTAGAGTTGTAAATTACAGAGGTCCGCATCTCTTCTACAACTTCACAAAAGATTGTGGGTGATTCAAGCATGGCAAAACTTAACTTGCAGTTCTTCACGAAGTCCATCATCTTGTGATAGTCTTCTGATTGCTGAATGCCCTTGTTGATCAAAGCAGTGAAGTTGTTCTTCTCATAAATGAACCCAGTCTGAGACATAATCTTTACTACAGGTGCCATTGTTAGAGAAGGAAAGCTTGAAGAGAAAGAGGATTTTTGCTTGAGAGAGAATGAAATAAACACAGTTGAATTTGAGAATGATAAAAGAAAATGATTAGAATGAAATAAGCTTTTATACTTTGCTAAAAAACAACGGATAAATATAATAAAGAGAAGTAAATTACTTAATAGAAATTGCCTAAATTAGCCGTTTTAAAAAATAAACTGTAAAAATTCCACTCATTATCCGTCGTGTAATACTTACAAACTGTAAGTATACTCGATGGATAATGTTCAGGGAATTAACGGTTAAGATTTAGACACTTCGACGAATGAGGATGAACTGTTATCCGTCGAGTTTTAAAAGATTCCAGAAAAATAATTGATTTTTATTTGCACATTGTATATCGACGGATGACTTAACTCGATGGATAATGGTCATCTGTCGAGATGTAAATTTTGACTTAGTCAAAATTTCATTCATGACTAAAAATCAGTTAAATTTCTGGCTACTTTTCAACTTGCAAAATAACTCAGATAGATTCAAGAGTAATTAAGCATACCTAACTCACTTACCAACCTAGAAAAGGTGGATTCATCCAGTGGCTTGGTAAATATGTCTGCAAGTTGCTTCTCACTTGGAACAAAATATAACTCTACAGTACCATTCATTACATGTTCCCTTATGAAATGGTACTTGATGTCTATGTGCTTTGTCCTTGAATGTTGCACTGGATTTTCAGTGATGGAAATTGCACTTGTGTTATCACAGAAAATAGGAATCCTCTCAACTTGCAGACCATAGTCTAGCAATTGATTTTTCATCCATAAGATCTGTGCACAGCAACTGCCAGCAGCAATATATTCAGCTTCAGCTGTAGAAGTAGAAACTGAATTTTGCTTTTTACTGAACCAGGACACAAGCTTGTTTCCTAGAAATTGACAAGTTCCTGTTGTGCTTTTTTTGTCAATTCTGCAACCTGCATAGTCTGCATCTGAATAACCAGTTAGATCAAAACCAGAATCTCTAGGATACCAAATGCCAAGTTTTGGTGTTCCCTTGAGATATCTGAAAATTCTCTTAATAGCTATTAAGTGAGACTCTCTAGGATCAGCCTGAAATCTAGCACATAAATATGTAGCAAACATTATATCTGGCCTACTAGCTGTTAAGTACAGAAGTGAGCCAACCATGCCTCTATAGCTTGAAATATTCACAGACCTTTCAGTAGTGTTTAGTTCAAGCTTAGTTGCAGTGGCCGTGGGAGTTTTTGCAGATGTGCAATCCATTAGATCAAACTTCTTTAAAAGATCAAAAATATATTTAGTTTGACTAATGAATATTCCATCACTAACTTGCTGAACTTGTAAACCAAGAAAGTAAGTTAGTTCTCCCATCATACTCATATTATACTTACTTTGCATCAGTTTGGCAAACTTTTTACAAAGTTTCTCATCAGTAGAGCCAAAGATAATATCATCTACATAAATTTGAACAAGTATGCTAGAGCCATTAACATTTCTGAAAAATAAAGTTTTATCTACAGTACCTCTTGTGAAGTGATTTTCCAAAAGGAACTTTGATAAAGTGTCATACCAGGCTCTAGGTGCTTGCTTCAGTCCATAAAGTGCTTTCAGTAGATAATAGACATACTCTGGAAAATTTGGATCTTCAAAGCCAGGAGGTTGACTAACATACACTTCTTCCTCCAAATCTCCATTCAGAAAGGCACTTTTGACATCCATTTGATAGACCTTGAAATTGGCATGGGCTGCATAGGCTAAGAAGATTCTGATGGCTTCAAGTCTTGTAACAGGAGTAAATGTTTCATCAAAATCTAATCCTTCTTGCTGGCAATAACCTTTAGCAACCAATCTGGCTTTGTTCCTTACTACTATACCATTTTCATCCATCTTGTTTCTGAATACCCATTTGGTGTCTATTGGATTCTTTCCTTTAGGCTTGGGTACCAGCTTCCAAACTTTATTCCTTTCAAATTGGTTTAGCTCCTCCTGCATAGCTAAAATCCAATCAGGATCTAACAAGGCTTCTTCCACCTTCTTTGGTTCTTCCTTTGACAGAAAGCTGCTGTATAGACATTCTTCTTGAGTTGCTCTCCTGGTTTGAACTCTAGAAGAAACATCACCAATAATCAGTTCAAAGGGGTGATCTTTTGTCCATTTCCTTGGTTGAGGTAGATTAGCTCTAGATGAAGAGACCTCAATGTTGTCTTGATGTGTGATTGAGTTTTGATTGCTAGAAAATCCCCCTGAGTTTGTGGATCTTTGATTTGTGAAAGGGGTACTTTCTATAGGTGACCTTCCTTGATTTCCTGCTCCTTTAGATAACCCGATGGATGGTGAATTTTGAGTACCGACGGATGAGGCAGGTTGTCTTCCGACGGATAACACAGATTGCCTTTCGACGGATGAAGCATTATGTAACTCGACGGATGTTGAGTTATGTGCTTCATTGGTGGTAGATTTTTCTGCATTATCCTTAGACACTGTTTCTTGATCACTCTCATCATCACTTTCATCACTGACCATCTCAACATTGTCGAATTTGAGGCTCTCATGGTAATCTCCATCTTTCAGTCCTCCAATCTTTTTATCATCAAACACAACATGTATTGATTCCACAACAATGTTAGTTCTTAGATTGTAGACTCTATATGCTTTACCAATAGCATACCCAACAAAAATTCCTTCATCTACTTTAGCATCAAACTTCCTATTTTGATCAGTTTGATTTCTCAGAATATAGCACTTGCAGCCAAAGACATGAAGAAAATTTAGAGTTGGCTTCTTGTTCTTGAACAATTGATAGGGAGTCATGCATCTAGCTTGATTAATTAGAGAAATATTCTGAGTGTAGCATGCAGTATTTACAGCTTCAGCCCAGAAATATGTTGGCAGTTTAGATTCTTCAAGCATTGTCCTTGCAGCTTCAATAAGTGACCTGTTCTTTCTTTCTACTACTCCATCCCGTTATGGAGTCCTTGCTGCTGAAAACTCATGCAAGATCCTATTTTCCTCACAAAATGCTCTCATGACAGAATTCTTGAACTCAGTTCCATTGTCACTCCTGATTCTTCTAACCTTGAAATCAGGATGATTTTGACTTGCCTTATGTGATTGATGATGATTTCACTAGCCTCATCTTTAGACTTTAGGAAATATGTCCAAGAGAACTTTGAGAAATCATCTACAATTACTAGGAAAAATCTTTTCCTTGAGATGGACAATACATTGATTGGTCCAAACAAATCCATGTGAAGCAGTTGCAGAGGCTCTTCAATTGTTGAATCAAGTTTCTTCCTGAATGATGCTTTAATCTGCTTCCCTTTTTGGAAGGCATCACACAGTCCATCCTTAGAAAACTTCACTAGAGAAATGCCTCTAACTAGTTCTTTCTTTACTAGCTCATTCATGGTCTTGAAGTTTAAATATGATAGCTTCTTGTGCCATAGCCAACTATCATCCTGACTTGCTTTACTGAGAAGACAAGTTACAGATTCTGCATTAGATGAGTTAAAATCAGCTAGGTACACATTTCCTTTTCTCACACCAGTGAGAACCACTTTGTTGCTTCTTTTATTAGTCACAACACAGGCTTCTGAATTGAAGGTTACTGAGTTGCCTTTATTACAAAGCTGGCTGATACTCAACAAGTTGTGTTTGAGACCATCCACTAAGGCTACCTCCTCAATGATGACATTATTCTTTGAAATCAAGCCATATCCCATAGTAGAACCCTTGCTGTCATCTCCAAAAGTAATACTTGGGCCAGCTCTCTCCTTAAACTCTGTGAGCAGGGTAGAATCACCAGTCATGTGTCTTGAACAACCATTATCCAAGTACCAAAGATTCTTTCTGTTTCCCTGATTGCTTGAGGAACTTGTCTCTGTTTTATCAGACTTGGCCATAAGGGCTAGATTGACATAGCTGACATATTCATCTTCATCCAAACCATCAGCTGCCCAGTCATTCTCTTGTGTAATAAAAGCCCTTTCCTTTTGTTTGAGTAGATCAAAGTATTTTTGCTTGTAATCTACAGACTCAAACCTTTTCTTATGGGAATCTGACTTTCTAAACTCATTTGCAAAATGCCCTGCCAAGCCACATTTGAAACATTTGAATTTTGACTTATCCACCATGTTTCTATTTGGCTTGGCTGCTCTAAATTTATTTTTGAACTTGAGCTTGGCAAATCTTCTTGAAAGGAATGCTAGGTGCTCATCAATGTCCTCCATGTCATCTTGGCTCAATGATTCTTCACTTTCTGCAGCTAGCCCCTTACCCTTGCTTTCACAGACCTTTAAAGTTGATTCCACAGCTTCCATCTTCACTTCTTTCTCCTTTTCCAGATCAACAACTAGTGCAATGGATCCTCCTTTCTTCTTTCCTCTCTCCATTCTTTTATCCTGCTCTATCTCAAGCTCATAGGTTTTCAGAATGCCATACAGTCTCTCTAAAGTAAACTCCTTATAATCTTGTGAGTTTCTCAATGAGACTGTCATTGGTTTCCATTCCTTTGGAAGAGATCTGAGAAATTTCAGATTGGAGTCTTTAGTCTGATAGACTCTTTCATGCAACTTAAGAGCATTTAGTAGTTTTTGGAATCTACTAAAAATGTCAGTGAGTGACTCACTTTCTTCATTGTGAAAATGCTCATATTACTGAATCAGGAGCTGCATTTTATTTTCTCTTACTTGCTCAGTACCATCACAGATTATCTGTATTGTGTCCCAAACTTCCTTGGCAGTCTTGCAGTTGATGATGTTATCAAACATATCTGCATCAACATCATTGAACATAATGTTCATGGCCTTTTTATCTTTCCAGACTTGTTCAATGTCAGGATCAGACCATTCATGCCTTGGCTTTGGAACAGATGGCTCATTTCCTGTTGCAGCTCTCATTGGAACATGAGGGCCTCTTTCTATGCAGTCTACATAGGCCTCATCTTGAGAAAACATATGAAGATGCATCTTTACCTTCTAATGATGGTAATTATCTTTATCAAGAAAAGGAATCTTGACTCCAACATCTTTCTTGTTCATCTTGCTGAATTGTTTTGATCTTTAAACTCTTTGTAGATTAAGAGCTTGCTCTGATACCAATTGTTAGTCCCTTGATAACGTGGCAAGAATTACAGAAGGGGGGTTGAATGGAATTCTTGAACCTTTTTCTTGAAATAAAAATGTTCAACTCGATTATTGATATATTTGTTTTGATTAGCACAATACGGAATTTAAACTCAAATGAATCAAAACACAAGTAATTAAAAACAAGAGTCTTTAAAAACTTTCTGGTGGATTTAAACAATTCTACCAGAGATATATATATATAATATATCGAGAGGACTCTGTGTGCAGAAATGCTCACAGCTGCTTACAAAATAGAACTTCTGAGAATACAGGAAATGCTAAAGATTAAGCTTACAAAGATTTCTTTGTTTTTGTGTTTCTCAACTATCTCAGTTATTTTTCTATTTGCTACTCTCTTCGTTTATATAATACCAAGATTACAAAGTCAAAAAGACTGAACAAATATAAAATCTAACAGTCTTAATCTTTTCTGCTTTTTGTCCTCTATTACCCAGTTAATGGGCTTCCACAATGTGTTTGTATCCAACTCGACGGCTGTGTGTCATCTTTCACTGTTCAACTGATGTTTGAATTCTTGATATGATCATCCGTCGACTTTCAGATCATCCGTCGATGACTTGATTGATCATCCGTCGACTGCTATGTTAAACATCCGTTGATAGTCATTTGATCATCCGTCGAAGGCTTTGTTAATCATCCGTCGGTAGCTATTTTGGCACTTGACTTCATTTCACTTATACAGAATTATAAGACATTACTTATGTACAATTAATCAACCTATTCTGCATATCTAATTAAAGTCAACATGACTTATATGCTACTACAGATTCTATACAAAGGTGCATACATCATTGTGCTACAAACTTATTATTACATAAGCTACTCACTCGATGGATAATAAGTTAATCATCCATCGGGACTATAATGAGTTATCCGTCGGGACTATAATTCTTATCCGTCGAGTGCTACATTATTTCACTAAGTAAAATCTACTTAGATGTTTTGTTTAAGTGATCATCAAGTACACAACATATTCACAACATCTACTGTAAGCCTCTTGACCTTGTTCTCACAGACCCTTAAAGTTGATTCAACATCTTCCATCTTCACTTCCTTCTCGTTTTCCAACTCAACAACTAGTGCAATGGATCCTCCTTTCTTCTTTCCTCTCTCCATCCTTTCATCCTGCTCTATTTCAAGCTCATAGGTTTTCAGGATGCCATACAGTCTCTCCAAAGTAAACTCCTTATAATCTTGTGAGTTTCTTGATGAGACCGTCATTGGTTTCCATTCCTTTGGAAGAGATCTAAGGAATTTCAGATTGGAGTCTTTTATCTGATAGACCCTTCCATGCAACTTTAGAGCATTTAGTAGTTTCTGAAACCTGCTAAAAATGTCAGTGATAGACTCACTTTCTTCATTGTGAAAATGCTCATATTGCTGAATCAAGAGCTGCATCTTGTTTTCTCTAATTTGATCAGTGCCATCACAGATTATCTGTATTGTATCCCAAACATCCTTGGCAGTTTTGCAGTTGATAATATTGTCAAATATATCTCCATCAACTCCATTAAATAGGATGTTCATGGCCTTTTTATCCTTCCTGACTTGTTCAATGTTAGGATCAGACCATTCATGCCTTGACTTGGGGACTGATGGCTCGTTTCATGTTGCTGCTCTCATTGGAACATGAGGGCCTCTTTCTATGCAGTCAACATAGGCCTCATCTTGAGAAAGCAAATGAAGAAGCATCTTTACCTTCCAATGATGGTAATTATCTTTATCCAGAAAAGGGATCTTGACTCCAACATCCTTCTTGTTCATCTTGCTGTATTGTTTTGATCTTTAAACTCTTTGTAAGTTAAGAGCTTGCTCTAATACCAATTGTTAGTCCCTTAACAATATGACAAGAATTATAGAAGGGGGGTTGAATGAAATTCTTGAAACTTTTTCTTGAAATAAAGTGTTCTAACTCAAATATAAATATAAGTGTATTGATTAGCACAATACAGAATAAAAACTTAAGTGAATCAAAACACAAGTAATTAAAAACAAGAGTCTTTAAAAACTTTCTGGTGGATTTGAATGATTCCACCAGAGAAATATATTATATATAAAAATGCTCACAGCTGCTTACAACAATTGAACTTCTAAGACTACAGAGAAATGCTAAGAATCCTGCTTATAAATGTTTCTCTGCTTTCTTGCTTAGATCGATCGTGTCTTAGTTGCTTCTACTTGGTTTATATATCACTAAGATTACAAAATAATAAGACAAGATAATAAAACAAAAACTATCTAGTTTATTACAATGCTACTTCATTACTCTATTCCAGCATCTTTGAATATCTTCATAATAGCATGGAAATGGCAATGCTTCTTTATTCTCGAAAACCCAGTTGAATAGGCTACCACATTCCATTTGCATCCACTCGACGCATGTGACTGTGTTGTCACTGTCAACAGATATTTGAATTCTTTATCCGTCAGGTTCATGATCATTTGTCGAGTTATTGATCATCCGTCGAGTTATTGATCATCCGTCGGGTTGTCTATTTGATCATCCGTCGACTTCATTGTAGGTTATCCGTCGGGTAGCAAACTGGCACTTGACTTTATTTCATTTATGCAGAATTACAAGACATCATCTATGTACAATTAATCAACCTATTCTGCATATCTAGTTAAAGTCAACATGACTTGAATACTACTTATAGAATCTATACAATGGTGAATGCAGAAATGTGCTACAGACTTATTGTTACATAAGCTACTCACTCGATGGATAATAAGTCATCATCCGTCGGGACTATAATGAGTCATCCGTCGGGACTATAAATCTTATCCGTCGAGTGCTACATTATTTCACTAAGTAAAATCTACTAAGGTGTTTTGTTAATGAAATCATCAAGTACACAACATATACACAATAATTTTGCAAGGTCTTAATAGAAACCGCTTGGCTCTTGCACATGAGCCTCAACTCCTCCAATTCAGATTTTTCATTAGAGTGTTGCAGTTGGAGTTGTTGTCTTGTTGCATATTGCGGTTGTTGAAAACCAGGAGGGTTATACTGCTTTGCTGGATACTGCTGATAAAGCTGTTGAACCGTATTTTGAGTATTGCTCCAGCTGAAGTTAGGATGATTGCGGTTGTTGGGATGATAAGTGGCTGGAACTGGGTGCTACGACCTTTGAAAGTTGCTCACGAACTGAGCTGATTCACTAGAAATAGCACACTGCTCCGTCTCATGCGCACCAGCACAAAGCTCACTGACACTAGTGATCAGATTAACCCCATAATTAGGCGGAGAATCCACATTCATTATCAATGCCTTAAGCTGAGCAGCTATATCAGTAGCTGCATCTACCTTCAGAATTCTTGCTACTTTGCCTTGATTTAATCTCTGAGAAGGGTTGTGGTATTCATTGGCAGCCATCAGTTTAATCAACTCATAAGCTTCATCATAGCTTTTGGCCCACAAGGCTCCACCTGATGTTGCATCGAGCATGGGTTTAGACTGTGCTCCCAATCCATTATAAAAGCAGTTAATACTCATCCAGTCAGACATCCCATGATGAGGACACTTTCTAAGCATCTCCTTATAATGTTCCCAAGCTTCACACAAGGACTCTCCTGACTGCTGCGCAAATTAATTAAGAGCATTCCTGATTGCAGCAGTCTTCGCCATAGGAAAGAACTTAGTAAGAAACTTTTGAGCAAGATCTTCCCATTTAGTGATAGAACCTGGTGGTAGAGAATGAAACCAATACTTAGCTTTATCCCTCAGAGAGAATGGGAAAAGCCTTAGCTTTATAGCATCTTCAGACACATTGTTGAATTTTAAAGTGTCGCAGATCTCGATGAAATCTCTAATATACATGTTGGGATCTTCTGTCAGAGAACCCCCAAACTGAACCGAGTTCTGCACCATCTGAATCGTGCTAGCCTTGATTTCAAAGTGTTAGCCGCGATGGCTGGTCTGACAATGCTAGACTGAATATTATTGATCTTTGGATGAGAATAGTCCAATAAAGCTTTTATATTCGCTTCTGGTTCACCCATTACAATAAGAGCTTTTTCTTCAACTTTCTCCTCTACAAGAACTTCTTCCTCTGCTTTATCCAGTGTTCTCTTTCGAGATCGAGAACGCGTTAGCATACACGCTCTCTAGAGTACCTGACAAAGCAACATGAAAACAAGTAAGTAAAATATCCGAGTTAGTGAACTTTAACGACCACTGATGTCAAACATATAAACTAAAAATTAACACCGAGTCCCCGGCAGCGGCGCTAAAAACTTGTAGGACGAAAACACGGGCTAATATTACACGCAAGTATACACATTCGCAAGTAATATAGAATTAATTTTAGTTCATTCCCACAAAGACTCTTTTAAGTTAAAATATAATTTATGCACTTATGCAATAATGGTATGTTTATTATTCAATGCTAAGATGATAACAAGTTGAGAGTGTTTATAACTACGATTAACTAAGAGATTATACTAACTAATATTAACTAAGAGAATTAAAGTTGATTTACTTATATAACACAAATATGGGATTCTAACTTCATTAAATACTTCATTCAATAGCCTTTTTGTTCTTAACCTTAGCATGCAATGGTGATGACACTAATCAGATAACACGAAACTAGTAAATGCCAACTTTCGTTGTACGAATACCCTACTAGCAGAAATCCACAAAAGAAATAGAAGTTGAATAGACATAAATTATATTGAGACCCTATATGTCTATAGAATTTGACAACATAACGGTTTAATGTGCAAGTTATCTATCATGATTACATAGGGAAAATAAGATGGTTAAAATTACCTACGAATCATGCATATCAAATGCATAAACCTATGCTAGTATGGCAAGTTTTAAACCTCTATATTTACTTTCGGTTCAATAGAGATTAACACGATATCTTATAAGTTCGTGACGCTCATAAGACGAATAAGCACAACCAATACTAGGATATCATACAATCACCACACACTAAGGTATCGAAACAAATTAACTAAAGAAATCTATAAATAAATCCGTTAGAACCCCATGATAATGATTAGCCCATAACCGAACTCATCATCACCGTGGGTTCCGATGAAAACATGGTATAATAAACTAAGTCTTTATAAAACTGAATAATAAACCAAAGTATGTTAAAAAAGATTAATAGGTTCAACAAACAAGAAAACTAACATCCAAGATTACAACTTAAAATAAAGAATCAAAAGAATAAACTAGATCCTCTTCTCCTTCGTTGAATTTATGCTCCTAGGTCTTCTCGTTGTCTCTCCTTAGGCTCTGGTACGTGCTTCTTATTAAAAATGACCTTAAGTTGTCATTATATAGCAGCCCAATCAATCCAGAAGCTCAGAAAATCCATCTTCTACTTGCAACATGATTCTGAAATCCCGACCTGGCGCGGGCGCCCGCTTCACCAGCGCGGGCGCGCTGCAACTTTGACAACCCGGCGCGGGTGCGCGCTTCACAGCGCGGGCGCGCTGACCTTCTGGAAAAACTTATGATTTTTGTTTTCTTTGACTGGTTTGAGATGGCATTCCACGAGCTAACTTCCTGGACACATTCCTAACACCAATTTAGCACCAAAGCAATGCTAAATCTCCTGATTCTTTCAACTATGCCTGAAATGCAAAAACACTATAAAACACATGAAATATACAAATAACTTGAGTACAAGACACTAATTCAAGCCTTTATAGGATGTTCTAAGTAGACATAAATGCCACTTAACAGGGGTCATAATTATTATTTTATTCCGCTATGCATATTTAAGTATTGTTTATGGTTAGTAACTCTCAAATCTAGACTCCTGATTTGAGGGCGTTACAGGTTGGCATCAGAGCTCAGGTTATAGTCTCTGAAACAAGCTTATGTGTCATCTTAAGTAAGTCATAGGAAGATCACATAAGATAGGCATGTGTAGTTTAACTCTTATAGAGTTAAGTTTAGGTTATTGGGCTGGTCCATAGCTAAGTTGTTCAGGTTCCCTATTTTGCGTTCAATATTAGGATTTTGTGCCATTCCTTTGCTATCTTGTTGGTTTTCGAGGATAGTAAGAAGTGATGAAAGAGGTTGGAAGGTGGTTTTGCAACCCTATCCACCATTTGATTGGTTTATTTGAGATCATTGAGCAAGAGTTGGAAGGTTTGGATAGTTCTTTGTTAATTTTCTTTGTGTTGTTATTCTTTGAGATAGTAAGCAGGATTATGTGATAATCAAGTCGCATGTGTTAATACGCTAGCAAGTTTTTGATATTTTGGAAAAAGAGCTAATGAGTGAGAATTTTGATATGCTAAAAGATTGCTACATATTTGACACCATGCTTGATAGATTATTATCTAAGTTGCTTGTTTTCTTACCAGAATAATGGCACCAAAGAGGAGGAATAATTCGAGAAAGGATCTTACCGAGAGTCGTACAGATCTAGCGATTGTCCAGATATTGGGACTGATGCAGCAACATGTGTTGCATCTCACACAGTAGCAACAACGGCAACAACAACAACCAGCAGCTCCACCTGCGGTGAATTTTAAGCAATTTCAAGCTGTGAAACCACCTAAGTTTAAGGGAAGTGCTGACCCCGTAGAAGTCAATGTATGGCTTAAAGAGATTGAGAAAGCTTTTGACCTAGTCAGAGCAAGTTTGGAACAAAAGACTAAATTTTCCAGTTACTTTCTGAAGGGTGAGGCAAACTACTGGTGGAAATCCCAGCGAGCGTTGGAAGAAGGTGAGTTTGTGACTTGGGAAAGATTTACAAAGCTATTTTTGGAAAAGTATTTCCCGAGGTATATGAAGAACAAAATGAAGATCAAGTTCTTAAGTCTAACACAGGGTGATCTTATTGTTGCGGAATATGAGGCCAAGTTTACTGAATTGGCGAGGTTTGTGCCAGATCAAGTTTATACAGATGAAAAGAAAGCAAGAAGGTTTGAACATGGATTACAATTTTGGATTCAGAATAGAGTGGCCATGTTTGAGTTGACTTCTTATGTGGAAGTGGTTCAGAAAGCAATGGTGATTGAAAGTAGAAGTGACACATCTCAGAGAGAAATGGACGGGAAGAAAAGGAAAATAGAAACCTCAGGAGGAGGCCAACATCAAGGTAATTCCTAGGGCCGTTTCAACAAGAGGCCAGAGTTTCAGGATAATAAGAGTGTGGGATTCAATAAACCACAACCAGGAAATGGAGGACAAGGGAACCGTTTTCAGAATTCAAATCAGCAAAGGTCTAATCGTCCACCAATATCAGATTGCAAGTTTTATGGTAGGAGGTACTTTGGGATTTGTAAGGCTAATGTGTTATGTTTTAAGTGCAATCAGAAGGGGCACTATGCTAATGAGTGTCGAAATCATACTTTAGCTCAAAAATCGGGGACTGTGTATTTTAAATGTGGAATGATGGGGCATATCTCCAGGGACTGTCAGGCGACAGATCCCGTAACTAATTTGGCAAGGATTAAAGGACCACAAGCAAAGAATCAGCCAAAGGCCAGGATATTCAACATGACTATGAAGGATGTTGTTCCGAGTTTTGATGTGGTTGCGGGTACGCTTCCAGTCAATTCCGTAGATGCTAAAGTTTTAATTGATTCTGGAGCTACAAGATTATTTATTTCTAAATATTTTATCGATAAACTACATTATGAAGTTGAATTGTTAGAACAAGCGTTAATGATAGAATTAGCAAATAAGAACCAAGTTCCCGTCGACCGAGTGTGTCCGAGGTGTGACATTGAGATAGGAGGACATCATTTTTATTCCAACTTGATACCTTTTAAGTTGGGAGAATTTGATGTTATCTTAGGAATGTATTGGTTGTCAGAGAATAACGCTCAGATTGATTGTAAAAATAGGAAAGTGAGATTTCAGACATTGGATAGCAAGAAGAAGGTGATATTTCGAGGGAGTAAGCAGGAAAAGAAGTTCTTAACGATAGCTCAAGCGAAGAAGTTATTGTGTCAGAATTATGAGGCATATTTGGCCCATGTAATAGACACCAGCAAAGAAATTCCCGTGCTTGAAGCAATTCCGGTTGTCAATGAGTTTTCATAGGTCTTTCCAGCTGATCTTCTAGGGTTACCTCCCAACAGAGAGATTGAGTTTGCAACTAATTTAGCACCCGGAACAGAACCAGTATCTAAAACTCCGTATAAAATGGAACTGGGGGAGATGAAAGAGTTGGCAACTCAATTACAATATATTTTAGAGAAAGGAGTTATAAGATCAAGTGTATCCCCGTGGGGCGCACCAGTTTTATTTGTCAAAAAGAAAGATGGAAGTATGCGATTATGTATTGATTATCGAGAATTGAATAAGCTGACCATTAAGAACAAGTATCCGTTACCAAGGATTGATGATTTGTTTGACCAACTAAAAGGCGCTGTATGGTTTTCTAAGATTGATTTAAGATCTGGATATCATCAACTGGAGATTAAGTCAGAGGACATTCTGAAGACAACATTCAGGACTAGATATGGACATTATGAGTTTTTGTTGATGGCATTTGGATTAACAAATGCACCAGCAGCTTTCATGGATCAGATGAATCGAGTATTCAAGAAATATATGGATAAATTCATGATTGTGTTCATATATGACATTCTGATCTATTCCAAGATGGAAGAAGAGCATGCAGAGAATTTAAGAATAGTCTCGGAGAAACTGCGACAGGAGAAATTGTACGCAAAGTTTTCCAAGTTTGAATTTTGGTTAAAAGAAGTACGATTTCTTGGGCACGTGATTAATAATAAAGGAGTGGAAGTGGATCCGTCAAATATTGAATCTATAATCAACTGGGAGAGACCAAAAACCACCAATAGAAGTAAGAAGTTTCACGGGATTGGCAGGTTACTACAGAAGATTTGTGCAAGATTTTACGAAGATAGATATGCCATTGACAAAGCTTACCAGAAAGAACTAGAAATTTGAATGGAATGAGAAGTGCGAGTAGAGTTTCGAGGAATTAAAGAACAGATTAGTATCTTCTTCAGTGCTAGTCTTAGCAGATGATCAAGGAAACTTTGTGATCTACAGTGACGCATCATATAAAGGATTGGGATGTGTTTTAATGCAGCATGACAAAGTGATAGCCTACGTTTCAAGACAGTTGAAACCACATGAAGAGAAATATCCAACCCATGATCTTTAATTGGCAGCTATAGACTATAGTGTTTGCATTGAAGATATGGAGGCATTATCTTTACGGAGATAAGTGTGAGATTTACACAGATCACAAGAGTTTGAAGTATATCTTTACCTAGAAGGAATTGAACATGAGGCAGAGAAGGGGGCTAGAGTTGATTAAAGACTATGACTGTAAAATTAACTATCATCCAGGGAAAGCAAATATGGTGGAAGACACTCTAAGCAGAAAATAAAGGCTAAATTTGATCACTTCATCTGAGGAATTGATCAAGGAATTTGAGAAACTTGAAATAGAGTTCAGTATTTTAAGTATGTCTACAGCTATGTTGTGTGCTATGTCTTTTCAACCAGAATTGTTGGAGAAAATAAGAAGATGTCAAGAAGAGTTAATGAGCCACAAATAAGACGAGTTGACAGGATAAGAGAAAGGGAGTCAAAATGATGATAAAGGGATGTTAAGATTTTTTTCCAGAATATGGATACCCAACGTCGCTGAGCTGAAAGATGAAATTCTTCGGGACGCTCATAACTCCAGATATTCAATTTATCCCTGGATTACAATGATGTATAGAGATTTAAGAGAAAACTTTTGGTGGCCAAGTATGAAGAAAAAAATTGTTGAATGGGTAAGTAAGTGTTACACTTGCCAGAGAGTCAAAGCAGAATATCAAAGGCCCAGTGGACTATTACAGCCATTAGATATTCCAGAATGGAAGTGGGAACATCTTGCAATGGATTTTGTAGTTGGATTACTGAGGACCAAGGAAAATCATGATGCTATTTGGGTTATTATTGACAGAATGACTAAGTCAGCGCATTTCTTGCCTATCAACGAGAGATTCTCATTGGATAAATTGGTTCGATTATACCTGAAGGAAATTGTGGTTCGATATGAAGTTCCAGTATCCATAGTTTCAGATAGAGATCCTCAATTTAATTCAAGATTTTGGAAAAGTTTTCAAAATTATCTCGGAACACAGTTTAATATGAGTATCGCATATCATCCGCAGACAGATGGTCAAAGTGAAAGGGCAATTCAGACTATCGAAGACATGCTAAGGGTATGTGCTCTATATTTTGAAGGAAGTTGGGACGAACATTTACCATTTGTTGAATTCTCCTACAATAACATTTATCATGCCAGTATTGGAATGCCGCCTTACGAAGCCCTGTATAACAGAAGATGCAGATCCCCAATCTGTTGGGATGAAGTTGGGGAGAGAAAGATTTTGGGTCCAGAATTGATCCAGTAGACAAAAGAGAAAGTAGAACTCATTCAAAAAAGATTAGTAGCAACTCAAGATCGTCAAAATAAAAATGCTGATCCTGCAAGAAAGGATATGGAATTTGAAGTTGGTAAAGCAGTGTTATTGAAGATTTCACCTTGGAAAGGTTTATCCAGATTTGGGAAGAAAGGAAAGCCGAGTCCACGTTATGTTGGCCCTTTTGAGATTTTAAGGCGTGTGAGAAAGGTCGCTTACGAGCTAGCCTTACCACCACACATGCTACATATCCACAATGTGTTTCATGTGTCAATATTGAAGCGTTATTTTCCTGATTCGAATCATATGACAGAATATGAGCCAATCGAGATTCAGCTAGATTTGTCTTTTATAGAGCAACCGGTACATATTTTAGACCGGCAAGAGAGAGTGCTTAAGAATAAGTCTGTATCTTTAGTGCGATTCTTGTGGAGGAATCCCAAGGTTGAAGAGTCGACCTGGGAATTGGAAAATGAAATGTGAACCAAGTATCCTCATTTGTTTTCCTAAGCTGATTCTGAGGACAGAATCCTGTTAAGGGGGGAATGATCTAATATCCGGGAAAATTTTGTAAATAATTTATGATAATTAAATAAATATTATGTGTTTATATATGTTTAAATTGAATATTGCTATGTTATGCCATGTTATAATTGTTATATGTGATCCCGCGAGGACCAGAAATATTTTCGATAAATTGTTATGTGTTTAAATTGTATTTATATGAATAGATCCGTAATATGGACGCGTGTTTATTTGCGTCTTTGTCAAGGTAATGATTTTATCTCGTTTTATGTGTGTTCATATGTATTTTATGTATTTTTGGGGTTTTCTGTTAATTTAGGAATCGTTTTGGTTTCTCAAAAATCAACGGACCGGGACCCCACCGAGACGTCAAAGCCCACAAAATTCATATTTTTATTTTTATAAAATTATACACATTTCAAATATTCATTATTTTTGCATTTTTGAATAATTCATAATTTTTGGGGAATTTTGATATAAATTTTATATTTAGATGCTTTTAAAATTATTCCACATAATAATTATTTTAGGCCTAATTATTCTAATTAGGGGATAAAAACACCCTTATTTGATTTTTGGGTATTTATTTTTCTATTAATATAAATATCATATTATATTTATTATATTTATTTTTATTTTCAGAATTATCCTAAATAATAATAATAATCAGAAAAAAGGATTTGGAAGTTAGGGTTTCGTCCTTGCTTCAATATATTGCTCGATCCTGATTTGTAGTCCGTTCTTGACGAGTTGTATGGCAAATCAAATCCTGATTCATGGTCGTCTTTTGGTACAAACATCTTAATTTAAGTTTGATTATTGTGAAAAATCGAGTTTATGTGCTTCGTTTCTTTTAATTAGAATTTCTGGATTATGGATTGATTGTTGGTTGATTTTGACGATTCCAATAGATTCTTGGGCTTGTATATAGTCGATTTATGTATAAATTCAAGTTGTTTGTTTACAGAAATGGCCGAATCGAGTGTATGGGTTTGAGTGTTCTTGTTTTTGATTCTTCTGAATTATTCTTGATATGTTTGTTTGTTTTGATTTTGGAAAGTAATTATAGGCTTCTCGAGCTTTATATTTATGTATAGAACTGTGAATTTGATGTGAAATTTGCTAAACCCGAGTCTGGCCGGAGTTCTAGAGTTCATCGCTGACATAAATGGTGGTTTTGGCCGGGAAGCACATTCCTTGAGTCGTTTTTGATGATTGTTGTTAAACCTGAGTTGCTATGAGGATTTAGGACAGTTTATGACCAAAATCGTGGTTAACTGGAGTTGTTTGGGTAGAATCGATGTAATATCCGGGACATAGCGTGTAATTATTTTTATCAATAAATGATTATTGTGTGATTATTATGTGAATTTTTGATGAATTATCTGATGATTGATAATAATATTTAGATATTTATATGTGATAGGATATGAGTATGTTAATTTTATTATGTCTAGAATAAAATATAGATAATTGTGATATTTTTCTGGTAATTTTTGGATTGTTATATGATTTTAAAATGATTTATGAATTTATTAATTATTTTTTGAATAATTACAAAACTATCTTATAAAGCTGAGAATCGTCCAACTTCAACCGTTTTTACATTTTTACAACCCGAAACACTTCCGAAAACTCTTTCCTAACCTAACCCGGTAATTCCAGACATTTTCCGTGTTTTGGCTCTTTCAATCCGGATTACGGTTTGACCTGTGCGCGGCCCGGCGCAAAATTTTCGATAGATAATCGTTTTGATAAATCAGCAAAACCCGTATTCTCAAAAGACGGGATATTATTACATTATTATCGTATAAAGTGTTTTATAAGAAGCCCGGGTTGGATAATTATCCACTACGGGTATCAAATCGGATCGTTTTTGCAGTTACTTAAAGGCTAAGTAACTAATTTATCGATCCAATATGATCCAACACGATCTAATATTCTATAAATATAAATAGCCCTTTTATTATTTCATTTTATTCGTATATTCATAAACAACCAGTTAAAACTATTAATTTAAAGAAAAAACCCCTAAAAATGTTGCGTTCTTCATAATCAAACCCACGAACGAGGGCGTTATCGAACTCCGATTCGGGCGTGCCATATATCAAATCGAAACTCTTGAAAAGACCTTTCTAAATCAATCAACACTTTTGGTGCAGAAATCAAGATATTTTTCTTATTTAATTATTTTATTTTGAATTAATTAAAGATTAAATTAGGAATTTTTGTTCTTGATGTTGTTGATATGATTTGATGGCATAATCATGTAGATAATTTCTCCTGATTAATTTCATATATTATATGTAAAAAATAGAGGTCAATAACATATAGAAAATGATGTTTGATTCTGGAAAATTGAAATTAGGGTTTTAATGGTTAGAATGTTCTAAATCGAATCTGGGATTTTTAATTTCGTTGATTCCAGGTATGTTTGAGTTAGATTAATCGACAGATCGTATCAAAACGAGTTGATTCATGTAATTTTGTGCACTGTTGGATGCATGGAACGTATCACCGGAGAAGCTCGAAGCTTCGCCGGCGTTCATGGAGGTTTCATCGGAAAATCCAATCCGGGACTTGTTTCCATTAATTACTGACATATCTGTATTGCTGGAGGACTGTAGAATAGCTTCTCATCAAAACCCTGATCAAGCGGTTCGTTTTTGCTGCTAATTCAACTCGCCGAAAACCTTTTTGTTCGCCGGATTCTGGAAACCGTCCGGCCTGTTCTTGATTGACCCGATCGGGTTGATTTTGACCCGGGATTTAACCCGGTTTTAATCCAAATTTTTCCTAAATCAAATTTTTACATCTGTTTTTACACTTTAGTCACTGGAGTTGTAGAGTTTTTACAAAAATTAAATTGTTGTTTAGTGTTATTTTAAAAATGATATTTTTAGTATTTTAAAAATCAGAAAAATGGTTATTTAATTATTTTAAATCCAGAAAATTGTTTTAATTATTTATTTATTCAAAAAATAAATCTGATTTATTTTATAAATTAATTTTAGTTAGTATTTAATTATTTTAGTTAATCGATTAATTTAATATTAATTAATTAATTATTAATTAATTAATTTAATATTAATTGATTAATTAATTATTAATTAATTAATTGTTCCCTGTCAATTTTTAGGGAACAAGCTTGTATCCTGGTTCAGTAAAAAGCAAAACTCAGTTTCTACTTCTACAGCTGAAGCTGAATATATTGCTACTGGTAGTTGCTGTGCACAGATTTTGTGGATGAAAAACCAACTGTTGGACTATGGTCTACAAGTGGAAAGAATTCCCATTTTCTGTGATAACACAAGTGCAATTGCCATCACTGAAAATCCAGTGCAACATTCAAGAACAAAGCACATAGACATCAAGTACCACTTTATTAGGGGGCATGTGATGTGGAACTATATTTTGTTCCAAGTGAAAAACAGCTTGCAGATTTATTTACCAAGCCACTTGATGAATCCACCTTTTTAAGGTTGGTAGGTGAGTAGGTAGCTTAATTATTCTTGAATCATTTCAGTTGTTTTTGCAAGTTGTTGTGCAGCCAGAAACTTAATTGATTTCTATGTTTTGGATGAAATTTTGGCTAAGTCAAAAATTTACATCCCGACGGATGCTTATTATCCATCGAGTTTGATCATCCGTCGGAATACTATTTGTTATAAAAATCAATTATTTTTCTGGAGTATTTTATAACTCGACGGATAACTGATTTATCCTCATCCGTCGAATTGTCTCAATCCTAGCCGTTAAAACTCTGAACATTATCCATCGAGTATACTCACAGTTTGTAAGCATGACACGACGGATAAGTGATAGAATTTTTACAGTTTATTTATTTTTAAACGGCTATTTTGGGCTATTTTGATTGGTTACTTTATTTCACTTTATTATTTTTGTCAGTTTATTCTGAGATAGTATAAAAGCAGAATTCATTTTTATTCTACTCTTTTATCATTCTCAATTCAATTGCTCTAACTTCTTTTCTTCTCCAAAGCAAATATCCTTTCTGCAAATTACTCAGTCTCTAACAATGGCACTAGTCGTCAAAATCATGTTTGACACTGGATATATCTACGAAAAGAACAACTTCACAGCTCTTGTAAACAAGAAGATTCAACAGTCTGGAGAGTTTAACAAAATGACGGACTTTGTGAAAAGCTGTAAACTCAACTATGCGATGCTGGAATCTCCCACAATCTACTGTGAGGTTGTAGAGGAGATATGGACAACTGCAGTATACAACTCTACTAACAAGACCATCACTTTCACTCTCAAAGGTAAACAGTTTTGCATTAATAGTGACATTATCAAAGCATGCTTTAGAATTACTGATAATACTGCTATTGTTCCACACACAGACACAGATATAGTTAACATGCTAAATTCCATGGGCTATACACTTTCCACTTCTAAGTTAAGTGAAATTAGGAGGTTAGATCTTAGAAAAGAATGGAGCTTTTTGTGTGATGTGGTAACTAAGGTATTCTCTGGTAAGATTAGTAACTTTGATTCTGTTAACATTTCTATGCTTAACATGCTAGTTACTGATAAGTACTTTAATTTCAGTGACTTGGTCTTGTTTGAGTTAGGGTATAAGTTAGGAGAACTGAATAAGAGAGGTAAAAGTGTCTACTATGCTAGATTTTTTATGATGCTTGCTAACCACCTCATTGAGAACATTGTAATTGAGAACCCAACCAACAAGCTGAATTGTTGGATTCAAGAAAGGAGGATTATTGCAGATCTCAACAGGACAAACCACCACAAAGAGGTGCCTCTCCTTTATTTTCCAATCATGGAGGGACCTCGGGTAAGTGAGGTAAGTTCTACTGTCTCCACTCTTCCAACTCACACACTTCTTTGCCTTCAAATGTAGCAATGGCATCTGTGTCAATGACCCAACAGATGCCTACCCAAGCTACTAAACCACAAATTTCAAAATCCAAGTCTAAGAAAGCCCCCTCTGGTTTCTTTCAAAAGAAACCAGTTGCAATATCCACTAAAACCAAATAGGGGAGTGTGAAGGAGGGTAAGCAAGGTGAGGGACAGGGTGAAAATCAAAGAAGCCCTAAGAATAAGGTTGGAGAGGTGAGTGTTTCCCAGCCTAGCCACACTGCAGCTTCTCAATAAACTGCAGTGCTTAAAAAGGACTTAAGCTCATTACTAGTTGCATCCTCCCAAAAGGATGTGACTATTGAACAAAGCTCTCACACAAGAGCACAGGCCAAAAGGGTAAGGGACACTAACTCACCCCAAACTTATGCCAGAAAGAAGAAATCTAAACCGACTGGGTATGCACATAGAACACACACAGTGCAAACTGGTGCTAAAGACCCAGTCACTACACCTTCTCAAAGTCAGATTGATGTGACTCCAAAAAATATGGAGTCACAACCAAAATCTTTAATAATTGAAACACCTGAAACACCAAATTCACCCACACACTCACTGGATGTTGACATGATCAATACATCACTTCCAAATTCTCCATCACTAACTTTATTGGAGAAGCCAAAAATCCAAGCAAGTGAGCATCATCTTTTAGATGATTTGTTGGCTCACTTGCCATATCTTTCTGAGTCTGTTGAGACATCTGTACCTAAATTTTCATCAATCTGCACAGAGTCTACAATAGTCTCCACTTCAAACTCATTAATTTCTTCTATCCCGATGGATATCCATCATCCGTCGAGTAGTGATTGTATCCCGACGGATAAGCTTGACAGCAGTCATCCATCGGATAGCCATACTACTGTCCCAATGGATATTCCTCATCTATCGGGTGTCTCTGCACAACTTCAAATTTCTTCAATTCTTACAAGTGCAGAAGACTTAGTGGTAGTACAATCACGCTTAGGATTGAGGGAAGTGAGTAAATTGAGTGAGAGTCTGGGTTGCTCCCAGGAAAAAGGAGAGAAAATGAGTGAACAAATACAGTCCTTTTCTTCAGGACTGGAAAAAATGAGTGAGAGGAGTCCCACCTTAGATGGTGAAGGTGAGGGTGTGAGGGTGGGTAGCCAAGGGGAGCCCTTGATGCAAGAACAGAGAGATCATGAGAGAAATGCAGGTACATGAGACATAAGGGTGGACATCATTGTTAGTGAGTCAATGAATGTCAATGAAGCAAACAGAGAGGAACTATCTCAGCATAGTCAAGTTGTTATAGATTCCTCCTCTCTGGATGCTGAGACATTTACTCATCTTGTTCCAGCATATCAACTTTTGGCTGGACAGGGCAATAAAAATGCAGAAAGGTTGCTAAATTTAGTGCACACCACTCAATCCATGCAAAGAGCAAATGATGCCATCACAGTTATGCCTTCTATAGCTGGTGATGCCATAGACTATGAAGCTGGTGGATGAGAAGAATTCTTTTGTGATGATAGTGAGGAGGAGTCACTGGACATAGGGGGAGAAGTAGGTCCTAGTCCCAGATCTGGTATGCCATTTTGGGCATTTTCAAAGAAATGTGATGAAAATTATTTCAAGACCACCCTCATTCAACTCATCATCCAGACACCATATGCTTTACAATCAACAAAAATTCCAGCACCAAGAAGCTCCTACAAGCACACCTTGCTTCTCTTCAATTACAACAAATCCAAGGCTTCCAACACAGTCAGGATGTCACTTCTATCAAAAATGAGGTTGATCAAATGAAGAAGGACAATTCTGAAAGATTGGATGCTAAACTACCAGAAGCAACAATGATTGATATTAAGAGACAACTAAGGAAGAATTCTAATCTTGCTACTCAAGTGGACTCCTTGGATAAAAGAATGACTGCTATGGAAGCTTCTTTGACAGCTATTCATCTACATCAAGCACAACAAATAGACTTGCTTCAAAAGCTAGTGGCAGCACAAACCTCTTCCTCTACTCTACTTGCTGATAACAAAAAGGGGGAGAAAGAAAGCACTATTGTCCCAATCAGTCAAGAGGGATCAAAGAGTGAGGGGGAGCAGAAAGTGCTAAACATCCAAGTCAGCAAAGTAATTGTGCCAACAATTGCTTTCACAGAGCCACCAGCCATGGACAACATTGACATAATAAATCTGACAGCAGCAAAACTAAACACATATGACAAACTGGTAAAGATTGATGTAGCAGCAGCTGAGAAGGAGTTTAAAGAAAAATGGAAGAAAATAGATGCAGAAATTCAACAAAGATTTGGACCAATTCAGAAGCCAGATAAAATATTCATTCATCACTCTCAAGTCAAGAATATTTCTGTGAATGAAATGAGTATGAATTATCTGGAAAAAGGCCAAACCTCTTGCATCAAATCTCCAAAAGAAGATCTAATCATGAAGCCTAAAAGGAACTACTCAAAGTTCTCAGACAAAAATCCTATGGATATTGTGTATGAGACACCTAGGCCAGATGAGAAGAAGCTGTTGGCTAGGTCAATTGCATTTTATAAAGATCCAGTAGATTCAGCACTCAAAAGAAGATTAGCCAAGATTTACAAAAATGGTAAGGAAATTTGTGTGGTGGCTGGACACCCTATGTTTTTGGAAGCTAAAAAGGAAGAGATGGAAAAAATAAGGCAAGAAAAGAAGCAAGTTGTTCTGGATGCTAAGAAGCTCAAAAAAAGAAGAAGCAAGCTGCTATCTTAGCCAAACTTCAAGCTGTGAAGACCACAAATGAGATTTCTGCACAACCATATGTAATTGTTGAACCTCAAGATCCAAAAGTGCAAGATGAACCACAATGAGGGGAAGATTCAGATACAAGCTCCACTCCAAAAGAAAATTGGACTTCAGTGATGAGGAAATGGAAGACTACATTCCCAAAAAGGCTACAACTTCAACTCAAACATCATAACCCTCAGTGGTATTTAAAGAATTCAATGTGGTGGATCCAACTAGGTACATTCATGATGAGCCCATTATTCCTAAGAATGAGCCAGTAGACTGGGATAGTTTGCCAATTCCTGAGCTAAATTTCCCTATCTTTAACAAGAAAAAGAAGACAAAGACAAGAGCAAGCAAGAAAGTGAAGCCCGTGACTCTCAGATCCAAGACCCTAACCAAATCTCAACCTATAGTCAACAAGGGAGATTTGTTATACATCTGTGACATCAAGAAATTCTATGACATAAATCTCTACTTAGATGAATTGGAAGAAGTAAGAGGAATTGATGCTCACAAACATCTCCCTGAAAGGCTGGTGTTTAAATACAAGGGAGGAAAAGAGATAATATGGTCACTTCACAGGATTCTCCTAGAAAGCCAAACTGTTCTAATAAAGATCTACTCATCTTTCAAAAAGAACTTTGGATTCAATGTGACTTCAAAAAGATTAGTTTTAAAGAAGATTGAGGAGCTAAGGAGTAATAGAGCCAAAGATGCACTACCAAAAACTCTGTCATTTCCCTTCACATGAAGGAGAGTGTATTTGAGGCCCTATTGGCTGATGAAATTCAGGGATGAAAAGGGAGTAAGAAGATTCTTCAGATTGGAGGACCAGTTGAGTATCTCTAGCAATGAGACTCTATTGGAAATGCAAGAAATGCTAGATCTCTCAGAAGCTGATGAACTTCAATTCCACTGAAAACTCCAAAATCAGATAGAAGAAAATAACAGGAGGCTTGCAAAGAAATCCAGACAATCAAGGAAATAAATTTATCTGCTCAGACTAGAGGAGCACCTTGATAATGATTGTGAGCAACTTCTTCGTATACTTTGCATTGTTCAATTTTCAGTAAATATTGCAGCACTTATCAGTTTTATCTACTATTTTCAATCTGTAGTTTTAAGGTGTTTCGTTATCATCAAGTTTCTCTTAATTTATGGCTACAATTTCAGTAGACAAAAATTGGGGGAGATTGTTAGATATATGTTGTGAAATTGATGATAAATTAAACAAAACACCTTCGTAGATTTAACTTAGTGAATTTTGTAGCACTCGACGGATGATCAAATATAGTCCCGACGGATGATTCAATATAGTCCCGACAGATGATGATTTGACTTCCATCGAGTGAGTAGCTTATGTAATAATAAGTATTGTAGCACATTTCTGCAAACAACTTTGTGTAGATACCGTAGGAGGATATGAGTCATGTTGACTACTAGTAGATATGCATAATAGGTTGATTAATTATAAATATGAGATGTCTTGTAATTCCGCATAAGTGAAATGGAGTCAAGTGACAAATAGCTACCCGACGGATGATCAACAAAGCTACCCGACGGATGATCAACAAAGCCACCTGACGGATGACAAGCATGTACTCGACAGATTATTAAATTCAAATATGTATTGACAGTGACAACACAGTCACATGCGTCGAGTGTTTGCAAAAGGAATGTGGTATCCTGTTTAGCTTGGATTTGAGAACAAAGAAGCATTACCATTTCCATGCTATTATGAAGATATTCAAAGATGCGGGAATAGAGTAGTGAAGTAACATGGAGTTAGACTAGATATGTTTTTCTTATTATCTTGTCTTATTGTCATGTAAACTTGGTGATATATAAACCAAGTGTAGCAAGTAGAACAATTATCAAACTAAGCACACACATTCTCAGAGAAACATTTTCAAGCTGTATTCTGTAGCATTTCTCTGTAAGTTTAGTTGTTCATACTTGTAAGCAGCTGTGAGCTATTCAAGCTTCACAGGGTTCTCACTCGATATATATATATATATATATATATATATATATATATATATATATATATATATCTGGTGGATACTTTCAAATCCACCATAAAGTTTTAAAAGCTTGTGTTTTTATTAATTTATGTTTTAATTCATATAAATCATTTATTCCGCACTCTGCAAATCAAACACATATATTTTATCAAGTAAGAACTGTTTTAAAATCTTGAAAAAGAATCCAGAATTATATTCAACCCCCCTTCTGTAATTCTTGTTGTATTGTTAGGGAATAACAACAACAAAACCCGTATTCTCAAAAGACGGGATATTATTACATTATTATCGTATGAAGTGTTTTATGAGAAGCCCGGTTTGGATAATTATCCACTACAAGTATCAAATCAAATCGTTTTTGCAGTTACTTAGTGGCTAAATAACTAATTTATCGATCCAATATGATCCAACATGATCCAATATTCTATAAATATAAATAGCCCTTTTATTATTTCATTTTATTCGTATAATCATAAACAACCAGTTAAAACTATTAATTTACAGAAAAAACCATAAAAACGTTTTGTTCTTCATAGTCAAACCCACGAACGAAGGCGTTATCGAATTCCGATTCGGGCATGCCATATATCAAATCAAAGCTCTCGAAAAGACCTTTATGAATCAATCAACACTTTTGGGGCAGAAATTAAGGTGTTTTTCTTATTTAATTGTTTTATTTCGAATTAATTAAAGTATAAATTAGGAATTTTTGTTCTTGATGTTGTTGATATGATTTGATGACATAATCATGTAGATAATTTTCTCCTGAATAATTTGGTATATTATATGTAAAAAATAGAGGTCAATAACATGTAGCAAATGATGTTTGATTCTGGAAAATTGAAATTAGGGTTTTAATGGTTTGAATGTTCTATATCGAATTTGGGGTTTTTAATTTCGTTGATCTGGGTATGTTTGAGTTCATTAATCGACAAATCGTATCAAAACGAGTTGATTCATGTAATTTTGTGCACTGTTGGATGCCTGGAACGTATCGACGGAGAAGCTCGAAGCTTCGCCTGCGTTCATGGAGGTTTCATCGGAAAATCCAATCGGGGACTTGTTTCTATTAATTACTGACATATCTGTGTTGTTGGAGGACTGTAGAATAGCTTCGCAGTAAAACCCTGATCAAACGGTTCATGTTTTGCTGCTAATTCGACTCGCTGGAAACGTTTTTATTCGCCGGATTCTAGAAACTGGCCGACCTGTTCTTGATTGATCCGATCAGGTTGATTTTTACCCGGGATTTAACCCGGTTTTAATCCAAATTTTTCCTAAATCAAATTTTTACATTTGTTTTTACACTTTAGTCACTGGAGTTGTAGAGTTTTTACAAAAATTGGATTGCTGTTTAGTTTTATTTAAAAAATGATATTCTTAGTATTTTAAAAATCAGAAAAATGGTTATTTAATTATTTTAAATCAGTAAATTGTTTTAATTATTTATTTATTTAAAAAATAAATTTAATTTAATTTAATTAATTAATTTAATTAGTTTTTAATTATTTTAATTAATCGATTAATTTAATATTAATTGATTAATTAATTAATTTAATTATTAATTAATTTTAATTTATTTATTAATTGGATTTAATTATTTATTTTGATTTAAAAATTCTGAAAAATAGTTTCGAGCTTTACAATATTATTTTAAATTATTTTCAAGACTCGATAATTATTATAAAATTATTTTAAAGTCAGATTCAGGTATTCAAACCCTATTATTTAATTATAAAATGACTCGAAGACCCGTTTTAATTCCGAAAAATGTTCAAAAATTTGTAATAAATACCTGAAAAATCATTTTGACCCCGAGTCTTCTTTGGAAAATTATTTTGATCGAATATCTTGCGTGCTATGTGCTACGTGCTATCTGATTGATGTGTTATATGTATATGTGGTTATTGTTTGACGGTTTTTACTGTAACTTTCGATCCGTAAATTGGATTTGGGTAAAACAAAGGGTAGATAAAAGCTTATGACGTCTGTGTGACGATTAGAATGATATGAGATTGAGTATTGATAGATACTTGTAATGACTAGAAGAGTAAGCGAGGCATAGAAAAAGAAAGTCAGCGATCCGTAAATAAAACTGAAGCATAGAAAGAAAAGGCAAGTGATTGATGAATAGAAGCAAGGCATAGAAGGAGAAGAAAAGTGATTGATGAGTAAAATTGTTAGATAAGTACAAGTAAAGTTGGAGATCATCTATGATAAGGCAAGTACTTCTAAACCTTTTTCAAGATATATTGCAAATATTTTCGAACTTTGTCATAACATGTTGCTAGTATTCAAAATAAATCTTGTTTTAGATTGGAAGCGCTTTAAAATATTCAACCTTGAATCCTGATCATATCATTGAACTTGAGCTGTAAGCCTTATTTCTTGTAAACCACCAACGGTTGATTTCCCAGATATTAAACCATACAAATATGATACTTCTCCACAAATATATACCCACCATAAACAAAATACTGAAATAGAATTAATTGAGCATACAGAAACTGATATACCATATACTACCCTATATCATCAAAGATCTATACCCTGCTTTATCATTAAACTATTGTTCATCAGATACTTGGGTCTTCATCAGGCTCGAAGCCGTTCTTCATATTTACACCTTGATATACCCTAGTGATACCGATGAAATGGTTTATGCTCTGAGATGAATGCTTTATCAATATTAATTATGATTCTGTTTTTATTGAATTACAATGGTTATCATATTGAATCGTTTTAGAATTGGATGGTTTTATAAATGTGGACCAGATTCGTGGCCAGACCAGATTCGTGGTCATAATAGGCCAATGTGTGCCTTGGATCCAGTATAGAGAGCAGAGTTGTCTGCCTTGCTCGGGGTTAGTGCGTGACTGATCAACAACCTAACCTTGGTTTTTAAAATGAAAAGTGAATATCCAATTCTAATAATTGCTTATCCAGAAACTTGATTCTTCAGAATCATTTCAATTGATCATTGTTTAACCTCAGTTATTTCTATTATATCTACCGTTACATACTTGTGTTCAAAATCGATTGAGCTAGTTAGCTCACTCTTGCAAATCTTTTTATGTTTTCAACAGTTGAAAGGGAAGTTGTTGGTAAGGAGGATTCCATGTCCAGTGTACGAGCTATGATTCCAGGTTAAGTTGGATTGAGCTAGCAAGAGCATTATATTGTAGATGAGTTATGCAAGATTGTAAGAACGATATCATTATCAGTTGTAAGTTGAACTAGTTGGGATTTGGTACGATGTAATAAAAGTTAAGGTTGTGGTTTGTTTTCATACATTAACCTGTTGCGATCCGTGGTTGTGTAAAGAAGGGTCAATGCATATAATATTTTATATTTAGGTTTATATATTGGGTGTGTGTTGAGAACCCCAAACTTCTGACTCGGGTTTGGAGGGCGTCACAATCGGGGTTCGCCGGATTTCAGCGAAGTCGTCGGTTTATGGGTTAACCCAGATTCCGGTTGAAATTCAACCGGAGTTCTTGGCAACCCGGTTGAATTCCCCAACCCGACCCGTTTCCCCAATTTCAATTCCAACAAATTGTTTCTGAAATTCCTTTTTAAAAAATAAATCAAAATTCATTTCTATTTTCTAAAAATCATTTCTTTTAATTTTAAAAATTATTTAGTTAATATTTTTGAATTCTAAAAATTATTTACTTAATTATTTTAAATTCCAATTTTTTTATTTTCAAAAATTAAAATTTGATTAAATTATTTATAATTTATTTTAGTTAAATATTTATGGATTTAATTAATTAATTAAATCATTTAATCAATTAATTATATATAGTTAAATAAAGTACAATTATTTATAATTAATTCAAATAATTCCAAAAAATTATTTTGAGCTTTTAAAATTTATATTTAGGTATTTAAAATCAAATAATATTATTATTAATTGATTTATTTCTATTTAATTCTTATTTTATTCGTAATAAATAAACCGTTCATCCGTTTAACATGAAACGAACGCGTATAGACTCAAAAAATATTCTGCTTCCAATAAAAATACTTTTGAGACCTAATTTCTTTTGTATTGAAAGGTCGTTTGATTCGCAAGTCATTATGAGTCGGTAGCTGATCCATAAATACTGTTATTGACCCGATTTCAATTCTAAAAGCACCGAGTCCTAACTTTTGACAACCTGACTTATGTGTTACATAAAATATGTGACTACGTGTTATATGAATAACATGATTACATGTTATGTGATATGCATGCTATCTGTTTACAGTTTTAAAATGCCATGATTAGTTATAAACGACCAGGTAGACGTCAAGACATATAGTTACGTCGATGGAGTTTGGTTCTGTCAATTAAAATAGTCCCTTTATTTATAGAATCGAGTCGCAAGGAGCGCAGTCAAGTGTTAGACGGAGTCGGTAGCCAACAGTTATAAGCCAAGGTTATAGTGAGAAGTAATCAAGCATACCAGGCAAGTTTTCTGTACTATTATAATGTCAGAATAGTTTATCTTTCTACTTATCAGATCGCTAATTATATCATGCAAGTATTCCTGAACTTTCTTGTAATATAACTGCAAGTATCATTACCTTCACTTAACATTCAAGTGATATTCATTTTGAACTCTATTATGCAAGTATTTCTTCCCTATTCTAAGTTCAAAATAGTTAAACGTTTAATATTTCGCTGTAAATTACTCTATACAGTAGAACGTTGAGATGAGATTAGCGAATAACTAATTGTTCTAGTTATTTCGCCATCGATTGTTGAGATGACTCCGGACCATGAGAAATGGGGAGTTATATTGTTAAGGATGTTGTTTGATTGGATTCCTTTGGTTAAAAAATCTTTTTATGGATTGGATGGTTGCGTAAGAGGTCGTGGCGCTGGTCTAGTGTGAGCTACGTATTATACAGGATATAATACCTTGCTAGGCCAATATGTGCCTTGGGTACCATTTGTTTAGTTGAATATGTTTCGACATACCGATGTTGCTCCGCGGCTTATCACCGGCGGCAATACACCATCGTTTGAGGATTCCAATCCAAAAATATATATAATAGTGTTGTTTATTATCAAAACTTATATCAGTTCTTGATATTGCTTAGGTATTGTGGTTTGGTTTTAGTTTTCAGACATGTTGTCGTTGTTTTAATCATAAGCTATATACTGCTTGCTGAGCATTCCTTTCGCTCATACTTGTTTCATATTCTGATCCTTTCAGCTAGACCAGAGTATGCTTGAGATTCAGTTTTGATCAGACATCGAGTGCTTGTAAATAGTTTGGTGTGTTTTCCAGGTAGACTATTTTGGGACGCTTGAATAGTCTTGAGGTTTGTAATAAAATTTGAATAGTTGTAAAATAAATTAGATTTATGGGTTGTAATAACCTTTGGTTTGTAATAGTGCCCGTTTCATACTATAACCTGTTATTGATCCAGTTGCATGCAAGGGGTCATAATTATTATTTTATTATGCTGTGCATATTTTAGAATTGATTATCAGTTAGTAACTCCCAAATCTAGACCCCGGATTTGAGGGTGTTACATTTCTGATAGTTTATGTCCAAATATCATCAATTATAACTAACATAGTTATTTCTTATTGATGTGACTTTCAAATCTCATTTTTTAGGGAGTGCAAGAAGAAACTTCAAGTTTGAATCTTTTGGATCATACTCTTTCTCATTAAGTGACAAGTCATTTAGCAATTTTTGAAATCTGTCATAGATTTCAGTCAAGGACTCATCAGGTTTTGAGTCAAAGTGTTCATACTCCTGAGTGAGTATAATCCTTTTGTTCTTTTTTATAGCAGTCGTGCGTTAACACTTAACCTTCAAAGTGTCCCAAATTTCCTTGGCTGTGTTGCATCCAATCACCCTATTGGACATAACACTGTCTAGACTGCTATGCAAAAGATATCTGACTTTTGCATTTTTCATAATAGATGGAAGATCTTCAGGAGTACAGTCATTTTTGTCCTTGTCAACCATCTTCCACTCTTGACCGGGAACTGCAACAGCCAGTTTCATGGTCCTGTTCAGATATTCAGGATCTGTTTCTTCCAGGAACATAGCCATCTTTACTTTTCAGATTGGATATTCATTAATCTTCAAGATTAGAACTTTAATGGTTTCATATATGCTCATGTTATGGTTGATTTGATTTGTGGCTGGTGGTGGTGGGGGATTCTGTTGAGCTTCTTTATCTGCATTATTGATTATTTTCTGGATCTTAAACTGTTTGTGTATCAACAAAAAACTCTGATACCAATTGTTAGGCCTTTAAGTATACTATAGAGGGGGGGATGAATACAGTAATAACAAACAGGTCGAATTAAGTACTTAACAGTGAAGAACAATTTTTGTATTATTGAATACAAACCTGTTACATGACTCTCTCAAAGGATGAACAAATATCCTTGAGAGCTGCTAGGTTATGTGTATGATGAAATAATGCACGACACATATACTGTTAACATAATCTTTACTTATATAATGCACAGTTACACAATCAATCAGTTGATATAATATACATGAATAAGGAATCCTAATACATATCCAACTATTGATTGCTACAAATAAGTTCTACACCGACATATCTCTGTAAATATATCATCTTGTGATATCTCCTGATTTCCAACTTAACAAATACTGATATGAATAAATGCTGATGACAAGTACTGATCAACAAATACTGTTGATGAATGCTGATGATGTCACCTTTGTCAAACACTGATATCAAATATTGATGGCAAACTCTGATAACTATATACAGATATCATTAATTATATCTAACACAGCCTTATATTATACATATTGTTATTCCAGTGATAGCACTCTTATCATGAGAACAAAAAACTTATATTCAAATCACTTAACCTGTTAAACACATCCCTGAACTTTTAAATAAACAAAGGTGTTTTGTAATTGTATATATCATCACTATCATCACCACACCGATTTTACCATCACCTCCACTACCACTATCACTACCACATACAATCACTAAAATTAAATATAATCACCGGAGTTTGAATCACAACCACTATCATTATCACCAATCACCTACATCATCACTAAATATAAGCCCCAATCACTCAAAACTCAACATACGAAATTTCATTACAAATCACTAAAAAGTATAAAAACCAATCACCACCACCGTCATAAAAATCATCTTTACCATAACTTTAGCATGTTGAGTAATTAGTCGCTTTAAAATCTTAAGGTGTTCGAGAAAATCTTAATTGGATCTTATATTATATTCTAGTACCCCCTCTAATTTTTTGTCGAAAAGTGGAATACGGGGGCGCCATCTTTTAGGTATAAATTTGTCTTATTGTTCATAATAAATTGTGAGAATGTTGAAGGAGGCAAATAGTCATTCTCTACCGACCTGAGTTCTGATACTATGTTGAGTAAACAATCGCTCTGAAATATTAAGGTGTTAGATTAAGATTCCAATTGGATCTTACATTATATTCTAACACCCTAGGATTGATCTTATGTATGTATATCTTTTGTTATACTTATCGGTCGAAAATAAAAGTAGAAAGAGCAACGACGATAGATCATATGTTACATAGATCATATGTTACATTGATAAGAAGGTTGCAATAGTGATGATATTAATAATTAACAATGCTGATCGACATGTTGGTGGCATCATTTAGACATAATTAAGGTAGCGAGGAAAAAAATGTGATGGTTGAAGGTGAACGGAAGAGAACTGGAAGTGGGAATGTGAGAGAAAGAGATGACGAAAATGGTTGATTTGTATTTGTGCAAAATGTAGGGCTAAGATTTGATATGGGTATAAATAATGAGGGGGTGATAATAATGAGGGGGTGATTGAGGTGAAGGGAAGAGATGAAAGTGGGGATGTGAGAGAGAAAGAGACACCCGTAAAAGGTTGGTTTGATTCGAGGGGCTAAGATTTGATATGGATATAAAAAAAGTAGAGAATAAGGATTCTAAGGTAAATCTTAGGATATTTTTCCTAGAGTCACGAGAAATACATGTAAACAAATAATTTTAATTATTTATTATTAAATATTTATTTACCATATATTTTATATGTTTTTAATTAGAAAAGTAAATAATTTGAGAACAAATATAATAGACTAAAGTAAACCATTATCTTAGGAGATTTTACTAAGATTAACCTTAGGATCCTACAATAATATGCCAAAATATAGCACAAAAACATTATCCTAGAGTACCTAAAATGAGAATGATTCCGTGTATTATATTAAAAAAAATTTGTACACGTACTCTAAAATAATGCTATGGTAATAGCTTGACCAAGGTTGTAGTCAATAGTTTTGGTTAACTAAAAAAATCACAATCTCTTAGAATTTCGTTTATGAATGATAATTTTTAAATTAAATATCAGTTAAAAATTAAAATTTATTTTTTGAAATAACTCTATCGAAAATCAAATGTTTGAATCCCATCAATAATATAAAATTTTATTAATATTATGAATTATTACTTATATAGAATCATGTTAGAGTTATAAAATTTTATTAATATTGTAAACTAAGAAATATATAATTAATACAAATTGTATAATACCAATTTTGTTATATAAAAAGTATCCATAAAAAAATATTATTGCACATGGCCAAATTTTTATATTATGCTAGTACATTAAGAGGCCATCGGAGTTGGTATGATGTCTATATGACGCAGATTTTTAATAGTGCACGAGGGCATTGGCTAGACAGTGTTGAGCTGAGTGACACTTGTTGAAGTACAGTGTTACTGTACAGTGTTACTTCAAATACATTTATAAAGCCTCTTTCTCATTTTGGCCTGCACTTTGAACAATTCTTATCGTTCTCAGAACATTTCAAGGGGTTTAAACTATGATTTTTCTCATCATTTAGCTCATGAACAAGGACATAAAAACATTCATTGCCGTCTACTTCAGTAGATGCCAACCAAAGATTCTGAAAAGTATCCTCCAAATGACCATACTATCTTAGTTAGTCAAACAAATGTCTGATTTACAGGCCAAATAACGATGAAAAGAATAGAAGACTTGATTCATTATATATAGACTATAAACATAATGGTGGTTGATTCAAAATACAAAATCTTAACCAACTTGTCAGGGGCAAGGGAGACACAAGAAATACAACTTGTTCAAAAGTGCATTCAGATATCTTGACATGATGAATAAGTCATATACGGAGCCTTCGATTGCTATTGAGCCTTCTATGTCTGCATTTGTGTTTGATGATCTTAAGCAGCAAAGCATGCAGGTACGACTACTTCATCAACTCGTGTTTTATTGCTTTCATAGAGTCTCGAACACTCAAATTTTGTTAGTAAGAGAAGATGAGTATCAGTACTAGGAATAATTCGTGCTTTTATTGATCGGTTATACTACTGAAATTCAAGCTTTGAAATGAAATGTTAGTATGTTTAATCTACAGGATGAAAGAGGACTAGAATCAACAACGTTGGTAAGCAATGGTTGTGTCGATTACAGAGGAATAATTGCTGATAAACAAACGACTGGAGGATGGAATGCTTCACCATTTATCATAGGTTTGAAATTTACATAAACTTTTTAAGTTATCAATTATCAAACTTCGTGAACATATTGGACTGATAACAAATAATGTTCTGTAGTTAATGAGATTGCGGAGAGATTAGCATTCTTTGCTGTTGGAGTGAGCATGGTAGGTTATCTAGTACGGGAAATGCATGAATCATTACCTACTGCTGCTACACATGTTACTGATTGGATTGGAGCGGCCTATGTTCTAACAATCCTCGGAGCATTTCTAGCAGACGCTTACCTAGGACGATTCTTGACCATCATTGTCTTCTCTTGTATCTATGCAGTGGTATTTAATCATAGAACCTGTATCTCTGAAATCCTTACTTTATATTGATAACTTCGCTAATCTTGATTAGCTATTAATTGTTAACTTTATCAGGGGATGATATTATTGACGATCTCAGCATCAATAGACAGCTTGAGGCCAGCATTTTGCACAGCAAGGCCTTGCATTCCAGCAACAGATGGACAATCAGCATTCTTGTATTGCTCACTGGCGCTTATAGCATTGGGCACTGGTGGCATTAAGCCGTGTGTATCCTCATTTGGAGCAGATCAATTCGACGAGGCTGACGAGAAAGAAGTTCTGAAAAAGTACTCTTTTTTCAACTGGTTCTTTTTCGCCATCAACATGGGGGCACTTCTAGGTATCACTGTAATGGTGTATATACAACAGGAGAAAGGGTTTGGTTGGGGATTTGCTGTTCCAACAGTGATTATGTTTTGCTCCATATTAGTATTGGGTGCTGGATTTTCCAAGTATCGATACAAGAAGCCAATGGGAAGTCCTCTTACTAGGTTTGTTCAGGTGATTGTGGTTTCTGTGAGAAACCATATGAAAGGCATCAGTGTGGAAAGCGAAGCTGATCTTTATGAAGTTAGGACTCAAAAATCTGCTATTCTTGGTGCCCAAAAGCTTGCTCATTCCTCGCAATATAGGTAAGTTTTATTCGCAGAATCTATAATCCCGAGTCCAAATTTTCTATACCATGATACGTGTTGAATCAGACTCACAAACACGTTTATGTACCATATATAGCACCTTAAGTGGTAAATATACAGGCCGTCTGCTGAAATTAAAAAAAAAAACTACTGTAATTTATAAATAATTTCATAACTGGTTTTTAAAGCTTGTAGTGGAATATACTCTATAATTGATTTATTTTGGCTTGCAGATTTTTGGACAAAGCAGCTGTTATCTCAGACCCTGAAGCATTCAATGCAACAAACAGATGGAGACTGTGCACAGTTACACAAGTTGAAGAATTCAAATGCTTCATTAGAGTATTACCCATTTGGGCTTCAACAATAGCTCTCTCCATTTCCTTCGCGCAGCTCTCCACATTCTTTCTTAGCCAAGCTGCTGTCATGGACCGCAAGCTAGGCTCAAGCTTTGTCATCCCTTCAGGCTCCGTACCCGTATTCTCTGCCATCAATGCCATCATACTAGTCCCAATCTATGAAAAAGTCATCGTCCCATTTCTGCGTAAAAGAACAGGCCACCGACGTGGGCTCACGTCACTACAACGGATGGGTGTAGGCTTATTCATATCAATCTTTGCCTTGATTTCTGCAGCCGTGATTGAAAAGAACCGGCGTGAAGACCCCACGCCTGCTAAAATGAGTGTATTTTGGTTGTTTCCTCAGTTTTTTCTAATAGGAAGCGCCGAAGTATTTACCTACGTGGGACAACTGGAGTTCTTCTACGACGAAGCTACGGAAGGTACTAAAAGTATTAGCAGTGCAATGTTCTTGAGTGAAATCGGGATTGGAAGCTGGTTAAGTACTGCGCTTGTTAAGATTATTGAACATGCAACAGGTGGTCAGAAAGAAGGCTGGTTGAGGAATGATTTGAACAAAAGTAAGTTGGATAATTTGTACTGGATATTGGCGGGAATCAATGGCGTCAACTTCTTCGTTTATGTTTTTATTGCTTGGAGGTACAGGGGAAAAGATGGTGCTAGTGCGAGTGGGATGGTGAGACAGGAGGTTGTCACAGACATGGATTCTCCTGCAGTAAGAAATCCTGTGAAAGCTGGCAAAACTAAGGATGATGAAGTGTCTTTAACAAGTATGGCTTTTTGATATGTTTAATTTTAGAAGGGAAACACATTGGTCAGGGAGATAACAATGTACGTAAATGTGTGCTTAAGGTTCAAGTAATCAATGTAATCAATTTTTATTTCAAGTTTACGGACTCTAATATGTAGTATAAGATAATTATTTTATAAAGCTAAGATTGAATATATCCTTGTAGAATTGTAATACTGTTAATGGAATACTTCATTTTGCATACAATTTTCTGTTAATACATTGTAACACAATCTGGCATACAATTTTCTTCTACATTCACTTGAAATAAAAGACTGGCAACACAATCTGATTGCACATTCAGAGTTCAGACTCCTACAACCCTTACACTTTTAGCCAACTTTGAATCATTTTCTTCCCCGGGAAGGTAAGGTACTAGAATTGAAAGATTATGATTTTAATTACATGCAAAAATAGTCTTCTGCGATTTTTAATACAACATGAAACTAATATGAAAATATGACCAGGTTCAGCAGATAACAAAATAGAAAGATTATGATTTTAATTCCATCTGAGAATAGACAATTTTCACCCGCTATTACAATTAATGGCTCTGGGAAATACAATAACAGGAAGGTTGAGATGTAGAGAACTTATGACCCTAGAGTCTGTGTACCTTGAAACTAAGCACACATTGTTATCATTGAACTTCAGTCATTAAGTAGATGTTTCAGTTAACCTGAGTAACTTGAACCTTACATTATCAATCCAATTTACAAACAGAACTTCTTATTCAGCAGCTGTTTCCTCAACACTTTTCTTGTATTCTGGCTTGAGTTCATATGTACCCTGGTTTGATCCCCTTTTGTTGTACACACACAGCTCATTCAATATCTCTTTCAAAAATTGCTGCAAAGATGAATAGCAAACATATGATCCAAAGCCGAAAGTTAGAGGTTACAAATTTCTTTTTTACATAAATTTTGAGCAAGTACTATAATATGCATAATAAGATATACCGCTGGCTGATCTGTCTCCTGGACTAGCTGCTTTAAGGTCCAATTAGGTTGTCTTTCAAAAAGCTTAAACATGATATCCTCTAATTCACTACGATCCCTTCTGGTTCTTTTGACGTCTGGAGTCTTCACTGGTACTACTGGCTTCTTACCCTGAACAAAATAGATTTTTACAAAGAAGATAATTAGACATGCCAAGCACACACCAACATTAAGAATAACATATAGCGTGCATCATATATAATCTACCACAAGGAAATACAGACTTGATTAAAATGCATAATGAAAGTACTATTGCCTCCAAATTATTGTCTATGTCTATCAAGAATTGGCTGTTCTGGTGTTATTGGTGTGAGAAGATATGGCACAGTTTAAAGAATTGTAAGAATCAAGCTAATATTTTCAACCATTAATTTTTCAGTTAAGCACTTATAGTTTAAAGCCTTCATTTTTCCAATATGAGAGTTTAAAATTCAAGTATATTCTTCTGAGCGTGGAACTGAAAAGACTACAAACATTTTAATTTCTGGTGGTTTTAAAAAGGAAATTACAAGGAAGCAAGCTTATGTCGTTGAATAAATTGTGAGGGAAGAATATAGGGCAAAACTGTGATTGGAGGGACTAAAACTCTGATCTTACAAAAACCTATGTCCAGGAAAACTTTTCATAGGAGTTGTGGTTACCTTGGTACTTGAATTGGAAGCAATAAATCCAATCATTCCAGGCATGGGCCTCATAAGTACTCCACGATCATTGTCAATTACCTAATGATTAAAGACAGGGCAGATATTATTAGATATCACACAATTTGCAGAAGTAATAGGTGAACTGTAACTACACGCACCTGTATTTGCCTATTCTTAATCATTGACTTATTTGTCCTCTCCCGGCACATTTTACTATATTCCTCCATGTTCTCGTTGTGAGGCTTCATGTCAAATTTATGTTCCACTTTACCTTCGACTGCAACTTTACCTACAATTTACAAGCATACACATAAAAAGATAAGTATCATGCTCAATTTGTTGACAATCCACTGAAAAAATCAACTTGTTCATTCATAGAAGGTTGGTATAGCAAGAGAAATTTGCAAGTACCTTTACAGCCAGAGATACATATAGCACGAGCTCTGAAAGTTACAAATAAAAATAGACTATTTGGTCGTCTCAAATATGTTTAAACAAGTTATTTAGCTAAAAGGTTGGTAATTTAGACACTCTAAAAAGAGGACCTTCCTAAATTAAGAAGCGGTGCATCTCATCATTCTCTACTAGCAAAAGTTTTTTTAGGAATAATATTTCTAAATGAAAGCATACTCTTTGTAGGTAATATGCTCTTGATTTCATTTGGATCCCCAAAACACCCGCTCTTGCTATTACTAATTCTTTCTTAAATTAACAGACACTAATTAGAGTAGAGTGAAATGACAAAATTACATATAACTCAAGGTCACAGCGCCTGCTTCCTAAAGATATAAGAAATATAGATAACCAATACTTACCCACTAACTACTTGATTAGCATTTTAAATAAGCAGTCCAACTGAACACTTAATCCCCGCACACAGCACCTCACATGGTTATTTCCGAGAAACATACATTCAATCTATCAACATTCAGAAAATTCCTATATCACTTTCCACTAAATCTTATATAGACAAATTGTAATGCTTTACAATTCAGCATGACTAATTACGTGAAGCAAGTAACAAAACGCAGACCTTGATTAACCTCGGAAAAAATGGTCATGGGAACGAAATCCTTAAACATGTTCAAGGAATAACTCTTAGGCATATTCCCAGCCTCATTATTCGCCATCTCCATCGTAAACTAACAAAACAAATAATTGAATAATCCTCAATTAGCTCCCAATTCCAACTCAATTCAATTGAATTCAATAATAACCTAAAAAAATGAAACCTAATTAAAAAAAATAGAAATAAAACCTGGAGAGACGAGGGAGATTCAGGACGGAGAGGATCGAGAGAGACGACGACTTTAGAAATAGGCTCGTTATCGGCAGCTGTTTTCCACGAGTTGGATACAACCACAGGACACTTCATTAGCCACACCGATCTCTCAGACTTTGCTGTTTCTAATTTGCTTTTGTTAATATTAGTGCTATTATTGTTGTTTTTTTGGTCTTCGTCCATGTTTTTATGTTGTGGATCGTTGAGCTCTCCCTCTCTGATATGTTTGTTCTGTGATTTTTAATTTGATTTTGGATGGGGGTGGAACAGGTACAAGACTGTATTTATTGTCTGTGATGGGCCTTTAAGTTTAGTAGATGAGAATAGATTGGGCTTGTAGATCGAATTTGTAGTTACAACTTCGTAATTTGTTCAATTTTTTTTTTATTTTTTATTTTAAGAGTATAGAAAAAACTGTCTTTGAGAAGAATTGCATCATTTATAATCATACATTATTTTGTAATCTATCTTTATAATTAAATAAAATCAGCCTGCAATTTCAGTTTGGCACCAAAATCTATTGTCTTTTTATTAATTACCAATTTCAGTTGGTAATTAATTATGGACCGTATGTCAATTTTGATTTAAGATGTTAAAATTGACATTGTAGACAAACTTTCTTTATGGGGTCATTGTAAATGAAATAATTTGAGTAAAAAAAATTACTTTACATGAACTGACAAATATCAGTATCATGAACAAATCATTGTATGAGTTATTAATTGAGTAAAATTGCCAAAGCGCAAATGAATGTAGCCAATGACGAAATTAAGATTGTGAAATAATCGGGAATTAAATGAATTTTCCCTATTTTGATGTTAGTCGGGGCCTAAAAAAAACTACTAAATTTTGACTAAAAATATTTTTGGAAAAAACTATTAATATTTTTATTGGCCGAGACTTAATCCTAAATTGCCACCCCAAAAATTCCGTCATTAATGAACCTATCCCGGATGAAGCACATGTTCGGGAGCGTCATGAAAACAAAAATAATAAAAGAGATTCAACATGCAGAGACCGTGTTTAGAAGGAGAATAAAAGATGAATGTAACGATGAGAAAGCTCCAAACTGGACCATCATATCTTAAAGTCAATCTGCGTCTCTATAAATTATTACAATCAGGGTACTCATGCACTAACTAGATTAATTAACCCAGTAGTAGAAGTTGGAACAGGGCAGAAAATGAATTATGCATATATAGATTGACCCCCTTGGTTTGTAGGTATGCGGTATGTTCACGCATCTACCTTCCTACTGGACCAATATTCCACATCATTTATACATGTTGCGTGGGCAGTATTTTATAAGACGAACATCGAAATTAGTCGGTAAAGACATCACCTACTAATTAATCGGATAATCGGTAATGCATGTAATTTAACCTTGACGTTTCGGTTATTCCTATCAATCAAATGTATAATCAGAATGATCGATTAGGTGACTAGCCTCACCTTTCTTTTGGTGTCACTTAAGATAGACCTAATTTTTCAATGTTCATTTCAAGCATCAGAAGATTAACGTACGATTAGTAATACTCTCGAGAAAAATCCAAGAAAGAATATACCTCCGGTGATTCGAAAATGTATAAGATGCATAATTTCATCTCATTATTTCATTAAATATGTTCATAAATTTTAGCTACAATACAAGAGGAAATGACAATTGTTACAGATTTTTATTAACTTCCTGTCTCAAGTTTATTTTTCCACAACATATTAACAAATGGTCGCAAGCTAAATTGTGACCGATGATTTCCGTCGCAAGTTTAATTTTCTATTAATATATTTTTCGCCAAAGTAATAATTTAATATTATAGTTTCCCTCCATTAATATATGCGCTATTTTTCGTTCCCGCTAAGAAATCTTGCGACTGAAAAGAACAAATTTTGTCATAAACTGTAATGAGCGACATAAACTCTTGTTTGTCGTAAACTACTTTGTGACGGTAGTAGCGTCGTAAATTATATTACGACATATATAATTAAATTATGCATTAAGTACAATTCTGCGACAGAATCAGTCGCAAGTTTACCTGCCACATTTAATATCAAACGGCCAACACTTAATATTCAGACTCAGAAAATATTATTTAATCTAACTTGCGATGAAATAAAAATTCTGTTGCAAAGTAAGTTAGTTTATTCAAGAAAAAAGATAATAGCCTTTCATTTCTTTTACTCAGCACCTAACTCACACACTCACCTCCATTTTTTACCTTTTTGGACCTCAAAAAATTCACTAAGTATATCATTCAACTTCATTCTCATGCATCAATGTAAGTACTTACTTTAATAACACGTTTGTTTATTTAGTCTCTTTTTATTACACCTTTTATTTTATTTTCTCAACATTTAGTCTATTTGTATGCATATGATTGACACCATGTTATATATATATTTGTAGATGTCTTCTAATCGTAGTTGGATTCACCATCATAATCAAATACTAAATGTTAAAATTGGCATCGTAAACCAACTATCTTTATGGGGTATGTTAGGCCTCAATGATACTATAGAAGGGGGTTGAATATAATATTTACAATCAATTCAATTATAAACACAAGTGTGTAACAGAAAACAAGTTTATTCAATATATCAAACTCTGTTACAATAGGTTTAATCTACTCTCTCAGTGATGTATGATATCACTAAGAGCTGCTAGGATTACAATGAATAATATTCTCGTGAATGATAACCCCTATAGTGTAAACCCTAATCTGTGTTTATATACTACACAGTTACAAGATATCTCCTAATTGATATGATATGTTCAGTTTCCTAAAATACATCAATCAGAGATTATTTACTGTAGTCCTTTAGATGTACAACTCTCCAAGCATATCTTCTTTTGTTTAATCCAGATCCTCTCCTGTAAATCAGCCGCTTTTCATCCCTGAAGTGTATCCGCACTTAAGTTCTGATGTAAGTCCTGATGGCTTAAGTTCTGATAACTTCCTGTCTTCAGTAAGTTCTGATTTCCAGTTAAGTTCTGATAGTAAGTTCTGAAACTAAACAAATCAGATTAGACATGACATCATAAATATATCAAACAATCTCCCCCAACTTATAAATTACAAAAATATACAAGTTTATAGATTTGATGATGTCAAAAACATTTAAGTATAAATGCAATGAGAGTTTATATGTACAACTAAATACAACTTACAGTCCATACAGCTTTTACCAAATTCACTGAATCAACCTGAATCCATAATAATTCCTTACAGAGTCTGATACCAGCTTAGTCTCTGCATTTCTTTTAACTTCAAGTAATTGAGTTTGACTTGCTGCAGTTCTTCATTTTCAGTATCACCAATATGATATATGGCAGCTCTGAGTGCAGAAATTGGATTTCCTTCAAGTCCATCTCCCAGTCTGATTACCCTTGGATGTGTAGAATCTTCATTATAGCATAAGCATCTTCCTTTTAAAATTACTTCTTCCTTAGCAGGATTCTTCCTCATAGGAATTTCTCTTCCATCATCCTCAGTCATCATTGGAGTATACTCTGTCATTCTTGCACCATAAATTCTGAGTAAATCTCTTATTGTCTTCAGAATATATTCTGACCATTTCCTGGTAACATCAGAATTTATCTCCAGTAGATAATGAATATATTGAAGCTCTTTGACAGATTTCTTCAGCACATCAGAGTTAGATAATCTATAAGTTCAGCCATCAATCAGAAATAAGATCAATTTCTCTTTTTCTTCATAATCATCATGAGTATCCATCACTACTTGAGAAGAAAGCACTTTGTCAAGGTGCTTCCATGTGATCTCTTCATATGGCTTGTCAGTCAATGTGAATGGATCTCTAATATCAACTTCTATCCCAGTCTGGAATTTCTCTCTGTCAGAACCTAGTCCAGAAGTGTCTCTAGCTTGCTTGGCTTTTACCCCAAATGCTGCAAGTTAATTCAGCATCTGATTTGTCTTAGGTTGAACTGGAATAGACTTGTTCCATAGCTTCTTCTTCTTGTCTTCTAATGTTAAGCTATCTATGTCAACTTGAGCAGTTTCAGAGGTTGATGTCTTGATGATTTGGTCAGGATTTGCAGCTTCATCTATAACTTGCTGTTCTGAAATATCTTCAGGATTTACTAAGTTCTGAACTTCTTCACTCTGAACCACTTGAGCTATGTCAGAGGTTGTCTTAGATTCTTCTGTCATCCTCTTTCTCTTCATAGTTTCAACTGTTTCATCTTCAGCACCAGCATCATCAAAGACTTGAACATCTTGCACACAGAATCCATCAGAATTTGAGGAATCTTCATCTTCTGTTTCTTGACTGTCTCCCCAACTTTTCCTTTTCCATTGTCTTTGGGATCAGTAGTAGTCTGAGATCTAGTCCTTTATCTAGGAATATTTGTGGCAGATCTTTCTCATATCACAATCCCCTTTTCTTTTGGCCTTGGTGGCTTTTTAGCATCAGAAGCTTTTGACTTAGGTTTGCTCTTCTCAGCAGCAAATTTAGCTTCTTCTTCTATTAATTCCTCTAAATCCACTCTTGGATTATCCTTAAGGAATAGTCTCTTGGCCAATTCTTCATCAACAGATTGAATTTTGGGATCTTTGTAGAAGAATGTTGCTTTCTTTCCTTTGAATTTCAAAGTCTGTAAAAACTTATGTGTCTCTTGGCTTCCAGCTTGGACTATCACATCAGAAGTAGTTCTTGATCATCAGTATTTGAAGTATCAGCATTTGTGATCAACAAAGGAACATCCTGATATGTTGGCTTCTTTCCTTCCTTATTCCTCCCTTGCATAGCAGATCTATCAGAGTTCTTGCTACCAGACATTCTCTGATGAGAACTTGTCTGTTGAGTGGGAATTCTGCTTAGCTGCTTCCTTTGACTTTGACCTCTACTCTTTTCAGAGTTTCCCTAGTCATCTCCATGATCATCCTTTTTTCTTCAGTGTTTGGCTTGGTGAGCATTTGGATTTAACTACCTTCTCCCCCTTTTTGGCATCATCAGTCAGTAGTAGAGAAAGAAGGAGTTCCACTGAAGATTAGATCTCATTTAACTGAGTCTGTTGAGCAACTTGATTTTGTAATACCTCATCCAGTTGGGCCTGCTGCTTGGCTTGAACAAGCTCAATAGCATCCACTTTTTCCTGAATTGGCCTGATAAACCTCTTCTTGTCTAGATCTTGCATCATGGCTAGCTTATCAGCTGTTTCCTGAAGTATATCAACCTTTGCATGAGTCTTGGAGTGTTGACCTTGTAGAGTTCTTGTACTGAGAGCAGTGACCTTTAGTTGATGCTTGAAGTCAGAACTTGTCAACAACTCATCAGCTTTTGAAACATGTACTGTCAGAACATGTTGGCTGAGAATAAAATCAGTATCATTCCATTTATGCATCCACTCAGCCCCTCTAAAGGTTTCCTCCCATGGAACTAGAGCAGCCTCTTCCTCAAACTGGAATAATGCCTCCTTTCCTGTAGGCACTGGAGTGTTTACTGGAGCTAACTCTCCAGAACTTGCTAGAATCTCCTCATCTTCAGATAACACCAAGGTGTGTGTGTGGCTGTAGGAGACTCTGAAGCAGTTGCAGCTTTGTCTAAATTCTGATCTTCAGTTCCAAGATCAAGAATTTGTGTTGTTGGTATCTCAGCCTGTAAAATTTAAGAAGTAACAGGAGTTGGATGTTTTGTAGTTGGAGCTTCCAGATATAGAACAATAGGTATATTCAAATTATGAATATCTATTTCAGGATTTGTCTCTTGTTCTTCAACATCATCTTTAGCTTTGATTGGAGAGTGAGGTGGAGAAATCACAGATTCTTGTACAAGTCTTGATCTGTGGACTTCAGGAATTTCAGATTCCTGAATCAGAACTTCTTCAGCTGCTGGCAGGGCTTCAATCACAATAGGTTCTGATCAGATCAGAGATTCCTGATCCCCTTCCTCATCATCTTCAGCATCCTCATATTGAGTTTGTGCAATATGCACACCTGCTCTCTCCTTCCTCAATTTTGATTTTTTAGATGGAGGGGTGACATGATCTGTATCAGAATGTGAAGACCTCTTTCTTTTCTGAATGCCAGAAGCTTCAGCTGCTTTCTCCTTTTGAAGAGTGACTCTTCAGCTTCTTCTGTCACAGGTTCTGATGCAGGAACCTGGACCTGTTCTTCCTCATCTGATTCATCTCTCAGAATCAGCCTTCTCTTTCTCCTTGGTGGAGATTGAGGAACAGATTTAGCTCTTGAGGTTTTGGGTCTGGAGGATGTTTCAGATTTTACAACTGGAACCTTTTGAGAAGTACCAGAGGTTGGTTTGGTTTTGGATTTGGGTCTGGACTGTGAAGTGCTGACAACAGGTGCTGATGTTGGTGGTTGTGAGGTAGACTGTGGTTGTTGAGTAGTGGATGGTTGTGATGGTGCTACATCAGGGAATATGGTTGTGTAAGTGCCTGGGATAGTGTTGACTAAGAACTGTTTGACAGATTGGGGTATTTGAAGAGGTCTTAGTACTTCCTTCTTATTATCAGCAGATAACAAGTCAGTAAATGCCCTTTTATGTAACTTAAAAGGTACCATTACGTCACTGAACACTTGTGGCTTATCAGAACAACAATAACTATAAATTAATTGACAGAACCTAGCAAAATATACTACATTTGCATCTTCCTTCATTCTATCACCAATATAGCCTAACACAACAGATGCATAATCAAAATGAATCTGGTGAAGAAGTGCATACCCTATTTGTTGACTCATGATTGGAATGGCATCGAAATTGGAGCATTTGTTAGCAAAAGTCTTTGTGATGCAATCAAAGAAGAAGCTCCATTCCCTCCTGATGTAAGGCCTCTTCAATTGTCCTAGCTTGGACAAGCTTTTCTCATATCCCAAGCTTGCCATCATGTTCTGAAGAACAGATTCTCCAGGTGCTGAGTTGTAAGTGCAGTTTTCAGGCAGATGAAGAGCCTGCCTCACTGTAGTAACAGTTACCATATACTCATCTTCTCCTGATGAGAAGATGATGCTTGGAGATCCAGCTTCACCTCCATCATCATAGATTCCAGTCTTCCAGAACCTCAGCACTTGTTTACTAGAGATTGCTTGAGGTTGGGTCAGAGCATACCCAATCTCACTGTGAGCTAAGAAATCCTGAACAAAGTGAAGTTCTGAAGAAGCTTCATCCTTGTTCAAAATAGCAGAGTAGTTGTTTGGGACAAACTTAGCTCCATTAAAAATAACATCCTTTGGTGCCATTTCTGTTGAAAAATCAAGTGAAAATTTTGTGTTTACAAAGTGTTTGATAAAATGTCTGTAAGAGAACGTCAGAAAATAAGAGAGAGAGAGAGAGAGAATAGAGTAAAAGAGTGGGTAAAAGATTGTATAATCTTTTATCTCTGATATTTATACTCTGCACATAGAAATGTCTCTTTTTGTGAATTAGAACCGGCAGCTTTATACTTGGCAGCGTGTAATCAGTTAAAACATAAATAGTGGGCATGGGAAACATGCAATAATTATTACACACCTGCACATACCAAAACCAACACGCAACCCACTAACAAATGATTATGACTGTTTTTATCTCACCTAATTATTTTTCTGAGAAATATAACCGTTACAGTTAATACCAAAATAAGTCAAGTAAATAAATAATGCCACGTAAGCATCGGGATTTGCATCAGAACTTGACTATTATCATAATTTAACGGTCATCAGAACATGGCTTCTGTACTCAAAAAGTGAATGACTGTTTCTGTGTTTCTTCACACAAATACTGACTGGTTTCTTCAGAGTTTAATCATCAGAACATAATCAGAACTTGTCCTCAGAATTTATACAAATAATATTTAACTGTTTATCGGAAACAACTTAATCACCACAATAATTTTTATCATTCATATGGAGTGATAGTGTGTGTATGTGCAAATGATCAGATAAAGATTAAAGTCTGATAAACTTTCATTATATCTTAGAAATAAGGCATAACTAAGAAAAATGCTTAAAATCTGTCTTGAATTGCGAAGTCTACTGTAGAATAAAGTTATGCAAGAATCCACCTTAACTGTTTGTGCTTATTTTATGCATCTTTTGAAATTCTTTTGACAAGGGCTTCTCAGTGTAAATGAGTTACAACTACCATCAGAATTAATGCTTTTATCAGAATATTTCTCCAGTAATCAGAGAATATGAAAAGTCACCAAGAAAAAATAATTTGCTTTTCTAATGCATATAACTTAATACCAGCAATGCACTTGGATATTCCCTTTCACATAAATTACTCTAGATCTCAAAGGAGTACCTGATTTCAATTTTTTTTTTATTTTCTTCAGATTAGTGAGGCTTATCAAGCATGTAGTTCATCCTTAAGATTTACTGACATCAGAATTTGACAGATAAGAAGCAATAATCTAGTTTGTGACTTAGTAATAAGATAGAGGAAGTAAATTTGACTAAGATCAAAATCAGAATTTGCTTATGTTATTGATTTCCACATAAATAACTAATTCAAACATGGGATACATAGTTTGTTAAAGACTACTAAGTCAACATCTAATAAGATAATCCTCATTGGATTGAATAGTCACAGAACATTCAAAACACTTTCAGAGTTTATAGGATCACATCAGATAATATGCAGTGTTTAATACATTACAATTTAAGCACATATTACATTGAGATAAGAAAATCTGTAAACACTGATCATAAAGTCTGATGTATGAGAACAAAAACTAAACAGATTTTGAGAAAGAACCTGAAACCATTCCAAGTTCATTTACCAGTCTTGTAAAAGTAGCTTCACACAATGGTTTTGTGAAGATATCTGCCAGTTGTTGATCTGTTGGAACAAAATGCAATTCCACTGTACCTTTCATCACATGTTCCCTTATGAAATGATACCTAATGCTGATGTGCTTTGTCATTGAGTGTTGAACTGGATTTCCTGTCATAGCAATAGCACTTTGATTATCACAGTAAATAGGTATTTTAAAAAATTCTAACCTATAGTCCAGTAACTAATTCTTCATCCAAAGAATCTGTGCACAACAGCTTCCTGCAGCAATATATTCTACTTCTGCAGTTGATGTGGAAATTGATTTCTGTCTCTTGCTAAACCAAGAAACCAATCTGCCTCGAAAAAATTGGCAGCTTCCACTAGTGCTTTTCCTGTTTATTTTGCATCCTGCAAAATATGCATCTGAGTAACCTATTAGCTTAAAATCTGATTCCCTAGGATACCACAATCCTAGATCAGCTGTACCCTTGAGGTACTTGAAAATTCTTTTCATAGCTAATAGATGAGATTCTCTTGGATCAGCCTGAAATCTTGCACAAAGACATGTAACATACATGATATCTGGTCTACTTGCAGTTAAATAGAGTAAAGAGCCAATCATACCTCTGTAGTTAGTAATATCTACTGTGCTCCAGTATCTTTATCTAACTTGGTGGCAGTGGCCATGGGAGTTGATGCAGTAGAACTGTCTTGCATTCCAAATTTCTTGAGTATAATTCTAGTGTACTTGGATTGACTAATAAAAGTACCTTCTTCAGTTTGTTTGACTTGAAGTCCCAGAAAATAACTCAACTCTCCCATCATACTAATTTGATATCTTGACTGCATTAACTTGGAAAATCTTTCACAAAGTTTTGTATTTGTAGAGCCAAAGATGATATCATCAACATATATTTGTACCAAAAGTAAGTCCTTTCCATGGTTGAGGTAGAATGAAGTCTTATAAATTATGCCTCTGTGAAATCCACTTTCTAGAAGGAATTGAGCCAGAGTCTCATACCATGCTCTAGGAGCTTGCTTAAGGCCATAAAGTGCTTTGTCAAGCCTGTAGACATGATTTGGAAATTTTGGATCTACAAAGCCTGGAGGTTGTTCAACATATACCTCTTCTTCCAATTCTCCATTAAGTAAAACACTTTTCACATCCATTTGAAAGACTTTAAACTTCTTGTGAGCAACATAAGCCAAAAAGATTCTTATGGCTTCTAATCTAGCAACTGGAGCAAATGTTTCATCATAGTCAATACCCTCCTGTTGAGAGTAACCTTTAGCAACCAACCTTGCTTTGTTTCTTGTAATTATGCCTTCACTTTCAGTTTTATTTTTGAACACCCATTTTGTACCAACAATTGATCTATCCTTTGGTCTTGGTACTAGGGTCCAGACTTTATTTCTTTCAAATTCATTTAACTCTTCCTGCATTGCTTGCACCTAATCAGCATCTTGAAGAGCTTCTTCCACTTTCTTTGGTTCAGTCTGAGATAGAAAGGAATGATAGAGACATTCATTTGTTGTTGTTGTTCTAGTTCTGACACCTGCTTCAGGATCTCCAATTATTAAGTCAGGTGTGTGTGATTTAGTCCATTTCCTTGCAGATGGAAGTTGATCTCTAAAACTGGATCCTCCCCCATGATCCATGCTGTCTCCATCAGCATTTTAGGATGCTCCCCCTGAAGTTATGCTCTCTAAGATTCCAGAATTTGAGTTGGATCCTTCAGGAATTGAAGAATTAGAGTTTCCAGAATTGTCAGAATTTGGCTCATCAGAACTTGATGAACCAGAACTTGAAGAGCCACTGACTGGTTCTAATGCTTCTTGAGAGTCTTGAGATGTGGTATGATCATCGGCTTGCTCCCCCTAAATAGGTGTATTTTCCTTTGGAGCAGTTACCACAGTTTTAATGACATCAGAATTTAACCTGTCAGAACTTACATGATCAGGATTTAGGTCATCAGAATTTACAGAATTAGAATTTACATCTTCATTTTCAAATCTCAGCTGATCATGATCATTGGAATCTTCAATTCCAGTAATCTTTTTATCATCAAAAGATACATTGAAAGATTCCATGACAACCCTTGTTCTTAAATTGTAGACTTTGAAGGCTTTTGTGGAAAGTGGATATCCAACAAAAATTCCTTCATCAGCTTTTAGATCAAGTATTGACAGCTCTTCAGGATGAGTCTTAAGAACAAAACACATGCATCCAAATACATGAAAGTATTTCAGATTTGGCTTCTTTTTCTTCACCATCTCATATGGTGTTTTTCCATGCTTGTTTATGAGTGTAACATTCTGTGTAAAACAAGTAGTCTGTACAGCTTCAGCCCAAAAATAGGTTGGTAGCTTTGCTTCATCAAACATAGTTCGTGCAGCTTCAATAAGAGTCATGTTCTTTCTTTCTATAACTCCATTCTGCTGTGAAGTTCCAGGTGCAGAAAATTCCTGCTTTATTCCTTGCTCTTTGCAGAACTCTTCCATGATTGAATTCTTGAACTCAGTGCCATTATCACTTCTTATTATTTTAACAGAATCTTTGACTAACTTATCCAGCTGTCTGACATGATCAGTTAGAGTAGATGTAGTTTCATTCTTCTTGTGCAAGAAATACACCAAAGTGTATCTTGTGAACTCATCCACTATAACCATATCATATTTCTTCTTTGCAATAGACATGACATTGACTGGACCAAATAGATCAACATTCAGTAAGTGATAAGGCTCAAGAATTGAGGATTCAGTTTTGCTCTTGAATGCAGATTTTCTTTATTTTGCCTTTTGACATGAGTCACAAAGACCATCAGGAGCAAATATTGATTTTGGCAGTCCTCTCACAAGATCTTTTTTTACTAGCTCATTTATGTTGTTGAAATTTAAATAAGAGAGTCTCTTGTGCCAATTTCAGCTTTCTTCAATTGATGCTCTACTTAACAGACAGATTGCAGAACCATCAGAATTTGTTGAAAGTCTGGCTTCATATATGTTACCATATCTATAACCTTTCATAACCACTTTGCTTGTAGAATTACTTACAACTTCACAGTGTTCTTCAAAGAAATCCACATGATAACCTCTGTCACAGATTTGACTCACACTTAGCAAATTGTGTTTAAGTCCTGAGACAAGAGCTATTGTTTCAATTATGACATTCCCAAGATTGATATTGCCATATCCCAGAGTCTTTCCCATATTGCCATCTCCATAAGAAACTCCTGGGCCAGCTTTCTCCACAAAGTCTGATAACATGGATTTATTTCCAGTCATATGTCCTGAACATCCACTGTCCAGAACCAGGATGTTTTTCCTGTTGCCCTGCAATCACAAAGACCACTATTGATTAGTTTTAAGGACCCAGACTTGCTTGGATCCTTTGGCCTTGTTAAGTTTGTTAGCATTTGCAGCGGATTTAGTTTCAGAGTTTATGCTAACATGCTTTTTATCAGACTTTATATCAGACTTTGCATCAGAATTTACGCTAGAAGGAATTAAATAGCTCTGATACCAAACCTGTGGCGCCCTCCAAACCTGGGTCAGAAGTTTGGGATCCACACACACACACACAACTTATTTGTAACCTGCTTATAACAATGATAAAGATAATAATAATATGCAGTGACCCTACTTACCAACTACCACGGATCGCAACAGGTTAAAGTATGCACACAAGCCACACACACACTTATATTACAAGCGCCCAAATCCCAACTATTCAAACTTACAACCGAATAATAAACATTATTACAAACTTCATAAACTTAAACTATTTCAAAAGCTATCAGCTAGCTTAACTCGATCAACCTAGACCCCTAGCTCTCACACTGGATTGGGGATCCTCGCTACCAACTGGTTCCTTCTTAACTGGAAAAGAACATAAACAAAATCGCACAAATGAGCTAACTAGCTCAGCAAGTCACAATGACAAGACTGAGAATAATGATCATCAAGTGAAAAGAGTTAAGGTATCAAGTAAATAATGATTAATGATTTAGAATTGGATATTATGTTTTCATTAAAAAAAAGGTTAAGTTGCTGATCAGTCACGCACTAACCCCGAGCAAGGCACACAGCTCTGCTCTAATTATTGGATCCAAGGCACACATTGGCCTAACTTGATGTTAGGTCCCAATATGTTTGTAGAAGGGGGGTTGAATACAAATAATATCGAATAATCGAATTAAATACGGAATAAAAATTGAAACAAAATTCAAGTTAAATAAGAATATTATTAAACTTGAAAGGTGTTATAACAACGATATCGATTACAAGGAATTAATCTCAAATTAATTATCACAAATCTAGAATAAATTCGACATGAACTTTTTCTATTTTTGTAATAAAAAGATTCAAATGCTAAACGCAATTTGAGATTAAGTTCTAGGGATTTTGATCTGCTAGATAGTTATACAAGAACAAGAGAATGATTTCTAGTTGATTGGATTTAACTTTACAAACTAGAAATGTGATCTTGAATTTAGCAGATGAAAAATAAAATGTTTTCTGCGGCTTCTTTTCTTTCTGTGTTCTTGGTTTTGGATGATAATGAATGTATGCTGCTTCTGTTCTTTTTAAATCAATCAACAGACTCTCATTGAACTGACAAGACAATCCTGAACTCAGCAAGACAATCGGTAGGACTATTGATTGTACTAGCAAGACAATCTGATTGAACTACAATGACTTTCGGTATGACAATCAGTTGAACTAGCAAGACAATCTCCTTCCCAGTAGAACTTTCGGTATGACTATTGAAATGACTTGGCATGACAATCCAAATTGTCATGCTAGTTCATATTCAATTATCTTGCTGATTTTAAGACTGTTTTTAATCCAATTAAACTTCTGAAAATTCTTAATATTAATTCTGAATTAATTAATCATAGCCAACACCGGTGGAACAACAGGATGTGGATCTGAAGATGGTCTTCCAACTGAGGGCTCTGAGTGATCAGCTGATACGGGGATGAAAGAGTCGTCCATCGCTGCTATCTGAAATCATATCGTAATATAAGAATCTCGAACCACAACGCAAATTATACTAATACCTGTTATACCATCGCACTCATCCTCTCGACGTTCTATCTTTCTATTTCCTTACTTCTAATCCTAACCCTCTACCCATTCCTATCAATCTAGGCTTGTGTCAGTGACTTAATGTGTTGCAGCCTGTACCACTACAGGCTATTCCACCCCCAGACATGAGACCACCTATTAGAGGACCCCCACCAGCTGATTCAGATTCCACTGTGCATTCAGTTACGGGTGCCCCATTCCAGTCTACATTGCATCCTGTTCCTTATTACCGGTATGAGGCTCTTCTATTGGAGTGTGATTCCTTGTTGGCACAGATCCGAGAGCTGCAACATATTATCAAGACTACAGATGTTAATCATGGTATGAGGGAGCTTCGAGAGGAGATCCATGTGACACGCAGGATTCTTGAGGCTAGGCTACATGGAGCTACATTACCTGGCTGAGGTCCTGATGCATTTATGGGATGGGCTAGTGAGGTGATGGAGGATCTTGAGAGGCTGGGCGGACCAGAGTTTCCTTGGAGTTAGATCCAGAGATGGAGATGCTGATCAATGCTGTTGTGGTTGTTTAGTATATACAGTAGTGTGTAGTATGTATCAGTAGACTTTTGGGTTGTATTTATAGACTAGATCTGCTGACTAGTGAGTAGGTTTGTTGTACCCTTTTACTTTTACTTCCGAAGCGTCTTTACGCTTGTATTACCTAAAACTTTTGATCTATATATATCAGTACCTTTTTCCTTTCCAGCATTGTCATTTACTTTACTACACCTGTTTTATTTTACTTTATTTATTGCACCAGTTATACCCTTGTGATACCATATACCCTGTCCCCTTAACTGTTTATATTCTGTAAAGAAGCATACAATTTACTTAGTTCGACTGTTACAACTGTTTTCAAAAAAAGATATTTCTGTTTTACAAAACTTTTCTTTTATGTAAAGGATTTGATTTAAAAGCTAAATAAGTTGTTTGATTCTTTACAGAAAATGCCTCCTAGATGAAATACCCGCACCAACACCCAGAATGAAGAAACCAACAACAACAATAACAACCAAGATGATACCAACCAGAATGCAAACCCAGGACCCATAGACCCAGTAATAGCCCAGATTCTTCAAATCTTGGCTCAACAAACAGTTCACCTGACTCAACAACAACAAAAAAGACCAATCCCCAGGTAACTTTTAAAACTTTTCAGGCGGTAAACCCACCAGAATTCAAGGGTTCCTTAGATCCGATCGAAGCAAATGTTTGGTTAAAGGAAATAGAGAAGTCGTTTGCTTTAGTTAAAGTGAAGGAAGAACAGAAGGTTGAGTTTACAAGTTATTATTTGAAGAATGAGGCCACCTATTTGTGGGAGACTGTGAAGACATTGGAAGGTATATATGTTATTACTTGGGAGAGGTTTAAGGAATTGTTTTTAGAAAAATATTTTCCCCAGTTTGTTCAGGATCAAATGGAGCTGAAGTTTTTAGAGTTAAAGTAAGAAAATATGTCGGTAGCTGATTATGAGAGTAAGTTTGAGGAATTGTCAAGGTATGTGCCGTCATATGTGGATACTGACAGGAAGAAGGCTAAGAGATTCTAGCAAGGTCTGAAGCCATGGATCAGAGGGAAGGTAGCCATCTTTGAATTGGATACCTATGCAGGAGTTGTACAGAAGGCCATGATTGCAGAGACAGAGAGCGAGATGTCACAGAAGGAAAAGGAAAGTAAGAAGAGGAAGTTTGAAGGGAATGAAGGTCAGTCACAACCAGGGAAGTTTCTAAATTTTAAGAAGGGCAAGTTTCCGCCAGGGAGAAATTTTAATTTCAAGAAGCAAAATGCAGGCGACGGAGGCCAAGGCAACCGTCCAGTCAATGTGAATCAGCCAAGTCAGTTGAGGCTAACTTTTCCAGATTGTCAGGTATGTGGGAAGAAATATGGAGGAGTCTGTAATAAGTTGAACGTGGTTTGTTTCAAGTGTAATCAGAAAGAGCACTATTCGAGGGAGTGCCGAAATCAGCCAGCGAGAGAGCCAGTGAACAAGGATCAGCCTACCCGTAATCCAGCGGTTAAGGTTCCAGCTATTGGATTTACATGCTTTAAATATGGGAATCCAGGACATATAGCCATGGATTGCAAGACACCAGCCCCAATCAGTAATGCATTAAGGATAATGGGATCCACTTCAGCAGTAAATGAAACTCCAAGGGCTAGAGTTTTTGATATGTCTGTAAAGAACGCTATCCAGGATACTGATGTCGTGGCAGGTACACTTAATGTGAATTCTTTATGTGCCAAAGTGTTAATAGATTCGGGAGCAACTCGATCGTTTGTTTCTCAAGATTTTGTTAGTAAGTTAAACTGTTCAGTTGAGTATTTAAATGAAATAATGGCTGTGGAATTAGCAAATCAAGAATGTATATCTGTTAATCAAGTTTGTGGGAATTGTGAGATTGAGATTTCTGGTAATAAGTTTTGTGTAGATTTGATACCATTTAATCTAGGAGAGTTTAACGTTATCTTAAGAATGGATTGGTTATCTAAGCACGATGCTCAGATAGATTGTCGAAATAAGAAGGTAATGGTGAAGACGCCAGACGAAAGAATAGTAACGTTTAAGGGCCAGAAACAAGCAAAGAAGTTTTTAACAATGATCCAAGCCAAAAGGTTACTACGACAGGGATGCGAGCATTTCGTTGCATATGTGATTGATAGAAGTCAAGAACCAGCAAAACTTGAAGATATTCCAGTAGTTAATGAATTTCCAGACGTGTTTCCCGATGAGTTACCAGGACTTCCTCCAGATAGAGAAATTGAGTTTGCGATCGACTTAGCACCTGGAACGGAACCAGTATCCAAGGCCCCATACAGAATGGCGCCCGTTGAGATGAAGGAACTAGCAAAGCAATTGCAAGAGTTGTTAGAGAAAGGAGTAATCAAACCCAGTGTATCCCCATGGGGTGAACCGGTACTATTTGTCAAGAAGAAGGATGGAAGCATGAGACTGTGCATCGACTATCGGGAGCTCAACAAGCTTACAATCAAGAACAAAAGTCCGTTACCCAGGATTGATGATTTGTTTGACCAATTGAAAGGAGCCAAGTACTTCTCCAAGATCGATTTGAGATCGGGATATCATCAACTAAAGATTAAGCCAGAGGATATACCAAAAACAGCTTTCAGGATAAGGTATGGACATTATAAATTTTTAGTGATGTCTTTTGGATTGACCAATGCCCCGACAGCATTCATGGACCTGATGAACAGAATTTTCAAGGAATACTTGGACAAGTTTGTTATTGTGTTTATAGATGATATTTTAATTTATTCAAAGACATAAGAGGATCATGCAGAACATTTGAGAATAGCTTTGGAGATTTTAAGGAAAAAGAAGTTATATGCTAAATTCTCAAAGTGTGAGTTTTGGCTACAGGAAGTTCAGTTCTTAGGACACATAGTCAGTAATGAAGGGATCAAAGTGGACCCAGCGAAGATTGAAGCAATTACAAATTGGGAAAGTCCGAGAACACCAACAGAGGTAAGAAGTTTCTTGGGATTAACGGGATATTATCGCCGATTTGTTCAAAATTTCTCAAGGATTGCAACACCATTGTTGAGGCTTACACGGAAGAATGAAAAGTTTATATGGAACGATAAATGTGAAGAAAGTTTTTAGGAATTGAAGTGAAGATTAATCACGACACCTGTTTTGTCACTTCTAGATGATCAAGGGAATTTCGTAATTTATAGCGATGCTACTCATAAAGGACTCGGATGCGTTCTGATGCAGCACGATAAGGTTATTGCGTATGCGTCAAGGAAATTGAAACCACACAAACAGAAGTATCCTACTCATGATTTGGATCTAGCATCCATAGTTTTCGCTTTGAAAATTTGGAGACATTATCTATATGGAGAGAAATGCGAGATTTATACGGATCACAAAAGCTTGAAGTACATATTCACACAGAAGGAGCTTAATATGAGACATAGAAGATGGTTAGAGTTGATTAAGGATTATAATTGCACGATTAACTATCATCCCGGTAAAGCAAATGTTGTAGCGGACGCGTTAAGTCGGAAAGAAAAGTTGAATGTGTTATCAATACCCGAAGAGATATACAAGGAATTTCAGAGACTGGAATTGGAAATTAGAGTTTGCAAGCCTGAGGAAGCAAAAGTGTATAGTATGACTTTCCAGCCGGAGTTATTAGAAAAGATAATGAAGCATCAGGAGGAGGTAACGGATCAGGACATTAACCGTTTGGTAGGTGAGGAATTGTACACGCAAAAGGATGATCAAGGTATTCTTAGGTTTTCTTCTAGAATTTGGATTCCACCAGTAATGGAGTTGAAGAATGAAAATTTACAAGAAGCTTATAATTCAAGGTATTCAATCCATCCAGGAAGTACCAAGATGTACATAGATTTAAAGGAAAATTATTGGTGGCCCGATATGAAGAGGGAAATTGCAGAATGGCTTAGCAGATGTTATATATGTCAGAGAGTTAAAGCAGAATATCAGAGACCAAGTGGATTGTTGCAGCCATTAGAGATTCCAGAGTGGAAGTGGGAGCATATTGCCATGAATTTCATAGTCGGATTACCAAGAACGAAAGCTAATCATGATGCCATTTGGGTTATAGTAGACAGACTTACCAAGTCAGCTCATTTTCTTCCTATAAATGAAAGATTCTCACTAGATAAGTTAGTCCATATGTACCTGAAAGAAATCGTAGTTTGTCATGGAGTTCCTGTGTCTATCGTATCCGATAGAGATCCGAGATTTAACTCGAGATTTTGGAAAAGTTTTCAAGAATGTTTGGGAACGAGACTGAATATGAGTACGGCTTACCATCCCCAGACGGACGGCCAGAGTGAAAGAATAATCCAGACAATCGAAGACATGTTACGTGTTTGTGCCAATGATTTCAAAGGAAGTTGGGAAGAGCATTTACCCTTGGTAGAATTTGCTTACAACAACAGTTATCACGCCAGTATTGGGATGCCACCCTATAAAGCTCCTTATGGACGCAAATGTCTATCTCCTGTATATTGGGATGAAGTAGGAGAACGCAAAATACTTGGACCTGAATTGGTGCAACAGATGAAGGAAGTTATTGAAGTTATCCAGAAGAGATTGATAGCAGCACAAGACCGCCAAAGGAAGTATGCAGATCAATCAAGGAAAGATATGGAATTCGAAGAAGGAAATCTGGTATTACTGAAAGTATCGTTGTGGAAAGGATTGACACGATTTGGAAAGAAAGGAAAACTGAGCCCTAGATATGTCGAACCTTTAGAGATTCTAAAGCGTGTTGGAAAAGTAGCTTACAAGTTGGCGTTACCTCCGCACATGGAACACATTCACAATGTTTTTCACGTATCAATGCTTAAGAAATATAATCCAGACTACAGGCATGTAATCGAATACGAGCCAATAGAGCTTCAAGCAGAGTTATCATATGTAAAGAGTCCGGTAGAGATTCTAGAAGAAAGAGAGAAAGTGTTAAGAAATAAAATGGTAAAGTTAGTGAGAGTACTGTGGAGAAACCCAAAGGTTGAAGAATCAACCTGGGAGTTAGAAAGTGATATGAGAGAAAAGTACCCTCATTTGTTTTCTTAGTAGATTCTGAGGACCTAATCCTTTTAAGGGGGGAAGGATGTAATATTTGTAATATATCGTGTAATTATTTTTGCTAATAAATAAATATTATGCATGTTTCGTGTTTATTCTGCGAAGTATTTGTTAAATGGTATATGTGTTTGGATGTTTAAAAATAACATAAATTGAGTATTTTAATTTTTATATGTCCAAAATAAAATATAGATAATTGTCATATCTTCCTATTTATTTTTATGTTGATTTATGATTTTATAGGAAATATATGGATTTAATCAATTCTTTTTCCGAGTATTTATAAACTATTTTATACAATCGGGAACCAGCCGACGTCATCCGTTTTTACGTTTTTATAACCCGAAACTCTTCCGAGAATTCCTTCCTAACCTAATTGTAATATTCCGAGCATTTTCCATGTTTCGATTTTTTCGATCCGGCGTACGGTTTGTCCTGTGCGGGTCCCGGCATAATATTTTCGATACATTATTCGTTTCGGTAAATCAATAAAACTCGTATTTCAATAAACATGATCTTTTTATTAAACTATTACAATTATCACCTCGTAATACGTGTAACCAGGCGCTGAGACTAAGACCGCAGTATACATTGTACTGATTTGGATAATTATCCCGAAAACCGGTATCGTTTGGATCTGTTTTTCTAAAAAAATGTACTATTTTATATCCAAAATGGTCCAACGGGATACTAATTTTCCGTAATTATAAATAGCCTTTACCGTATTTTGTTTCGTACCGAAAATCATTTGCAAACAGTAATTACAGAATTTTCCAGAGAAAAACCCTAATTTCATAAAACCTTCTGAGAATCAAACTACAGTTTCAAGGCGTTATTGAAATCCGTTTAGAAAGCTCTGGTAACCAAAACGAAGGATTTGGAGTGTACTTTCAGATTCCAGAACTTGTTTCACTGCAGAATCAAAGGTTTATTTTCTGTAATTTTATTTATTTTCGAATTATTTTGATTAAAAATATAAATTTTTGTTCGGATGATTGTTTGAATGATTTGATGATTGCATGTTGAAGAGCTTGTTTTCCTGATGATTTTCATATGTCATATGACTGATTTGGAGTTCAATAACATGTTCAAAATTGAGTTTAATTTTTGAATTTTAAAATTAGGGTTTATAACCCGTATGAATATTCTTAATTGAAATTTAGGGCTTTTTGTTCTAGGGGTTATTAGATGTTGAAATATAGTGGGTTTTGTTCCTCTTGAAATTTGCAATCGATTGGTGTATAGCTCGTTAACAGACGATCCCTGGTTTGAAGGGAGTTGTCATTTGAAGTTTTCGTCGAGTCACCGGAAACCAGTGAGTTTCTTGGCCATTTTCCGGCCAGGTCTGGGGTTATTAGGATGAATTGATTATTGGGTTGTGTTCCTTGAGAGCTGTAGATCATATCTGGAGGAGATGGTGGTATGAGGATGCTGGGAACGTATTCTCCGGCGATCCCCGTAATTTTCCGGCGACTGAACTGCAAAATTGCAGTTTAGTCCCTGAATTATTGAAGAAGATGAAGTTCAGACCCTGAACTTTCCAGAACTTGCAAAAATAGGATTCATGTTTATAAATTATTTAAAAATTATATTTCCTATTTATTTTAATTATAAAAATTCATTTTTAATTACTGAAAATTCCAAAAAATATTATTTTAATTCCAAAAATTATTTTTAATTCAAAAATAAATCTGAATTAGTTAGTTAATTAATTTTAGTTAATAATTAATTGATTAATTGATCAATTAATTCAAAAATTAATTGATTAATTGATTTACTTAATTATTAATTTATTTTAATTAATTATTTAATTAGATTTAATTATTTATAAATAATCTACAAATTCCAAAAAATAGTTTCGAGCCTTAAAATATTATTTTAAATTATTTTCAAGGCTCGATAATTATTATAAAATTATTTTGAAGCCATATTTGGGCAACCAAACCCTGTTTATTGCTTTAAAATTTACCCAATGACCCGTTTTAATTCTGAAAAATATTTTAAAAATCATATTAAATACCCGAAAGCCTGTTTATGACCCGAGAATTCTTTATAAATGGAATGTCATTGATTGTTTGACGTGTTATGTGTTATATGTGACTTGTTGTTTGACTGTCGGTCTATATGTTCAGTGTTTACTTATTTTTAGCGTAACTTTCAATCCGTTAGTCGGATTTGGGTAAAACGAAGGGTAGATAGAAGTGTATATCAAATAGAATCGTATGAGTTGAGTATTGATAGATGTTTATGATATGTGAGCAGAAGAGGCAAGCTGTAGGAAAGGGAAACAGATAGTCGAGGAGTAGGAGATTGTGATTGGAAGTTAGAGAAGTATAGCAAGCTAATATCAGGTATGTATTCTGAACTTTCTCGAGATATATTATAGTTGATTGATATTCCTTTTTTTATATTGCAAGTGCTTTGAAGCACAAAATCCTAAACCTTGATTCCAGTTGTTGATCTTTGAGCCGTAAACCTTATTCTTTCTGAACCATTGATTGTTGTATACCCGAATACGAACCACAGATATACAATACTACTCCACAAATACATACAAACTAAATGCCAAACACTAAATCAAATTGCTTACATATTCAAACAATTGTACCTTATGCTTTGAAAGACCAAATCCTTGCAACCCTGAAACTTTGATTCCTTTATTATCCAATTCTTTCATTACCTAACATCCATTCTTTGAAATTGCCATATTGATCCTTTGTGAAGATTAAAACCATTTCATTATTGAACATCCAATGTTGCTTATGATTTTGTTTATTGCTTTACATTGTTTATTCTGTTATTATATTAGAATTGGATTGTTTTATAAAATTGTGGACCAGAGTCGTGGTCAGACCAGATTGGTGGTCAAGTTAGGCCAATGTATGCCTTGGATCCAGTAATTAGAGCAGAGCTGTGTGCCTTGCTCGGGGTTAGTGTGTGACTGATCAGCAGCCTAACCTTGTTTTTTTTAAAATGAAAACATAATATCCAATTCTAAATCATTAATCATTATTCACTTGATACCTTAACTCTTTTCACTTGATGATCGTTATTCTCAGTCTTGTTATTATGACTTGCTGATCTAGTTAGCTCATTTGTACGATGTTATTTATGTTCTTTTCCAGTTAAGAAGGAACCAGTTGGCAGCGAGGATCCCCAATCCAGTGCGAGAGCTAGGGGTCCAGGTTGATTGAGTTAAGCTAGCTGGTAGCTTTTGAAAAAATTTAAGTTTATGAAGTTTGTAATAATGTTTAATATTCGGTTGTAAGTTTTAATAGTTGGGATTTGGGCGCTTGTAATATAAGTGTGTGTGTGGCTTGTGTGCATACTTTAACCTGTTGCGATCCGTGGTAGTTGGTAAGTAGGGTCATTGTATATTATTATTATCTTTATCATTGTTATAAGCAGGTTATAAATAAGGTGTGTGTGTGTGTACCCCAAACTTTTGACCCGGGTTTGGAGGGCGCCACAATAGGATCCTTAGTTACAAACAACAATGGTGTGGTGTAGTGTACATGTGCTTTACCTTTTTCCTCATGCTTGTTATTTCTCCCCTTAGTTGAGGAATCCTCCAAACTATTATATAAGCTTTTATCTCCCCATAAGAGAAGAAATGTATGATATCGTCTGAAAGAGTTCTCATATTTCACTTGGTTAGAAAAGAAATAACAAGTCATAGTCTAATCAACCATGTCCCTTGAAATTCTGCAAAATGGCTTCCCTATTGATCATCCTGTTAACCAATATTCCCAACTCCTTATACCTCCTTGTTAGGTCCCAAAGTATTCTAATCCAATATGTAAATGTTAGGTCCCTAAGAGTTAGGTTCCAATCATAAACAGATTCGAGACTCGAAGTATCAAGAACCATGTTTAGGGATAGGGAATGTGATATGGTTTTTGTTTGTCTTCCTCACTGTGAGTGTGTGATTCTGTTTTGTGGACCTCACAAGTGTTTCACTCTTCTCTCCACTCGTGTTGACACTCAGTCTCACAAGTGTATCAGTCCTCTCATATCTCCAAAATTCAGCTGTACCTGCAAGGAAAATCACCTTAGCCATTTTTAAGGAGGTCATAGGTGGTGCAATGGGAGTTCGCAAATCCCCATCCTTGTTAGACTCGTCAGATGAATCTGAATCATAATCTACAAGTTGCTAGTTTCCCTTTTAGGTATCCAGATTTGAACTCTGGGAAGGTAAATAATGATCCAAAGAATTTAGCATAAAGATCAAAATTTCCTTCTAATGTCTGTGAAGACATTTCCTTGTGACTCATCAGGTAATATCTGAATCATTGTCAATAAGTTGACGATCTCACCTTTGTCAGATCTACTATCTGCAGATGCATCCAGGTTTATTAGTCCTGGGGAGGTCGACACTGACCACTGACATATGGCTATTGGATCAGTATCCTCTCCTAACACCTGTAAAGGCAATTGGTATATTAAAGAACCTTGAACAATCGAATCTGACCTTAAAATGATCGAAACTCTTGTTTTCGTTAACTCTTCCTTTGTGTGTGTAACATATCCTTGTGCATCAAAAATTGTTTATGTTTGAGGTGGTGACACTACATCGGATACCCTGGCCGACATGCAAATTTTAATAGACGCACCCTGTTGAGAGGATGAATCTAGTAACTGTTTTTTATGCCTTTTCAGCCATTACATCTTTTTGAGAAGATGTATGGGGGATAGAAGTTGTCTCAATTTAAATACTACTCATCTTTGTAGGAGACAGAGCTGCTGGGTTGACTTCAGAACCTTTCTTATGTGGTGCACTAAGGCACTTTCTCTCTCACGCTCATTCATACTTCATTTTAGGGGTAAGAGAGTGTTGGTTGGTTCCGTTTCTGTGTTTATCTTTACAGTCTGGGATAGAATTTGTGGGCTTTTAACCTCATGACTATCAATGGAAGACGGACATTGGAGGCTGAACCTGTATCACAGAAGATATGGCAATGTAGAGATAAAATGCATTTAAGATCTATAATGAATGAAAGTCATGCATTTAATCTTTTGAGAGAAATGATGTACAATAGTGATTTCGAAAGATTTTAATGAAATAAGAAATCACCAATGTAGAAAGAAGTTTGATTTTCTCCTAAAACTGTTCGAGTGAACAAGTCTGTTTTTATGCCTAAAAAGATAAATGATTTGATAAGACACAGACTGATGACCTAGCAGTATTAAGAAGAGAAAGAAAGATTTTATCTTTTAATATGAATGAATTTTTGTAAAAGCATTGATCACTTAGGGTAAAGTCTAAGCAATTCTCATTCACGTCAAAAGCTCCATAATCTATCTTTATAAGATTATAATCAACAAAATTGTTTATTAATAAATATCCTTAATAAGACTGACTATGCTGCTAATTTTAAATTATAGTGAATCTTTCAGATATAGCAAAGCATATAAATTCACTAGAACTTAAAATCTCAAAATTATCTGCAACAAAATATTAACAATATATCATTGACTGATACTTTCCAAGTACTTTAGATACCAATAATTATGTTGCATCCTACTTTAATATTATTTAAATCATGAAACTGATTTAACATGGGATTGTCGAATATCATAATTCAAATATATTAGAGTAAGATATCAATGAATTAAATACCAATTATCTATCAACTAGATATTAGCATTCAATATCATATTCTATACAATTGTTAACTTCTAACAACAGTAATATCTCAGATAATATTGGTTCGATAAATAAAGCAACATTAACCAACATTGTCTTGATTGCAATCTTAGAAAATCATTCTAAGTTTCATATACTTTGATCCATTAAGTAATACATCTATTATCAAAGTGTTTAGGAATTTGAAAGTAAGTATAAAAATTATTCCAAGTGGACAACATATGATTATTTATAATAAAGCATCAAACATTATAACCATAGTTGTACTTTAAGAAAGATTTTTACACTTTTTATATTAGTATAAGTGACTGAGGATAAGCTTTGATTACTTAGAGGAGTTCTAAGTAATGCCACAAATACTAATACTTCATAATTAGTTCATAGTTGAACTCTTAACTAAATATCATTAACTGATATAAGTCAAAAATTAGCATACAACTAATCATGCTACAATCATATTCTGATTTCAGTGAATTCTTGAGATGTAAACATTGTTAAATATACTAAAACCAAAATCTCATAATTAACATTATAACACAGAAGTTGCAATCAATATACTAGATATCAATTGATGACAGATTTAGTTATAATCAATCATGCTGCTTATTTATTTTAAGTTAGTTTGAATTATGGAGCAAATAAAATCATTGAATTGCTTCAATTTCCATAATCCAAACTACCCAAAATAAATATTAAATAAATAAATACTAAATATCTATGAGTTAGATACTAGCACTTAAATATTTATAATTATCCTTGAGTAAGCACCAATAGGATATATGACTTATATACATGGCAATCACTCTTTGGATAATTAGTAATTTTAGAAATACTTTCTAAGCATATAAAATATTGAGAGTTTTATACACATAACTTAGACAATACTTCTACTTTCAGCAATAGTGATTTTATAAATAAGCATTGATTACTTAGAACAAAATTTCTAAATAATATCACTAATACTAAAAGTATCACAATTATTCGTACAAAATACAAATAACTATGCTGCATATTATTTTAATATAATTCAAATTATGAGACTGATATGGAATGGAATTATCTACAGTCATAATTTAAATTAATTAAAATAAGATTCAAAATTAATGCTATAATACTTTACTACCACCATAGTATATGGCATTGTAATCATGATAATCAAGATAGTAGCATTAAGTACGAGGTATTAGATTACTGATAAATTCACAAGTCCTTTAAATATTGAAGCATTAATACTTATGAACTTATTTGAAGAATTCATTACAGATGGAATTTCCAGCTAATATACAATGAATGATATCCCGCACTTACAAACCAGTCTTGAAAAATTAACTTTATCAAGTGATTTAGTGAATGTTTCTGCAAGTGACTCTTTGACTAAAAGTCATGCTCTCTGAAGTAATGATACCTGGTGTGAAGGTGCCTTGTCATAGAGTGTTCCATAGAGTTGTTGGATTTGAAGTTGTTTCTCATCATAACAAGAAATCAATCTTCTTCCTTGAAATTGACAGCTTCCTGAGATGCTTCTCCTGTCACCTAAGTGGACAGCTTCAGAGATGTTTTTCCTGTCTTTCTTACAACCTGCGTAATCTATATCTATATAGCCAAACATGTTAAGCACAATATCTTTAGGGTACTTTACTCCAATAGTTGGTAGTCCTTTAAGATATCTAATAATCCTGTTAATAGCTATAAGATTGGATTCTCTAGGATCTACTTAGAACCTTGCACTTTGGCATCTTGAGAACATTACATGTTGTCTATTAACATTTGAGTAAAAGAGTGTGCTTGTCATACCTCTACAGCTTGTCATTTTACCTGATTTACACTGATCAAGCTTTAGTGGTTTCTGTTGGTAAGTAGTCTTGGCATGTTCAAAATCTTCCAAATTTTGCATCTTCAAAAGATCCTTAACTTACTTATATTGCCATCATTCTTTTGGTTTACTTGTACTCCTAAAAGAATTGTTCTTTTTGCTTGCTTGAGCTCCTAAAAGAATTGTTCTTTTGGCTTGCTTGAAGTAAACCCAAAAAGAATTGCAACTTTCCAACATGCTCCTCCACACCTACTCTGCAATTACTTAGCAAATAATCTTGCACAAGTCTTTGTTAGTAGACCAACATATAACATTATCATTATGTCACTGCACATATAAAACAATATGTTTGTACCTAGTGATAAGAGAGTTATTAATATGACGACTCTACTAGTTCATATTAAACTGTAACTTCAGTTAGAGTGTCATACCTTGTCCTTGATGATTTCTTGAGTAGTATACTAGTTCATACCAACATGAAGTGAGCTTGTGAATAAGAGATATACAGAGTCCAATTGATCGGCTATTGCAAAGTCCATGAACTATTTTGCATTGACTTCCTCTTGTGACTCACCAACTAGGAGTGCACTTGTACACACTTATCAGAGTCCAATTCCAGGTAGAATGTCAAGCAGGTTCCTGATATGTCATAATATCCTCAAGTCTCATCACTGGTGCTTTCTGTCAGATACTGCTTCCAGATAATAACCTAGTATCCAATTTGGCCTTGTCCCTCGTAACAATGTCATTATCATCCAGTTTGACTTCTGGTTATCCTAGTACCAATTACAATATTCATTTGGTTTGGATACCAGCTTCCCTACAATCTGCTTGTTGACTGATTAAGTTTATTTTGCTTTGCACTCACCCAATCAAACCAGATCTATCAGAGCTTCTGTAACTTTCTTAGTTTCTTCTTCAGATAGAAAACTAGAGAAATAATCATTCACACTCAGTAGCCCTGCTAAACATTACTCCACCATCTGGATCACTTAAAAACTAGACTCTTGGAATAGACTTGACATCAAACCCTTTATCTCAGCATATATGTTCTTTTTGTGTCCTTTAAATTTTCAATGTGGTGTTGTGTCTGACTAGTTGATCCTTCTATTGCTCCCCTAAGCTGTTGCTGGGATTTCCTGAAAATTCTTACCCTTGCTAACTAGCTTCATTGAAGTAATGAGTTGTTTTATACACTGCCATTCCACTGCTTGGATATGAATTATCAATACCATTAATTTTTCCTGTAACAGCTTAGAGCATGTAGTTGTTGAACTGTGCACTTAGACATTCAATCATCTTCTGTTGATCAACCACAAATGCCCTGTAGGTTGTATATTCCACTGAGTAGTCATGAAAAATATCCTAACAAGTCTTAGCTGCAAATGCCAAGATCTTCAAACAACTGAAAACATTTCATTATTTGCTTATGTAGAATATTTTCTCCAAACACTTTCAGGTTATCCAGTGTTTGCTTATGTTGGCCATTGACTCATTAGTGGTCATCATGTATACACCTTGACCAAGGCTTGATCTAACTTGTTGCAAACTGTTTTGACTGCTCCAGCCCTTTGGTATTTAGAAAGTCTTGATTAGCTTGATATTTCCCTTATAGCTTTAATCAAGTTCCAGTTCTTCCTTTATACCACTCCATTCTGACACGAAGTTCCTAGTGCTGAATATGTATCAAAATATTCCTGATGTTACAAATATTAATCAGAACTGCTTCTTGAATTCAGTCCCATTATCTGTCCACAAGATCATTTTTTTACAGTTGCTTCCAGCTTGATATGATATGATCAATCACCATATGTGATGTCTTGTCTTGAGAACGCACAAACTACAACTTTATTTAATAAGAGTAGCCATCAATCATCACTAAGGTACATCTTTACTTTTTTATGATGTTGTCTTTGACTTCTCTACATGACATGCCTCACATTTATCATCCTTCTGAATTCCAGATGAGGCAGTCCTGTCAGTAATCCCTTTTTACAAAAGAGTTCCTTGAGTTGATGTTCAAGGGTGAGAGCTTCTAATGCCATAGATAAACATTTGTCAGATGAAGCTTTACAGTAGAAACCATTGACTTCACCTTTGCTGATAGTCTAGCCACGAGCATATCCTTTCCTTACTCTAAGAAGAGCAAGCTTCTCAACCTTCCTTCTTCAGATGAGACACTAATCCTTCATTGAATTGACATTTTGTCCTTTGATGCAGAACTGTCTGATAAGAGGATTTGTTCCTTGATTTTTCAGCAAGGAAGTTGCTTCAATTGTCACCAATGACTCCAATGATTAGTTGTTATCAATGATAGCAATTGTTGAATCTGTGATGACATCCCTTTTTCTGTATAGCTTGTCCCGTAAAGAAAACCTTTGTTGTCATCTCCAAAGCTTATTGACGAAATAGCTTTTATCAATTACATTTGTTTGTGAGGCTCTTTTTTTGATCATATGCCTTGAGTATCAAATACCGAGAATACATATGAATCAATTAACTTGTTATGTCCTGCACTCACAAATGTATTAGATGGATTAGAGATTTTACTATAAACAGAGATAACAACAGTTGCAACCTTATCATGCTAATTTTTATCTTTGACTGACCATTTTCTCCATTTTGATACCCTAGACAAAATTGTTTCTAGGCTAGAAGAAAAAAAATTCCAACCTTACATAAGGAGGACTAGCAGTCTTTGCCCTATTGTAATTCTAAACATGCTTTTTCTACAATTAATGCAAGTACTAAGAGATGCATTCATGGCATAAAAATAAGCAAGCGGTGTATTAAGAATACATGGCATTCATTCAGAAATATTACTCATAAGAATTAAGCAAGACATGCATGATATGGAACAAACGAAATTAACAAATAAATCATTAATTCTATCTATTCCAATCCTGTTGATGAATCTCATCTAGGTATCTCAATCTAAATATAAACTAATACATCTTAACAAACAATTTAGATCAAATGAATAAAGCACAATGTAATAGGATACAGGAGACGAGCATAAACAAAGTTCTTACATGCTGGAAAACATATATCTCACTAAAGCAATTAATTATGTTCAACAAATATTCAAACACATATTTAAGATCACCTAAAGTAACATTCACAAGTTAAACATTAATCCTAGTTACCAGAAAAATATTCTAGTGAACTAGTTCAGCATTATCTATGTGTGATGCTATCATGCGTGTGCGAGTGTTAAACATTTAAACACTATGATCTTATTATGCATTGAATATTGAGAGCAAAATATTGCAGTAGTTCAAGAATTTGAAACCTAAGATATGTGAGTTGGACCATCTTCAGAGATTTCTATGAAAGAAAGATATTATTCTCGTCATCTGATCTATCCCAACTCTTTCCCGTGCATTATAAGTTTTGACTGGATCCTTCCCTAAGAAAACATTCCACCTTTGTCTCAACTCTTCAACTGAATCCCTACTCATCCTTGTTTGTCAAGCTTCTTGTTCTGTTGTAGCAAAACCCCTGATAATTACTTGACACATATGTCTTGTCATAACTGTAGCTATCAAATCTTGTATCTGTCCCAGTCTCAGTCTTGTAATCACCTCTTGAACTGTACTGTAAAAGTCTCAGCTTCGGAATAGATAGGCTTGATCATGGGATAGCTTCTGTATTTTATCTGAATCCAATGTGACCAAACTTCCCTGACATGTGAAACACTGCCCTAATGTCCATTTCCTCAAGTACTTCTACCTGAGCTTCTTCTAATTTAGCTATCAGTAACTCTTACATTTTGTCCTGAGGTTCCAACTTTACTGCATATAACTGAGATATCTGTATGTCCCAACTATTCTCTCTGACCTCCACAATTCCTGCCTTTCTGATCTCTGTGATTCCCGGATAAATGTAGCATTGGTACAATCCACTGTGTGACTGTATAATCTAGAATCTTAGAGTTGTCTTAAAATCTTCGAGAAAAATTGTACCCGTAGAAATTTCATTTCTTTCCTGCGTCAGAAAACCCAGTGGTATCCTATGGAGTAAGCCTTTGAGAAAGTTCCACAATTTTCGTCTGTAGGTCTTGAAATCATTCCATCGGAGTAAGAAAACCATTATCCATAATTTTCGTCGAAATAACACATGGTCTTCATTTTTTTCAAAAGATTAAAATCCACTTTAAAAGTCTGGAGGAATCCCGAGTCTACCAATACCTTGAGTACCCCTAATATAATATTTTAGAAAAATTAAATTTCCAATATTTTTAATTTTTTTAGAAAATAAATTAATCAAAAATAAATATTTACGTAAAATATAATTTTCAAGAATTTTGAATTTTCTTAAAAATTAAATATAACGTAAATTATTATTTAAGAAAAACTTAAATTTAAGAAATTTAATTTTTTTTGAAAAATAAATAAATCATAAATAATTAATTTTTGGGGTTATAAAAATTAGTTAAGTAGTGATTGGCGAATATGTAACTCCTCTGGCCATCACATGTGATAAAGTCTTAAAACATTTCAGTTTATGCATCTATGGCGACTCCTTTATCTGTATGGCGACTACTGAACATTTTGCTGCCAATTACAGGAGGAATATGCCTTAGAGAAAAAATAAAACCTCTTTTGTGGCGACCAATCACCTGTACGATCCCGCGTGTATTCGAAGGCTGTGAACTATATTCCCGCGCGTGCTATACCAGCTGTCAACCCGGGCGATAACTTTCGCGCGTGGCTTCTACTGGCGATGTTTAAGCGCGCGTGTAGCTTAACCTCAGAGCTGCCGATTTCCTTTTTTTGTTTACTCTGCGCGTGCATGTACCATTAAGTTGTTGTGGTTTATTTCTTCTATCTGTTAACAAATGGCTTCCTTTTCGTTTATAAACAAAGGGTGCCAAATGAACAAATAAGAAAAAATGGCAGCTAATTAAAGCTCATGCGACGCCGAAGTGAAAGACACAAAAAACTGGCAACCAATTTATTCACCGAAAATCTAATTTAAATTAAAAATTGTATTTACTAAAATTTATATGATAAATTAATTTAAATCAAATTTATAAAATTAAGTTATTTAAATTAAGTTTATAAAATAAACTTATTCAAGTTTAAATAATAAACTCATTTAAATTAAATTTATAAAATAAATTTTCTAAATCAAATTTATAAAATAAATTTATGTAAATTCGAATCAATAAAATAAATTTATTTACGGATCCTGATTTTTGTATCAATCAGTCAGCTCTGATACCAATTGTTAGGTCCCGAATTATCGTAGAAGGGGGGGTTGAATACGATAATCACTAAATTACAAATTCTTTCGAATCTTTAGCGAATATAGATTTAGTGCTCGGTTAGTGGTTCCGTGTTCTTGAGGTGAATAGTGTTTGTGAATATAAAATGGGGAACACAAGATATTCGGGGAAATATATATTCGTATATAAATCCGCGAGGGGTGTTGCTACACTCCGGTAAATAAATTAACCGGCTACAATCTAAGAACAACAAAGTTCCTAGTTTCTACAAAGATTTACAAATCAAATTCTATACAATGTTCTAGCTTTTGTTTGTCTAAGGATTTAATTATCGGGTAACGATTATAATGTCCCTATGATTATACAAGAATTAAATCAGACATTATAACATTACTCCGGTGAGAAGTTAAAAGGATATACAAAAAACTTGAGTTTCTCTGTAAATCTTCGCTGCTATTTTTCACCTCTCTTGGGAGAGCAGATGAACAGAAAATTAATCCAATAGCTTGAATGCTTCTGCTGCTGAGTGGAGTCTTTATATTCAATTCAAATATATGGGTAAATATTGACCAAACAAAATAATTGAATGAATCAATAAAGTAGTGACTGAGGTTGAGGAGTGCTATGTGGCGACCGAGTTTAGCTTCTCTATGGCGACCAAGGTAATTCATTTGCCTTAGTTTTATTTGTGTGTTATTCTGTGGCGACCAAGGAGGTACAAGAGGGAGCTTTACTTAGTTTATTTAGTTGAACAGGTGACTGGCGACTCATAGTACATGAGTAGTAGTGTTGCTCTGTGGCGACCAACTACTACTAGCTACTCATTTAACCAAAATCAAGAAACAAGTCCTTGGTTCCTTTGATTCATTTGTTTCCTTTTTGAATTTCCCTTTTTTTGTTTCTTTTTCTTTTTTTGTATTTTTTTCTTTTTCTTTATCTTGTTTTTCTTTTTCTCCTTTTTTCTTTTTCTTTTCGTTTTCCTCTTTTTCTCTTTTTTTGTTCTTTTTATTTTCTTTTTCTTTTTCTTTTCCTTTTTTTGTTTTTCATTTTTATATTTTGTTTTTCTTTTTGTATTTTCCTTTTAAGTTTAAATTGTAACTAAATTTAATTTATAAAATAAACTTAAATATAACTTATATAAATAAACTAATTTAGATATATAAAATAAACTTAATTAAAGTTTATAAAATAAATCATTTTAAGTTTATTAAATAAAATATATTAAAGTCCACTAAATAAATTTATTTAATTTAACAATTAAACTTTGAGCTTCGCCAATCCCTCTAGTTGTTTAGTTGTATCCCCTACGCACCTCTTCTCGTACTTTAACAGTTAAACGTTCAATCCAAGTATGTTCGTCAACTTAACAATTCTTCTAAAAATAATACCCAGATTCCTTTCACGAGCTGTTGACGCCTAGTGCAACTAGTCTGGTTCACAGACGACTAACCCCGATTCAGGTCTTCATATTATAGCCTTGATTACATTGTTAAGCTTGCCTCAACTTTATTGCTTCGTACACTGACTGTCAACAAACAAATGTACTTTTACTGGAATCCTTTCTAGTACTGTAGACAACGTCTTCATTGCTACTACAATCTTGAATACTTCATTCACTGTTCTTCACCGACGCTTGAACATCTAAATGAACTCATGTTAGAGTATAGCTTCAAGACTACAATTGTCTTCTTTAACCTCTGTCTATACCATATCTTCAATTCTTCAGATTTCTATGCTTCATACACTGTCTATCTTCAATCAATGCCAATACATTGAAATCTTCTGGTAACACTTATACACTGAATCTTCATCATTTCTGAAACCCTGAAAGTCTTTAACCTTTATTTTTCACTGAGGCGTGAACATATTAATGAACTTCTTTCAGTGACCTGTAAACAGACTTCAGGCCTTCTTCTAATCTTTTGATTCTTTGTATTTTCCTTGTCTTCATTCTTCTTGATTTCTTGTGTAGACGTAGTATTATTAACCCATCCTGTTCTAGTGTTGTTATCGTGTTGAGTTATCATGTAACTGTTCATACGGCTACGCAGTCTCACCAACAGCCATCCTTATTTCTTCTTTCATACATTAGAACTTGATCTAGTGTAGGTGTAGACTCATTACAAGATACATTGGGGAGAATGCTCTTTTTAATAGAAATACCTTGTTGAGAGGATGTCTCTAGAATCTATTTTGACCCCATTTTTACAACTGCATCCTTTTGGGAAGATAAAGAAGTGGTTTGAGTGGTCAACTCAGTTTTCTTAGCCTTCCTTGGCTTTCTGACCAAAGGTGACTCAATTGGTGTTTGTTCCCCACCACTCTCATTTAGTATAGTAGGGGTTGCCTCCTTTCTCTTCTTTTTATTCATTTCACCCTTTTGAGAGGATGAAGTGGTTGGTTTCCTAGCTGTTATTGGTTTTGAAGAATTGGTCTCAGCTTAGGAAGGCCCCTGTTGGTTTTCCTGTATTTGTACTTCTACAGGTTCAGGGACCATAGCTGTACTAGGTTAAGCATTTGATCTCATGTCAGGCATAGGGTAAGGATAAGTCTTAAACCTCTCCATTATGAATGAAGTGATTTTCAGACTTACAGTTACCTTGTTCTTTGTAGTAAATGAACCAAATATAATTTTGGACACTTGCTTACAATTTCCTATTTTAGTGTTGTCTATACCATTCAGCTGATGTATGCCTGATACTATATGATTTAAAGTAGACATGATAAATCTAGGAAATAAGATTTCCTTACCTCTAGCAGATTGGGGCATAGTTAGCCTGGTTGCAAGTTCTTCCAGGATAAATAGACCAACATTCAAGTGTCTGTTGTGGGCTATTGAGAACACCAGCTTCTGCACCACACTTGAGATTTTGTCATATCCTATCTTCCTGTATGTGAAGGCCCTTACTATAGAATCAAACACAAATGACCACTCATTCCTTAGATTTGTTCTGTTCAAGCTTGCCAGGTTGATTCCTCCAGCATAGTTGATAAAATCCATGAACTAAGCTAGTTCATCCTTTGTTGGCACCTCCACTAGATTTGCAGTTTGAAGACCCAAAGCTGCATTCACATCTTGCTCATTGAACTCTATTTGTTGGCCTCCATTTGAGCAAGTTACCACCAAGGACACATAATTCTCATTCATAACCGTTCTCACCACAACTGTTGTCCAGAATTCATGCAGAACATCCAAGTATAGGACTGGGTTAGTAGTTAAAGCACCTGTAAGATATGATTCAGAAAAAAATTTCATAAACCCCTTGAAACTGTCAAGGGCTTGGTTAGCATCAGTGAAAGCAAGATAGTTGGTACCTTGTTTTGGGATTTAAGCTCAAATAATATTGAGTGCCATTATTGTTGAGTAAGAGTGAATGGGTAAGAAAAATTAGTGAGAAAGGATTTAAAACGAGAGAGAAATCGAGATGTCTGAGTATTTATAGTAAAAGCAAATGACTTATCGAGGACTCAAAATAGACGTTTGGAGTATACTTATCGAGAAGTCATTTTTAAAAGGAATTACATATCAAGAAGTCATTTTAATTTACTTTGTTAGAGAACTAAAATTAACTTATCGAGATGTTAAATAAATACTCAGTTTGTCCTAAAAATGGACTGAATTGTTTCTAATTTATTTGAATAAATCCAATAAATATAGAATTAATTTATCAAGAACAATTTAACAAAATAATTTATTGAATTTAAATTATTTCAGTTCTGAGTTATTTATAAGTCTAGATATACTTGTAGTGAACTCTGTGAATTAACACCCATAGAGAACTCTACAATGACTTATCGAGAAGTCATAATAAAGCTTTTCGAGAAGTCCCTCGAGAAGTCAGAAAAATGACTTGTCGAGAACTCACTCGAGAAGTCTTAAAATGACTTGTCAATAAGTGAATTAGACTTATCGAGAACTCAGTTCTCTATATGCTCTTGATCAATTTGTTTCTGCCTTGTATTTATTTTACTTATTGGAGATGTAAATTAACATTTTGACAGTTTTCTTAGAATTGAAAAATAAATATGCAGAGATTCCTAAAATATTTATAATTCATATTTCAGTTAATTTCCAATTAAATCAAATTAATTTTGATTTACTAGAAATTAATCTACTGCAACACATTAGCTGAGTTCTTGCCTTAGGATGAAGAATTAAACATTCCAATTTCACCTACAAGTCTAGTTAAAGTTGTTTCATCCAAAGTTTTAGTAAAATTGTCAGCTAATTATTTTTCTGTTGGAATAAAAATGAGCTCAATGGTGCCATCTGCAGCATGTTCTCTAATAAAATGGTACCGTACATCAATGTGCTTTGTTCTAGAATGATTACTGGATTAGCCACAATAGATATAGTACTAATACTGTCACACATAATTGGGATTTTGTGTAACACTAGGCCATAGTCCATTAGCTGATTTCTAATCTAAAGCACTTGAGCACATCAACTTCCAGCAGCTATGTATTTTGCTTTAGCTATGAAAGTTGGCACAAATTGTTATTTCTTGCTATACCAGGATACAAGTCTTTGTCCAAGAAACTAATAGCTTCCACTAGTACTCTTTTTGTCAACCCTGTATCCAGCAAAATATGCATCTGTATATCCAACAGCTTCAAAACCAGTTCCCTCGGGTACCATAATCCCAAGTTTGGAGTTCCCTTCAAGTATCTGAAAATCCTCTTCACATCCATCAAATGTGATTCTTTTGGATTGTATTGAAATCTTGCACATAGATATATTGCAAACATGATATCTGGTCTACTTGCAGTTAAGTAAAGCAATGATCCAATCATTCCTCTATAGCTTGAAATATCCTCACTCTTGCCCTTTTTATCTTCATCCAACTTTGTTGCTGTAGACAAAGGTGTAGATGTAGGTGAACAATCAGTCATACCAAACTTTTTCAATAAATCTTTGACATACTTAGTTTGGCTGATGAAGATTCCATCACTTCTTTGACTGACTTGAAGTCCAAGAAAGTAACTCAATTCCCCCACCATACTCATTTCATATTCACTCTGCATAAGCTTAGAGAATCTTTGGCACAACTTTTCATTAGTAGAACCAAAGATAATATCATCCACATAGATCTGTACTAGGATCATATCATCACCATACTTCTTGTAGAAGAGAGTCTTGTCTATGGTACCTCTATTAAAACCATGTTTAATTAAGAATTCGGACAGTATATCATACCAAGCTCTAGGTGCCTGCTTTAGTCCATATAGAGCCTTGAGTAGCTTGTACACAAAGCCTGGAAATTCTGGATCTTCAAAACTAGGTGGCTGTTGCACATAAACTTCTTCTTCTAACTCACCATTTAGGAAGACACTCTTGACATCCATTTGATACACTTTAAAATTTGAATGTGCAGCAAATGCTAAAAAAATCCTTATTTCTTCAAGTCTTGCAACTAGAGCAAAAGTTTCATCATAATCAATTCCTTCTTCCTGTGAATAGCCTTTTGCAACCAACCTTGCCTTGTTTCTGGTAATTGTACCATTTTCATCCATCTTGTTCCTGAACACCCATTTTGTTCCAATTACACATTTGTTCCAATTACACTTTTGTTCTTTGGTGCAGGAACTAACTCCCAAACTTTGTTTCTTTCCAACTGATTAAGCTCTTCTTGCATGACAGATATCCAATCAGGATCCATTAGAGCTTCTTCAGTTTTCTTGGGCTCTACTTGAGACAGAAAGCATACATGTAGGCACTCATTAGAAATTGTACTTCTAGTCCTTACACCAGTATTGGGATCACCAATTATTGCATTGGGATTGTGACTCATGTCCCATTTTCTGGTGTGAGTTTGTTGACTGATGCCTTCATCATTTTCTTCATTATTGGTATGACTAGTAGATTCTTCTTCTCTTTCTCCCCTTGAGTTTGTGCTATCCAACTCAGGTGTGTGAGATGAGCTTCTATTTTCATGATTTTCCTGTTCAGTAGTCTCTTCATTTATCATCTGTTGTGCATTGACTTCAACCACTTCATCAGAATCACTGTCAATGTTGAGATTTTCAAATTCAAGGGCTCCAGCTTCATTATCATCAAGGAATTCCAAGCATGAACACTTGTCATTATCAAAAGTCACATATATGCTCTTCATGATCTTCTTTTGATCAATTACATAGACCTTGTAGGCAGTTCTCTCCAATGAATATCCCTAGAAAAATTACTTCAAAAACCTTTGTTTGCAAAATGGCTAACACTGCGAAGATTTACTTCAAGACCAGCTACTAATGCTACATCATCAATGACAACATGACTAGAAATAATCTTGCCATATCCCATTGTGAATCCTTTGTTGTTGTCTCCAAAGGTCACCAAAGGGCCAACCTTCTCCTCAAATTGTGATAGCAGGGCTTTATCACCTGTCATATGCCTGGAGCATCCACTGTTTATAATCCATATGACCTTCTTCATTTTGCCCTGCACACAATACATTTAAGTGTGTTTAGCAACCTAAGCAGTGTTGGGTACTTTCTTCTTATTAACTGATTTAACAGAAGTAGAGTTAGAAGTCTCAGAAAGAATAGCATTCATATATGTTTGTGCATTTTCCCTTGCAGTTGTAGATCCAATACTGACTTCTTTGAGATCAACTCTCAGCTTGTGGCAACTTTTCATTACTTTTAAGTTACAGGGAATGCACTCAAACTTATCACAAAATGAATAGGGATCATTTTCCTTGGCTTCATTATACTTGCAGGCTCCTTCAACTGGCTTGCTAACAACCTTTTTATAAAGGTAAGTTAGGTGATTTACAGAGCCACAATTTTCACATTTCTTCCTTGGAGCATCTGCAATATAAGAAAAAATATTGCTTTTGTTTATCCCAATCTTTCCATTTCTATTCTTCTTCTTCTTTCTTGCATCTCCAGTTTTCATTTCCTTGACAAGTGTCTTGTAATCTTGGTTGACTATGGGCTTCTTTTCAGCTTTGAAAGTTAGAGTTCTGCATTCTTCTTCTTATTGTCTTCATCAGCAATTTCTTGCTTTATGATCAACTCTTCTTCATTGAAATCTACTTCACATGCTTTGAACATAGGTGAACCAACCTTTTTCAGCATTGCTGGAACATCTTCATTTTCATTTGCTTTCCCTTTTTCACCTACAGTTTTCTTCTTGTTGTTCAAGGCATCATAATCAAGACCAATAGCAATATTAGCACATGGCTTGTTCTTCTCATGGTATTGTCCAACCAACTCAAATGCATTCCTGAAAGATTTTAACTTGACTTCATTCTTTTCAAGTTTCTCTTTTAACACTGCTTCAATCTCATTTGCACACTTGAGCTTGTTATTCAGATATGCATTTCCTTGCTTCACAGCTTCGAGCTCTACCAGCAACAACTCAGTTTCTTGTTTCTCATTTTCAAGCTTCTCATTTAACTTTGTCAATCTTCTAACTTCTTCATTAGCAACAACCATACTTGTATGAATGTGAAACAATTATGTGCTCATCTTTTCATTAGTTTCCTTATATTGACTCACATTTAAATCAATGGTGGTAAGAGTTGGTACCTATGTTTTTGATGAGGATGACTCTCCTTGCTCCAAGGTCGTAAATGCATAATTTCCAACTTCCTCATCTTCATCATTATCAGAATCATCTCAACTATTTCCCTTTGCAATATAGGCGTTGCTTTGTTATTTCTTCAGAAGAGCTTCATACTTTGCTTCCAGTTTAAGATAAGCTTTGTATTTCTTTACTTTCTTGGGTTTCCTGCATTCTGTAGCAAAATGGCCTAGTTCATCACAATTATAGCATCTTATCTTTGATCTGTCAATAGATCCAGTTTTGTAGCCATTTTTGCTATCAGGTGTGTACTTCCCTTTTCTTTTCCAGCTGCTATCTTTGTTGAATGATTGTCCTTTTCCCTCGAAAAATCTTGGCTTCTTTACTCTAATGTTAGAGAACTTTCTTTCCAGATAGGCCATTGATTGATCTAGCTCATCAAGTTCATCCAGGGTGTAGAACTCATCTTCCTCCAGTTCTAGTATAACTTGCTCCTATGAATCATTGTTTTTTTGCTCACTTATTGAGGCACTTGGAGTCTGGAGTCTTGGCTCATTATTAGAGATTTGGCTTTCATTAACAATTAGAGCACTTGAACCATCTACAACATGCCCTTGACCAGCTCTTAATGATTTCCTTTGAATCATTTCCAATTCATATATTTTTACGATTCCATATAGAACTTCCAGATTCAACCTGCTCAAGTCTCTCCCTTCTCTGATTGCTGAGATTTTCTGTTCCAAATGATCAGGGAGTGTGAGCAAAAACTTTAAGTTAACTTCTTCAGCTTCATAGTATTTGTCATGGAGCTGTAAGTCATTTATCAGCTTGTTAAACCTTTCCAACACATCAATTATACTTTCATTTGGCTTGGCCATGAATCCCTCATATTGTGAAATTAGTATCCTTCTTTGATTAGATCTAACTTCCTCAGTTCCTTCGCAGAGTATTTCAATCTTTTCCCAGATTTGCTTGGCAGTGTCACAGTTGACAATGTTATTGTACATTACATTGTCAAGTGACTCTATCAAGATCAGCTGTAAGCCACTATCTAGGGAAACTTTTTCTTTCTCAGGCTCAGTGTATTCAGAAGGATCTTTAGGAGCATAATGAGCTGGAATGACCATGTCTCCATCTGTAGATTCCTCAACTCTTACTATAGGAGTGAAAAGCCCATTCTTGAGGATCTGAATGTATAATGGATTGGCCATCCTGATAAACAACAAAATTTTCTTCTTCCATAGAGTGTAGTTAGTCTTATCAAAAGTAGGAATTTTGATGCTACTGATTTTCTGTGTGTTCATTCTTCCAAGATCTTGAATCTGTTTACTTTCAGATTTTGCTCTAATACCACTTGTTCGGTAATGAATCACACACAGAGGGGGGGGGGTGAATGTGTTTTTGTGTTTTTCTGCTTTTTTGAAGTGTTTATGGTGATGAACAAAGTAAATTAAAACCTTGTAGTGAAATGTGTTAGTACTGAAATCAAACAGATAGAAATAGTGAACACGGATCTTTCAAAACTCACTTAATTTTATATTAAAATTAAGAATGTCTTGCTACAAAATTTCTAGGCTCTTTGTTGATAAAGAGCTTAGCTTCTTCCTTGAGAGAATACAAGATTTTTTATCTAAATTATTACTTCTAAAACAAAGCATCCAGTGTTTACTTTATATAACAGTAAATGCTGGTTTTTACACAACATGTACTAAGTCCTATTTTTGGATAACCAACTCTTTCTATTTCTAGCTTAGCGTATCTTTGCTAATATTGCACGTCTGTGACTTTACTTTTCCAGTTAATCTTGGCCTTTGATCTTATACTCTTCAAGCTGCTTTTGTAGACTTGTCAATCCAACTGATTGGATTGTTTGTTGATTGATAATCTTGAATTTTTAATTGATCTACACTTTGTACTTAGAGTTTTATCTCGAGATCTCCAGTTTGGTATATAGAGAACTTGACATCTCGATAAGTATATTGGCTTATCGAGATCTCTCATCACTCTATATTTGTTTTGACTTATCGAAGTCTCTGAGTTCTCTTTAAGAGAATTTGGCTTGTCGAGATCTCTAAATTTTTGCATGTAGAAATGACTTATCGATATCTCCAATCTTCATGTCTTCAATTTGGTTTGTCGATATCTCTGAGTTCTCTAGTGTAGAAATGACTTGTCGATATCTCAGAGATCTCTAGTGATATTTGACTTATTGATATCTCTGAGATCTCTAGTGATAATTTGACTTGTCAATATCTCTAATCTTCATGTCTTCAATTTGGCTTGTCAATATCTCTGAGACTTCTCAATAAGCTTTTCTTGACTTCTCGATAAGTCATTTTGGAGTTCTCGAATGACTTCTCTATAACACTTAATATGTGACGTGTAGACTTCCTGACTTAGAATGTTTTTCACAAAACAGATTTATATAACTCCAAGCTTTTTCATACTTTCTCTGAGGCATGATCTTCATGATCTTCTTCCAGAGCTTATTCTTAGTATTGAGACTGTTTACAGAAAAATACTCTAGTCCAGTCTATTTGCATTTTTACAGACTTAAATGTTACAATACAAAATACAAACTTAGATTACCATACAACTTACTTAGGGTTGACAATTTGACTTAGTCTTGTTATTGTACATGCATGTCTTGCACAACAACCATCATAATCAAAGACTAAATGTTAAAATTGGTATCGTAAACCAACTTTCTTTATGGGGTCATTGTAAATGAAATAGTTTGATTAAAAAAATTACTTTACATGAACTAATGAACACCTATCTTGATTAACAAATGTCAGTATCATGAACAAAGCATTGTAAGAGTTATTAATCGAGCAAAAATGCCAAAGTGTAAATGGACGTAGCCAGTGACGGAATCAGGATTGTGAAATAGTCCGGAATTAAATGAATTTTCCCTTTAGTTGGGGCCCAACAAAAAAAATTTACTAAATTTTGACTAAAAACTATGATTAGAAAAAACACTATTAATATTTTTATTGGTCGGGACTTCAGCCTAAATTGCCACCCCAAAAATTTTGTCCTGAATGAACCTGTCCCGGATGAAGCACATGTTCGGAACGTCATGAAAACAAAAAGAATAAAAGAGATTCGGCATGCAGAGATCGTTGTTTAGAAGGAAAATAAAAGATGAACGTAACGATGAGAAAGCTGCAAACTGGACCATCATATCTTAATGTCAATATGCGTCTCTATAAATTATTACAATCACGGTACTCATGCACTAGGTAGATTAATTGACCAAGTAGTAGATGTTAGAACAGGGCATAAAATGAATTCTGCATATATAGATTGACCCCCTTAGTTTGTAGGTATGCGGTATGTTCACGCATCTGCCTTCCTACTAGAACAATATTCCACATCCTGTATACATGTTGTGTGGGCAGTGTTTTATATGACGGAAATCGAAATTAGTCGGTAAAGACATCACGTAGTGATTAATCGGGTAATCGGTAATGCATGTAATTAAACCTTGACGTTTCGGCTGTTCCTATTAATCAAATGTATAATCATAATGATCTACCAGGTGACTAGCCCCGCCTTTCTTTCAGTGTCATTTAAGAGAGACTTAATTTGTCAATGTTCATTTCAAGCATCATATTAATGATACATTTAGTAATATTCTCACGAAAAATCTAATAAAGAATATGTTTCTAGTGATTCGAAAATGTATAAGATGCAAAATTTCATCTCATTATTTATTAAATATGTTCACAAATTTTAGCCACTACAAGAGAAAAGGCCAATTGTTACAGATTTTTATTAACTTTTTGTCGCAAGTTTATTTTAGGACGGAATATCAACAGATGGTCCCAAGCTAAATTTTGACCGACAATTTCCGTCGCAAGTGTAATATTTTATTAATATATTTACCGCTGAAGTAATAATTTAATATTACAGTCTCCCTCAATTAAATTGGCACTATTTTTCGTTACCGCTAAGAAAGCTTACGACAGAAAAAAACAAATTCCGTCATAAATTGTAATATGCGACATGAACTCTTGTTTGTCGTAAACTACTTTGCGATGGTAGTAGCGTCGTAAATTATATTATGACTGATATAATTAATTTATGTCGTAAGTATAACTCTGTGACAGAATTAGTCGCATATTTACCTGCCACATTTAATATCCAACGGTCGACACTTAATATTCTGACTCCGAAAAAATTATTTTAATCTAACTTGAGGCGGAATCAAAATTCTGTCACAAAGTAAGTCAGTTTATTCAAAAAAAGAGATGGCAGCCTTTCATTTCTTTTACTCAGCTCCTAACTCACACACTCACCTCCATTTTTTTACCTTTTTGGACCTCAAAAAATTCACCAAGTATATCATTCAACTTCATTCTCTTGCATCAATGTAAGTATTTACTTTAATTAAATGTTTGTTTAAAGTAGTCTTTTTTTATTACACCTTTTATTTTTATTTTCTCAACATTTAGTCTATTTGTATGCATATGATTGATGCTATGTTATATGTATATTTGTAGATGTCTTCTAATCGTAGTTGGATTCAGCATGATAATCAAAGACTAAATGTTAAAATTGGCATCGTAGACTAACTTTCTTTATGGGGTCATTGTAAATGAAATAGTTTGATTAAAAAAATTACTTTACATGAATTGATGAGCATCTATCTTGATTATCAATGTCAGTATCATGAACAAAGCATTGCAAGAGTTATTAATTAAGAAAAACTGCCAAAGTGCAAATGGATGTAGCTAGTGACAGAATCAGGATTGTGAAATAGTTGAGAATTAAATGAGTTTTCCTTATTTTGATGTTAGTCGGGGCCTAACAAAAAATCTACTAAATTTTGATTAAAAATTATGATTAGAAAAAATACTATTAATTTTTTTATTGGTCGGGACTTCGGCCTAAATTGCCACCCCAAAAATTTCATCCTGAATGAACCTGTCCCAGATGAAGCACAAGTTCGGAGCGTCATAAAAATAAAAAGAATAAAAGAGATTTTACATGTAGAGACCGTGTTTAGACGAATAAAAGATGAAGGTAACGATGAGAAAGCTGCAAACTGGACCATCATATCTTAATGTCAATCTGCATCTCGATAAATTATTACAATCACGGTACTCATGCACTAGCAAGATCCATGAACCCAGTATTAGAAGTTAGAACAAGGCAGAAAATGAATTATGCATATATAGATTGACCCCCTTGGTTTGTAAGTATGCAGTATGTCCACGCCTTTGCCTTCCTACTGGACCAATATTCCACATCCTATATACATGTTGCGTGGGGAGTGTTTTATAAGACGGAAATTGAAATTAGTCGGTAAAGACATCACGTAGTGGTTAATCGGGTAATCAATAATGCATGTAATTTAACCTTGACGTTTCGGCTGTTCTTATCAATCAAATGTATTATCAGAATGATCGGCCAAGTGACTAGCCCCGCCTTTCTTTCGGTGTCACTTAAGAGAGACTTAGTTTGTCAATGTTCATTTCAAGCATCAGATTAATGATACGATTAGTAATACTCTCGAGAAAAATCCAAGAACGAATATGTCTCCGGTGATTCAAAAATGTATAAGTGCATAATTTCATCTCATTATTTATTAAATATGTTCACAAGAGGAAAGGATAACTACTACAGATTTTTATTAACTTCATGTCGCAAGTTTATTTTATGACGAAATATTAACAGATGGTCACAAGCTAAATTGTGACCGATGATTTCCGTCGCAAGTTTAATATTTTATAAATATACCCATCCGAATTAATAATTTAATATTATAGTTTTCCTCCATTAATATTGGCGCTATTTTTCCTTCCCGCTAAGAAAGCTTGCGACAAAAAAAAACAAATTCCGTCATAAACTGTAATGTGTGACAGAAACTCTTGTTTGTCGTAAACTACTTTGCGACGGTAGTAGCGTGGTAAATTATATTACGACTGATATAATTAAATTATTCCGTAAGTATAACTCTGTGACAGAATTAGTCGCATATTTACCTGCCACATATAATATCCAACGACCGACACTTAATATTCTGACTCGGAAAATATTATTTTAATCTAACTTGCAACAAAATCAAAATTTTGTCGCAAAGTCAGTTTATTCAAAAAAAGAGACTGTAGCCTTTCATTTCTTTTACTCAGCTCCTAACTCACACACTCACCTCCATTTTTTTACCTTTTTGGACCTTAAAAAATTCCCCAAGTATATCATTCAACTTCATTCTCATGCATCAATGTAAGTATTTACTTTAATTACATGTTTGTTTAATTTAGTCACTTTTTATTACATCTTTTATTTTTATTTTCTCAACATTTAGTCTATTTGTATGCATATAATTGATGCCATGTTATATATATATTTGTAGATGTCTTCCAATCGTAGTTGGATTCACCATCATAATCAAAGAGGTAAAAAAGGTCTTAGTCAATATTTTCTATATAAAATTGAAGAATTTATTAGTTTTGCGGAGTGTAATTGAAGAGGATAAACGGATTAGATGCCCATGTTGTAATTGTCATAATTTTACTTTGAAAAGTGTTGATGAAGTTAGATTGGATATTGTGTTAAATGGGTTTCTTCAAAATTACACATATTGAAATTATCACGAGGAAGGTAATGAAGTTTTGTATTTTAGCAAAGATGATGAAGATTGGCATTCTAGCGACTCAAGTGATGAAATTGATGAGCATAATGATGTATTTGATCCTTACAAGATATAAAAGGATACGGGTGGATTTGGTGATGGGAACGACATAAATTCGGAACATGAATCTCTGAGATTTCGTGGTTTGAACAATGATGCGAGGGTGCCATTATATCCTTGGAACACCAAGCATACAAAGTTATCTTTTATGAGCGAATTGTTACATTTTAAAAGTTCTCATGGATGTAGTAAAAGGGGATTCAATGAGATTTTAGGTCTTGTTGTGCAAGACATGCCTGTACTTTAACAAGACGAAGTCAAATTGACAACCCTAAGTAAGTTGTATTGTAATCTTAGTTTGTATTTGTACTTGTAACATTTAAAGTCTGTAAAAATGTAAAAGAGCAGACTGGAGTCTTTTTGTTTGAACATCATCAAGCCTAAGGATTCCATCTGGAAGAAGATGAAGAAGATCATGCCTCAAAAAAATTATGAAGAAGCTTGGAGTTGAATAAATCTATTTGGATAAAAATATTCTAAGTCAAGATCTCTATAAGTCACAGATTTAGTGTTATAGAGAAGTCACTAGAGAACTCCAAATGACTTATCGAGTAGTCAGAAAAGCTTATAGAGAACTCACAGAGATATCGACAAGTCAAATTGAAGACATGAAGATTGGAGATATCGATAAGTTATTTCTTCACTAGAGAACTCAGAGTTATCGACAAGTCAACATTCATTAGAGAACTCAGAGTTATCGACAAGTCAACATTCATTAGAGAACTCTGAGTTATCGATAAGTCAAATTCCACTAGAGAATTCAGAGATATCGATAAGCCAAAATTCACTAGAGAACTCTGAGTTATCAACAAGTTAAATTTGACTAGAGAACTCTGAGTTATCAATAAGTCAATAAGCCACTAGAGAACTCAGAGATATCGATAAGTCAAAGTAAAGATATGAAGACTAGAGACCTCTACAAGTCAAATTTACTATGGAGTACTAGAGATGTCGATAAGCCAATATAGTTATCGAGATGTCAAGTTCTCTATAGACTAAATGGAGATCTCGAGGCAAAATCTCAAAGTATAATTTGCAGACCAATTCAATATCCAAGATTTATAATCAACAAACAATCCAAACAGCTTGATTGACAAGTCTACAAAAAGCAGCTTGAAGGATGTGCAAGATCAATGGTGAAGATTAACTGACAAAGGAAGATCAAAGTAAACACATGATGCTAAGATATGCTGATCCAGAAATAGAAGATACACTTTTCTTAAAATAGAAATGACAAGTGACAGTTTACTAAAGTTAATAGAATGTCTTATTGTATATTATGTAAACCAGTTGTTAACTAAATTATAAAGTTAACACTGGTCTTTTAGTCAGATGTAACAATTTAGATAGAAAATCTTGTAACACTCTCAAGAAAAAGCTAAGCTCTTTATCAACAAAGAGCCTAGAAATTTTGTAGAAAAACATTCTTAATTTTAATATAAAATTAAGTGAGTTTTGAAAGATCTGTGTTCTTTATTATTGCATGTTTATTTCTGCAGTAACACATTTCACTATAAGATTTAATTTACTTTGTTCAACCATAAAAAGCTCAAGAAAAGCAGAAAAACAAAAAAACACATTCACCCCCTCTGTGTGTTATTCATTTCCCAACAAGTGGTATCAGAGCAAAATCTGAAAGTAAACGAATTCAAGATCTTGGAAGAATGAATACACAGAAAATCAGTAGCATCAAAATTCCTACATTTGACAAAGCTAACTACACTCTTTGGAAAAAGAAAATATTGTTGTTTATCAGGATGGCCAATCCACTCTACATTCAGATTCTAAAAAATGCACCCTTCATTCCTATGGTTAGAGTTGAGGAATCTACAGATGGAGACATGGTCATTCCAGCTCATTATGCTCCAAAAGATTCTTCTGAGTACACTGAACCTGAAAAGGAGAAAGTTTTCCTGGATAGTGGCATGTAATTAATATTAATAGAGTTACTTGACAATGTGATGTACAACAACATTGTCAACTGTGACACTGCCAAGCAAATCTTGGAAAAGATTGAAATACTCTGTGAAAGAACTGAGGAAGTTAGATCTAATCAAAGAAGGATACTATTAGTCCCTTAACAATATAGCAAGAATTACAAAAGGGGGGTTGAATGGAATTCTTGAACCTTTTTCTTAAAATAAAAATGTCTGAACTCGAATATAAATATAAGTGTGTTGATTAACACAATGCGGAATAAAAACTTAAGTGAATCCAAACACAAGTAATTAAAAACAAGAGTCTTTAAAAACTTTCTGGTGGATTTAAACAATTCCACCAGAGATATATATTATATCGAGAGAACTCTGTATGCAAGAATGCTCACAGCTTCTTACAAATATGAACTACTGAGAATACAGAGAAATGCTAATAATTCTGCTTACAAATGTTTCTCACTTTTTGTATCTCAGATCTTCGTTTTTATTTGCTACTTCTTGGTTTATATATTACCAAGATTACAAAGTCAAAAGACAGGATCATTATAAAAACTATCGGGTCTAATGCTTTGTTACTTTGTTCTCTATTACCCAGTTAATAGGCTTCCTCATTCCATTTGCATACACTTCGACGCATGTGACCAGTTGTCACTGTCAACTGATATTTGAGTTCTTTATCCATTGAGTACATGATTATCCGTCGACTTTATGATCATCCGTTGATGGCTTCATTGATCATCCGTCGACTGCTATATTAAACATCCGTTGATAGCTATTTGATCATCCGTCGATGGCTTTGTTAATCATCCGTCGGTAGCTATTTTGGCACTTGACTTCAATTCATTTATGCAGAATTACCAGACATCATCCATGTACAATTAATCAACCTATTCTGCATATCTAGTTAAAGTCAATATGACTTATATACTACTACAGAATGTATACAAAGGTGTATGCAGAAATGTGCTACAGACTCATTATTACATAAGCTACTCACTCGATGGATAATAAGTTATCATCCGTCGAGACTATAATGATTTATCCGTCGGGACTATAATCCTTATCCGTCGAGTGCTACATTATTTCACCAAGTAAAATCTACTTAGGCATTTTGTTTATGTAATCATCAAGTACACAACATACGCACAACAATCTTCCCCAATTTATGTCTACTGGAATTGTTGCCATAAATTAAGAGATACTTGATGATAACAAAACACCCTAAACATACAGCTTTAAAGAAAAGTAGATAGTACTGAAAAGTGCTTCAATTAATCAAAATGTATAAAGTTTAGCTCACAGTCATTTTCAAGATGCTCCTCTAGCCTGGGCATATTTTTCTAGTTTCTTGAAGGTCTGGATCTTCTTCCAAGCTTTCTGTTGTTTTCATCAATCTGATTTTGGAGCTGCCTGTGGAATTCCAGTTCATCAGATTCTGAGAGATTTAGCTTTTCTTGTATTTCCAAGAGAGTCGCATTGCTGGAGATGCTCAATTGGTCTTCAAATCTGAAGAATCTTCTCACCCCTTTGTCATCTATGAACTCCATCAGCCAGTAGGGCCTTAGATGCACTCTTCTCCCTGTGTATGGGATGATAAGAGTCTTTGGGAGTGCATCTTTAGCTCTAACACTCCTTAGTTCTTCAATCTTCTTCAATACTAGTCTTCTTACAGTGATATTGAACCCAAAATTCTTCTTTAATGATGAATAAACTTTAATCAGTATAGCTTGGCTCTCTTGAAGAATCCTGTGAAGTGGCCACTGAATCTCCTTTCCTCCTTTGTACTTCAACACTAACCTTTCAGGTAGGTTCCTGTATGCATCAATACTTCTTACTTCATCTAGTTCATCCAGATAGAGGTTTAGATCAGAAAATTCTTTGATGTCACACAAGTACAAGTAGTCTCCCTTATTGACTTTGGGCTGAGCTTTAACTACAGACTTGGATTTTAGAGGTGACAGCTTCACTTTCTTGACAGCTCTTGACTTTTTCCGTTTTGGCTTGCTAAGGATTGGTAGATTGAAGTCTGGAATTGGTATGTTCTCCCATTCTAAGGCTCATCCTTGGGCACAATAGGTTCACCATGAATATTCCTGTAGGGATCCACCACCCTTATATCTTCAAATGCCACAAAGGGTTTTGATGCTTGAGTTGTGGCTGGTGTGGATTCCTTAGGAAATTGATCTTCCAATTCCTTGTCAACAATTTCCAGTTTCCTTCTAGTTCTTTTAGCCAATTGCTTCTTTCTTGCAGATTTCTGTTCTTCAACTTGCTTCCTTGATTCAGTTGCTTCAGATGGTTGAGAGGAAATTTGTTGTGATGAATTTACAGCATGTAGCTTGGCCAAGATAGCAATCTGCTCTCTCTTTTGTGTAGCCTTTTTAGCATCTAGAGCAGCCTGCTTCTTCTCCTGCTTCAATCTAGCTTTTTCTTCTCTCTTTGCTTGAGCAAATTGAGGGTGTCCAGCCACCACACAAATTTCTTTCCCATTTCTGAAAATCTTAGCAATCCTCCTTTTTGAAACTGAATCAGCTGGATCTTTATAGAAGACAATTGATCTTGATAAAAGCTTCTTCTCATCAGGCTTGGGTGTCTCATATACAGTGTCCAAGGGGTTCTTCAAGGATGATTTTGAGTAGTTTGCCCTTGGTTTAAGAATCATTTCGCCTTTGGAGACTTGATGCAGGAAGATTGTCCTCTTTCCAGATAGTTCATGCTCATCTAATTCATACTAATTTGCTTGACTTGAGAGTGATGGATGGCTGACTTAACTGGCTCCTTGACAAGTTCAAAATTTTTCTATATCTCCTCATCAATCTTCTTCCAGTTGACCAAACTCAACTGTTCTTTCTCAGTAAGTTTCAAGTTAGCTGCTACTGCTTGAATCAGATCTATACCATCTGCAACTGGTGGCTTTGAGACATTAATTGAAGGCACAATTACTTTACTGATTTGTATCTGAAGTTTCTCCCCCTCACTTGGTCCTTTCTCCCTCTTTTTGTTATCATCAAGTTGAGGAGTCAAGCCTTGTGCTTTAGCCAGTTGCATTAGAAGACTGGTCTGAGACTGTTGATTTTGAAGAATAGTGGCCACAGAGTTTTTAATTACTTGAACTCTGTCTTCCAATTTGGCCAGCTTCTTTTCAGCATCTGATTCTCTTCTCAGTCTCAGGAGTAGATCGTGCATGGTACCATAGGGCATTATTGAATCCAACTTCTCGGAATTATAGGTCTTCAAGTCAGCTATATCCTTTTTGAGTTCATCCATACTCAGATTCTGTCTTAATTGTTGTAGCTTCATGAGATGTAGAGAATCTAGGTGGGCTTGAAGAATAGCCTTGGTACCAGCATTTGAGGTGTTCTAAATGGCCTTTTGGATAGACATGATTTGTTTGACTAAGGATACATTGAATTGTCCTGGTGTAGACTCCTTTGTCAATGCCCATTCCGGTAGATCTGGAATGGAACTTGGACCTTCATCTCCCCCTAAGTTCATGCTTCCATCAAATGAAATAGAGTCATCATCATTAGAATTTACTCCAAATTCTTCAGATGGCTCACCAGCTGTAGAAGGCATTAAATTAACAGTAGCTTTATCCCTTTATAGAGATTCTGAAGTATGTACTAGATTTAAAGTCTTCTCTGCCTCCTCATTGCCCTGAGCAGCCAACAGTTGATAGGCTGACACAGGATGAGTAAAAGTGTCAACATCCAAGGAAATGTTATCAATTACATCTTTGTAATGTTGCTGAAATTGTCTTTCCTTTTCTGCATCATCCACAATCATTGACTCATGAGCAATGGCTGGATCCACCCTTATATCCTCTGTACCTGCTTTTCTCTCATATTCTCTCTTTTGTTGCATCAGGGTCTCACCCTGGCTCCCCACCCTCACACCCTCACCTTCACCTACTAAGGTGGGACTCCTCTCACTCCCTTTTGCCAATCCTGAAGAAATGGATTGCAGATTTTCACTCATTTCCTCTCCTTTTGCCTGGGAGCAACCCAGCCTCTCACTCAAGACACTCTGCTCTCTCAATCCTAAGAGTGACTGTACAACCACTAAATCTTCTGTACTTGAAATAATTGAATTTTGAAGTTGTGCAGAGATACTCGACGGATGAGTGATATCCATCGAGTGAGTGGTTTTACTATCCGACGGATAACTGCTGTTAGGCTTATCCGTCGGGATACAATCACTACTCGACGGATGAGCAATATCCATCGAGAGAGTAGAAATGAATGAGGTGGGAAGAGAAACTATTGTTGACTCTGTGCTGATTGAAGAAATTTTAGGCACAGATGACACAACAGTTTCTGAAAGAATTGGCAAGTGAGCTAACAAATCAACTAAAAGATGATGCTCACTTGCACTGGATTTTGGATTCCCCAACAGAGTTAAAGAAGGGGAATCAGGAATTGATGTGTTTATCATATCCACATCCAGAGAATTTGTTGGTGAGTATGGTGTTTGAGGTGCTTCTATAACTAGAGATTTTGGCCGTGACTCCATATTTATTGGAGCCACATCAAACTGAACTTGAGAAGGTGCAGTGACTGTGTCTTTAGCACCAGTTTGCACTGTATGTGTATCCTGTACATCCCCAGAGGTTTTAGATTTCTTCTTTCTTGTATAAGTTTGGGGTGAGCTTGTGTCCCTAACCCTCTTGGCCTGTGCTCTTGGTTGAGAGCTTTGTTCAATAACTACATCCTTTTGGGATGATACAGCTAGAAGTGAGCTTGTATCCTTTTTAAGCACTGCAGTTTGTTGGGAAACTGCAGTGTGGCTAGGCTGGGATTCACTTAACTCTCCAACCTTATTCTTGGGGTTTCTTTGATGTTCACCCCTTCCCTCACCTAACTTACCCTCCTTCACACTCCCCTCTTTGGCTTTGGTGGATTTTTCAACTGGCATCTTTTGAGAGATACCAGAAGGGGTTTTCTTTAATTTGGATTTGGAAATAGTAGTAGGTTTGGTAGCTTTGGTAGGCAACTATTTGGTCATTGGCACAGTTGCCATAGCTACTCCTGAACTCAAAGAAATTATGGAGGTTGGAATAGTTGTAGGGATGTATGAACTTACCTCACTTACCTGAGGTGCCTACATTACAGGAAAGTAGAACATTGGCACATCCTTGTGATGATTGGCCCTGTTCAAATCTGCAATGAGCCTTCTCTCTTGAACCCAACAATCCAGTTTGTTGTTAGGGTTCTCAAGCACAATCTCTTCACAGAGGTGGTTATCCAATAACATAAGAAATCTAGCATAGTACACATTCTTACCTCTTTTAGATAACTTACCTAATTTAAAGCCTAACTCAAACAAGACAAGGTCACTGAAATTATAAAATTTATCTGTAACCATCATATATAGCATGTTGAGCATGGAAATATTCACTAAATCAAAATTACTGATCTTTCTTGAGAAAACCTTTGTAACTACATCACACAAGAAACTCCACTCCTTCCTAAGACCCATTCTCCTAATATCACTCAGTTTAGAAGTAGGAAGTGCATAGTGCATGGAATTAAGCATATTTATTATATCAATGTCATTGTGTGGTGAATATCCGTCGAGACATAAGATATTCCAGAAAAGTAATTGATTTTTATTAGCAAATTATGTGTCGACGGATGACCAAACTCGATGGATAAGGGTCATCCGTCGAGATGTAAATTTTGACTTAGCCAAAATTGACTGTAAAATCAATTAAATTTCTGGCTGCATATCAACTTGCAAAATAACGCAGATAGATTTAAGAGTAATTAAGCATACCTAACTCACTTACCAACCTTGAAAAGGTGGATTCATCCAGTGGCTTGGTAAAGATATCTGCAAGTTGCTTCTCACTTGGAACAAAATGAAGCTCCACAGTACCATTCATTACATGTTCCCTTATGAAATGGTACTTGATATCTATGTGCTTTGTCCTTGAATGTTGCACTGGATTTTCAGTGATGGCAATTGCACTTGTATTATCACAGAAAATTGGAATCCTCTCAACTTGCAAACCATAGTCCAGCAATTGATTTCTCATCCATAAAATCCGTGCACAGCAACTGCCAGCAGCAATATATTCAGCTTCAGCTGTAGAAGTAGAAACTGAATTTTGCTTTTTACTAAACCAGGACACAAGCTTGTTTCCTAGAAATTGACAGGTTCCTGTTGTACTCTTTCTATAAATTCTACAACCTGCATAATCTGCATCTGAATAACCAGTTAGATTAAAAACAGAATCTCTAGGGTACCAAATGCCAAGGTTTGGTGTTCCCTTGAGATATCTGAAAATTCTCTTAATAGCTATTAAGTGAGATTCTCTAGGATCAGCCTGAAATCTAGCACATAAACAAGTAGCAAACATTATATCTGGCCTACTAGCTGTTAAGTACAGAAGTGAGCCAACCATGCCTTTATAACTTGAAATATCCACAGACTTTTCAGTAGTGTTTAATTCAAGCTTAGTTGATGTGGCCATGGGAGTTTTTGCAGATGAACAATCCATTAGATCAAACTTCTTTAAAAGATCAAAAATATATTTAGTTTGACTAATATATATTCCATCACTAACTTGCTTAACTTGTAAACCAAGAAAGTAAGTTAGTTCTCCCATCATACTCATTTCATACTTACTTTGCATCAATTTGGCAAAACTTTTTGCAAAGTTTCTCATCTGTAGAGCCAAAAATAATATCATCTACATAAATTTGAACAAGTATACTAGAGCCATTAACATTCCTGAAAAATAAAGTTTTATCTACAGTACCTCTTGTGAAGTGATTTTCCAAAAGGAACTTTGATAAAGTGTCATACTAGGCTCTAGGTGCCTTCAGTCCATAAAGTGCTTTCAAAAGATAATAGACATGTTCTGGAAAATTTGGATCTTCAAAACCAGGAGATTGACTGACATATACTTTTTCCTCCAAATCTCCATTCAGAAAGGCACTTTTAACATCCATTTGATAGACCTTAAAATTGGCATGGGCTGCATAGGCTAAGAAGATTCTGATGGCTTCAAGTCTTGCAACAGGAGCAAATGTTTAATCAAAATCTATTCCTTCTTGTTGACAATAGCCTTTAGCAACCAATCTAGATTTGTTCCTGACAACTATGCCATTTTCATCCATCTTATTTCTGAATACCCACTTGGTGTCTATTGGATTCTTTCCTTTAGGCTTGGGTACCAGCTTCCACACATTATTCCTTTCAAATTGGTTTAGCTCCTCCTGCATAGCTAATATCCAATCAGGATCCAACAAAACTTCTTCTACCTTCTTTGGTTCTTCCTTGGAAAGAAAGCTGCTGTATAGACATTCTTCCTAAGTTGCTCTTCTTGTTTGAACTCTAGAAGAAACATCACCAATGATGATCTCAAAGGGATGATCTTTTGTCCATTTCCTTTGTTGAGGTAGATTAGCTCTAGATGAAGAGACCTCATTGTTGTCTTGATGTGTGACTGAGTTTTGACTATTTGAAACTCCCCCTGAGTTTGTGGATCTTTGATTTGAGAAAGGAAAACTTTCTATAGGTGATCTGTCTTGACTTCCTGATCCTTTTGATAACCCGGCGGATGGTGAATTTTGAGTACCGACGGATGAAGTAGGTTGTCTCCCGACGGATAACGCAGATTGCCTTCCGACAGATGAAGCATTGTGCAACTTGACAGATGTTGAGTTGTGTGCTTCATTGGTGGTAGATTTATCTTCATTATCCTTAGATACATTCTCTTGATCACTTTCATCATCACTGTCATCACTAACCATCTCCACATTGTCAAATTTGAGGCTCTCATGGTAATCTCCATCTTTCAATCCTTCAATCTTTTTATCATCAAACACAACATGTATTGATTCCACAACAATGTTGGTTCTTAGATTGTAGACTCTATATGCTTTATCAACAGCATATCCAACAAAAATTCCTTCATCTGCTTTAGCATCAAACTTCCCATTTTGATCAGTTTGATTTCTCAGAATATATCATTTGCAGCAAAAGATATGAAGAAAGTTTAGAGTTGGCTTCTTGTTCTTGAATAATTGATAGGGAGTCATGCATCTTGCTTGATTAACCAGAGAAATATTCTGAGTGTAGCATGCAATATTTACAGCTTCAGCCCAGAAATATGTAGGCAGTATAGATTCTTCAAGCATTGTCCTTGCAGCTTCAATAAATGATCTGTTCTTCCTTTCCACTACTCCATTCTGTTGTGGAGTCCTTGCTGCTGAAAACTCATGCAGAATCCCATTTTCCTCACAAAATGCTCTCATGACTGAATTCTTGAACTCAGTTCCATTGTCACTCCTGATGCTTCTAACCTTGAAATCAGGATGATTATTGACTTGCCTTATGTGATTGATGATGATTTCACTAGCCTCATCTTTAGACTTTAGGAAATATGTCCAAGAGAACTTTGAGAAATCATCTACAATTACTAGGCAAAATCTTTTCCTTGAAATGGACAATACATTGACTGGTCTAAATAAATCTATGTGAAGCAGTTGCAAAGGCTCTTCAATTATTGAATCAAGTTTCTTCCTAAATGATGCTTTAATCTGCTTCCCTTTTTGGTAGGCATCATACAGTCCGTCCTTTGAAAACTCCACTAGAGGAATGCTTCTTACTAGTTCTTTCTTTACCAGCTCATTCATGGTCTTGAAGTTTAAATGGGATAGCTTCTTGTGCCATAGCCAACTTTCATCTTCACTTACTTTACTGAGAAGACAAGTTACAGATTCTGCATTAGATGAGTTGAAATCAGCTAGGTACACATTTCCTTTTCTCACACCAGTGAGAACCACTTTGTTGCTTCTTTTATTAGTCACAACATAGGCTTCTGAGTTGAAGGTTACTGAATTGCCCTTGTCACAAAGTTGGCTGATACTCAACAGATTGTGTTTGAGACCATCCACTAAGGCAACCTCCTCAATGATGACATTGTCCTTTGAAATCAAGCCATATCCCACAGTATAACCCTTGCTGTTATCTCCAAAAGTAATACTTGGGCCAGCTCTCTCTTTGAACTCTGTGAGCAGGGTAGAATCACCAGTCACGTGTCTTGAACAACCACTATCCAAGTACCAAAGATTCTTTCTGTTTCCCTGCACACATCAAAATCAAATCAAGTTGATTTTGGTACCCAAGTTTCCTTGGGTCCTGCCTTGTTAGCTTTTTTTTTTCTCTTTCTTAGGCCTTATTTCATTTGACTTAGGAATTTCAGATTCATTCTTAGTCATTTGAGTTGGGCCTTTGAAACCATTCGTTGCAACAGAATTATCATGCATACTATGACTAACAGGAAATGGCATGTTGTGGGTAAATATGTTATTCTAGTAAGGTATGCTAAATGGCATTTGTGGCATACTGTATGCAACATAATAAGGATTAGGTGCAAATGGCATATTAGCAAACTGTGCATTCATGTTCTGTGTAGACATAGCATTAACAGGCATGGGAGGCATGACATTCATGTTAGGAAATTGAGGCTGCACAGACATGGAAGTAGCATGGCAGATTTGCAATTAACAGACAGATGATTTACACTACCACACTTGACACAGATTTTTCTGGGAGCATATTTATCAGGTGTGTAGTTATTGTGTTTGTTAATCCCTACTTTACCATTCCTATTATTTTTCCTTTTAGTCTCTGTTTTTACCTCAATCTTTTCAAGTCTGTCACTTAACTGTTTGACAGTCATGTGACCAACATTAGCCTTTTTCCCTTTCTTAACTTGACTTGACTCTCCTGAAACAAAATTCTTGGAAACAGACCCATACTTCTCATTCAGCTTAACTAGTTTGGCTTTGCTAATGGGCTTGCTCACAGCCGACGGATGAGGATTTTCATCATTCGACGGATAACACTTTTTGTTATCCGACGGATAGTCCTCACCATCCATCGAGTCTACATCTGTTAGCAGACCATCTACCAAATTAGGTTCTAGTTTCTCTTTGTTCTTTTTCCAGGCTTCATCACAGAAAGACTCGATTCCTTGAACTTTGGTGATTTGAGCATGGACATCCCTGGATGTTTTCCATGCTTTAATCACTTCTTGTTCATGCTCGAGCTGCTTCTTTAAAATTTCTTCCTTTTTCAAGGACTCAGTTAATTCCTCCTTAGCAATCTTACACTCAATTCTTAATTTCTCAAAATCAATAAACTGAGACTCAAGCATATTATTCCTCTCACCTAAAAACAAATTGTTTTCTTTGATTTTAGCATTTTCTTTAGTAAGAGACTTAAGCGTAACACGCAAATGATATAACTTTGTAGACATGTCATTAATGGCATCATTACACTCAGCTTTAGATAAATGTGCAAGGTTTGTAGTAATTACCTGATTGCTTGAGGAACTTGTCTCTGTTTCATCAGAGTTGGCCATTAGGGCTAGATTGACATAGCTGACATCTTCATCTTCATCCAGACCATCTGCTGCCCAGTCATTCTCTTGTGTAATAAAAGCCCTTTGCTTTTGCTTAAGTATATCAAAATAGTTTTGCTTATAATCCACAGACTCAAACTTTTTCTTACTGGAATCTGACTTCCTACACTCACTGGTAAAATGCCCTGCCAAGCCACATTTGAAACATTTGAATTTTGACTTATCCACCATGTTTCTATTTGGCTTGGCTGCTCCAAAGTTCTTCTTGAACTTGAGTTTGGAAAATCTCCTAGAAAGAAATGCTAGGTGCTCATCAATGTCCTCCATGTCATCTTGGCTTAATAAATCTTCACTTTCTACTGCAAGCCCCTTGCCCTTGTTCTCACAGACCTTTGAAATTGATTCAACAGCTTCCATCTTCACTTCCTTCTCCTTTTCCAACTCAGCAACTAGTGCAATGGATCCTCCTTTTTTCTTTCCTCTCTCCATCCTTTCATCCTGCTCTATTTCAAGCTCATAGGTTTTTAGGATGTTATACAGTCTCTCCAAAGTAAACTCCTTATAATCTTGTGAGTTTCTTAATGAGACTGTCATTGGTTTCCATTCCTTTGGAAGAGATCTAAGGAATTTCAGATTAGAGTCTTTAGTCTGATAGACCCTTCCATGCAATTTGAAAGCATTTAGTAGTTTTTGAAACCTACTAAAAATATCAGTGAGTGACTGACTTTCCTCATTGTGAAAATGCTCATATTGCTGAATCAAGAGCTGCATCTTATTTTCTCTAACTTGCTCAGTGCCATCACAGATTATCTGTATAGTATCCCAAACTTCCTTCGCAGTTTTGCAGTTGATAATGTTGACAAACATGTCTTCATCAACTCCATTAAACAGAATATTCATGGCCTTTTTATCCTTCCTGACTTGTTCAATGTCAGGATTAGACCATTCATGCCTTGGCTTGGGGACTGATGGCTCGTTTCCTATTGCAGCTCTCATTGGAACATGAGGGCCTCTTTCGATACAGTCCACATAGGCCTCATCTTGAGAAAGCATATGAAGATGCATCTTTACCTTCCAATGATGGTAATTATCTTTATCTAGAAAAGGAATCTTGACTCCAACATCCTTCTTGTTCATCTTGCTGAATTGTTTTGATCTTTAAACTCCTTATAAGTTAAGAGCTTGCTTTGATACCAATTGTTAGTCCCTTAACAATATAGCAAGAATTACAGAAGGGGGGTTGAATGGAATTCTTGAACCTTTTTCTTAAACTAAAAATGTTCGAACTCGAATATAAATATAAGTGTGTTGATTAGCACAATGCGGAATAAAAACTTAAGTGAATCGAAACACAAGTAATTAAAAACAAGAGTCTTTAAAAACTTTCTGGTGGATTTAAACAATTCCACCAGAGATATATATTATATCGAGAGAACTCTATGTGCAAGAATGCTCACAGCTGCTTACAAATATGAACTACCGAGAATACAAAGAAATGCTAATAATTCTGCTTACAAATGTTTCTCACTTTTTGTATCTCAGATCTTCATTTTTATTTGCTACTTCTTGGTTTATATATTATCAAGATTACAAAATCAAAAGACAGGATCATTATAAAAACTATCGGGTCTAATGCTTTGTTACTTTGTTCTCTATTACCCAGTTAATAAGCTTCCTCATTCCATTTGCATACACTTCGATGCATGTGACCAGTTGTCACTGTCAACTGATATTTGAGTTTTTTATCCGTTGAGTACATGATCATCCATCTACTTTATGATCATCCGTTGATGGCTTCATTGATCATCCGTCGACTGCTATATTAAACATCCATTGATAGCTATTTGACCATCCGTCGATGGCTTTGTTAATCATCTGTCGGTAGCTATTTTGGCACCTAACTTCAATTCATTTATGCAGAATTACAAGACATCATCTATGTACAATTAATTAACCTATTCTGCATATCTAGTTAAAGTCAACATGACTTATATGCTACTACAGAATGTATACAAAGGTGTATGCAGAAATGTGCTACAGACTCATTATTACATAAGCTACTCACTCGATGGATAATAAGTTATCATCCGTCGGGACTATAATGATTTATCCGTCGGGACTATAATCCTTATCCGTCGAGTGCTACATTATTTCACTAAGTAAAATCTACTTAGGTGTTTTGTTTATGTAATCATCAAGTACACAACATATGCACACCAGATACTAATTTCACAATATGAGGGATTCATGGCCAAGCCAAAAAAAGTATAACTGATGTGTTTGAAAGATTCAATAATATGATAAATGACTTGCAGCTCCATGACAGATAGTATGAAGCTAAAGAAGTGAACTTAAAATTCTTGCTTACTCTCCCTGATCATTTGGAACAGAAAATCTCAGCAATCAGGGAAAGGAGAGACTTTAGCATAATAACACTGGAAGTTCTATATAGAATTCTTAAAATATATGAACTAGAAATGATTCAAAGGAAATCATTAAGATCTGGTCAAGGACATGTTGTAGATGGCTCAAGTTCCTTAATTGTCAATGAAAGCCAAACATCTAATGATGATCCAAGATCTCAAACTCCAGTTGCCTCACCAAGTGAGCAAAGAACAAATGATTCACAGGAACAAGTCATTCTGGAATTGGAAGAAGATGAGTTCTACACTCTTGATGAACTGGATGAACTAGATCAGTCAATGGCCTATCTGGCAAGAAAGTTCTCTAACATTAGAGTAAAGAAGCCAAGATTATTTAAGGGTAAATGACAGTCTTTCAACAAAGACATCAGCTGTAAAGGAAAAGGGAAGTACACATCTGATAGCAAAAATAGTTACAAAACTGGATCTGTTGACAGATCAAAGATAAGGTGCTTCAACTGTGATGAACTAAGTCATTTTGCTACAGAATGCAGGAAACCCAAGAAAGCAAAGAAGGATAAAGCTTATCTTGAATTGGAAGCAAAGTATGAAGCTCTTCTACAGAAACAACAAAGCAAAGCTTATATTGTATAGGGAAAAAGTTGGGATGATTTTGATAATGATGAAGATAAGGAAGTTGGAAATTATACTTTAATGGCCTTGGAGAAAAGGGAATCATCTTCATCAAAATCACAGGTACCAACTCTCACTATCATTGATTTAAATGTGAGTCAATATAAGGAAACTATAGAAAAAATGAGCACATAAATATTTCACATATACACAAGTATGGTTGCTGCTAATGAAGAAGTTAGCAGACTGACAAAGATAAATGAAAAGCTTGAAAGTGAGAAACAAGAAGCTGAATTGTTGTTGGTGGAGCTTGAAACTATAAGACAAGAAAATGCATATCTGAAGAACAAGCTCAAGTGTGCAAGTGAAATTGAAGCAGTGCTAAGGGAGAAGCTGGAAAAGAATGAAGTTAAATTGAAATCTTTCAAGAATACATCTGAGTTAATTGGACAGTACCATGAGAAAAACAAGCCATGTGCAAACATTGCTATAGGCCTTGACTATGATGTCTTGAACAATAAAAAGAAAGACATAGGTGACAAAGGAAAAGCAACATAAAATGAAAATGTTCTATCAATGCTGAAAAAGGTTGTCTCACCTATGTTCAAGGCATGTGAAGTAAATTTCAGTGAAGAAGAGTTGATTATCAAGCAAGAAATTGCTGATGAAGATAAAGAGAAGAAAATGCAGAAGCAACTCCATCTTCCAAAGCTGAAGAAAAGCTCATGGATAATCAAAGCTCCAAGACACCTATCAAAGAAATCAAGACTGAAGATGTAAGAAAGAAGAAGAAAAATAGAAATTGGAAAATTAGGATAAACAAAAGTAATAATTTTGCTTATGTTACTGTTAGATATGAATACAACACAGGGGGGGTGAATGTGTTTTAGCTTAAATGTTTACTTTTTGGTTTTGCTCTGGTTTAGCAGTTGATTGTTATCAATGATTTTGTGGAGTAGATGATAAACATAAATAACAATGCAAATATGTAGAACAAAGATCTTCAAAATTCACTTAATTTTATATTAAAAATCAAGCAGTGTTTTGCTACAAAATCTCTAAGTTCTTGTTTTAGAACTTATCTTCTTTCTTGAGAGAGAATCCTAGATTTTCTATCTTGATTGTCCTACTTAACTAGAGGACCAGTGTTAACTTTATTACATAGTTAACTGCTGGTTTACACAGTGGATAATAAACATGCTATTAGCTTTTCTAAACTGTCACTTATCATTTCTATTTATAGAAAATCAAATCTTCAATTTTTGGCTTAGCATATCTTTATCATCCCGTGATTACTTTAATCTCCTCTGTCAGTTAATCTTTGTCATTGATCTTGCACATCTCTCAAGCTGCTTTTTGTAGACTTGTCAATCCAGCTATGTGAATTGTTTGTTGATTTGCAACCTTGGATATTAAACTGTTCTGCAATTTTGTACTTAGAGAAATTTCTTCACTTCAAGATCTCCAATTAAGCTGTAGAGAACTCGACATCTCGATAGGCATGTTGTCTTGTCGATATCTCTGTAACTTCATTGTTGACTTGACTTATCGACAACTCTGAGTTCTCTAGTGAATTTTGGTTTATCGATAACTCAGAGTTCTCTAATGGACTTTGGCTTATCGATAACTCAGAGTTCTCTAATGAATGTTCACTTGTCGATATCTCTGAGTTCTCGAATAGATATCTGACTTATCGATATCTCCAATAGCATTTCCTGAGTTCTCGATAGACAATTCCTGAGTTCTCGATAGGTCTTTCTGAGTTCTCGAATGATTTCTCTATAACACTAATTCTGTGACTTGTAGAGATCTTGACTTAGAATATTTTTCACCAAACAGAATTATTCAACTCCAAGCTTCTTCATAATTCTTCTGAGGCATGATCTTCTTGATCTTCTTCCAGATAGAATTCTTGGGCTTGACACTGTTTAGAGAAAAATGCTCCAGTCTGCTCCATTTAATTTTACAGACATTAAGTGTTACAAGTATGAATTACATATTAAGGTTACAATACAACTAATCTTAGGGTTGTCAATATGACTTAGTCTTGTTATGATACAGGCATGTCTTACACAACAATCTCCCCTAATTTGTGAGAAGATTGCTTATCACAAATTCATGCCTGTTAACAAGACTAACCCCAAGTTAAAGAATGAAAATAAAACAATACAAAAGCTGATACAACACTTGTACAATGAATATTTGACAGTTTACAATAATTAAGTAAAGACTGAGCTGTCTGATTCTTTCTCAAGTATGTTCTTAATTTGCACAAGTATTTCCAATTCTTCTAGGATGGGGGTGTCAGTTATAGCCTCTATTATTTTCAGCAAATCTGGCTTAGGATAACTAGCTAACATCCCTATCCTGTATCTTGATAAAGAGCCAGCTTTTATATTCAGAAATCTTCCATCCTTTGAGTCTGCTCTTGCCTGCTGCCTTCAACTCTTCTGATCTTCTGATATACTCAGATCATAGATGTTGATGATATTATTAGCTCCAGTAATCTTTGACATCATCAATTATATATTACAATCTCCCCCAACTTGTTCATTATGAAATTATGCATAATTTCTGATTGATGATGTCAAAACTTTATCCAAATGCAGAAACCAAAACCAATCTTCCCATCAGGTCTTCTTTTATTGAGTTGCATTTAGATTTATTCAACATCCATTAGCTGTTTTGGCATTTAGATATATTCTCCCCCTTTTTGACATTATCTCCAGGAAGAAAGATCCAGCTAAATGCACATTGTTCAAGCTGCTGTCATTGTCCATTTGGAGCACTGTCTGCAGCTTCAAGCTTCATTGAGATTCATGGTGATAAGTTTTAAAAAATAGAAGTTTCACTTAGATCTGCAGAAAAGGTCTGTTAGTGATAAAAGTCCTAAGCTCTCTATTCTTTTGAATAAGTAGTCTAAAAAAATCTCACTGCACTAGTCTCATGACTTTTGAGAGTCAGAGTTCCTTCACAAGGATTACTAAATCCATACATTCATCTACCTCTCCTTTTTCCAGGAAGGATCCTGCCACTCTTATTCTGTGTTTTTCACTCAGTCTTTTCTCTTATCCTCACATGAAAGGCTCAAATGTTGTTTGACCTACAGAAATAAGAGGTGGCTAAGAAGAGGTAATCTGTGATCATATGATTAGAGGAAGACCATATAGGGCTAATCATACTCATTTCTCCATAAAAATAAGTGCATTAGCATCTATGACTGGGGTCACAGTTTGACTCGCTCTGTGGTTGTGACAGTGTGTTATCCTCCACTTGTAGTGGGAACCTCCATTGGAATTGGAGAGGATTTGACTGGGTTACTGTCATGTACACCAGCCTCAAACCTTTGTGCACCTTGTAGAGCACTGTCACATAAATGTGATAAGATTGCCCTTCTTATGACATTGTTATAGGCAATTGTTCTTCTAGCTTTGACTACTGAGACAGCTTCTGCTAGAGTTATGAGGGGAGTTGTTCCTTCTTGAGGAACCTCCAATTGAATTGGAGTGGATTTAGATAGCTCCCCCTCAGGAGTACTACCCTCAGACCTTTCAGTCTGCGAAGACTGTTTGTGTACATGAAGGTGCAAGAGAAACATTCATGAAATATTCTGTAAACTGATAAACTTTCATGTTTGGTGGATTCTTTTCTCAAACAACCGAATCAATCTGAAGGTCATCAAGAAATTGATGTCCTTTTATAAAACATGTGGCTTTTGAGAGTCACCTAAGTGGGATTGTGTTTGAGTTTGTGTTTGTGTTGCTGTGCTTAGGTAAACCACGGTTTGGTTTTGAGGTGTTTTAGCTGCAGTTTTAGCACTAATACCTGTGAATTGATTATTTGAATTCCCTGTTGATGTCTTGTATTAGACCTGAAATGTATTGAACAGCTGTATCTCTTTGGAGTTCCATTAGACAAATACATTGTAAGATATTTTAGTTGCAAGCATTATTGCCGAGAAGACAAAATTTAATTTAGATATAAGCACATAGTAATTATTACACAACAAGAGATTTCAAGACAAGAATCGGAACTTTCATTAAATATGGAAACATAGTACATTAAGACATAGATTTAACGAGTAAATCATAATCCTGACTACTCTAATTCGGACTCCTTCTTCTCAGCCTCCAACCTCCTTGCCCTGCCCTAGTAAGCCCTGGACATGGAGTGTGCAAGAGAGATGATCCTCTCCTGCAACTCCAAAGCAGCAAGGCGTTGCTGCTCAGCCACCCTGGCTCGTCTCTCCTGCTCGAAAGAGACTCCCATCTCAAAGAAAAGAATATCGATTTGATCATCCCACGAGATTTCGTAAAAGACCTCAAGTGGAATATCAAAGGGGCTATAAACAACCCCCTTAAGGCGGACACGAAGTCCGAAAGGATCAAAATACACTAGATCATCATCCAAATGATGGACCGGTTGATAAGCTCCATTAACAAGTCTGTAGAAGACTGGGGCATCCATTTGAATGAGAGAGAGAGATGAACAGAAGGTGAGTTTGAAATTTGATGTTTGTTGAGAGTAGGAGAGTGATGAGTGATAAAGAGTGAAGCGTTTTAATTTATAGAGGGAGTAAAGCTAGAAACCAAGAGACTCTTGAGTTGCCCGAATAATAGGAGTAATAATCACATAAGCCTACTAGACAGCTAGAAATGACTAGTGACTATTCCCCATGCAAGTACTCAAGAATATTAGTTTATTTTAAAGAGTAACTATTCCCCATGCAAATAAGCACGTACTCCCTACACAAAAAGTAACTATCCCTATCAGCAAGCAATCGGATAAAATTATCACTATCAGCATACTCAAAACAACACACATAATGTACTAGTCTACTAACATTGGACCAACATATTTCCACGTAAGCAAGAAATCATATATGCATGTAAATGTGTCAATAAGTCAGAGAAATTTAGAGACAAAGTATGTCAAAAGTATTTTTATGAACATAATTTATGAATTAAATTTGTTCAGTTTTTCATACTTTTTGCTTCTTTTGATCTGTTATTTATTAAGTTCACATACTGAAGATATGACGTAATAAATATTCAGTTTACTTAGAATTTTGAGAAATTCCAAGTTAAGATTAATGGAGAAGTCTGGGTATTTATAGAAAAAGTAAAATACTTATCGAGAAGTCAAATAAACATTTGATTTTAAACTTATCGAGAAGTAATTTTGAATTTGAAAGAAGTACATTTGATAAGTCATTTTATTAATTCTTTTCGAGAGCTAAGAAATGATTTATCGAGAACTCTGATAAATGCCCAGTTTGTCCGAAAATGGACTAAAAATGATTCTAATTTATTTGAATTGAATCAAATTGAAATCAGAATAAATTTTCCAAAAGTATTTGTCTAAAATAATTCATTGAATTAAATTATTTTAGTTCTGAGTTATTGATAAGTCTCAAAATATCCTTGTCGAGAACTCTGTGAATTAACACTATTAGAGAACTCTACATGGTCTTATCGATAAGTCATAATAGAGCTTATCGAGAAGTCATTCGAGAAGTCTGTAAATAGACTTATCGAGGACTCACTCGAGAACTCTAAAATGACTTGTCGATAAGTCATTTTGACTTATCGAGAACTCAGTTCTCTATACCTTTGAATACTGTTATTCTGCCTTGTGTTAATTTTACACATTAAAGATGTAAATTAACAACTAAGCAGTTTACTTAGAATTTGAAATATTCTAAGTTAATTTTTGAGTTTTTAAAGCAGAATAAATATACAGAGACTCTGAAATATTTATAATTCATATTTCAGTTAATTTCCAATTAAATCAAAATAGGTTGATTTATTAGAAATTAATCTGCTGCAAGACATTAGCTGAGTTCTTGCCTTAGGATGAAGAATTGAGCATTCCAATTTCCTTCACAAGTCTAGTGAAGGTTGTTTCATCCAAAGATTTAGTATAAATGTCAGCTAATTGTTTCTCTGTTGGAACAAAAATGAGCTCAATGGTACCATTTGCAGCATGTTCCCTGATAAAATGGTACCTAACATCAATGTGCTTTGTTCTAGAATGATTAACTAGATTAGCTACTATAGATATGACACTAGTATTGTCACACATAATAGGAATTTTGTGTAACACTAGACCATAGTCCATTAGCTGATTTCTAATCGAAAGCACCTGAGCACAACAACTTCCAGCGGCTATATATTCAGCCTCAGCTGTGGAGGTTGACACAGATTGTTGTTTCTTACTATACCAGGACACAAGTCTTTGACTAAGAAATTAACAGCTTCCACTAGTACTTTTCCTATCAACCCTGCATCCAGCAAAATCTGCATCTGTGTATCCAACATCTTCAAAACCAGTTCCCTTAGGATACCATAGTCCCAAGTTTGGAGTTCCCTTTAAGTATCTGAAAATCCTTTTGACAGCCATCAAATATGATTCCTTTGGATTGGCTTGAAATCTGGCACATAGACAAGTAGCAAACATGATGTCTGGTCTACTAGCAGTCAAATACAGCAATGATCCAATCATCCCTCTATAGCTTGAAATATCCACACTCTTATCTTTCTTGTCTTCACCCAACTTGGTTGCAGTAGACATTGGTGTAGATGCTGGTGAGCTATCCACCATACTAAATTTCTTCAATAAGTCATTCACATATTTGGTTTGGCTAATGAAAATACCATCACTTCTTTGACTAACTTGAAGGCCAAGGAAGTAACTCAATTCTCCCATCATGCTCACTTCATACTCACTCTGCATTAGCCTAGAGAATCTTTGACAAAGCTTTTCATTTGTAGATCCAAAGATGATATCATCCACATAGATTTGAACTAGGATCATATCTTCACCATGCTTCTTGTAGGTTAGAGTCTTATCAATAGTACCTTTGGTAAAACCATGTTTGAGTAGAAATTCTGACAGTGTGTCATACCAGGCTCTAGGTGCCTGTTTCAATCCATATAGAGCCTTAAGTAATTTGTAAACAAAGTTAGGAAATTCTGGATCTTCAAAGCCAGGTGGTTGTTGCACATAAACTTCTTCTTCTAGTTCACCATTGAGAAAAGTACTCTTGACATCCATTTGATACACCTTGAAATTTGAGTGTGCAGCAAATGCCAGAAAAATTCTTATTGTTTCTAGTCTTGCAACAGGAGCAAAAGTCTCATCATAGTCAATTTCCTCTTCTTGTGAGTAGCCTTTAGCAACCAGCCTTGCTTTGTTTCTAGTAACAATTCAATTTTCATCCATTTTGTTCCTGTACACCCACTTAGTTCCAATTATGCTTCTATTTTTTGGTGCAGGGACTAATTTCCAAACTTTATTTCTCTCAAACTGATCCAGTTCCTCCTGCATGGCACATATCCAGTCAGGATCCAATAGGGCTTCTTCAGTTTTCTTGGGCTCTACTTGAGATAGAAAACATGCATGTAGGCATTCATTAGCAGTTGCACTTCTAGTTCTCCCACCAGCTGAGGGATCACCAATAATAGCTTCTACTGTATGACTCCTATCCCACTTTCTGGTGTGTTTTTGTTGACTAGTGCCTTCATCATTTTCCTCAGTATTACCATGACTGTCATTGCCATTCTCTCCTTCTCCCCCTGAGTTTGTGCCATCAAATTCAGGTGTCTAAAGAGAGCTTTAATTCCTATGATTTTGTTCAGAGGTCTCTTCATTTGTCATTTGCTATGCCACAACTTCATCTTCCTCATCAGAATCACTATCAATGGTTAGATTCTCAAATGCAAGGGCTTCAGCATCATTTACATCAAGGCATTTTAATCCTGGACACTTGTCATCATCAAAAGTCACATCTGTGCTTTCCATAATTTTCTTTTGATCAATCACATAAACTTTGTAGGCTGTTCTTTCCAATGAATATCCCAGAAAAATTACTTCAAAAGCTTTAGAGTCAAATTTTCCCACATATTCAGAGTTGTCTTTTAGAATATAACACTTGCTTTCAAACACATGTAGATGTTTCACTGTAGGCTTTCTGTTAGACATGATTGAGTAAGGTGATTTGCCCTGAGCTTTGTTGATGAGATATCTGTTTTGAGTGTAGCATGCAGTATTAACAGCCTCTTCCCAAAAACTAGTTGGCAACTGAGCATCTTGTAACAAAGTTCTAGCAGCTTCAATTACTGTTCTATTTTTCCTCTCAACTACTCCATTCTGTTGAGGTGTTCTAGCTGCTGAAAATTCTTGAACAATGCCTTTCCTTTTGCAGAATTCACTTAATGTTGAGTTTCTGAATTCTGTTCCATTATCACTCCTCAATCTTTTCATACTAACTTTTCCTTCAGCTTGCTTCTCAATTTTCTTGATGTGCTCAATTATAATGTTTGGAGTTTCATCTTTAGAGTACATGAACTCAACCCAAGTGTATCTTGAAAAATCATCAACCATGACAAGGGCATATTTGTTCCTTGAAATGGACAAGACATTTACTGGCCCAAACAAGTCCATATGAATAAGTTGCAGAGGTGCACTTATAGAATTCACAGATTTTGACTTGTGACTTGATCTTTTCATTTTTCCTTTCTGACAAGCTTCACAAACTTCAAGTTGAGCAAATTCCAGATTGGGCATGTCTCTCACAAGCTCCTTCTTGACTAGGGTGTTGATTGCTTTGAAATTCAAGTGAGATAGCTTTTTGTGCCACAGTTTGCTTTGCTCTTCTGATGCCTTGCTGTAGAAACAACACACTCCTTCCTTATTTGTTGAGTCTAAGTCTGCAACAAACAAGCTTCCCTTTCTTACTCCTTTAAGAGCAATTTCACCAGTCTTTTTGCTAATAAAAGCACAATCTTCTTTGTTGAAAACAACTTAAAAACCTCTGTCTGCAAATTGACTAACAATTAGAAGATTTACTTCTAATCCAACAACTAGTGCTACATCTTCAATGACAGCATTTCCAGAAACAATCTTGCCATATCCCATTGTGAATACTTTGATGTTGTCTCCAAAGGTCACCAAAGGGCCAGCCATCTCCTCAAATTGTGATAGCAGGGCCTTATCACTTGTCATATGCCTGGAACATCCACTATCAATGATCTATATGACCTTCTTTCCTTTTCCCTGCACACAATGAGGATTAAGTGTGTTTAGCTACCCAAGCTGTGTTGGGTACTTTCTTCTTGTTAACTAATTTTGCAGAAGTAGAATGATAATTTTCAGATAAAATGGAATTCATAAACTGTTGAGCCTTTTCCCTTTCAGATATAGAACCAATTTTTGATTCTATGAGATCAGTTCTCAATTTATGGCAACTCTTCATCACTTTCATGTTGCAGGGAATGCAGTCAAACTTGTCACAGAATGAATAGGGATCATTAGCCTTGGCTTCTTTGTACTTGCAGACTCCTTCAGGTGGATTGCTAACAACCTTTTTACAAAGATGTGTTAGGTGATTCATTGATCCACATTTCTCACACCTCTTTCTAGGAGCATCTGTAATATACGCAAAGTTATTGCTTTTGTTTATCCCAATCTTTCCATTTCTATTCTTCTTTTTCTTTTTGACCTCTTCAGCTTTAATCTCCTTCACAAGCTCCTTAGTTTCTTGATTGGCTTTTGGTGTTTCAACAGGGATGGAAGACTGAGTTGTCTCATCATTTTTCTTTTTCTTGTCCTCATCAGCTATCTCCTGTTTGATGATCAACTCTTCTTCACTGAAGTTCACCTCACATGCCTTGAACAAAGGTGATTCAACTTTCTTCAACATTATTGGAATATTCTCAGCTTTAGTTGATTTTCTTTTGTCACTGACAGACTTCTTTTTGCTGTTCAAACCCTCATAGTCAAGACCAATGGCAATGTTTGCACAAGGCTTGTTCTTTTCATGATATTGGCCAATCAACTCAGAAGCATTTTTGAAGGATTTCAGCTTCACTTCATTCTTCTCCAGCCTTTCTCTTAACACTACTTCAATTTCACTTGCACACTTTAATTTATTCTTTAAGTATGTAATTTCTTGTTTAGCAGCATGAAGCTCAACCAGCAATAATTCAGCCTCTTGTTTTTCACTCTCAAGTTTTTCATTGATCTTCTTCAATCTGCTAACTTCCTCATTTGCAGCAACCATGCTTGTATTAATGTGGAACATTTATGTGCTCATCTTTTCAACAGTTTCCTTATATTGACTCACATTTAAATCAATTGTGGTAAGAGTTGGTACCTGTGATTTAGATGATGAAGAATCTCCTTGCTCCAAGGCCATGAATGCATAGTTTCTAACTTCTTCATCTTCATCATTATCTGAATCATCCCAGCTCTTGCCCTCAACAATATAAGCTTTACCTTGTTGCTTCTTTAGAAGAGCATCATACTTTGCTTCCAATTCAAGATAGGCTTTATCTTTCTTTGCCTTCTTGGGTTTCATACATTCTGTAGCAAAATGGCCCAACCCATCACAGTTAAAGCACCTTATTTTTTATCTATCAACAGATCCAGTTTTGTAGCCAGTTTTGCTATCAGGAGTGTACTTCCCTTTTCCTATCCAGCTTTTGTCTTTGTTGAAGGACTGTCCTTTGCTCTTGAAAAATCTTGGTTTCTTTACTCTAATATTAGAGAATTTTCTAGCCAAGTAGACCATTGATTTATTTAGCTCATCAAGCTCAACAAGAGTGTAGAACTCATCTTCTTCATCCAATTCCAGTATGACTTGCTCTTCAGTGTCATTGACTCTTTTCTCACTTGTAGAAATTGCTGGAGTTGGGGATCTGATGGATTTTAATCGCAGCGGAGGCATGGTAAAACACTTTTACACATATAAAATCCAAATAAAAGCATATAAATCGTGATTAAAACATATGAATCGATTACTAACCTTTAATAGCGATCCAAAAGCAACGATCGGAGATCCTTAGCAGCTGCTCCTCAAACGTGAAGCCTCCACCGGTATCCACCAAGAAAACGACGTTAAGGAGGAGGAGGAGGTGGAGAGAATTAGGTTTTCTAAAAACTTTTGGGTTGGGGTTAGAATAAAAATAGGGTTTATAATAGTATATTTATAGGCAAAATTTTCAGCTGAAATTTTCCCATAAAATATTATTATTATTAACCCATTTATTATTCTCATTAATAATTAAAATACCTTTTAATTATTAATCCTTTTTCTAAACACTTTAGAAATAATTCTCTCTCTTGATTTAATTTCCAAAAATTAAATTCTTAATTAATAATATTAAGAACTTTTCTTAATTAATTTATAATTAATTAAATCTAATTTAATCAATTATTAAATTTGCCAATTAATTATTTATTTCATAAATAAATAATTATCAGCCATTATTAATTAATTCCTCCACCATTAAATCATTCTCTTTTTATGGTGTGACCCTGTAGGTTCAATATTAAGCCGGTAGTAGAAATAAATAATAATAAAACTATTTTATCATTATTTATATAAATTCTCTAATTTATTAAATATGATTAATTAATTAATCATATTTATTCTACATCGTGAGGGATACTTCTCAACATATCGCGACTATCCGGATAATACGAATTCACTGCTTAGAATACCAAGAACCTATTCAGTGAATAGTTACCGTACAATAAACTCCTTCTACCCTACAATGTCCTGATTAAATACAAGGCATGAATCTTGTGTCAAGCCTATTTAATTTAATCACTTGCTTACTATTTACTATGCTTAGTTCTATGCAAATTAGAAACTCCTTTCTAATTTCATTCACTCTAGCCAGAGATTCCTGAACTAGCATAAGTGGATCAGCTTTGAACATTCTCTTCCTTCACTGGAAGGGGTAGATCCTTTATTGATCATACACTATCTTCGTGTACAAATTCCTATACCCAGTAGAGCCCTAATAATTGTCCCTGGAGACTAAGAACTAAACCAAAGTATAGTTCAGTGTACACAAGATGACTATGATGACCTCAAGTCTAAGGATACTTGTACAACTATCACTATGTGAACAACTGCTGACACGTGAGTGAACTCCATCTGTTGTTCAGCTGTGCGAGTCATGTTCAGTGAACTTATTCTATAATAAGCACCTACATACTAGCTATAGTGTCACCACACAAATGTCTATGAGAACAGACATCCTTCATAATGAAGCAAGCATAGTATGTACCGATCTTTGCGGATTATTAATTACCAGTTAGTAATCCTATGATCAGGAACTATTTAAGTTTAGAGTTATTATCTTTTAGGTCTCACTATTATGATCTCATCATAATCCATAAAAAGCTTTACTCTAAACTATGGTATATCTTATTTAAACACTTAAATAGATAGAGCCCGTAATAAAAACAAAACAAGTCTTTTATTAATATCAATGAAATCAAAACAGATTACATAAAAGTTATTCCTAAATCCTAATACATGATTGGACTTAGGACATATTCCTTTCAATCTCCCACTTGTACTAAAGCCAATCACTCTGGTATCTAATACCCATCTAGTCTTTATGACAATCAAAGTGACTTTCATAAAGTAGCTTTGTGAGTGGGTCTGCTTTGTTGTTATGTGTGTCAACTCTATTTCAATACAACACAAGAAATGTTATTGCGCTCCCACTAACCCTTTTGTAGACACATGGTTCATCTACGTTTTTCATAAAACCAAACTCTTTGATTGTCTCATCAAAAAGGATGTTCCATCTACGAGAAGCTTGCTTTAAACCACATATGGTTCGCAGCAGCTTACACACTAGGTTTTCATTTCTCTTGGAAAGAAAACCATCTGGCTATTTGCCAGATCTCATAGTCGTAGTAAGCAGCATTCACAAGCAAAATCCGAACTGATTATAACAGGGCTACAGGTAAAAGGTTTCATCAAAGTCAATCCATTGCCTTTGTTTGAATCCTTTTGCCACAAGCCTGGCCTTAAAGGTCTCCACCTGGCCATCTACTCTAATCATTCTTTTGTATCCCGTATACATAGATTTCATTCCCGATTTCATGGCACTATGCCATTTCTCTGAGTCAACACTACTCATAGCCTCATTATAGGTCACAGGGTCGTCATCATCAATGATCGACAACTCATTGTCATTCTCAATGACAAGGCCATATTACCTCTCAGGTTGGTGAGACACTCTCCCTGACCTATGAATGGGCTGTTCCACAGAAGGTTGTTCAGTCAGAACAGGTGTTTCCACTTGATCCGTAGTAGTTTGTGCTTCTTGAACTTTATTAAGTTCAATTTTGCTCCCACTTTTTCCTTCAAGGATAAACTCCTTTTCCAAGAAGGTAGCATGTCTGGAGACAAACACCCGATGATCGGTGTAAAAGTAATACCCTAAAGTCTCTTTAGGATATCCCACAAAACTATATTTTACGGATCGATATTCCAGCTTATCTGGGTCAACTTACTTGACATAAGCTGGACATCCCCAAATCTTAACGTGTTTAAGACTCGGTTTCCTTTCTTTCCATATCTCATACGGAGTTTGAGGAACAGATTTGGAAGGCACCTTATTCAGTAAATATGCTGAGGTTTCCAATGCATAACCCCATAGGAATACTGGAAGATTCGCATAGCTCATCATGGATCGAACCATGTCTAACAGAGTTCGATTTCTCCTTTTAGATACCAATTTGGAGGCGTCCACTGGGAGACTATACCATTTACTTTGAGATAATCCAGAAACTCTCCATTCAAGTATTCACCACCTCGATCTAATCGAAGAATTATAATACTATGTTTGGTTTATTTCTCCACTTCATACTTATACTTTTTGAACTTTTCAAAGGCTTCAGACTTGTGTTTCATCAAACACATATCTGAATCTAGATCTATTATCCATGAAAGTAATGAAGTATGAAAATCTACCCATGGCTTGCGTAGACATTGGTCCACATACATCTGTGTGTACCATTCCTAGCAAATTTGCAGCCCTCTCTCCATGTCTACTAAATGGAGACTGTAGTGCCACAATGAAGTGAGATTTTCATCATCCCTTTTCTTTTATTAGTTTGTTCAATCTGAAGTAAATTATGTCACATTTATACAGACCATTATTTAAAGTACCACGTCCATAAAGAATATTATCTCAAAGAATAGAACATTCATTATTCTCAATAATAAATGAAAATCCAGCCAAGTCTAACATGAGAATGGAAATAATATTCCTCACAATCGAGGGAACAAAATAACAATTATTTAAAATAATAGTCTTGCCCGTAGGCATATGTAAATGAAATGATTCTACATCTTTAGCAGCAACTCTTGCTCCATTTCCCATCAGTAGAATCACCTCCTCTTCCTCAAGAGTCCTACTTCTCCTTAGTCCCTGCAACAAATTGTAGATATGAGAACCACAGGCGGTATCTAATACCCAAGTAGAAATTTTATTTAATGACATATTCACTTCTATCATGAACATACCTGAATCAGAAGCGGTAGTCTCACTACCCTTCTTCTTCTTCAATTCTGCAAGGTAAACCTTGCAGTTCCTCTTCCAGTGCCCCACCTTGTTACAGTGAAAGCAAACAACTTTGCTCTTGGGGTCTTCAGCTTTTGGTGGAACCGGCGTTTTCTCACCTACTTTCTTCTTCTTGGAAGGGTTCCTCTTCCTTTTCTTAGGATTGAAACCTTCACCAATTAGAAGAACAGAACTCTTCTTAGGGGGAAAATTTGATTCCGCAGTCTTCAACATGTTGTGGAGTTCAGACAGGCTGACATCCAACTTATTCATGTGAAAGTTCACAACAAACTGCGAGAACGAACTCGGAAGCGATTGCAAGACCAGGTCTTGGCTCAGCTCCCCATCCATGGCAAAACCAAGTTGTCCAAGACGTTCAATCAAATTGATCATCTTAAGTACATGGTCATTCACAGATGATCCCTCAGACATCCTACAACCGAACAGCTCCTTCGATATCTCATATCGAGCTGTCCTCCCTGCCACATCATACAACTCTTGTAGATGAATGAGGATAGTGTGAGCATCCATATGCTCATGTTGCTTCTGTAGCTCAATGTTCATGGAAGCTAGCATGATGCATTGAGCAACATTTGCATCATCTACCCATTTACGATACACAACATGTTCATCATTATGTGCATCAATAGCAGGTTCAGTAGGTTTAGGTGAGTCAATCACGTATTCCAGCTTCTCAATCCTGAGAACAATTCTCAAGTTTCGAAGCCAGACAGCATAATTAGGACCAGTCAACTTGTGAGCATCCAGTATGCTCCTGAGTGATAGTGCAGAAGACATAATGTATATTGTAAATCTATAAATGATAAACACATAACAACACTTAGCAAATATTCAATTTCATTTTAAAAACACTATATGAATCGGGTCTTCATTCATAAGTGGCTCCCACTAGTTTATCTAATTTATTTAACCCCCTACGTGAAAAATTAAGCATTCATAATGCTAGTGGGAATAGGGATCCTACATTCCATTACACAACCCCGGCTATAGCATGAACCGCCATGTAATGTTCAATAGGCAGACAACTCTTGTCAATTACATCTTATGTTATTCCCTAATCAAACTTTAGCCTCTTGAATAATTGAGTCACGGCTGTGGCATGACAAACTCAATATTATAAGTCAAGTCTAACCCAACATTCCGTACAATTGAATCAGTCCCCAAAGGCCCACGGCTGTGGCACGTACCGATCTTTAGATTCTTATTCAATGTACACATCTCTATGTAATAGACAAGTATTTCTTATTTCAAAATCAAAGCCCTCGGCTGTAGCACGAACCGGCAATGATTCAAAAATAAGAACTACTTTTCTATCATGTTGGAAGGCTATGACCGACACAAGCCCGTTGTGTCATTGGCCAATTACTACTTGATATTATTTAATTTTAGAGGGATTATATTACGTTACAATCATAATCATATTATAAAGAAATTCTTCCTTTTAAATTAAATATTTCAAATCATTAATCAATAATCAGATGATTCCCAGATCGGGTGGAGCATTGTCAAGAGGCGTCACTTAATAACCCTTTATTACAGATAGAAATATGTTGTTGACAGAATCATCCTTTCTCTAATATTGAAAATTCATATTCAATTATGTGTTTCATAAACACAAGAATCTCATGATTGTATTCATAATATTATTATTAAGGTTATGAAACAATTTCACTATACTAGGTTGTCTAACAAACGCCTTATGTTCATTTAAGTTCACCTAAATCTATCATCGCGTGATAAACTAAGCATATATCACATATACCAACATGAATAAACATCAAGGTAGGCCTGTTACATCATCTAGCATATTGGTCTAAGCGTTATACATCTCTATGTATCACATGAAGCATTTAAAAGCAGTTAAAACAGTTAAAAACAGCTTTAAAACACTTTCGGAAATATAAACAGTACAAAACTTTTATATAAACTAAAATTTGATCACTCCATTAGATCCGTCTCGGAAAAACGAATCCAACGATATATTGCACGCCTAAAACGGAGTTACGAAACTCCCAGAAAATCAAATTTAATGTGGACAGACGGACTGTAACGCATTACAGGAACGCGTTACTAGCTCTGTAAAGCATTCCGGTGATGCGTTACAACCCTTTTAAGCCATTAAAAGGTGTAACGCATTCCGTGAATGCGTCACAGGATGTAACGCATTCCCGGAATGCGCGACACCCACCCGCGCGCGCGTGCGCCACACGTGACTGCAGCAGTCGCCACCAACTATTCTCGCACGGAATTCCGTGCGCCGTACCTGACATAGCAGCACATCACATGTGCCTTTCTTTTCAACAGCAGCACATTCAACAGATGCAGATATATACATAAATACTAACAATTTATATATATATACATGATTATTTAATTACGAATTTAATTGCAAGATCTTCAAAAATTCATAATAAAAAATCTATACATCATAAAATTATGAAAAAAATACCCAGACGATCTACAACACTTGTAGAACCCAGATCAATATTCAAAATTATTCTGAGAAACGATTTCTCATCAGACATAATTAATCCATAATATAACTTGTAAAAATCATAATTAATTCATACAAGCATATAAAATTCTGAAATTTTTACCAGAGATCTATATGCATATAACCTATGCTCTGATACCATTGTTGGATTTTAATCGCAGCGGAGGCATGGTAAAACACTTTTACACATATAAAATCCAAATAAAATCATATAAATCGTGATTAAAACATATGAATCGATTACTAACCTTTAATAGCAATCCAAAAGCAACGATCGGAGATCCTTAGCAGCTGCTCCTCAAACGTGAAGCACTCTACCGGTATCCACCAAGAAAACGACGTTAAGGAGGAGGAGGTGGAGAGAATTAGGTTTTCTAAAAACTTTTGGGTTGGGGTTAGAATAAAAATAGGGTTTATAATAGTATATTTATAGGCAAAATTTTCAGCTGAAATTTTTCCATAAAATATTATTATTATTAACCCATTTATTATTCTCATTAATAATTAAAACACCTTTTAATTATTAATCATTTTTCTAAACACTTTAAAAATAATTCTCTCTCTTGATTTAATTTCCAAAAATTAAATTCTTAATTAATAATATTAAGAACTTTTCTTAATTAATTTATAATCAATTAAATCTAATTTAATCAATTATTAAATTTGCCAATTAATTATTTATTTCATAAATAAATAATTATCAGCCATTATTAATTAATTTCTCCACCATTAAATCATTCTCTTTTTATGGTATAACCCTGTAGATTCAATATTAAGTCGGAAGTAGAAATAAATAATAATAAAACTATTTTATCATTATTTATATAAATTCTCTAATTTATTAAATATGATTAATTAATTAATCATATTTATTCTACATCGTGAGGGATACTTCTCAGCATATCGCGACTATCCGGATAATACGAATTCACTGCTTAGAATACCAAGAACCTATTCAGTGAATAGTTACCGTACAATAAACTCCTTCTACCCTACAATGTCCTGATTAAATACAAGGCATGGATCTCGTGTCAAGCCTATCTAATTTAGTCACTTGCTTACCATTTACTATGCTTAGTTCTATGCAAATTAGAAACTCCTTTCTAATTTCATTCACTCTGGCCAGAGATTCCTGAACTAGCATAAGTGGATCAGCTTTGAATATTCTCTTCCTTCACTGGAAGGGGTAGATCCTTTATTGATCATACACTATCTTCGTGTACAAATTCCTATACCCAGTAGAGCCCTAATAATTGTCCCTGGAGACTAAGAACTAAACCAAAGCATAGTTCAGTGTACACAAGATGACTATGATAACCTCAAGTCTAAGGATACTTGTACAACTATCACTATGTGAACAACTGCTGACACGTGAGTGAACTCCATCAGTTGTTCAGCTGTGCGAGTCATGTTTAGTGAACTTATTCTATAATAAGCACCTACATACTAGCTATAGTGTCACCACACAAATGTCTATGAGAACAGACATCCTTCATAATGAAGCAAGCATAGTATGTACCGATCTTTGCGGATTATTAATTACCAGTTAGTAATCCTATGATCAGGAACTATTTAAGTTTAGAGTTATCATCTTTTAGGTCTCACTATTATGATCTCATCATAATCCATAAAAAGCTTTACTCTAAACTATGGTATATCTTATTTAAACACTTAAATAGATAGAGCCCGTAATAAAAACAAAACAAGTCTTTTATTAATATCAATGAAATCAAAACAGATTACACAAAAGTTATTCCTAAATCATAATACCTGATTGGACTTAGGACATATTCCTTCCAGGATCTTTGCTCATTATTAGAAGTCTGGCCATCATTCACAATCAGTGCACTTGAGCCATCCATTACATATCCTTGACCATCCCTTAATGACTTCTTTTGAATCATTTCAAGTTCATAAGTTTTCAGAACCTCATAGAGCACTTCCAGTGTGATTCTACTCAGATCCCTTCCTTCTCTGATTGCAGAGATTTTCTGTTCCAAGTGATCAGGGAGAGTAGTCAAGAACTTTAAATTCACTTCTTCGACATCATAAAATTTATCATGAAGCTGCAAGTCATTTATCAGCTTATTAAACCTTTCAAACACATCAGTAATACCCTCTTTTGGTTTAGCCATAAAACCCTCATACTGAGAAATCAATATCCTTCTTTGATTTGACCTAACCTCCTCAGTTCCTTCACAAAGTATTTCAATCTTTTCCCCAGATCTGTTTAGCAGTGTCACAGTTGACAATGTTATTATACATTACATTGTCAAGTGACTCAATTAGTATCAGTTGTAAAGCACTATATAGGGAAACTTTCTCTCTTTCAGGTTCAGTATACTCAAAAGGATCCTTGGGAGCATAATGAGCTGGAATAACCATATCTCCATCTGTGGCTTCCTCAACTCTAACTACAGGAGTGAAGGGCCCATTCTTGAGGATACCAATGTAAAGATGATTGGCCATTCTTATAAACAGCAACATTTTCTTTTTCCATAAAGTGTAAGTGGCCTTATCAAAGGGAGGAATCTTGATACTACTGATTTTCTGTGTATTCATTTTTCCAAGATCTAATCTGTTTACTTTCAGATTTTGGTTTCGCTTAAATGTTTACTTTTTGGTTTTGCTCTGAGTTTAGCAGTTGATTGGTATCAATGATTTTGTGGAGTAGATGATAAACATAAATAACAATGCAAGTATGTAGAACAAAGATCTTCAAAACTCACTTAATTTTGTATTAAAAATCAAGCAGTGTTTTGCTACAAAATCTCTAAGTTCTTGTTTTAGAACTTAGCTTCTTTCTTGAGAGAGAATCCTAAATTTTCTATCTTGATTATCCTACTTAACTAGAGGACCAGTGTTAACTTTATAACTCAGTTAACTGCTGGTTTACACAGTGGATAATAAACATGCTATTAGCTTTTCTAAACTGTCACTTGTCATTTCTATTTATAGAAAAACAAATCTTCCATCTCTGGCTTAGCATATCTTTAGCATCCCGTGATTACTTTAATCTCCTCTGTCAATTAATCTTTGTCATTGATCTTGTACATCTCTCAAGCTGCTTTTTGTAGACTTGTCAATCCAGCTATGTGAATTGTTTGTTGATTTGCAACCTTGGATATTAAACTGTTCTGCAATTCTGTACTTAGAGAAATTTCTTCACTTCGAGATCTCCAATTAAGCTGTAGAGAACTCGACATCTCGATAGGCATGTTGGCTTATCGATATCTCTGAAACTTCATTGTTGACTTGACTTATCGACAACTCTGAGTTCTCTAGTGAATTTTGGTTTATCGATAACTCAGAGTTCTCTAATGGACTTTGGCTTATCGATAACTCAGAGTTCTCTAATGAATGTACACTTGTCAATATCTCTGAGTTCTCGATTAGGTATCTGACTTATCGATATCTCCAATAGCATTTCCTGAGTTCTCGATAGACAATTCTTGAGTTCTCGATAGGTCTTTCTGAGTTCTCGAATGACTTCTCTATAACACTAATTCTGTGACTTGTAGAGATCTTGACTTAGAATGTTTTTCACCAAACAGAATTATTCAACTCCAAGCTTCTTCATAATTCTTCTGAGGCATGATCTTCTTGATCTTCTTCCAGATAGAATTCTTAGGCTTGACACTGTTTAGAGAAAAATGCTCTAGTCTGCTCCATTTACATTTTACAGACATTAAGTGTTACAAGTATGAATTACAGATTAAGGTTACAATACAACTAATCTTAGGGTTGTCAATATGACTTAATCTTGTTATGATACAGGCATGTCTTGCACAATAATCTCCCCCAATTTGTGAGAAGATTGCTTATCACAAATTCATGCCTGTTAACAAGACTAACCCCAAGTTAAAGAATGAAAATAAAACAATACAAAAGGTGATACAATACTTGTATAATGAATATTTGACAGTTTACAAGAATTAAGTAAAGACTGAGCTGTCTGATTCTTTCTCAATTATGTTCTTAATTTGCACAAGTATTTCCAATTCTTCTAGGATGGGGGTGCCAGTTAGAGCCTCTATTATTTTCAGCAAATCTGGATTAGGATAACTAGCTAACATCCATATCCTGTATCTTGATAAAGAGCCAGCTTTGATATTCAGAAATCTTCCATCCTTTGATATTCTGCTCTTGCCTACTGCCTTCAACTCTTCTGATCTTCTGATATACTCAGATCATAGATGTTGATGATATTATTAGCTCCAGTAATCTTTGACATCATATATTATATATTATAGTTACAGACGCTCCAAGAAAGTAGTGTGAAATATATGGCTCTGTAAATCATCTAACTCATCTTGGTAAAAAGGTTGTTAGAAATTCAGCTGAAGGAGCATGCAAATACAATGAAGCAGATGCAAATGACCCCTACTCATTTTGTGACAAGTTTGATTGTATCCCTTGTAACTTGAAAGTGATGAAGAGTTGCCACAAACTGAGAGTACACTTTAAACAAAATAAAATTTGGGTCTACATCAGATAGGAAAAATGCGCAACAGTCATTGAATTCTATTTTATCTGAAATAACACAATCTACTTCTGTAAAATCAGTTAATAAGAAGAAAGTACCCAACACTGCTTGGGTTGCTAAACACACTTAAAACTCATTGTGTGCAGGGCAAAGTAAAGAAAGTCATATGGATCATTGATAGTGGGTTTTCCAGACATATGACAGGTGATAAGGCCCTGCTATCATAGTTTGAGGAGAAGGCTGGCCCTTTGGTGACCTTTGGAGACAACAACAAAGGATTCACAATGGGATATGGCAAGATTGTTTCTGAAAATATTATCACTGATGATGTAGCACTGGTAGCTGGTCTTATAGTGAATCTTCTTAGTGTTAGACAATTTATAGACAAAGATTTTGAAGTCTTATTTAACAAAGAAGGATGCACTTTTATCAGCAAGAAAACTGGTGAAGTTGCTCTGCAAAGAGCAAGGAAAGGAAGCTTCCTTATTGCAGACTTAACTCAATAAATAAGGATGGAATTTGTTGCTTCTACACCAAGACATCAGAAGAACAAAGAAAGCTATGGCATGAGAAGTTGTCTCACTTGTCAAGGTAATTAACACCTTGGTTAAAAAGGAGTTAGTAAGAGATATGCCTAAACTGGGGTTTGCACAAGTTGAAGTTTGTGAGGCTTGTCAAAAAGGAAAAATGAAAAGATCAAGTCATAAGTCAAAAACTGTGAATTCTATAAGTGCACCATTGCAACTTATTCACATGGACTTGTTTGGACTAGTAAATGTCTTATCAATTTTAAGAAACAAATATGCACTTGTGATGTGGATGATTTCTCAAGATACACTTGGGTAGAGTTCATGCACTCTAAAGATGAAACTCCATATATCATAATTGAGCACATCAAGAAGATAGAAAAATAGGCTGAAGATCAAAATTGTGTGAAAATATTGAGAAGTGATAATGGAAGTGAATTCTGCAAAAACAAAGGGATTGTTCAAGAATTCTCAATAACTAGAACACCTTAATAAAAAGGAGTAGTTGAAAGAAAGAACATAATATTAGTTGAATGTAACGCCCCCAAATCCGGGGTCAGGAATCTGGGTCGTCATGCCATACTTCACTCATGTGTAACCTGTATTGATTCAATAATCCGAGAATTCCATATCATAGACCCCCAATCTTACACACTCACAAGTTATAGCCTTAGAAACGATGTACACCAAGTATCATCTGTTATTAAAACTCAAATGTACTTTACAGGATCTCAAACAATTATTCGTAACCTCTACATAAAGTTATAATAATTACGACTGATATCTTATATCTATCTGATACTTTGGCCCACCTAAGACAAAGCTGCCAGGGATTCTCCCCATGACTGCAAGCGATTAAGTCCCACTCCAGCATACTGGTTATCTGTTATGTTGTGACATTTAAAAGAAAGCAAGAGTGAGCAATAATGCTCATCCATAATAATGTATAGTATGAAAAGACTGTATGAGAAATTCAAGTAGAAGGACGACACCTTTGTATCCCGGTTATCACCCTTGCCGCATTCGGGCTACGTGTCCCATTTTGGGTATACACATACTTCACCAGTTCCTGAGTACATAGAGTACCTTCTCCTGTGGTACCTTTGGTAGTCTCCCTAGTACACATAGTACTAGAGTCTACCCCTCCAAGTCCTTTGAAGAATCCTATCATATCTCGAGAACTCGAACCACATCGAAGTTCCCCAAGCATTTTGCTTGTTGATAGAAATAACTCATCTAATATGTATATATATATATATATATACTTCCAAAAAATTTCGGAGGAAGTACTAAGGATGTGAGATAACCGTTGTCAACAAATAATTAAATAAGAGGGAGTTTCTTTTGAAATTATGCTCAAATATTTAAAATAAGCCGAGATAAATTCATGACGATCTGAAAGTATTCATATGATTTTCTGAAATCCGGGATAATTTTGGAATAGGTTTTATGATTTTTAAATCATATTAAATCATTAAATAAATAATTAATAATTAAATAATAATTATTAAATAATTAGACCTCGAATGAATATATTTTTAAAGAATATTTGAAATAATATTCCCCAACTAATTTATGTTTAAATAATTAAAGTAATCTTTAATAATATACTTAATCAGGTTTGAAATAAATAATCATTGGAGAATACTTCTCCTATATTGAATGAATAACTTGAAATAATATTCGTTGCCCAAGTAATTAAATGTAGTTGAGGGAATACGATCTTTGGAAATCGTTTTAAATATATTCGAGGTATTTAATACTTCACAAGTGGACACCGAGTCCCTTGGGATAAAACAAGTACGGACTTTTAATCGTCCAAAATATCTCCGGGATGATTCCCGGGTTTATACTTTATAAACACTGACCGACTCTCGGTCTTACAACTTATACATCACGCTCTACTATAGCATTAATAAATTTAAATAAAACACCTCTGGAATACTTCCAGATTTTTATTAAATTATACTAACCGAGCCTCGGTCTAAAATATACTCCTCATATATACAATGCTACTCCCTAGAGTTATCGATTGAAATTCGGTAACATTCATATACCAAAATCATTAATATATCGTATGATATTATATATTACAATTCGTAAAATATCATAATACAACATCATATATATAGCTTTTATTTTAGAACAAATACAACACAACAGTTTTAAAAGGTAGGTTTTGAAAACTTGTCTGGGTATCTCGAAGTGGAGGATGCTCTAGGGTCCGCTCGAAAATCTATAACCATAAACACAAACCGTTTCGTTAGGTCCCGTTCTAATTTACGGCGACTCGTACTCATATGCTACTTATTATTCATTTTCTCACTTATTTTACCCATATTAATTCTGTAAGGACTCATTCATGTCACGGTCGCTTCCTTTTCGAAGTACCTTATGTCCGTTTATATTTTCATCGTCGGCTCGGCTTACGAATTCTAACGGCTTTCTAATCGCACGGTCTTGGTTCCGATATTCTTATAAAATTAAAGTTTCATTATTTTCACTTTAAATTTTTATGTCAGTTAAGGAACTCTATTCACTACTCTCTGTAAAAATTTCATGATTTATGAATATTTTTAAGTCGGTCATTTCTATTTCCAAAGTTCGTAATTCGTAGCAGTTTTTTTATCGCGTAATCACTTTTAGTAACATGGTCATAACTTTTGATCCGTAAATCGGAATCAAGCGATTCAAGTGCCTAAACAATCATTATAAAATTTTATGTCATAATCAAGTGTTATTTTTCAAGAAACTACAGTTTATATCTTCGGGAAATTCTGCAGAAACTTAATGTTATATTTTGTTCATTTTAGCGAGATTACGATTACGATCCGAGTTTCATTTACGCCTTAAATCTCTATACTACCACCAACAATCATCAAATCATTATCACCACACTAAATCCTCTCAAGAACATAATTTCCTTGAGGCAACAATCATCAAACTTAAATCTACTTAACTACACATCAAGATTACAACAAATCATTCACCAAAACTATGTTTACAACTATGTTCCAAAAGATTCTTGAACTTAAACCTTAAATAAAGATGGGCCAAAGATTTATACCTTTCTTAAAATCTTGAGATGTGTTGTTGATGATGGCGAAGTCTTGGGAGTGCTTGGTAGTGTTTTTGGAACCTAAATCAACCATTAAAATCAAGAAACCAAAGAAAAGTTATTATTCATATTATTCATTCTCATCTTTCTTGAATTTATTTCACCCATCAAATCTTGATAAAATGAGCTTAAAAATTTATCTTACCTTAGTTTAGGATGTATGAAGCTTAAGAATTAATGAGGGATTTTTTCCATGACTAGAAGAGAGGTTTTTGAATTTGATTTCTTCCCGTTTTTGTGTTTGGCCGAATGGAATGGTTTGGGAGGAAGAGAGAGAGTTTTTTGTTGTGTTTCTTGAATGCTTCTTGCATAAGATTGTATTTGATTTGTATATCTCCTAGTATATATCCTAGAAATAGAGTATGTTGGCATATCCTTGAACAAATCTTGCTAGCTTCCTAGATTACAAGCTAATCTACTTGGTTTTAGGCTTTAGCTCACTATTTCTCAGCTTTAGGTTATCATTCCTATATACCTTAGGTTACTATTTAATAAAGTAACCATGGTTAATTTTCTACCATAGTTGGTTAGCGTGATACGTTTATTTATTCGTTTACGCATTTGTTCGGTCGCTTAATCATTTTCGTAATAACTTCTCGTAAACGGTTCGCGGCTTAAATCCTTTCGTATTTATTCTTTATGTTTTGAAGTATCGTTCTTGGATATAAATTCGTAGGGTTTTATATTCGTAATTACATTATGATTCCCGTAATCCTTGATGGTTCGTAAATACGGTCATTTTTCAAAGTTCGTTTTCTTCGAAAACTAATAGCGTTTACATACACTCATTTGGTACGTATATTCTTGTTATCAAATCCGAAACTCAATTTCTCATGCACAATATAGTGTGGGCTAAAATGGTTTTCCCCTTCTGATAGAATTACTATTCATTAAGCGTTTTTACAAAGTTTCAAAAATTCTAGTTATTACATTGAAGCTGCTAGAACAATGCTGCGAGATGCCAAATTGCCAACAAGTTTCTGGGAAGAGGCCGTTAACACTGCATGTTACACTCACAACATATATCTCATTAACAAGGTACATGGCAAATCACCTTACTCATTCATGTCTAAGAGAAAGCCTACTGTAAAGCATCTTCATGTGTTTGGAAGCAAGTGTTATATTTTGAAAGACAACTCTGAATAAGTGGGGAAATTTGACTCAAAAGTTTTTGAAGCAATTTTTCTGGGATATTCATTGGAAAGAACTGCCTACAAGGTCTATGTGATAGATCAAAAGAAGATTATGGAGAGCACATATGTGACTTTTGATGATGACAAATGTCCAGGCTTGGAATTCCTTGATGAAAATGAAGCTGAAGCCCTTGCATTTGAAAACCTCAACATTGATAGTGACTCTGATGGTGAAGATAAAGTCAATGCACAATAGATGTTGAATGAAGAGATTACTAAATAGGAAAATCATGGGAATGGAAGCTCATCTCAAACACCTGAATTTGATAGCACAAACTCAGGGGGAGAAATAGAAGAAGGTTTTAGCAGTCATACCAATAAAGAAGAGAATGATGAAGGCACAAGTCAACAAACTCATACAAGGAAGTGGGATAGAAGTCAAACTAGAGAAGCAATCATTGGTGATCCTACTGCTGGTGTGAGGACTAGAAGTGCAACTGCTAATGAGTGCCTATATGCATGCTTTTTGTCTCAAATAGAATCCAAGAAAACTGAAGAAGCTCTAATGGATCCTGATTAGATATCTGCAATCCAAGAGGAGCTCAATCAGCTTGAAAGGAACAAATTTTGGAAGTTAGTTCCTGCACCAAAGAATAGAAGCATTATTGGTACAAAATGGGTGTTCAGGAACAAGATGGATGAAAATGGTATAGTTACCAGAAACAAGGCAAGGTTGGTTGCAAAAGGCTACTCACAAGAAGAAGGAATTGATTATGATGAAACTTTTGCTCCAGTTGCAAGACATGAAGCAATAAGAATTTTTCTATCATTTGCTGCACATGCAAATTTTAAAGTGTATCAAATGGATGTCAAGAGTGCCTTCCTAAATGGTTAGTTAGAAGAAGAAGTTTATATGCAACAGCCACCTGGCTTTGAAGATCCAGAATTTCCAAATTTTGTGTACAAATTACTCAAGGCTCTATATGGACCGAAGCAGGCACCTAGAGCATGGTATAATACATTATCAGAATTCCTACTGAAACATGGTTTTACTAGAGGTACTATAGATAAGACTCTCTTCTACAAGAAATATGGTGAAGATATGATCCTAGTTCAGATCTATATGGATGATATCATCTTTGGTTTTACAAATGAAATGTTGTGCCAAAGATTCTCTAAGCTTATGCAGACTGAATATGAAATGAGTATGATGGGGGAATTAAGTTACTTTCTTGGACTACAAGTCAGTCAAAGAAGTGATGGGATCTTCATCAGACAAACTAAGTATGTCAATGACTTATTGAAAAAGTTTGGTATGGTTGATTATTCACCTGCATCTACACCTATGTCTACTGCAACAAAGCTGGATGAAGATAAAAAGGGCAAGAGTGTAGATATTTGAAGATATAGAGGGATGATTGGATCATTGCTTTACTTAACTGCAAGTAGACCATACATCATGTTTGTTACATGTCTATGTGCAAGATTTCAAGTCAATCCAAAAGAATCATATTTGATTGATGTGAAGACGATTTTCAGATATCTGAAGGGGACTCCAAACTTGGGATTATGGTATTCCAAGGGAACTGGTTTTGAAGCTGTTGGTTATACAGATGCAGATTTTGCTGGATGCAGGGTTAACAGAAAGAGTACTAGTGGAAGCTGTCAATTTCTTGGACAAAAACTTGTATCCTGGTATAGAAAGAAACAACAATCTATATCAACTTCTACAGCAGAGGCTGAATACATAGATGCAGAAAGTTGTTGTGCTCAAGTGGTTTGGATTAGAAATCAGCTAATGGATTATGGCCTAGTGTTATACAAAATTCCTATCATGTGTGACAATATTAGTGCTATATCCATAGTGGCTAATCCAGTTAATCATTCTATAAAAAAGCACATTAATGTAAGGTACCATTTAATTAGAGAACATGCTACAAATAATACCATTGAGCTCATTTTTGTTCCAAAAGAAAAATAATTAGCTGACATTTTTACTAAACCTTTAGATGAAGCAACTTTCACTAGACTTGTAGGTGAAATTGGAATGCTTAATTCTTCATCCTAAGGCAAGAACTCAACTATTTTGCAGCAGATTAATTTCTAGTAAATCAAAATTAATTTGATTTAATTGGAAATTAATTAAAATATAAGCTTCATGTGCAAATCAGTCTTCACGGACTGTAAGGTTTGAGGATAGTAGTCCTGAGGGGGAGCTATCTAAATCCTCTCCAATTCGATTGGAGGTTCCTCATGTAGGAATAACTCCCCTCAAAATCCTAGCAGAAATTGCTTTGGCAGTTGATGCTAGGAGTACAATTTCCAATGATCCTGTCATAGGGGAGGCAAGTATAGCACATTCAGGTGACAGTGTGGTGCAAGACACACAAGGGTTTGAGACTGGTGCATGTAATATCCGGGAAAATTTTATGAATATTATATGTTAAATGAGTAAATATTATGTGTTTTATAAATTTAAAGTGATTATTGCCATAATATTAGATGTTACAATTGTTATGTGTGTTTCTGTGCGGACCAGAAAATTTTTCGATTGATTAATATATGTTTTAAAACTGCAATTATATGAATATATCTGCAATCAGGACATATATTTATTAGCATCTTTATTAAAGTACTCGTTTTATTTCATTTTATGCGTATTTGAATGTATTCAAGGTGTTTTCGGGATTTTCTGGTAATTTAGGGATCGTTTCTGTTTTTCAAAATCAACGGACTGGGACCCCACCGGGACGTCAAACCCCACAAAATCCATGTTTTTATTTTTATAAAATTATTCATATTTCAAATACCCTTTATTTTTGTATTTTCGAATTATTCGAAATTTTTGGGGAATTTTGACATAAATTTTGTATTTTATCGCTTTTAAAATTATTCCCCGTAATTATTATTTTGGGGTTTAACTATTGTAATTTAGGGATAAAAAGACCCTTAAAAAATTTTAGAGTATCGATTTTTCAGATAATATAAATAGGGGAAAATGATTTTTTATTCATTTTTTTATTATTAAAAATTTCAGAAATTCAGAATTTCGTTTACGTAAATTACTTTTAGTAAAATGGTCATAATTTTGATCAGTAAATCGGAATCAAGAGATTCAAGCTTCTAAACGGTCCTTATAACATTTTATATCATAATCAATGTTATTTTTCAAGAAAGTAAAGTTTATATCTTCGAGACTTTCAGCAGAAACGTAATATTATGTTTTGTTTGTTTTAGCGAGATTACGATTACGATCTGAGTTTCGTTTACGCCTTAAATCTCTATACTACCACCAACAATCATCAAATCATCATCACCACACTAACTCCTCTCAAGAACATCATGTTCTTGAGGCAACAATCATCAACCTTAAATCTACTTAACTAAACATCAAGATTACAACAAATCATTCACCAAAACTATGTTTACAACTATGTTCCAAAAGATTCTTGAACTTAAACCTTAACTAAAGATGGGTCAAAGATTTATACCTTTCTTGAAAGCTTGAAATGTGTTCTTAATGATGGTGAAGTCTTGGGAGTGCTTGGTACGGTTTTTGGAACCTAAATCAGCCATTAAAATCAAGAATCCAAAGAAACGTTACTATTCATACTATTCATCCTCATCTTTCTTGAATTTATTTCACCCATAAAATCTTAATAAAATGAGCTTAAAAATTTATCTTACCTTAGTTTAGGATGTATGAAACTTAAGAATTAATGAGGGAGTTTTTCCATGACTAGAAGAGAGGTTTTTGAATTTGATTTCTTCCCCTTTTTGTGTTTGGCCGAATGGAATGGTTTGGGAGGAAGAGAGAGAGTTTTGTGTTGTGTTTCTTGAATGCTTCTAGCATAAGATTGTATTTTATTTGTATATCTCCTAGTATATGTCCTAGAACTAGAGTATGTTGGCATATCCTTGAACAAATCTTGCTAGCTTTCTAGATTATAAGCTAATCTACTTGGTTTTAGGCTTTAGCTCATTATTTCTTAGCTTTAGCTTATCATTCCTATATAGCTTAGGTTAATATTTAATAAAGTAACCATGGTTAATTTTCTACCATAGTTGGTTAGCGTGATACGTTTATTTATTCGTTTACGCGTTTGTTCGGTCGCTTAATCATTTTCGTAATAACTTCTCGTAAACGGTTTGCGGCGTAAATCCTTTCATATTTATTTTTTATGTTTTGAAGTATCGTTCTTGGATATAAATTCGTAGGGTTTTAAATTCGTAATTACATTATGATTCCCGTAATCCTCGATGGTTCGTAAATACAGTCATTTTTCAAAGTTCATTTTCTTCGAAAACTAATAGCGTTTACATACACTCATTTGGTACGTATAATAATGTTATCAAATCTGAAACTCAATTTCTCATGCACAACATAGTGTGGGCTAAAAAGGTTTTCCCCTTCTGACAGGGTTACTATTCATTAAGCATTTTTACAAAGTCTCAAAAATTCTAGTTATTACATTGAAGCTGCTAGAACAATGCTGCAAGATGCCAAATTGCCAACAAGTTTCTGGGAAGAGGCCGTTAACACTGCATGTTACACTCAGAACATATATCTCATTAACAAGGCACATGGCAAATCACCTTACTCAATTATGTCTAAGAGAAAGCCTACTGTAAAGCATCTTCATGTGTTTGGAAGCAAGTGTTATATTTTGAAAGACAACTCTGAATAAGTGGGGAAATTTGACTCAAAAGTTTTTGAAGCAATTTTTCTTGGATATTCATTGGAAAGAACTGCCTACAAGGTCTATATGATAGATCAAAAGAAGATTATGGAGAGCACATATGTGACTTTTGATGATGACAAGTGTCCAGGCTTGGAATGCCTTGATGAAAATGAAGCTGAAGCCCTTGTATTTGAAAACCTCAACATTGATAGTGACTCTGATGGTGAAGATGAAGTCAATGCACAATAGATGTTGAATGAAGAGATTACTGAACAGGAAAATTGTGGGAATGGAAGCTCATCTCAAACACCTGAATTTGATAGCACAAACTCAGGGGGAGAAATAGAAGAAGGTTCTACCAGTCATACCAATAAAGAAGAGAATGATGAAGGCACAAGTCAACAAACTCATACAAGGAAGTGGGATAGAAGTCAAACTAGAGAAGCAATCATTGGTGATCCTACTGCTGGTGTGAGGACTAGAAGTGCAACAGCTAATGAGTGCCTATATGCATGCTTTTTGTCTCAAATAGAACCCAAGAAAACTAAAGAAGCTCTAATGGATCCTGATTAGATATATGCAATGCAAGAGGAGCTCAATCAGCTTGAAAGGAACAAATTTTGGAAGTTAGTTCCTGCACCAAAGAATAGAAGTATTATTGGAACAAAATGGGTGTTCAGGAACAAGATTGATGAAAATGGTATAGTTACCAGAAACAAGGCAAGGTTGGTTACAAAAGACTACTCACAAGAAGAAGGAATTGATTATGATGAAACTTTTGCTCCAGTTGCAAGACTTGAAGCAATAAGAATTTTTCTATCATTTGCTGCACATTCAAATTTTAATGTGTATCAAATGGATGTCAAGAGTGCCTTCCTAAATGGTGAGTTAGAAGAAGAAGTTTATATGCAATAGCCACCTGGCTTTGAAGATCCAGAATTTCCAAATTTTGTGTACAAATTACTCAGGGCTCTATATGGACCGAAGCAGGCACCTAGAGCATGGTATAATACATTATCAGAATTCCTACTGAAACATGGTTTTACTAGAGGTACTATAGATAAGACTCTCTTCTACAAGAAATACGGTGAAGATATGATCCTAGTTCAGATCTATGTGGATGATATCATCTTTGGTTCTACAAATGAAAAGTTGTGCCAAAGATTCTCTAAGCTTATGCAAACTGAATATGAAATGAGTATGATGGGGGAATTAAGTTACTTTCTTGGACTACAAGTCAGTCAAAGAAGTGATGGGATTTTCATCAGCCAAACTAAGTATCTCAAGGACTTATTGAAAAAGTTTGGTATGGTTGATTATTCACCTGCATCTACACCTATGTCTACTGCAACAAAGCTCGATGAAGATAAAAAGGGCAAGAGTGTAGATATTTCAAGATATAGAGGGATGATTGGATTATTGCTTTACTTAACTGCAAGTAGACCATACATCATGTTTGTTACATGTCTATGTGCAAGATTTCAAGTCAATCCAAAAGAATCACATTTGATGGCTGTGAAGACGATTTTCAGATATCTGAAGGGGACTCCAAACTTGGGATTATGGTATCCTAAGGGAACTGGTTTTGAAGCTGTTGGTTACACAGATGCAGATTTTGCTGGATGCAGGGTTTAGAGAAAGAGTACTAGTGGAAGCTGTCAATTTCTTGGACAAAGACTTGTATCCTGGTATAGAAAAAAACGACAACCTGTATCAACTTCTACAGCAGAGGCTGAATACATAGCTGCAGAAAGTTGTTGTGCTCAAGTGCTTTGGATTAGAAATCAGCTAATGGATTATGGCCTAGTGTTACACAAAATTCCTATCATGTGTTACAATATTAGTGCTATATCCATAGTGGCTAATCCAGTTAATCATTCTATAAAAAAGCACATTGATGTAAGGTACCATTTTATTAGAGAACATGCTACAAATAATACCATTGAGCTCATTTTTGTTCCAAAAGAAAAATAATTAGCTGACATTTTTACTAAACCTTTAGATGAAGCAACTTTCACTAGACTTGTAGGTGAAATTGGAATGCTTAATTCTTCATCCTAAGGCAAGAACTCAACTATTTTGCAGCAGATTAATTTCTAGTAAATCAAAATTAATTTGATTTAATTGGAAATTAATTGAAATATAAGCTTCATGTGCAAATCAGTCTTCACAGACTGTAAGGTTTGAGGGTAGTAGTCCTGAGGGGGAGCTATCTAAATCCTCTCCAATTCGATTGGAGGTTCCTCATGTAGGAACAACTCCCCTCAAAATCCTAGCAGAATTTGCTTTGGCAGTTGATGCTAGGAGTACAATTGCCAATGATCCTGTCATAGGGGAGGCAAGTATAGCACATTCAGGTGACAATGTGGTGCAAGACACACAAGGGTTTGAGACTGGTGCATGTAATATCCGGGAACATTTTATGAATATTATATGTTAAATGAGTAAATATTATGTGTTTTATAAATTTAAAGTGATTATTGCCATGATATTAGATGTTACAATTGTTATGTGTGTTTCTGTGCGGGCCAGAAAATTTTTCGATTGATTAATATATGTGTTAAAACTGCAATTATATGAATCTATCTGCAATCGGGACACATATTTATTAGCATCTTTATTAAAGTACTCGTTTTATTTCATTTTATGCGCATTTGAATGTATTTTAGGTGTTCTCGGGATTTTCTGGTAATTTAGGGATCGTTTCCGTTTTTCAAAATCAATGGACTGGGACCCCACCAGGACGTCAAACCCCACAAAATCCGTGTTTTTATTTTTATAAAATTATTCGTATTTCAAATACCCTTTATTTTTGTATTTTCGAATTATTCGAAATTTTTGGGGAATTTTGACATAATTTTTGTATTTTATCGGTTTTAAATTTATTCCCCGTAATTATTATTTTGGGGTTTAATTATTGTAATTTAGGGATAAAAACACCCTTAAAAAATTTTAGAGTATTGATTTTTCAGATAATATAAATAGGGGGAAAATTATTTTTTATTCATTTTTTTTATTTATTAAAAATTTCAGAAATTCAGAATTACTAAAAATATTTTGAGGGCATGATTTTGTTCGTCACAAAAAAATGATGATTTTGAGTTAACCAGGAAACCAAATCGGACGTTCAACATATCAAATTGATCCCCGTAACGAGCCCGTTCTATTGATATCAAAATCACGAATCGAGGGTGAGTAATTTACAAAATCGATTCTTGGTTCATGTTCTAGAGTTTCGTTTTTGAGTTGTGTTGATTTTTGATTGATTTTGATATTACCAATAGCTTTAGATGATGATTTCCAGTCAATTTGATTATAAATTTGTGTTGTTTGATTCCCGGAATGTAAAAGTCGAGTTCTAAGTTTTTGTGGATTTTTCAAATTGATTTTCTTGATTTTAGTGATGTTCCTGGTTATGTTTGATGATTGGGTTAGTTTTTAATTGTTCTGGGCTTTGTTTTGATACCGAGAACTTTCCGACCGGGTTGCCGGACGGGGGATTGTTCTTGGCCGGAGATGGCGATTGAGGAATCTGGGATGGTAGTTGATTGCAGAAACGGATAGCTGAGGTTGTATGGAATGATTTTGTTGTTAAACCGATTAAAACGAGCTTGTTTGGATCGTTCTGGGCTTCGCCGGACTTCCGCCGCGGCCGCCGGATAAATCACTGGTTTCTGGGTTTCCCAGAAATCCGGCGAGTGTTCTTGGGGACCCGGATTAATCCGGCTGACCCGTTTTCAAACCCGAAAACTGACCCAACTTTGATCTTTTATTCCCCAAAACTGAACCTTAAAACCTGTTTGCATAATTTTCTTTTTTATTTATTTTCAATATTCATTTTCTAATTTCTAAAAATCATTTATCTAATTTCAAAAATCAATTACTTATTATTTATAATTCTAAAAATTATTTTCTTAATTATTTTAAATTCCTAAAATTATTTTCTTTTATTATTTTCAAAAATATAATTTGATTTAGTTATTTATAATTCATTTTATTTAATTATTTATGAATTTAATTAATTAATTAAAATCATTTAATCAATTAATTTCATTTTTAAATAGTTAAATAAATGTAAATTATTTATAATTAATTCAAATAATTCCTAAAAATTATTTAAGATTTTAAAAATTATACTTTGGTTTTTAATAGTCAATTAATATTATTATTAATTGATTTAATTCTATTAATTCTTATTTTATTCATAATAATTAAATTGTTCGTCCGTTTAATACGAAACGAACGCGTATAAACTCAGAAAATTATTACGCTTTCAATAAAATATTTTTGAGACCTAATTTCTTTTGTATTGCAATGACATTTGATTTGTGTATCAGTTTGAATCGGTATTTGATCGGTAAATATTATTAATGACCTGATTTTCATTCAGAACATATTGAGACATATCTTTTAACAATTTGACTTATGTGTTACATGAAATATGTGATTACATGATATATAAATGACATGATTACATGTTACATGATATGCATGCAATGTGTTTACAGTTTTAAAATGCCATGCTTAGTTATAAACGATCGGGTAGATGTCAAGACGTGTAGTTACGTCGATTAAGTGGGTTCTGTCAATTAAGATAGTTCTTTTGTTTATAGAATCGAGTAGCAAGGAGTGCGGCCGAGTGTTAAACGGAGATAGTAACCAACAGCTATAAGCAGAGTTATAGTAAGAGGTTATCAATCATACCAGGCAAGGTACCCATAACTTCACTTATCGTTCAAGTGACGTTTATTTCGAATCATATTCTGCAAATATTTATATCTTCACTTATCATTCAAGTGATATTTACTCTGAACTTTATTCTTTCAATTTCCATACTATTCTAAGTTCAGATTAGTTAAACGTTTTATATTTTGCTATAAATCACTCTATACAGTGGAACGTTGAATTGAAATTAGCGAATAACTAATTGTTCTAAGTTATTTCGCCATCGATTGTTGAGATAGCTCTGGACCATAAGGAATGGGGAGTTATACAGTTAAGGATGTCATTTCCTTCGGCTCCTTTGATCAAAACATTTTATGGATTGGATGAATGCGTAAGTGATCGGGACGGACGGTCTAGCGGAGGGCTATTTCCATGTGTTATATGAAATATTAGGACACAATTTGTGCTACAGGCAGATATATTGCCTTTTTATTTGAGTACTCGTGTTTTGGGGACATGTTTCTATGAATCATGACCTTGTGCTATCACACGGGCTGATCAGCATGTGATAGTCATCCGTCGGAGTTAGATTCCAATCTAAAAATTTTCGTTTAATTGCTGATAGCTTGTGAAACTTTTATTATTTATCAAATATTACTGATTTGATCCCGTTGTTCAAATATTATTAGAATGTGGTTTATCATTTCAATCACATTTTATACTGCTTGCTGAGCATTTCTTTCGCCCATACTTGTTTATCAATCTAACCTTTCAGTTAAGCCAGAGCAGGCTTGAGTTCCAGGTTTGATCAGAAATCGAGTGCTTGTAGATAGTTGGGTGTGTTTTCCAGGTAGACTGTTTTGGGACGCTTAAATAAGTCTAGAGGTTTGTAATAAAATTTGAATAAGTTGTAAAACTAATTAGACTTATGGTTTGTAATAACAGTTGGTTTATAGTAGTGCATATTCCATACTATAACCTGTGATCGATCCGGTTGCATGCAAGGGGTCATATTTATTATATTATTCTGTTGTGATTATTTTATTATGGTTTATTGGCTAGTGACCCCCAAATCTAGACCCCGGGTTCGGAGGGCATCACAGGTTGGTATCAGAGCTACAGGTTATGGTCACTGAAACAGGCTTAGGATTGTCATAGGTGAGTCATAGGAAGATCACATAAGATAGGCGCGTGTAGTTTAGCTCTTATAGGTTTAAATTTAGGTTATTGGGTTGGGTTATAGTTAAGTTGTTTAGGTTCGCTGTTTTGCGTTTAGCCTTAGGCCTTTGTGTTATTGCTTTGCCATTTTGTTGGTTTTGAGGATGGTAAGAAGTGTTGAGAAAGAGGTTGGAAGGTTGTGTTGTAACCCTATCCACCGTTTGTTGGATTATTTGAGATTTTGAGTAAAGGTTAAAAGGTTTGGATAATTCTTTATCAATTTTTTTTTGTGTTATGATTCTCGAGGTGATAAGCAGGATTATGTGATAATCATGTCGCTTGTGTTAATATGGTAGCAAGTTTATGATATTTTGAGAAGAGATAATGTTTTAGAATTTTGATATGCTAAAGAATTGCTACATATTTGACACAATGCTTGACAGATTATTATAAATGTTGCTTGTTTTCTTACCAAAATAATGGCACCAAAGAGAAGGAATAATTTAGGAGAGGATCGAACCGAGAGCCGGATAGATCCAGTGATTTTCCAGATGTTGGGACTGATACAGCAACAGGTGTTACATCTTACGCAGCAGCAACAGCAACAGCAGCAACAAGCAGCATCACCACCTACAGTGACTTTTAAGCAATTTCAAGTAGTAAAGCCACCTGAGTTCAAAGGAAGTGCTGATCCCGTGGAAGCCAATACATGGATCAAGGAGATGGAAAAGGCTTTTGAATTAGTCGGAGAAGGGACTGAACCAAAGACTAAGTTTGCGAGCTACATTCTGAAGGGCGAGGCGAACTTTTGGTGGGAATCCACGCGAGCATTGGAAGGAGGTGAGTTTATAAATTGGGAAAGGTTTACAGAGCTGTTTCTGGAGAAGTATTTCCCGAGGTATATGAAGAACCAAATGGAGATCAAGTTTTTGAACTTAACCCAGGGAGATCTTACTGTGGCTGAGTACAAGGATAAGTTTACTGAGTTAGCAAGGTTCGTGCCAGACCAGGTTGATACAGATAAAAAGAAAGCAAGAAGGTTTGAACAAGGATTGAAGTTTTGGATTCAGAACATAGTGGTCATGTTTGAGTTGACTTCATATGTGGCAGTGGTTCAGAAAGCAATGGTGATCGAAAGTAAAAGTGACATGTCTCAGAAAGGAAAGGATGGGAAGAAGAGGAAAATTGAACCCTCAGGGGGAGGTCAGGAACAAGGTAACTTTCAGGGCCATTTTGATAAAAGGCTAGAGTTTCAGGGTAATTGGAATATGGAATTCAGAAGACCACAATCAGGAAATGGAGGAAAAGGCAACAGTTTTCAGAATTCAAATCAGCAGATGCCCAATTGCCCGCCAGTACCAAATTGTCAGTTTTGTGGTAGGAAGCACTTTGGGAATTGTAATGCCAATGTGACGTGTTTCAAGTGCGACAGGAAAGGACACTTTGCTAATATGTGTTAGAATCCGACTCAAGGTCAGAATTTGGGAACTGTTTGTTATAAGTGTGGGAAGCTAGGACATATTGCCAAAAATTGCCCAACACAAGGTACGACGATCAACACACCAAGGCTTACAGGTGCTCCATCTCAGAATATGCCAAGGATTGAAGGACCACCAGCAAAGGACCAGCCAAAGGCCAGGACATTCAACATGACTATGCAGGATGTTATTTAAAGCTCTGACGTGGTTGCAGGTACGCTTCCAGTCAACTCCATAGATGCTAAAGTTCTATTTGATTCTGGAGCTACAAGGTCATTTATTTCTCAAGATTTTGTTGATAAACTGCATTGCGAAGTTAAGTTGTTAGGACAAGCATTAATGATAGAGCTAGCTAATAAGAACCAAGTTTCCACCGACCGAGTGTGCCCGAGGTGTGATACTGAGATAGGAGGACATCATTTCTTTGTTACTTAATACCTTTTAAGTTAGGGGAATTTGATGTTATCTTAGGAATGGATTGGTTGTCAGAAAATAACGCTCAGATTGATTGTAAGAATAGAAAAGTAAGACTTCAGACCTTGGGTAGTAAAAAGAAGGTGGTATTTCGAGGATATAAGCAAAAGAAGAAGTTCTTAACGGTAGCTCAAGTGAAGAAGTTAATGCGTCAGAATTACGATGCATATTTGGCCCAGGTGGTAGACACCAACAAGGAAGTTCCGGCACTAGAAGCAATTCCGGTTGTCAATGAGTTTCCAGATGTCTTTCCAGACGATCTTCCAGGATTACCTCCCGAAAGAGAAATTGAATTTGTGATTGATCTAGTACCCGGAACAGAACCAGTTTCTAAAGCTCCGTACCGGATGGTACCAGTGGAGATGAAAGAATCGGCAACTCAGCTGCAAGATCTTTTGGAGAAAAGAGTTATAAGACCTAGTGTATCCCTGTGGGGCGTACCAGTACTATTTGTCAAGAAGAAGGACGGGAGTATGTGACTGTGTATTGACTATCGAGAACTAAATAAGCTGACCATTAAGAACAAGTATCCGTTGCCAAGGATCGATGATTTATTTGATCAACTGAGAGGCGCGGTATGGTTTTCCAAGATTGATTTAAGATCCGGATATCATCAACTGAAGATCAAGCCAGAAGATATTCCGAAGACCACATTTAGAACCAGATATGGGCATTATGAGTTTCTAGTTATGGTATTTGGATTAACCAACGCACCAGCAGCTTTCATGGATTTGATGAATCGGGTATTCAAGAAGTATTGGATAAGTTCGTGATCGTGTTTATAGACGACATTTTGATCTATTCCAATATAGAAGAAGAGCATGCAGAATATTTAAGGATAGTTCTTGAGATACTGCAACAAAAGAAATTGTACGCAAAGTTTTCCAAGTGTGAATTTTGGTTCAAAGAAGTACGATTTCTTGGACACGTAATTAGCAATAAAGGAGTGGAGGTGGATCCAGCAAAGATTGAAGCCATAATCAACTGGGAGAGACCAAAGACGCCAACGGAAGTATGAAGTTTCATGGGATTGCCAGGTTACTATAGAAGATTCGTGCAAGATTTTGCAAAGATAGCTACGTCGTTGACAAAGCTCACCAGGAAGAACCAGAAATTTGAATGGGACGAGAAGTGCGAAGAAATTTTCCAAGAATTAAAGAATAGATTAGTATTTTCACCAGTGCTAGTCTTACCAGATGATCAAGAAAATTTTGTGATCTACAGTGACGCGTCGTACAAAGGATTGGGATGTGTTTTAATGCAGCATGAAAAATTAATAGCCTACGCTTCAAGACAGTTAAAACCATATGAAGAGAAGTATCCAACGCATGATCATGAATTGGCAGCTATAGTGTTTGTATTGAAGATTTGGAGGCATTATCTTTATGGGGAAAAGTGCAAGATCTACACAGACTACAAGAGTTTGAAGTATATATTTACCCAGAAAGAATTAAACATGAGACAACGAAGATGGCTAGAACTAATCAAGGACTACGACTGTACCATTAACTATCATCCAGGTAAAGCAAATGTGGTGGCCGACGCTTTGAGCAGAAAAGAAAGGTTAAACATGATCACTTCATATGAGGAATTGATCAAGGAATTTGAGAAACTTGAAATAGAAGTCAGTACCCCAAGTATGTCTACAGATGTGTTCTGTACAATGTATTTTCAACCAGAACTATTAGAGAAGATAAGAAGATGTCAGGAAGAAGACATGAGCCATGAACGAGACAGTTTGACAGGAGAAGAGATAGGGAGTCAAAAGGATGATAAAGGAATCTTAAGATTTTCTTCCAGAATATGGATACCCAACGTAGCCGAGCTGAAAGATGAAATTCTTCGAGACGTTCACAACTCCAGATATTCAATTCATCCCGAAAGTACGAAGATGTACATAGATTTAAGAGAAAACTTTTGGTGGCCAAGTATGAAGAAGGAAATTGCGGAATGGGTGAGTAAGTGTTATACTTGCCAGCGAGTCAAAGAGGAACATCAAAGGCCCAGTGGACTGATACAGCCATTGGACATTCCAGAATGGAAGTGGGAACATATCACGATGGATTTTGTAGTTGGATTACCGAGGACCAGGGCAAATCATGATGCTATTTGGGTTATTATCGACAGATTGACAAAGTCAGCACATTTTCTTCCTATCAACGAGAGATTTTTAATGGATAAATTGGTACGGTTATATCTTAAGGAAATTGTGACCTGACATGGAGTTCCAGTATCCATAGTTTCAGACAGAGATCCTCGATTTAATTCAAGATTTTGGAGAAGTTTTCAAGATTGTCTCGGAACGAAGCTGAATATGAGTACCGCGTATCATCCGCAGATAGACGGTCAAAGTGAAAGAACGATTCAGACTATAGAAGATATGTTAAGGATATGTGCGCTAGATTTTGAAGGAAGCTGGGACGAACATTTTCCATTGGTTGAATTCCACTACAATAACAGTTATCATGCTAGGATTGGAATGCCGCCTTACAAAACTTTGTACAGGAGAAGATGCAGAACTCCAATATATTGGGAAGAAGTTGGCGAGAGAAAGATTTTGGGTCCAGAATTGATCCAGCAGACGAAAGTGAAAATAGAACTCCTTCAGAAATGATTAGTAGCAGCTCAAGATCGTCAACGCAAATATGCTGATCCTGTCAAGAAGGATATGGAATTTGAAGTTGGTCAAGCAGTGCTATTGAAGATTTCACCTTGGAAGGGTTTATCAAGATTTGGAAAGAAAGGAAAGCTGAGTCCGCGCTATGTTGGCCCTTTTGAGATTTTGAGGCGTGTGGGAAAGGTTGCTTATGAGTTGGCATTACCACCTCACATGCAGCATATTCACAACATGTTCCACGTATCGATGTTGAAGCGTTATTTGCCTGATTCAAGTCATGTGATAGAATATGAGCCAATCGAGATTCAGCCAGATTTATCTTTTGTAGAGCACCCATTGTATATTTTAGATAGGAAAGAAAGAGTGCTTATGAATAAGTATGTGTCGTTAGTACGAGTCTTGTGGAGGAATCCCAAGGTTGAAGAGTCGACTTGGGAGTCGAAAAGCGAAATGCGATCCAAGTATCCTCACTTATTTTTCTAGGCTGATTTTGAGGACAGAATCCTGTTAAGGGGGGAGGATGTAATATCCGGGACAATTTTGTGAATATTATATGTTTAATGAGTAAATATTATGTGTTTTATAAATTTAAAGTGATTATTGCCATGATATTAGATGTTACAGTTGTTATGTGTGTTTCTGTGCGGGCCAGAAAATTTTTCGATTGATTAATATGTGTTAAAACTGCAATTATATGAATCTATCAGCAATCAGGACGCGTATTTATTAGCATCTTTATTAAAGTACTCGTTTTATTTCATTTTATGCGCATTTGAATGTATTCTAGGTGTTTTCGGGATTTTCTGGTAATTTAGGGATCGTTTCCGTTTTTCAAAAATCAACGGACCGGGACCCCACTGGGACGTCAAACCCCACAAAATCCGTGTTTTTATTTTTATAAAATTATTTGTATTTCAAATACCCTTTATTTTTGTATTTTCGAATTATTTGAAATTTTTGGGGAATTTTGGCATTAATTTTGTATTTTATCGCTTTTAAAATTATTCCCCGTAATTATTATTTTGGGGCTTAATTATTGTAATTTAGGGATAAAAACACCCTTAAATAATTTTAGAGTATTGATTTTTAGATAATATAAATAGGGGAAACTGATTTTTTATTCATTTTTTTTATTATTACAATTTCAGAAATTCAGAATTACTAAGAACATTTTGGGGGCATGATTTTGTTCATCACAAAGAATTGATGATTTTGAGCTAACCAGGAAACCAAATCGGACGTTCTACATATCAAATTGATCCCCTTAACGAGCCCGTTCTATTGATATCAAAATCACGAATCGAGGGTGACTATTTTACAAAATCGATTCTGGGTTCATGTTCTAGAGTTTCGTTTTTGAGTTGTGTTGATTTTTGATTGATTTTGATATTACCAATAGCTTTAGATGATGATTTCCAGTCAATTTGATTATAAATTTGTGTTTGATTCCCGGAATGTAAAAGTCGAGTTTTAAGTTTTTGTGGATTTTTTAAATTGATTTTCTTGATTATAGTGATGTTCTTGGTTATGTTTGATGATTGGGTTAGTTTTTAATTGTTCTGGGCTTTGTTTTGATACCGAGAACTTGAGTTTTGGTACCGATTTGTGTGAAATCGGAATTTTCCTACTGGGTTGTCGGACGTGGGATTGTTCTTGGCCGGAGATGGCGATTGAGGAATCTGGGATGGTAGTTGACTGCAGAAACAGATAGATGAGGTTGTATGGAATGATTTTGCTGTTAAAACTGATTAAAACGAGCTCGTTTGGATCGTTCTGGGCTTCGTCGGACTTCCGCCGGGGCCGCCGGAGAACTCACCGGTTTCTGGGTTTCTCAGAAATCCGGCGAGTGTTCTTGGGGACCCGGATTAATCCGGCAGACCCGTTTTCAAATCTAAAAAATGACCCGCTTTGATCTTTTATTCCCTAAAACTGAACCTTAAAACCTGTTTGCATAATTTTCTTTTTTATTTATTTTCAAAATTCATTTTCTAATATCTAAAAATCATTTATCTAATTACAAAAATCAATTACTTATTATTTATAATTCTAAAAATTATTTTCTTAATTATTTTAAATTCCTAAAATTAAATATAATTTGATTTAATTATTTATAATTCATTTTAGTTAATTATTTATGAATTTAATTAATTGATTAAAATCATTTAATCAATTAATTTCATTTATAAATAGTTAAATAAATGTAAATTATTTCTAATTAATTCAAATAATTCCTAAAAATTATTTTTAACATTTTAAAAATTATACTTTGGTTTTTAATAGTCAATTAATATTATTATTAATTGATTTAATTCTATTAATTGTTATTTTATTCATTATAATTAAACTATTCGTCCGTTTAATACGAAATGAATGCGTAAAGACTCAAAAAAGTATTACGCTTTCAATAAAAATATTTTTGAGACCTAATTTCTTTTGTATTGCAATGACATTTGATTTGTGTATCAGTTTGAGTCGGTATCTGATCGGTAAATATTATTAATGACCTGATTTTCATTCAGAACGCACTGAGACATATCTTTTAACAATCTGACTTATGTGTTACATGAAATATGTGATTACATGATATATAAATGACATGATTACGTGTTACATGATATGCATGCTATGTGTTTACAGTTTTAAAATGCCATGCTTAGTTATAAACGATCGGGTAGATGTCAAGACGTGTAGTTACATCGATTGAGTGGGTTCGGTCGATTAAGATAGTTCTTTTATTTATAGAATCGAGTAACAAGGAGTGCGGTCGAGTGTTAAACGGAGATAGTAGCCAGCAACTATAAGCAGAGTTATAGTAAGAGGTTATCAAGCATACCATACAAGTACCCCTAACTTCACTTATCGTTCAAGTGACGTTTATTTCGAATCATATTATGCAAATATTTATATCTTCACTTATCATTCAAGTGATATTGACTCTGAACTTTATTCTTTCAATTTCCATACTATTAAGTTCAGGATAGTTAAATGTTTTATATTTCGCTATAAATCACTCTATACAGTTGAACATTGAATTGAAATTAGCGAATAACTAATTGTTCTAAGTTATTTCGCCATCGATTATTGAGATAGCTCTGGACCATGAGAAATGGGGAGTTATACAGTTAAGGATGTCCTTTGATTCGGCTTCTTTGATCAAAACTTTTTATGGATTGGATGAATGCGTAAGTGACCGGGACGGACGGTCCAGCGGAGGGTTATTTCCATGTGTTATATGAAATATTATGACATAATTTGTGCCACAGGCAGATATATTGCCTTTTTATTTGAGTACTAGTGTTTTGGGGATATGTTTCTATGAATCATGACCTTGTGCTATCACACGGGCTGATTAGCATGTGATAGTAGGTCCGTCGGAGTTAGATTCCAATCTAAAAATTTTCGTTTAATTGCTGATAGCTTGTGAAGCTTTTATTATTGATTAAATATTACTGATTTTATCCTGTTGTTCAAATATTATTAGAATGTGGTTTATCATTTCAAGCACATTTTATACTGCTTGCTGAGCAAATCTTTCGCTCATACTTGTTTATCAGTCTAACCTTTCAGCTAAGCCAGAGCAGGCTTGAGTTCCAGGTTTGATCAGAAGTCGAGTGCTTGTAGAGAGTTGGGTGTATTTTACAGGTAGACTATTTTGGGACGCTTAAATAAGTCTAGAGGTTTGTAATAAAATTTGAATAAGTTATAAAACTAATTAGACTTATGGTTTGTAATAACAGTTGGTTTGTAGTAGTGCCTGTTCCATACTATAACCTGTGATCGATCCAGTTGCATGCAGGGGGTCATATTTATTATATTATTCCGCTGTGATTAGTTTATTATGGTTTATTGGTTAGTGACCCCTAAATCTAGACCCTGGGTTTGGAGGGCGTCACAGTGCACATAGTAGTAACCCAGTCAAATTCCCTCCAATTCAATTGGAGGTTCCCACAACTAGTGTGGAACAACAACTAGCCATAACCATAGAGCAATCTGTGAGTAAAACTGTGACTTCAGTCACAGGTGTTTCTGAACCCTCAACTTCACAACCTCAACAACCACACATCCTATCACAATGGCTGCAAGAATTTGGTTTTTAACCCACATCTATTGATGATCTTCTAGTAGAACATATTTCTGGACTAGCAAATATCTCACAACATCTACTGACTTTAAACATGAGCAATCAAGATTATCAAGCTATCATGCTTACATACAATGAAGAAGTTGAGAAGCAAAAAGAGAAAATTGTCAATGATACAGAACGAGATGGAAATGTGGATGCATGGCTCTCTTAGGACTTTGTATTGGAGATGGATCAAGTCTTAAAGATATCGACAAGTCATTTCTTCACTAGAGAACTCAGAGTTATCGACAAGTTAACATTCATTAGAGAAATTTGAGTTATCGATAATTCAAATTCCACTAGAGAACTCAGAGATATCGATAAACCAAAATTCACTAGAGAACTCTGAGTTATCAACAAGTTAAATTTGACTAGAGAACTCTGAGTTATCGATAAGTCAATAAGCCACTAGAGAACTCAGAGAAATCGATAAGTCAAAGTGAAGATATGAAGACTAGAGACCTCTACAAGTCAAATTTACTATGGAGTACTAGAGATCTCGATAAGCCAATATACTTATCGAGATGTCAAGTTTTTTATAGACCAAATGGAGATCTCGAGGCAAAATCTCAAAGTACAGTTTGCAGACCAGTTCAATATCCAAGATTTACAATCAACAAATAATCCAAACAGCTGGATTGACAAGTCTACAAAAAGTAGCTTGAAGGATGTGCAAGATCAATGGTGAAGATTAACTGACAAAGGAAGATCAAAGTAAACACAGGATGCTAAGATATGCTAAGCCAGAAATAGAAGAAACACTTTTCTTAAAATGGAAATGACAAGTGACAGTTTACTGAAGTTAATAACATGTCTTATTCTACACTGTGTAAACCAGCAGTTAACTAAATTATAAAGTTAACACTGGTCCTTTAGTCAGTTGTAACAATTTAAATAGAAAATCTTGTAACACTCTCAAGAAGAAGCTAAGATCTCTATCAACAAAGAGCCTAGAAATTTTATAGTAAAACTTTCTTAATTTTAATATAAAATTAAGTGAATTTTGAAAGATCCGTGTTCTTTATTATTGCATGTTTAATTTCTTCAGTAACAGATTTCACTACAAGATTTAGTTTACTTTGTTCAACCATAAAAAGCTCAAGAAAATCATAAAAACAGAAAAACACATTCACCCCCCTCTGTGTGTTATTCATTTCCTAACAGGTCTAACTGGGGATGTTTTGGCAGAAGATCATAACTTAACCTATCATTACCGGGAGACCAAGAAGATGGTTAAGGACTGGAACTTGGGATATTAAAAAATTCATGTGTGAGAATGAATGCATGTTATTTTATAGTGATGACAGTGATAGGCAAGAGTGCAGTATTTATGGCACAAGTCTCTATAAACTGGCTAGCGAGGGAAGTAAAAAATGCATTTCGAGGAAGATTTTGAGATGTTTTCCGCATACATCGCGGTTGCAGTGGTTGTACATGTCATCCTGCACTGCTGAGAATATGAGGTGGCACAAGACTAGAGAGGTGACTGAGGGGACTATGACATACCCAGCGGACGGGGAAGAGTGGCAAAGGTTTGACATAAATTATCCAGATTTTTCGCATGGTATTAGAAATATTAGACTTGGACTTGCTGCAGATGAATTCTCTCCCTACAACAACAAATTTGAAACAAATTTTCCGCCTTCTATGTGCATGAAGGATCCATTCATGTTCATGACACTACTTATACTCGGGGATAAAGATCCCACGAGAGACATCAATGTCTACTTGAAACCACTTATTCATGACCTGAGACAGTTGTGGAGTGTTGATGTACAAATGTATGATGCCTTTACACCTACTAATTTCAATTTGAGAGCAGCACTATCATGGATAATCAATGACTTCCCAGCATTGGCAGTGTGAAGCAGTTGGTCAACCAAAGGAAAGTTAGCTTGTCCAGTTTGTAGGGGAAGTGTCAAGGGCTCACAACTTCCTCATAGTCGGAAGTCTAGTTTTGGGGCACAGTAAAAAAATTTAGAAGACCGGACCATCATCATACGCGACAAATAGGTTGGTAAGTTCATAATAAATGTGTACAAATTGCTTTTCCACCACATGGAAAAGGTTATTCCAAGTCTAGGACTGATGGATTTGATGTGACTCATAATTTTACACATTTCTCTATTTTCTTTGAGCTTCCATATTAGGACTCGCTACGTCTGCGTTATTGCATTGATGTCATGAATACTGAGAAAAATGTCTTTGATAATTCCTTTCACACAGTGATGGGTAGTAAAAAATACAAGGATACTAATAATGCAAGAGAAGATTTTAAAGCATTTGGCATTAGAGAAGAGTTATGGATGCGAGGAAAATCAAAACCTCAAGCACCATATGCACTGTCTCAAGAGCAGCAACTTCAAGTTTACACATGGATTAGTAGTTTAAAGATGCTAGATGGTTGTGCTTCAAATATTGCAAGATGTAGTAAGTTATAGAAGAAGAAGTTAAGTGGGATGAAAACACATGATTTTCATATTTTTATGCAAAAGTTGTTACCTTCTGCTTTTCATGGCCTTTTACCTGATGATGCGCATGATGCCCTTTGTAAGCTTTCCGGTTACTTCAAAGCAATATGCTCAACAACATTGACTTTAGATGACTTGGTGATCTTAGAGAAAAATCTAATAAATATCTTGGGACGTTTGGAAAATATTTTTCTGGCCGCCCTATTTGATCCAATGGAGCACGTTATCATGCATCTTATAGAGGAGTGCATACTTGGTGGTCTTGTACCATATTGATGGATGTATTGGGTTGAAATACAGATGTATCGGATGAAAGTAAAAGTGAGAAACAAGGCACAAGTTGAAGGTTCTACTGTAGAACACTATGTTGAGGAGGAACTTATGAATTCTGGGAATAGTCATAATTTTGAAACAACGTACGACTGAGTTTTCGTCGCACTTTTTATTTTTTCCTTTTTTATAATTATTTTTGTTTAGCATGGGACCCACCATTAACTTTTGACAGAATAAGAAATTACGACACAATAAGAACTTACGATACATGCATTTGTGACAGTTTTTCTCCGGTACATAGTAGGTCAATTGTGACAGATTCTTTGTATTTATTCTGTCGCAATTTCTCTTTTCTCTTGTAGTGCTAGTAAATCAAAAATGATCGAAATTAAGTTATTTTTCCTGAAAAAATATTGAAAATTCCTCGTCGATCGTCCTAGTCCTTTCAAACTGTGATAGTTGTAAATATATAACATACATTTTGTCATATCTTACCCCGCGAAGACTACGATAGTATTTTAAAAGAGTGAGAGATAAAGTTTATCAGTTTTTTGGAAAGAGTGCAAAATTGCAGATTGCTTAAATAATAAATACAATGTATTTAGGTTACTTTTACAAGTAAGTTATCTGTAAATTTATTTCAAAATTTTTTTTTACATAACCAAGAAGCTAAAAATTGTCATTTCTGAGTTAAATACCAAACTACTTATCATCTGTTAGTTAAAGTTTTAGAAAAGTTTCTTGAATTCTCTCAAGTAAATTTTGATAAAAAAAATTCTTGATTTTTATAGCAATCTCTTCAAAATAAATAAAAATATACTCTGAGAAAATTACAGTTCCCTTGTTTGCACCTCATATGATTTAATCTTCATGCACGTGTTGTAAAATAAAAAATTTGATATGAATAATATTACATTGAATTTTATCTTATGTAATAGTTACTGAACAAAACAAGGTTGAAAATTTTAAATCAGTTTAATTCGACTGAATTCCTAAAAGAGTAATGCTAGATTATCTAAAACTTGGGCTAAAATATTTACAAAATAATGGAACAACACAAAAGAAGAACAGCTTCAACAAGAAGGAGCAGAAAATGAGGGTCGAAATCTAATTCGTTGACGTATATGAATGCATACGAGATCTTATATTTTTATGAAAAAAGTTATTATTTATAAATTTTTTGAAAAAAAATTGTAGCATTTTTCTTACTAAAATTCTTTCAACCAGCCAACTATACATCGTCCTAAATCCTTTTAAGAAAGTGAAGAAATTTAAGCAAGTTTTTAAACCGTGTCCTCCATTCTCTTTTTCAGGACTGTGTAGGAGTAAATAATTAATAGTATATGCACCGATGAGAGACTAGAGCCCTATCTTACACACTACTCAAAGGCATATGTCATAGCCTATTTATTTATTTGAGGATTTAACTCAACTCAAATAAGAATGTAACAAGTAAATAGTGGTCATACCGTCAAAGAGATCTCACAAAGTAACATCTGTCAAAGGATTCAGAAACAAGGTTCATCTACAGTCTTGAGAAATTACTTCACTGGAAGAAGTCCAAGAAATTGATCAAGCCTCGGTAATATAAATCAAGATTGTGGATTTAATCAAGTGACAGAGATATTGTCCCATGGTATCAGATAATTACAGGGATTAAATCTGAAGAAAATCAAGTTATCAAAGTCAAGACATGAAGAAACGTCACGAAAGTTAGTCACTCATGAACCAGAAAGTACATCGAGTGTCAACATTGAAGTGGTGGAATTGATTCATAATTGATAGCGATTTTCAGAAGATTTTCAGAAGAATGGTTGCTGTTCAAGAGTAGTATTAATTTTCTATTAATTAATTAAGTCATATAATTTAATTAGAGAAAATAAATTATATCTGCAAAGATTAATTTATTGATTAATTGAATTAATTGATTAATTAATTCTGAATTAATATTATGAATTTTCAGAATTGATTTTGAATCTATATTCAATATTAATTCAGCATGACAATCAATTGAACTGGTATGACAATCAGATTGTCATACCGAAAGTCATACTAATTCAAATTGATTGTCATACAGAAAGTTCTACCAGTTATGGGATTTTCTTGCTAGTTCAACAGATTGTCATGCCAATTGTCTTGCTAGTTCAAGTGATTGTCTCACCGATTGTCTTGCTAGTTCAAAAGATTGTCTCAATGAAAGTCATGCCAACTATCAGATTGTCTTTCCAGTTCAATGAAGTTCTGTTGATCAAATCATTTAAAAGACAAGAAGAGCAGCAGACAATTAATATCACAGAATACACTTAACCAACTCAAGAACAGAACAGAAGCAGCCGCCCAAAACATTTCATCTCTCTGCTGAATTCAAGATCATCAATTTATAGTTTTAAAGTTAAATCCAAACCACTAGAAATCATTCTCTTGTTCTTGTGTAACTATCTAGCGGATCAAAATCCCTAGAACTTAATCTCAATTTGCTTTTAGCATTTGATCTTTTTATTGCAAAAATAGAAAAAGTTCATGTCAAATTTATTCTAGATTTGTGATAATTTATTTGAGATTAATCCCTTGTAATCGATACCGTTGTTGTAACACCTTTCAAATTTAATAATAGTTTTGTTTAACTTGAATTTTGTTTCACTTTTTTATTCCACATTAAATTTGATTAAACGGTATAGTTTGTATTCAACCCCCCCTTCTATAAACATATTGGGACCTAACAATTGGTATCAGAGCCTTCTGATTAACGAACAAATCAAGATCCTAGACTTTTGTGATTTTTCATCTCCTTGAATTTTTATTTATTCAAAAATTCATAATGACTTCACAAAAAGTTGGAACTGTTAAAATTCCACTATTCGATAAAGAGAATTATATTATGTGGAAGAAGAGGATGCTCTTGTTTTTACAAGTTGCAAATCCCAAATATCTGAACTTGTTAAAGAAGGGTCCAAAAATTCCGATGGTTATTGAACCAGAGGTTATAGTAGATAATGATGTAATTACCAAAGCTAGAACCTATGCAAAAGATCCTCAGGATTTTACTCCTGCTGAACAGGAAGAAGCCTCCTTGGATGCCAGCCTTCAGTTAATTTTAGTTGATTCCCTCGATCCCTTGATGAACAAGCATGTGATGAACTGTAAAAATTCTAAACACATCTGGGAAACTATTGAGGTGATTAACGAAGGCACAAAGGAAGTTAGGGAGAACAAGTTAGAGACCCTAACCTCTGAGTATGAACATTTTAAATCCAATCCGGGAGAAGGAATTACTGAAGTGTTCGAGAGGTACAATGCATTGATCAACAACCTGAACATAAATGGAAAATATTATTCAATCAGGGAGATCAACAAAAAGTTCCTTTTAACACTGCCAACTCATCTTGAACATAGAATCACTGCCATAAGAGAAGATAGAGATCTGAGTAAGATTTCTTTGGATAGACTCTATGGTGTGTTAAAAACCTATGAGTTGGAGCAGATTCAGCAGAAGGAAGTCTACGGGAAAGATAGAGTGGTCAGCACATCTACTGCTCTAGTAGCTGAAGGTCAACAACAACAACAATAATCTCAACAGTCAGAGAGAATGGTAAAGTCTTCCAAGGCTGAGGAAAATATGTTAGTAGCAGAATATGATCCTCCTACTACAAATCAATCTGGTGATGATTTTTACTCCTTGGAAGAGATGGAGCAATTGGAAGATGAGTCAATGGCCCAAATTGTCAAGAGATTCTCTAATGTCAGATTCAAGAGAAATCCCAAGTTCAAATACAAGTCCAACTACAACAGATTCCAGAAAGGTGGATCTTCATCCTCTAACACCAGCAGTGGTGGATACAAAATAGGGATGGTTGATCAGATCACCCTTTGATGCTTTAACTGCAATGAGTTGGGACACTTTACCACAGAATGCAGGAAGCCAAAGCAAGTAAGGAAGAACTCTTATGATTCAAATCAGAAGAGTAACTCTGAAAGGGCTTATCTGGGAAAGGGAAGAAGCTGGGATGATACTGATAGTGAAGAGAAGAAGTTGGGAATCTTGCTCTTATGGCTATTGATGGAAATACTTCATTGTCAAGAAAAGAGGTAAAATTTACTGATGCTGAATTAGTTTATCATCTAGGAGGTTCCTTAGATTGTGCTCGTCGTGATAATGAACTGTTAAGTCAACAGATCAAAGACCTTGAGAAAGAGGTCAATGAATTAAGACTTGTGCACATTAATCAAGACAAGTTAAAAGAACAAGTATCTTTTCTAGAGAACAGAGTTAACTGCTATAGACAACTCAAAACTATTCTCAAACACAAGATCACCGGTCTTGAGACTAAGGTTAAAGCTTACTTTAATTCTTGTTCGAAGGCTGAAGAGTTCTACAGTAAGCAAGTTGTTAATCAAACATCTGGAATAGGTTTTGATTACAATGCTGCTATTGGAGAATTAGGCATAAACTCCCCTCCTCATGTCCGTGCTAAAGGTAGGGAAGTACCACATGTGTTTAAGGATGTTGATAAACCCCTCTATAAAAGATCAATTATTGAACCATTTGATGAGACCTCCTTTATTATTCAAGAAGAAATACATGCTGAAGATCGTGCTAATGAGAAGGTTGTTTCCAAGCCAAGTGTGTCGAAAGTTCCAGTCAAAGTTGTGAAAGCAACTGAGATTAACTCAGACCAACATGAGTTGGATAACAAAAATTCCATGTCTACCATGCATAATTTGCCTGTTGTTAATCCCTTTCATAAAGTATGTGGTGTTTCTAATTGTATGTCTTGTACTTTTAATTTGATGTATGCTTATTTTAATGGTAAGCATCTTTCTAGAAACATGCTTACAATTAAAATAAGCATACATCAAATTAAAAGCACCAGACATACAATTAGGAACACCACATACTTTATGAGAGGGATTAACAACAGGCAAATTATGCATGGTAGACATGACATTTTTGTTATCCAACTCATGTGTGTCTGAGTTAGTCTCAATTGCTTTCACAACTTTGACTGGAACTTTCGACACACTTGGCTTGGAAACAACCTTCTCATTAGCACGATCTTCAGCATGTATTTCTTCTTGAATAATAAAGGAGGTCTCATCAAATGGTTCAACAATTGATATTTTATAAAGGGGTTTATCAACACCCTTAATACATGTGGTACTTCCCTACCTTTAGCACAAACATGAGAAGGGGAGTTTATGTCTAATTCTCCAATAGCAGCATTGTAATCAAAACCTATTCCAGATGTTTGATTAACAGCTTGCTTATTATAGAACTCTTAGCCTTCAAAGAAGAATTAAAGTAAGCTTTAACCTTAGTCTCAAGACCGGTGATCTTGTGTTTGAGAATAGTTTCGAGTAGTCTATAACAGCTAACTCTGTTCTCTAGAAAAGATACTTGTTCTTTTAACTTATCTTGATTAATGTGCACAAGTCTTAATTCATTGACCTCTTTCTCAAGGTCTTTGATCTGTTGACTTAACAGTTCATTATCACGATGAGCACAATCTAAGGAACCTCCTAGATGATAAACTAATTCAGCATCAGTAAATTTTACCTCTTTTCTTGACGAAGAAGTATTTCCATCAATAGCCATAAGAGCAAGATTCCCAACTTCTTCATCTTCACTATCAGTATCATCCCAGCTTCTTCGCTTTCCTAGATAAGCACTTTCAGAGTTACTCTTCTGATTTGAATCATAAGAGTTCTTCCTTACTTGCTTTGGCTTCCTGCATTCTGTGGCAAAGTGTCCCAACTCAATGCAGTTAAAGTATCAAAGGGTGCTCCGATCAACCATCCCTGTTTTGTATCCACCACTGCTGGTGTTAGAGGATGAAGATCCACCTTTCTGGAATCTGTTATAGTTGGACTTGTACTTGAACTTGGGATTTCTCTTAATTCTGACATTGGAGAATCTCTTGACAATCTGGGCCATTGACTCATCTTCCAATTGCTCCAGTTCTTCCAAGGAGTAAAAATCATCACCAGATTGATTTGTAGTAGGAGGATCATATTCTGCTACTAACACATTTTCCTCAGCCTTGGAAGACTGTACCATTCTCTCTGACTGTTGAGATTGTTGTTGTTGTTGTTGACCTTCAGCTACTAGAGCAGTAGATGTGCTGACCACTCTATCTTTCCCGTAGATTTCCTTTTACTAAATCTGCTCCAACTCATAGTTTTTAACACACCATAGAGCCTTTCCAAAGAAATCTCACTCAGATCTCTCGCTTCTCTTATGGCAGTGATTTTATGTTCAAGATGAGTTGGCAGTGATAAAAGGAACTTTTTGTTGATCTCCCTGATTGAATAATATTTTCCATTTATGTTCAGGTTGATCAATGCATTGTACCTCTCGAACACTTCAGTAATTCCTTCTCCCGGATTGGATTTAAAATGTTCATACTCAGAGGTTAGGATCTCTAACTTGTTCTCCCTAACTTCCTCTGTTCCTTCATTAATCACCTCAATAGTTTCCGAGATGTTTTTGGAATTTTTACAGTTCATCACATGTCTGTTCATCAAGAGATCGAGGGAATCAACTAAAATTAATTGAAGGCTGGCATCTAAGGAGGCTACTTCCTGTTCAGCAGAAGTAAAATCCTGAGGATCTTTTGCATAGGTTCTAGCTTTGGTAATTATAACATTATGTACTATAACCTCTGGTTCAATAACCATCGAAATTTTTGGACCCTTCTTTAACAAGTTCAGATATTTGGGATTTGCAACTTGTAAAAACAAGAGCATCTGCTTCCTCCACATAATATAATTTTCTTTATCAAATAGTGGAATTTTAACGGTTCCAACTTTTTGTGAAGTCATTATGAATTTTTGAATAAATAAAAATTCAAGGAGTTGAAAAATCACAAAAGTCTAGGATCTTGATTTGTTCGTTAATCAGAAGGCTCTGATACCAATTGTTAGGTCCCAATATGTTTGTAGAAGGGGGTTGAATACTACCGTTTAATCAAATTTAATGCGAAATAAAAAAGTGAAACAAAATTCAAGTTAAATAAAACTGTTATTAAACTTGAAAGGTATTACAACAACGGTATCGATTACAAGGGATTAATCTCAAATAAATTATCACAAATTTAGAATAAATTCGACATGAACTTTTTCTATTTTTGTAATAAAAAGATCAAATGCTAAAAGCAAATTGAGATTAAGTTCTAGGGATTTTGATCCGCTAGATAGTTACACAAGAACAAGAGAATGATTTCTAGTGGTTTGGATTTAACTTTAAAACTAGAAATTGATGATCTTGAATTTAGCAGAGAGATGAAATGTTTTTATTCTGCGGCTGCTTTGTTCTTGGTTGGTTGAAGATATTGATTGTCTCTGTTGAATGTCTTTTGCTTGTCTTTTAAATTTAATCAACAGAACTGAAATGAACTGGTAAGACAATCTGTGAATTGGCATGACTTTCGGTGAGACAATCTCCTGAACTAGCATGACAATCAGTATGACTATCTCCTGAACTAGCATGACAATCGGTATGACTATCTCCTGAACTAGCAAGACAATCCCATAGCTAGTAGAACTTTCGGTATGACAATCAATTTGAACTAGCATGACTTTCGGTATGACAATCTGATTGTCAGACCAGTTCAATTGATTGTCATCTGAATTAATATTGAATATGAATTCAAAATCAATTTTGAAAATTCATAATGTTAATTCAGAATTAATTAATCAATTAATTCAATTAATAAATAAATTAATCTTTGCAGATATAATTTATTTTCTTAATTAAAATATATGTCTTAATTAATTAATAGAGAATTAATATTACTCTTCAACAACAACCATTCTTCTGAAATTTTTTTGAAAATCACTGTCAATTATGAATCAATTCCACCACTATAATGTTGACACTCGATGTACTTTTTGGTTCATGAGTGACTAACTTTCGTGACGTTTCTTCATATCTTGACTTTGATAACTTAATTTTCTTCAGATTAAATCCCTGTAATTATCTGATACCCTGACAAGATCTTTGTCACTTGATTAAATCCACAATCTTGATTTATATCACTGAGGCTTGATCAATTTCTTGAATTCTTCTAGTGAATTAATTCCTCAAGTCTGTAGATGAACAATGATTCTTAATCCTTTGATAGATGTTACTTTGAGAGATCTCTTTGATGATAGATCCACTATTTACTTGTTACATTCTTATTTGAGTTGAGTTAAATCCTCGAATAAACAAATAGGCTATGACATATTCCTTTCAAGGTGTGTGACGGTGCATTGTGTTCTTGTATGCTTCACGCGCGCGCCACCGCCGCCCCGCCCCGCCACGCCATGCCACGCACCGCACTGCACCGGACCGGGTCGGGTTGAAGGGCGATTTGGGCGAATGTCTCGGCGTCTCGTGTACGCGAGGTGACCTGGGCGAGGATTTTATTTATTTATGATTTTATATTTTAATTAGCACTTAATTATTAGTTTGGTTTGGGTTATTATTGTTGGGCTGGGTTCAGTTTCTGAATTGGGCTGAGTCACTTTGTAAGTGGGCTTAGCCGGATTCATTGAATCTGGACATTTGATATATAACTTGTAACTGATAATATATTCAAATTAAAAATTAAAGCTGATATAATGTGTGAGATAAATGCAAAGCTGTTATATTTTTTATTTAAATTCAAAATTCATTAGTTTTGATTTATTAATTAAATGTGCAGTTTAAGTATGAAATTAATTCAGGGTGGCCAGGTACACTTAGCCCCTTGTATAAATAGAGGACTAAGTTGATGAGTTTTACACACCACACTTACATTCTCTTCTCCTCTCTGATTTCTCTTCTCTCCCGAACACTACTGAGCTACTGATTTTTCCGGTGATTGAGGTGCTAGTCGAAGTTGGATTTGTTGTGTCTATGAACATCAAGTCCGGAGTTGTTTTATCCTGGAGGAGGAATTGCAAGCATCCCAACGCAGCAGGTGGGGGTAATTATCTCTTCAAGAGAAGCCAGGGCTTCGAGCAAGGTTTGGCGACCCAGTTGATTATTTTTCCTGTTGCGTTGTACCTGTTGGCTACCACTGCTTTTCTGTTTCTTTTCACTGTGTTAAAGCTATGTTTACTGCTACGCTTTATGTTCTTTATTTGTTCTTACAGTCACTGATATGTCTGCTGTTTACCTACATGTTTTGTTTTGTTAATCGTTATCTTGGCCTTGGCTTGCTAAATATGTTATATAATTGCCTTTATGTTGCTGTAATAGTTAATATTTCCAATATTCTTGAAGAGATAATTGGTTATATATTATTTCGCATAATGGTTAGCAAAACTGAGGTTCCCGTAGGTGGTGGTAGTTCTGGTGCAACTACTGGGGTCATTGATTGGACTACTTATAGTTTTCCACAAGCAGTAGAATTAACTGGATTGCCAGAGAAGTTCAATGGTAGCATCGGCTTTTCTCGTTGGCAGAAAAGGATGAAATTGTGGTCGACTGTAAAGGGTTTATGGCCGGTTGTGGAGTATGAGAAACCGGTTATGGGTCAAGAAAAGGCTGACACAGTTAAGGTGTTTGCGAAGTGGGCTGAGAAGGATGGGGTGGCTAGGGCGACCATTTTGGTTGCTCTAACGAACACCTTGTTTGATGTTTATTCTTCTGATGCCTACTCCGCAAAACTCTTATTGGGGAAGCTGGACCAGACACACAATATCGACTCACAAGGTCTGGAAAAAATTACTGTGGCTAGGTTCCTTGAATTCAAGTTGGTGGATAATAAGGATAATAAGTCCATGACTGAGCAAGTGCATGAGTTCGAGATGATAGTGCATGTTTTGAAGGAGTCTGGAATGGACCTCCATGAGAAGTTCAAGGTTATGGGCGTGATTGGAAAGCTCTCGAAGTCTTGGTAAGAGTTCTCTCTCCCTAAAAAGAAAGAAAGGAGAGATCACCTGGACCAACCTTATGCTGGACATCTCGGTCCAAGAACAACACAAGTCCAAACAGGGACATGTGATGCCAACTGAGCACAGTACCTCGAAGGTAAACGTAGTAACTGTAGGACAGAAAAGGAAGGATGTTGCTAAGAAAGTTAATGGTAATAAACCTACTAGTGACAAGGACAAGGCCAAGAAGCCAAAGGCAAACAAACCGTGTTGGTCTTGTGGGCAGGTTGGGCACTAGAGTAAGGACTGCCCTACAAAGAAAGCGAAGAAAACTGAGGTGGTAGCGCAAGTGAATGTTGTGCTTGGAACCACAAGTGGGCCCCTAGTGAACATGGTTGTTGGTGAGGCTACGGCTTCTAAAACCGACGTTGACCGGTATGTATCCTACAATACTGTAATGTTTTCTACCTATCTGTCAAATGAATGGTTGATAGATACTGGAGCTAATGTGCATATTTGTGTTGATATTAGTTTATTTGTATCTTACCAACAGAATCATGTTGTGTATATGTTGTGTACTTGATGATTTCATGAACAAAACACCTTGGTAGAATTTACTCAGTGAAAATGTAGCACTCAACGGATAAGGATTATAGTCCAGACGGATAACTCATTTTGGTCCCGACAGATGATGACTTATTATCCATTGAGTGAGTAGCTTATGTAACAATAAGTCTGTAGCACGTTTCTGCATACACATTGTTTAGAATCTGTAGTAGTACTTAAGTCATGTTGACTTTAACTAGATATGCAGAATAGGTTGATTAATTGTACATAGATGATGTCTTGTAATTCTGCATAGATGAAATGAAATCTAGTGCCTGATTGCTACCCGATGGATAAACAACAATGAATTCGACGGATGATCAGCAACCCGACGGATGATCAATAACTCGACGGATGATCATGAACCCGACAGATAAATAATTCAAATATCTGTTGACAGTGACAACACAGTCACATGCGTCGAGTGTATGCAAATGAAATTTGGTAGCCTATTCAACTGGGTTTTCGAGAACAAAGAAGCATTGCCACTTCCATGCTATGAAGATATTCAAAGATGCTGGAATGGAGTAATGAAGTAGCATTGTATTAGACTTGATAGTTTTTGTTTTATTATCCTGTCTTATTACTTTGTAATCTTGGTGATATATAAACCAAGAAGCAGCAAATAGAATAAAAACTAAGGAACTAAAAAACTCAGATATAAAGAGAGAAACATTTCTAAGCTGCACTATTAGCATTTCTCTCATTTCTTAGTTGTTATTATTTTGTAAGCTGCTGTGAGCTTTTTGCACACAGAGTTCTCTCGATATATATTATATATCTATGGTGGAATCATTCAAATCCACTAGAAAGTTTTTAAAGACTCTTGTTTTTAATTACTTGTGTTTTGATTTATTTCAAGTAACTATTCCGCATTTTGCTAATCAATTCACACTTATATATATTTGAGTTAGAACATTTATATTCAAGAAAAAGTTTCAAGAATTCCATTCAACCCCCTTATGTAATTCTTGTTACATTATTAAGGGACTAACAATTGGTATCAGAGCAAGCTCTTGAAGAACAAAGAGTTTAAAGATCAAAACAATACAGCAAGATGAACAAGAAGGATGTTGGAGTCAAGTTTTCTTTTCTGGATAAAGACAATTACCATCATTGGAAGGTAAAGATGCATCTTCATTTTCTTTCTCAAGATGAGGCCTATGTGGACTGCATAGAAAGAGGCCCTCATGTTCCAATGAGAGCTGCAACTAGAAATGAGCCATCTGTCCCCAAGCCAAGGCATGAATGGTCTGATATTGATATTGAACAAGTCAGGAAGGATAAAAAGGCCATGAATATCCTGTTTAATGGAGTTGATGGTGATATGTTTGACAACATTATCAACTACAAAACTGCCAAGGATGTTTGGGATACAATACAGATCATCTGTGATGGCACTGAGCAAGTTAGAGAAAACAAGATGCAGCTACTGATTCAGAAATATGAGCATTTTCATAATGAAGAAAGTGAGTCTCTCACTGACATTTTTAGTAGGTTTCAAAAACTGCTAAATGCTCTAAAGTTGCATGGAAGGGTCTATCAGACAAAAGACTCCAATCTGAAATTCCTTAGATCTCTTCCAAAGGAATGGAAACCAATGATAGTCTCATTGAGAAACTCATAAGATTATAAGGAGTTTACTTTGGGGAGACTGTATGGCATCCTGAAAACTTATGAGCTTGAAATAGAGCAAGATGAGAGGATGGAGAGAGGAAAGAAGAAAGGAGGTCCATTGCACTAGTTGCTGAGTTAGAGAAAGAGAAGGAGATGAAGATGGAAGCTGTTAAGTTAACTTCAAGGGTCTGTGAAAGCAAGGGCAAGGGGCTTGCAGTAGAAAGTGAAGATTCTTTGAGCCAAGATGACATTGAAGACATTGATGAACATTTAGCATTTCTTTCCAGAAGATTTGCCAAGCTCAAGTTCAAAAAGAACTTTGGAGCAGCCAAGCCAAATAGAAACATGGTGGATAAATCAAAATTCAAATGTTTCAAATGTGGCTTGGCAGGGCACTTTGCCAGTGAGTGTAGAAAGTCAGATTCCAGGAAGAAAAAGTTTGAGCCTGTGGATTATAAGCAAAAATACTTTGAGCTGCTCAAGCAAAAGGAAAGGGCTTTCATTACACAAGAAAACGACTGGGCAGCAGATGGTCTGGATGAAGATGAAGATGTCAGCTATGTCAATCTAGCCCTAATGGCCAAGCCTGATGAAATAGAAACAAGTTCTTCAAGTAATCAGGTAATTACTACAAACCTTGCACATTTATCTAAAGCTGAGTGTAATGATGCTATAAATGACATGTCTATAGAGTTATATCATTTGCGTGTTACACTTAAGTCTCTTACTAAAGAAAATGCTAAAATTAAAGAAAACAATTTGTTTTTGAGTGAGAGAAACAATGTGCTAGAGTCTCAGTTCATTGATTTTGAAAAATTAAGAATTGAGTGTAAGATTGCCAAGGAGGAATTAACTAAGTCCTTGAAGAAAGAAGAAATTTTGAAGAAGTAGCTCGAGCGTGAACAGGAGGTGATTAAGGCATGGAAAACATCTAGAGATGTTCATGCTCAAATCACCAAAGTTCAAGGAATCAAGTCCTTCTGTGATGCAGCCTGGAAAAAGAACAAGGAGAAACTATAACCAAATTTGGTGGATGGAGTGCTAACAGATGTAGACTCGACGGATGATGAGGGTCATCCGTCAGATAACAAAAAGGGTTATCCATCGACTAATGAAAATCCTCATCCGTCGGCTGTAAGCAAGCCTATTAGTAAAGCCAAACTTGTTAAGTTGAATGAAAAGTATGGATCTGTTTCCAAGAACTTTATTTTAGGAGAATCGAGTCAAGTTAAGAAAGGGAAAAAGGCTAATGTTGATCACATGACTGTCAAACAGTTAAGTGACAGACTTGAAAAGATTGAGGTGAAAACAGAGGCTAAAAAGAAAAATAATAGAAATGGTAAAGTAGGGATTAACAAACACAATAACTACACACCTGATAAATATGCTCCTAGAAAAATCTGTGTCAAGTGTGGTAGTGTAAATTATTTGTCTGTTAATTGTAAATCTTCCATGCCTACTCCCATGTCTGTGCCACCTCACTTTCCCAACATGAATGCCATGCCTCCCATGCCTATGAATGCTATGTCTACAAAGAATATGAATGCACAATTTGCTAATATGCCATTTACACCTAATCCTTATTATGCTGCATTTAGTATGCCACAAATGCCATTTAGCATGCCTTACTGTAATAACATGTTCACTAATAGCATGCCATTCCCTGTTGATTATAATATGCATGATAATTCTGTTGCAATGAGTGGTTTCAAAGGCCCAACTCAAATGACCAAGGATGAATCTGATATCCCCAAGTCAAATGAGATAAAGCCTAAGAAACAGAAAAGGAAAGCTAACAAGGCAGGACCCAAGGAAACTTGGGTACCAAAATCAACTTGATTTGATTTTGATGTGTGCAGGGAAACAGAAAGAATCTTTGGTACTTGGATAGTGGTTGTTCAAGACACATGACTGGTGATTCTACCCTGCTCACAGAGTTTAAGGAGAGAGCTGGCCCAAGTATTACCTTTGGAGATGACAGCAAGGGTTATACTGTGGGATATGGCTTGATTTCAAAGAACAATGTCATCATTGAGGAAGTTGCCTTAGTGGATGGTCTCAAACACAACTTGTTGAGTATCAACCAGCTTTGTGATAAAGGCAATTCAGTAACCTTCAACTCAGAAGCCTGTGTTGTGACTAACAAAAGAAGCAACAAAGTGGTTCTCACTGGTGTGAGAAAAGGAAATGTGTACCTAGCTGATTTCAACTCATCTAATGCAGAATCTGTTACTTGTCTTCTCAGTAAAGCAAGTCAGGATGAAAGTTGGCTATGGAACAAGAAGCTATCACATTTAAACTTCAAGACCATGAATGAGCTAGTAAAGAAAGAACTGGTTAGAGGGATTCCTCTAGTGGAGTTTTCTAAGGATGGACTGTGTGATGCCTGTCAAAAAGGAAAGCAGATTAAAACATCATTCAGGAAGAAACTTGATTCAACAATTGAAGAACCTTTGCAACTGCTACACATGGATTTATTTGGACCAGTCAATGTGTTGTCCATCTCAAGAAAAAGATTTTGCCTAGTAATTGTAGATGATTTCTCAAAGTTCTCTTGGACATATTTCCTAAAGTCTAAAGATGGGGCTAGTGAAATCATCATCAATCACATAAGGTAAGTCAATAATCATCCTGATTTCAAGGTTAGAAGAATAAGGAGTGACAATGGAACTGAGTTCAAGAATTCAGTCATGAGAGCTTTCTGTGAGGAAAATAGGATTTTGCATGAGTTTTCAACAGCAAGAACTCCACAACAGAATGGAGTAGTGGAAAGGAAGAACAGATCACTTATTGAAGCTGCAAGGACAATGCTTGAAGAATCTAAACTACCAACATATTTCTGGGCTGAAGCTGTAAATACTGCATGCTACACTCAGAATATTTCCCTGGTTAATCAAGCAAGATGCATGACTCTCTATCAATTGTTCAAGAACAAGAAGCCAACTCTAAATTTTCTTCATGTCTTTGGCTGCAAATGCTATATTCTGAGAAATCAAACTGATCAAAATGGGAAGTTTGATGCTAAAGCAGATGAAGGAATTTTTGTTGGATATGTTGTTGGTAAAGCATATAGAGTCTACAATCTAAGAACAAACATTGTTGTGAAATCAATACATGTTGTATTTGATGATAAAAAGATTGAAGGACTTCAAGATGGAGATTTCCATGAAATCCTCAAGTTTGATAATATGGAGATGGTTAGTGATGACAGCGATGATGAAAGTGATCAAGAAACAGTGACTAAGGATAATACAGAAAAATCTACTTCCAATGAAGCACAAAATTCAACATCTGTCGAATTTCAAAATGCTTCATCCGTCGGGAGACAATCTGCCTTATCCGTCGGAAGGCAACCCGCTTCATCCGTCGGGTTATCAAAAGGAGCAGGAAGTCAGGATAGATCACCTATAGAAAGTTCCCCTTTCTTAAATCAAAGATCCACAAACTCAGGGGGAGTTTCTAACAATCAAAACTCAATCACACATCAAGACAACAATGAGGCCTCTTCATCTAGAGCTAATCTACCTCAACTAAGGAAATGGACAAAAGATCCCCCATTTGAGCTCATAATTGGTGATGTTTCTTCTAGAGTTCAAACCAGGAGACCAACTCAAGAAGAATGTCTATACAACAGCTTTCTTTCCATGGAAGAACCAAAGAAGGTAGAAGAAGCTTTGTTGGATCCTGATTGGATTTTAGCTATGCAGGAGGAGCTAAACCAATTTGAAAGGAATAATGTATGGAAGCTGGTGCCCAAGCCTAAAGGAAAGAATCCAATAGACACCAAATGGGTATTCAGAAATAAGATGGATGAAAATGGCATAGTAGTCAGGAACAAAGCTAGATTGGTTGCTAAGGGCTATTGTCAATAAGAAGGAATAGATTTTGATGAAACATTTGCTCCTGTTGCAAGACTTGAAGCCATCAGAATCTTCTTAGCCTATGCAGCCCATGCCAATTTCAAGGTCTATCAAATGGATGTCAAAAGTGCCTTTCTGAATGGAGATTTGGAGGAGGAAGTCTATGTCAGTCAACCTCCTGGTTTTGAAGATCCAAATTTTCCAGAACATGTCTATTATCTTTTGAAAGCACTTTATGGATTGAAGCAAGCACCTAGAGCCTGGTATGACACTTTATCAAAGTTCCTTTTGGAAAATCATTTCACAAGAGGTATTGTAGATAAAACTTTATTCTTTAGAAATGTTAATGGCTCTAGTATACTTGTTCAAATTTATGTAGATGATATTATTTTTGGTTCTACAGATGAGAAACTTTGCAAAAAGTTTTCCAAATTGATGCAAAGTAAGTATGAAATGAGTATGATGGGAGAACTAACTTACTTTCTTGGTTTGCAAGTTAAACAAGTTAGTGATGGAATATTCATTAGTCAAACTAAATACATTTTTGATCTTTTAAAGAAGTTTGATCTAATGGATTGCACATCTGCAAAAACTCCCATGGCTACTGCAACTAAGCTTGAATTAAACACTACTGAAAAATCTGTGGATATTTCAAGTTATAGGGGCATGATTGGCTCACTTCTGTACTTAACAGCTAGTAGGCCAGACATAATGTTTGCTACATATTTATGTGCTAGATTTCAGGCTGATCCTAGAGAATCTCACTGAATAGCTATTAAGAGAATTTTCAGATATCTCAAGGGAATACCAAAACTTGGCATTTGGTACCCTAGAGATTCTGGTTTTGATCTAACTGGTTATTCAGGTGCAGATTATGCAGGTTGTAGAATTGAGAGAAAAAGTACAACATGAACCTGTCAATTTCTAGGAAACAAGCTTGTGTCCTGGTTCAGTAAAAAGCAAAATTTAGTTTCTACTTCTACAGCTGAAGCTGAAGCTGAATATATTGCTGCTGGAAGTTGCTGTGCACAGATTTTATGGATGAAACAATTGATAGACTATGGTTTGCAAGTTGAGAGGATTCCTATTTTCTGTGATAATACAAGTGCAATTGCCATCACTGAAAATCCAGCACAATATTCAAGGACAAAGCACATAGATATCAAGTACCACTTCATTAGGGAACATGTAATGAATGGTACTGTGGAACTACATTTTGTTCCAAGTGAGTAGCAGCTTGCAGATATCTTTACTAAGCCACTGGATGAATCAACCTTTTCAAGGTTGGTAAGTGAGTTAGGTATGCTTAATTATTCTTAAATCTATATGAGATAATTTGCAAGTTGAAATGCAGCCAGAAATTTAATTGATTTTTCAGTCTTGGATGAAATTTTGGCGAAGCCAAAATTTACATCTCGACGGATGATCCTTATCCATCGAGTTTGATCATCCGTCGGTATACTATTTGCTAATAAAAATCAATTATTTTTCTAGAATATTTTATGACTCGACGGATAACAGTTTATCCTCATCCGTCGAATTGTCTTAATCTCATTCGTTAATTTCCTGAACATTATCCATCGAGTATACTTACAGTTTGTAAGCATGACACGACGTATAATGGGTGGAATTTTTACAGTTAATTTTTAAACGGCTATTTTAGGAAATTTTCATTGGTTACTTTATTTAACTTTATTATTTTTAGCAGTTATTTTTGGAGATAGTATAAAAGCTTATTTCATTTCAATTGCTTTTCTTTTATCATTCTCAAATCAACCGCTCCAATTTCTTTCTTTTTCAAATCACTTACTCTTTCTCTTCAAGCTCTCATTCTCTAACAATGGCGCCCGTTGTCAAGATTATGTCTCAAACTGGGTTTATTTAAAGAAGAATAATTTCACTGCACTAGTAAACAAGGGTATTCGGCAATCTGGTGACTATCACAAGATGATGGACTTTGTGAAGAATTGCAAGCTTAGCTATGCCATGCTGGAATCACCCACAATCTTTTATGAAGTTGTTGAAGAGATGTGGACCACTGCTACATACAACTCAACAGATAAGACAATCACGCTCACCATTAAAGGTAAGGAATTCTGTATCAATAGTGATGTTATAAAAGCATGTTTCAAGATTTCTGATAACACTGTGACCTCACCACACACTGACACTGACATAATCAATATGCTTAATTTCATGAACTATGCTCTTTTTACTTCTAAGTTAAGTGACATTAGGAGACTGGGCCTTATGAAAGAATGGAGTTTTATGTGTGATATAGTGATAAAGGTCTTTTCAGGTAAAGTCAGTAATTTTGATTCAGTCAATATCTTCATGCTTAACATGCTCTACATGCTAGTTACAGATAAGTTCTATAATTTCAGTGACCTTGTTTTGTTTGAGTTGGGTTTCAAACTAGGAGAGTTAAATAAGAGAGGAAAGAATGTGTATTATGCTAGATTCTTTATGATGTTAGCTAACCATCTCTCTGAGGGTATTATGCTTGAGAACCCTAACAATAAATTAGATTGTTGGGTTCAAGAGAGAAGGCTTATTGCAGATTTGAATAGGGCCAATCATCACAAGGAGATGCCACTGTTCTATTTCCCTATAATAGAAGCACCTCAGGTAAGTGAGGTAAGTTCATCGATCCCTACTACTATTCCAACCTCTCTAATTTCTTTGATTTCTAGTGTGCTATGGCAACTGTGTCAATGACCCAACAGTTTCCTACCCAAGCTACCAAACCTGCAAAAATTTCAAAACCCAAATCAAAGAAAGCCGCCTCTGGTATCTCTCAAAAGATGCCAGTTGCAAAATCCACCAAAACCAAAGAGGGGAGTGTGCAGGTGGGTAAGACAGGTAAGGGAAGGGGTGAACATAAAAGAAACCCTAAGGATAAGGATAGAAAGGTGAGTGGTTCCCAACCTAGCCACACTGTAGTTTCCCAACAAACTACAGTGCTTAAAAAGGATAAAAGCTCATTTCTAGCTGCATCCTCCCAAAAGGATGTAGTTATTGAACAAAGCTCTCAACCAAGAGCACAGGCCAAAAGGGTTAGGGACACAAGCTCACCCCAAACTTATGTCAGAAAGAAGAAATCTAAAACCCTTGGGGATGCACAGGGTACACACACTGTGCAAACTGGTGCTAAAGACACAATCACTACACCTTCACAAATTTAGTTTGATGTGACTCCAATAAATGTGGAGTCACAACCAAAATCTCTAGTAATAAAAGCACCTCAAATACCAAACTCACCCACAAACTCACTGGATGTGGATATGATAAACACATCAATTCCTGATTCCCCTTCTTTAACTTTGTTGGGGAAGCCAAAATCTAGTGTAAGTGAGTATTATCTTTTAGATGATTTGTTGGCTCAGTTGCCCATTCTTTCAGGAACTGTTGAATCATCTGTGCCCAAAATATCTTTAATCAGCACAGAGTCCACAATATTTTCCATTCCTAGTTCATTCATTTCAACTCTCTCGATGGATATTGCTCATATGTTGAGTAGTGATTGTATCCCGATGGATAAGCTTAACAGCAGTTATCCGTCGGATAGCAAAACCACTCACCCGATGGATATCACTCATCCGTCGAGTATCTCTGCACAGCTTCAAACTTCATTTATTTCAAGTGAAGAAGAATTAGTGGTTGTAGAGTCACTATTAGGATTGAAAGAGAAGAGTGTTATGAGTGAGAGTCTGGGTTGCTCCCAGGAAAAAGGAGAGGAAATGAGTGAAATTATGCAATCCATTTCTTCAGGATTGGCAAAAGAAAGTGAGAGGAGTCCCACCTTAGAAGGTGAAGGTGAGGGTGTGAGGGTGGGGAGCCAGGGTGAGACCCTGATGCAACAAAAGAGAGAAAATGAGAGAAATACAGGTCCTGGAGCTATAAGGATGGATGTCATTGCTAGTGAGTCAATGAATGTCCAGGATACAGACAGGGAGAGACTATCTCAGCAACCTAAAGCTGTTATGGATTCCACCTCCCTTGATGTTGAGGCATTTACTCACCCTGTTCCAGCTTATCAACTTCTAGCTGAACAGGGTAATGACAATGCAGAAAGGATGCTCAATCTGGTGCATACCACACAGTCTATGATAAGAGCTTTAAGATGCCATCACAACTTTGCCTTCTACAGCTGGTGATATGGACTATGAGACTGGGGATTCAGCTGATTTCTTTGGAGATGGGAGTGGGGATAGTGAAGATGAAGCAATGGACATAGAGGGAGAAGTAGGCTCCAGTTCAAGATCAGGTATGCCATCATGGGCATTTTCAAAGCACTGTGATGAGCACTACTTCAAGACAACCCTGATCCAACTAATCAATCAGAAAAATACTACTCTTCAACCACTTCAAATGCCAGCACCAAGAAGCTCCTTCAGGCACATCTAGCCTCTCTACAACTTCAACAAATTCAAGGCTTCCAACATGCTAGGGATGTAAACACCATCAAGGGTGATATTGAGAAGATGAAGAAGGCCATTTTAGACAAGATGGATTCTAAACTTCCAGAAGCTACAATGCTTGACTTCAAGAGGAAATTAAGGAAAAATTCTGATCTTGCAACCAAGATAGATGCCTTGGATACAAGAATGTCAGCCATGAAAGCATCTTTAACAGCCATTCATCTTCATCAAGCCCAACAGACAGATTTACTTCAAAAACTGGTGGTTGCTCGAACCCCCTCCTCTACTCAACTTGATGATAACAAAAAGGGGGAGAAAGGACCAAGTGAGGGGGAGAAGCTTCAAATTCAAATTAGTAAAGTAATTATGCCTTCAATTACTATCTCAAAGCCATCAGTTAGAGACAGTATAGATATGATAAATACAGCAACAACCAACATTAGAGCAGCCGAAATGAAGCAGTTGAAGCCAATCAACTGGGAGAAGATTGATGAGGATATACAAAAGAAGTTTGGACTAGTCAATGAGCCAGTAAAGTCAGCCATCCATCACTCTCAAGTCAAGCAAATTTCTGTGAATGAGATGAGCATGAACTATCTGGAAAGGGGACAGTCATCCTGCATCAAATCTCCAAAGGCTGAAATAATTCTAAAACCAAGGGTGAATTATCAAAAATTATCATTAAAGAACCCTTTGGATACTGTGTATGAGACACCTAAGCCTGATGAAAAGAAGCTTCTGTCAAGGTCAATTGTTTTCTATAAAGATCCAGCTGATTCAGCTTTGAAAAAGAGAATTGCTAAAGTTTTCAGAAATGGGAAAGAAATTTGTGTAGTGGCTGGACACCCTCAATTTGCTGAAGCAACGAGAGAAGAAAAGGACAGATTGAAGCAGGAAAAGAAGCAAGTTGCTCTAGATGCTGAAAAGGCTAAACAAAAGAAAGAGCAAATTGCTATCTTGGCCAAGCTACATGCTGTAAATTCATCACAAAAAATTCCTGCTCAGCCATCTGAAATAATTGAATCTCAAGATCCAAAGAAGCAAGTTGAACAACAGAAGAAGTCTCCAAGAATCAAGTAATTGGCTAAAAGAACCAAAAGGAAACTGGACATTGTTGATAATGAATTGGAGAATCAGTTTCCCAAGGAATCCACTTCAACTACAACTCAAGCATCAAACTCTCTGTGGTATTTGAAGATATCAAGGTGGTAGATCCTTACAGGAACATTCATGGTGAACCTATTGTGCCAAAGGATGAGCCAATAGAATGGGAGAACATACTAATTCCTAACTTCAATCTGCCAATCCTCAACAAGCCAAAAAGAACAAAGTCAAGAGTAGTCAAGAAAGTGAAGTTGTCACCTCTCAAATCCAAATATCTAGTCAAAGCTCAATCGAAAGTCAACAAAGGAGATTATATGTACTTGTGTGACATCAAGGAGTTTTCTGATCTAAACCTCTATTTAAATGAACTAGATGAAGTGAGAGGAATTGATGCATACAGAAACCTACCTGAAAGGTTAGTGTTCAAGTACAAGGGAGGAAAGAAGATTCAGTGGCCAATTCACAGGTTCCTTCAAGAAAGCCAAGCTGCACAGATTAAGGTTTATTCATCTTTCAAGAAGAACTTTGATTTCAATGTTACTACAAGAAGATTGGTGCTGAAGAAGATTGAAGAACTAAGGAGTGTTAGAGCTAAAGATGCACTCCCAAAGACTCTAATCATCCCTTACATAGGGAGAAGAGTGCATCTAAGGCCCTACTGACTGATGGAGTTCATGGATGACAAAGGAGTGAGAATATTTTTCAGATTAGAAGACCAATTGAGCATCTCTACCACTGAGACTCTCTTGGAAATGCAAGAAAAGCTAAATCTCTCAGAATCTGATGAACTGGAATTCCACAGGCAACTCCAAAATCAGATTGAAGAAAACAACAGAAAGCTTGGAAAGAGATCCAGACCTTCAAGGAATAGATAAATCTGCTCAGGCTAGAGGAGCACCTTAAAAATGACTGTGAGCTAAACTTTGTACATTTTACTAATTGAAGCACTTTTCAGTATTATCTACTTTCTTTTAAAGTTGTATTTTTAGGGTGTTTTGTTATCATCAAGTATCTCTTAATTTATGGCTACAATTCCAGTAGACATAAATTGGGGGAGATTGTTGTGTATATGTTGTGTACTTGATAATTTCATGAACAAAACACCTTGATAGATTTTACTCAGTGAAAATGTAGCACTCGACGGATAAGGATTATAGTCCCGACGGATAACTCATTTTGGTCCCGACGGATGATGACTTATTATCCATCGTGTGAGTAGCTTATGTAACAATAAGTCTGTAGCACGTTTCTGCATACACATTATTTAGAATTTGTAGTAGTACTTAAGTCATGTTGACTTTAACTAGATATGCAGAATAGGTTGATTAATTGTACATAGATGATGTCTTGTAATTCTGCATAGATGAAATGAAGTCTAGTGCCTGATTGCTACCCGATGGATAAACAACAATGAATTTGACGGATGATCAACAACCCGACGGATGATCAATAACTCGACGGATGATCATGAACCCGACGGATAAAGAATTCAAATATCTGTTGACAGTGACAACACAATCACATGCGTCGAGTGTATGCAAATGGAATGTGGTAGCCTATTCAACTGGGTTTTCGAGAACAAAGAAGCATTGCCACTTCCATGCTATTATGAAGATATTCAAATATGCTGGAATAGAGTAATGAAGTAGCATTGTATTAGACTTGATAGTTTTTGTTTTATTATCCCGTCTTATTACTTTGTAATCTTGGTGATATATAAACCAAGTAGCAGCAAATAGAATAAAAACTAAGGAACTAAGAAACTCAGATAGAAAGAGAGAAACATTTATAAGTTGCACTCTTAGCATTTCTCTCATTTCTTAGTTTTTATTATTTTATAAGCAGCTATGAGCTTTTTGCACACATAGTTTTCTCGATATATATTATATATCTCTGGTGGAAATATTCAAATCCACTAGAAAGTTTTTAAAGACTCTTGTTTTTAATTACTTGTGTTTTGATTCATTTCAAGTAACTATTCCGCATTCTACTAATCGATTCACACTTATATATATATTTGAGTTAGAATATTTTTATTCAAGAAAAAGTTTAAAGAATTCCATTCAACCCCCCTTCTGTAATTCTTGTTACATTGTTAAGGGACTAACAAATCATAACTTGACTGTGAAGATGGGAAATGCTAGTGCTGCTCAAGTACTTGGAGTAGGAAACGTGGATCTGAAGTTCCCTTCAGGACGTATACTATCTCTGACTAGAGTGCATCATGTTCCCGACATGCGTAGAAATATAATAAGTGGAAGCTGTTTAGTTTCTAGTGATTTTGAAATTTCTTTCAAATGTAATAAAGTAGTTCTTATTCATACTGGTACATTTTTTTGGCAAGGGTTACTTGTCAAATGGTTTATTTGTTATTAATGCTAAACCCATTTTGGAGACTTTGAATAATAATATTATTCCTTTTGTTAACTGTATTGAATCCTCGAATATATGGCATGCTAGACTAGGTCACTTAAACTTTGGTGCTCTTAAGAATATGATGAACTTAGAGTTGATTCCATAACATACCCTAGAAAAGAATTCTAAATGTCAAGTATGTGTGTCTGCTAAACAAATAAGGAAATCTATACATACAATTGTTAGGGATTCAGACTTGTTAGATTTAGTACACACTTATATTTGTGAATTTGGTGGTGTGTTGACCAAGGACCAGTTTAGATACTTCATTACTTTTATAGATGTTTGTAGTAGATATCGTTATGTTTATTTACTTAGACATAAGGATGAAGTAATTAGCAAATTCATTATATATAAAACTGAAGTAGAAAAACAAACTAGTAAGGTACTTAAACGATTGAGATCTGACAGAGGTGGTGAGTATACGATTAATGCTTTTAATGACTTTTGTGCAAATAATGGTATAATTCATGAGTTTACTCCACCATACACACCTGAGTCTAATGGGGTTGCTGAGTGAAAGAACGAAACATTTAAAGATATGATTAATAGTATGCTTATTAACTCTGGGTTGCCTAAATACATGTGGGGATAGGCTCTAAATATGGCGTGCCATATTTTGAATAGAGTCCCTCTAAAACACATGGATAAGACACCCTTGGAGTTATGGAAAGGCAGGATGACTAGTCTAAAGTATCTTCGTGTGTGGGGGTGCCTTGCTAAGGTGCTTGTTCCTGAACACAAGAGAAAGAAACTAGGTCCGAAAACTGTTGCCTGTATCTTTCTGGGCTATCTTGAAACCACTACAGCTATGAGATTTTTGGTATTAAAATCTGATATAGATGGTATAGTGACAAACACGATAGTTGAATTTCGAGATGCTACATTCTTTGAGAATGTCTACCCTATGAAAACTGGAATACCTGAAATGACTTCGGAGGAAGATCCTACTCACACATCGAGTGCTATTCCTGATCATGTGGAAAAGATGACAAATGTGGGGGTGGAACCTAGTAGTAGCTATATTAATAAGGAAGTAGAGGAACCAAGGAGAAGTAAGTGTGCAAAGGTAGTTAAGAATTTTGGAGGTGATTTTATCACTTACAATGTCGAGGACGAACTTTTAACTTTCCGACAGGCTATAGATTCTTCGGAGTCTAGGCATTGGAAGGGCGCTGTGAAGAGTGAAATTGATATATTATTTCTAATGGAACAAGGAAGTTGGTTGATCTCCCTCCTGGGTATTCTACTATCGGGTGCAAATGGGTCTTTAAAAGGAAGTTGAATCCTGACGGCTCAATAGATAAGTACAAAGCTAGACTGGTAGCTAAGGGTTTTAAGCAAAAGAAAGGAATAGATTACTTTGATCCATACTCTCTGGTTGCAAGGATGGTAGCAATCTGAATGCTTATAGCATTGGCTTCCGTCCATGGTCTTATCATCCATTAGATGGATGTAAAGACCGTTTTTCTTCATGGTGAACTTGAAGAAGAAATCTATATGGACCAACCTGAGGGATTTGTTGCATCTGGAAATGAAAGGAAAGTATGTAAGTTGATCAAGTCCATCTATGGCTTGAAACAAGCTCCCAGGGATTGGCATAAAAAGTTTGATGAAACTGTATTTCCATTTAGTTATATGATTAATGAAAGTGACAAGTATTTATACACCAAAGTTAAAGGTAGTGAGTGTGTTATCTTGTGCCTATATGTGGATGACATCTTATTGTTTGGAACCAATATTGAGATCAATTACGAGACGAAAGTATTTTTGAAAAGGCACTTTGAAATGAAGGATATGGGTGAGGCTAATGTGATTCTTGGAATCAAACTGATTCAGTCGGCTGAGGGAATAACCTTGACTCAATCTCCTTATGTAGAGAAATCTATACTTGAGAAATATGGTTATTCACAGTGTAGAATATCTAGTACACCCTATGATCCTAAAGTTGCCATTGTCAAGAATACTTCAGGAGTGCCTGTGTCTCAGTTAAGGTATTCTCAGATTATTGGAAGCTTGCAGTATCTTGCTAACTGTACTAGACCAGATATTTCATATTTTGTGTCTAAGTTGGCTAGATATACAAGCAGTCCAAACAAGACTCATTGGGATGCTCTTGATAGAGTACTTAGGATCTAGAAGGCACAATGTACCTTAGTTTACACAACAGGAGATTTCCTGGTGTGCTTTAAGGGTACAGTGATGCAAATTGGATAGCTAAGAAGTCTGGTTACAATGGAGTGACTGGATATGTGTTCACCTTGGCAGGTAGAGCAATATCCTGGAAGTCAGGCATACAGACTATAATGACTCGGTCTATATTTGAGGCTGAGTTGTGTACACCTGATGCTACGGGGATGGAGGCTGAATGGTTACACGGACTTATGTCTGCGATACCTGTAGTAAGCAGACCATTTTATGCTATTGCTATTCATTGTGATAGTCGAACAACTATCGACAAGATTTACAGTAAAAAGCATAATGCTAAAACAATGAGACACATCCAAGTTAGACTCAAGTCTATAAGGGGTTTAGTGTCTGATAGGATTATAGCTATAGAGTTCATAGGAACTCAGAATAATATAGCTGATTCTTTGACTAAGGGATTGGAACCTGTAGTGATCCTCAAGTCAAGGTTGGGGATGAGACTGTCAACCCATCATAATTCATCAACCGTGGAAACCCATTACACATGAGAGGAGATCCATCGAAGTGTATTCAATATGGTAATAAGAAGTTGTAAGGATGAATTAGTAGTACCTTTGCTACATAGATGATACTATTGTATCTGAGTTTATCCCCTGTAAACCTAGAAGGTACTGGCACTGCTAGAAAAGCAAGAGTGTTAAAACTCTGAATGAGATCAAGTCATTTGACGAGATAGAAGTAGTATATCTCTGGAGATGCCCAACTAAGCGAATATAATTTATGGTTGCAATTAGAGGATAGGGTTATTTCTTGAAGCATTCGACGAACAAGATCGAGACAAGACCATTAATGTCTCAAAGTCGTATATTGGCACCATAGCCGTAGACTTGTCGTCGTCTATGGAACATGATTATACTAAACAGATTAAGATTCAAGGTGAAACATTCCATCTGAATCCCATAGCCATTGAAGTAGAGGACTTAGGAGGGTTCAAACTCGGAAGCGTACCGACCTTGAAAAACAAGTCATGATAAAAAAACCTGATCGCATTTCTGTACGGATTTGTGGGGGATTTTTAGAAAAATAGATTTTAGATCATAATTTTTATTATGTTCTTGATGATAATCCTAAAATCTAATGATTGGAAGTTGTTCCATGATTAGTGAACTTAAACTTTCATGTATGGTTTTAAGAATTTTTCTTAATGAAATCCATAGAGAATTAGAGTTGAAGTTAGCTTGAAAGAGCTTGAAAAAAATGAGAATGTGTTTCGTCCCACATTGAAAATAAATAAAGGGGGTGTTGGCTTTATATAGTATTACACACATGTGTAGTGTACAACTACTAAGGGGTGATGGTGCATTGTGTTCTTGTGTACTTCACACGCACACACAAACACGCGCGCGCGCGCCGCCCCCGCCACGCCACGCCACGCAGCGGACCGGGTCGGGTCGGGTCGAACGGTGATTTGGGCAAATGCCTTGGCATCTCGCGTACGTGAGGCGACCTGGGCGAGGATTTTTGTGATTTAATATTTTAATTAGAATTTAATTATCAGTTTTGGCTGGGTTATTACTGTTGGGCCGGGTTTGGTTTCTGAATTGGGCTGAGCCACTTTGTAAGTGGTTTTAGTCAGATTCATTGAACCTGGACATTTGATATATAACTTGTAACTGATAATGTATTCAAATTAAAAATTAAAGCTGATATAATGTGTGGGATAAATGCAAAGCTGTTACATTTTTTATTTAAATTCAAAATTCATCAGTTTTGATTTATTTATTAAATGAGCAGTTTAAGTCTGAAATTAATTCAGGGTGGCCAGTTACACTTAGCCTCTAGTATAAATAGAGGACTAAGTTGCTTTGTTTTACACACCACACCTACATTCTCTTCTATCTCTAATTTCTCTTCCCTCCCAAACACTACTGAGCTGCTGATTTTTCTGACGACTGAGGTGCTAGTCGAAATTGGATTTGTTGTTGATGTGAACATCAAGTCCGGAGCTGTTTTATCCTGGAGGAGGACGCAGCAGGTGGGAGCAATTATCTCTTAAAGAGCAGTCGAGGTTTCGAATAAGGTCTGATGACTCAGCAGATTATTTTTCTTGTTGCATTGTACATATTGGCTACCACTGCTTTTCTGTTTCTTTTCACTATTTAAGTTATGGTTACTAGTACGCTTTATGTTCTTATAATTACTGATATGCATGCTGTTTACCAACATATTTTGTTTCATTAATTTTTATCTTGACCTTGACTGGCTAAATATGTTATATAATTGTCTTTAGTGCTGTAATAGTTATTATTTCCAACCGTAAGTATTGGTTCGTTAAGGTCGTCCGGAAAATCAAAGTAATGATATTTAATTGGATATGCACATCTATTCATTAAAACAAAGAGGCACACATTTCATGTAAAATATCCTCTAAACAGGAGACAGATTCTCTCCTGTTGAAGAAGGCTAGTAATTCTTAAATCTTGTAATTACTAAGATTTTAAGATGAGTCGAAGAGAACTGCATGATGGATCTCAAGAAACAAACTTTCAGTGTAAAGAAAATAAAAGGTACGTTAATCACGAAATTTTGGGACACCTCACACGAAACAAGAAGATACTCCACATAGTATAACAAGTATGCTCTGTGTTTTAAGACTTAAAATTATATTTTTTGTCGTTGAAAAAAACTGAAATTAGAATTAGTTGGTAGATATATTTTATAATAATTAATCGGCTAATTGATAATTAATCGGACTAATAATTGGATTTTTGTTTTGCGAGAGTAATCGGATATATTCTAAAATAATAATATTTCATTTTTTTAATCATAATATATTAGTTTAAGAAAAATATACAGTGATTAATCAGTTACTAAAATCAAATCAACCGATTATTTTATAGTAATTATTCGGTAAAATCGATAATTTTAAGAACCATGCCAAGTATATGCAAATTTTTAACTTATAAATTGATAGATGATCCAACATTTTTTCTCTTGATAGAACTAATTAACTTGAAGATTAAATATAAAAGAGGAGCTAAATGGCACTGGTCAGGTAATAACATAAATATCCGGCAAGATACCGGGTAAACGGGAAAAGTAAGTTGGAGTTCAAAAAGCAGATCAAAAATCAAATCATATCAAATTGAAAGCACAGAGAGAATATTGAAAATTGAAATGAATTGTAGAAACGAAAAGCTCGTCTTACATATATAATGTAAGCACATTACCATATGTAGCATGAAACACACACTACAAAAACACACTCAAAGCCTATCCAATAGTGAGGAACTACATAGAGTATGGGCCTGCAACCACGCAATAAGTGGCTTATTGGCTTATAAGCCCGTAAGTACTTATTGATAAATGTTTGTCGACCCAACTTATAAGTTGAATTTACAACTTATAAGCTGATAAGTTGAATGTTAGTAACGACGTACTTTTTCTCAACTTATTATGATTTTTTAATTTTTTATTAATTTTAGTTTTGAAATTTATGTTTTTAAATATTAAGTTAATTTAAAAATCATGAATTAAGATAATTATATTTAAAAAATATTTTTTTAGTTCATTTAAGTTAAAAAAAATTCTGACTTATAAGTAAATTAACCAAACACTTAACTAACTTATAAGTATTATCTATTTATCACTTTTAAACCACTTATTAATATTAAGTCATAAGTTACTTATTTTAAAATTTCCCAAACGGACACTATAATCGTATTGACAACAATCATCGGCTAAATAACAGAATCTTGCTTGAAAATAGAACATATCAATTTGTTAAAACGATTTTAACCCTCTCATCTCTCATTTATCTTTCTTCGTCCATCCTTTCAGTTAGCTTTTCTATCAAGTAACCAACTCATTTACGATTAAACACATGAAAAAATAATTGAATTAGATTCATATGATTGGTAGCTAGGATTCGAGATCTTTACCCAAACAGTTGTGTTAAGTTATGTTGAGTAAACAAATCATTTAAAACTTTAACATGATTTTCTGAGGACCCTTGCAGTGATACGTATACCGGGGAATATGCAGTATATATAAAATGTCTTAGTTAATTGATGAGACTGACTTCTTAGTTGTTACAAAGAAATCATTCACAATAGCACGAATAAATAATCCCTGTTGCTAGGAAAAAAGATAAATGAATCGCGAAGAGGCCCGAAATACAGAATAAATTGATTTAAGGACCAATATTACCTTGTCTATCTTAAGGTCTTGGCGGTGGAAAGAATTGTGTACCCGCCATAAAAGCATTGAGGGGAGCTGGATATGTGGTTGAAGAGTCAAGCCATGTCACTCCGGGCTCATTAGTATTTGTCGTTGTTGTAACGGTAGCGGTTAGAAGATTAAGGTGCTGTTGAGCACCACCTGAAGAATTATCGCCCCTGCCAAATCGGTTTTCAGGGCCTTGATCATAAATAAGCCCCTTGAAGACATGGCCTCCAATTTGAACAGCGGTTTGATACGCATATTTTTTCTCCGCATCATCCATTGCCCTAACATTTACACATCGAAACACGGCCGTCGAGCTCACTTCCGCTGGGAATTGCCCCACTTCTAACCCTAGCCACACATCCATAAGAAATTAGTGATCTCCATTCTTGTTGTTCAACGTCATGGTAGATACACATATTTAAAAGGTGCAAGGATTGTGCATTATATAGATCAAACAAACTTTCTTCAATGAAAGAAATCCCATACTCCGATATTGTGTATTACGATACAATTCATGTAAATAAAACATATTAAAATACCAATGGAGCTAGCTAGAGAGTTGTAAATAAAAACCTGAACTGTGGGTTGGCAAACGAGGGCAAGTGAAGGGATTCTCTCTTGGCCTTTTAGAACTATCAGATGCTCTCATCAAACTCAACTGATTCCGGTGCTGCTGCTCATCATCTTGATGTAACTGTTGTTGCTTCTCGCGTCTTTTGGCAGCAGGAACCCACGTGCTCTTAACATGAGTATGACAAGGGAACCCTCGACTCTTACAACAAGTTCGGCACCTCATGTGCACACAATCTTTCTTAGCCTGGTTTCCACAATCTAAACAATTTATGCTGCTGCTACTACTACTACTAATCATATTATCTTCTTTGTTGTTACCCGATTGTCTCATGTGAAGACCGTAGCCCGAAGAAGACGATGATCTATATAGAAATGATTGATCATTATTAGTTGTGGCGTTTGTTCTTCTAGTTGATGAGTAATTAGAATTAGAAGCACCAACTAGAGAAAGATCAACATGATCTTGAAGTTGTAACTTTTGTTGTTGATGTAAGTGATAGTATTGTTGCCATAGCTGAAAACCCTTTTTATAGATCTCCTCGTTTTTGAAGAAAAAGAAATTGTTTTCTTGATTTGCTCGATCTTTTCCTCCTAGTGAAAAGAGCCCAGACATTGTCTACTGTTTTCGTACCCTAATTTTGACAACAACTCCATGTACTATATAGGAACAGGAGTATTATTAGTACTCCCTCTGGTTGATTCTTTTACGTGCACTATTTGCACGTATTTCGAGATTTCTATAAAATATAATTTTATAATATTTTTTTTAATTTTTATTTTTGAATAAAAATTTAAACAAGAAACTTTTATTCAGAAAAAAAAATTTAAAAATATTATAGAATTATACTTTAAAAGAATATTAAAAAATATAAAATTAATTTATAAAATTTAATGGGACATGAAGTATATGTTTAGTGATTTTGTATGTCACGGGACAAGGGTTTGGTCTTTGGTGCACTAAATAAAGGCAATTACCCCTGCAACGCCGTCAGGGATACTCAAGTAACTGCAACTTCAATTTAAGACAAATCCATGACTACGTAGTACGTACAAGCTTCTCGCTCCTCCTCTTCTCTATTGTTCTAAAAAGCCCAAGGGACAGGAATAATTTCTAGCGCTTAAGCAGCTACACATATGTTTAAACGGAATTTTAAGCAGGTTTATAAGCGGATAAATAATATTTATTTAAAATTATATATAATAATAATATGTATAATACTAAAATAATGAAAATAAATAAAGTATCAAGAATATATAACATAAATTTTTCTTAAAAACTTATATATTTTATTTTAATCAAGATCATTGTTTAATTAAAATAAATATTAATATTTAAAATTAAAATTGAAAATTTGACAAGTCAAAATCTGTTTGACCGCTTAATGACCGTTTAATCCGCTTAATAACCGCTTAATACGTTTATAAAGTCGTTTAATTTTTAAAAATATTTAATTATCCGATTAGTATAAAATCGAAACGCTTAATGGTCTAATTCCGCCTAGGCGGCCGGTTAGGCGCTTTTTAGAACACTATTCCCTCTGTCCCATTCACTTCTATATATTTTTCTTTTTAGATATTTCATTCAATTCTATACATTTCAAACTTACCAAAAATAGTAAAAAAAATTATAATATAAAAATTAACTTCACCCACTACTTTCTTTCACTATACTCATTTTATTAATTAAATATTGAATTGTATTATCACTTTAACCAACTTTATACTTTTTTTACTAAATTATACTTTTTCTTTCTCTCTCATCCCACTATCTTAACAAAAAAAATATTATTTTATTATATTTCTTGTTCTCCGTGTCCAAACCACTGTACAGGAATGGGTGGGAGGGAGGGAGCAGTATCACTCGTCAACTGGCTGGTTCGTTAATAATACTCTCTTTGGTTCTTGCAACTTACCTTGTCAACAGTCTGTCTAGTAGTTTGTATGAAAATGTCATCTAGAAACATCAAATCTTAGCCGTTGCATGCTAATCTAACGGTCGCTTCATAGCTCATGTGGCAATGCGCCCGCTTTGCTTAGTCGTCCTTTGTGCGCAAAACACGCTGAATCTCTTTCTACTCATACTCTTGCAAAGCCAACGGTGGAGTAAATATAAATGTAACTATTGTTATAATTTAGAACCAAGAAGTATATTTTGGTGCTAAACTAGTATCATGTCTTTAATGTTTTCCTCTTTCAAATTTAGATAATTTTTAAAATATACTACACTTTTCATTACAAATTTAATTACCTTCCAAGTACCTGACACTTTTAATTTCCTACTTTATCTATTTCTTCTCTTTTTTTTTTTTTCACTTTTTAATAGATTGACAATTATAGCACAATGCTATATTTTCACTTTTTGATGAGTTGATAATTATAGCACAATGCTATATTTTGTGCTAAATTTAGCATAAACTATAACATTGTGCTATTTTAACACAAAATTTAGCACACCATTGACGATTGAGATTTTTTTACATTTTATTCTATATTATAACTATAACACAAGATATACATGCTCTAACAGACTTAAAAATGTGTTTTCAAATTTTTTTTCTTTTTCAAATATTGATGTCATTTAGTAGATATCAATTTTAATAAATATATTATGAGACTCCATGTGCATTAATATGCATTTATAAATTAAAATATATTATATGTTTATCACATTATTTGATAAAAAAATTAATTTATTTTTTAGAATCTAACACCACTCATTTTTTAACTAACACCCACACTCGTCTTGCTTAGTTTGAAACCCTATCCTAAAAACCTCCCATAAAGATCGACAATGAATAATCTTTCTAGCTGGAATTTACATAAAATTCTGATCTTTTTTGCCATTATTTGATTTTAATGGTTCTATATGTTATTGGTGATATTCACATTCTTTTTGTTAAAATAATAATATAATATTTTGAAAAGTACCTTTTAGAGCCTTCCTTTAAGGAGGATTTCATATTCAAATCATTCCACCCTATTTATTTAATTTAAATATTTATTATTAATATTAGCATAATTATATATATATATATTATTGTCAATTATAGCAAAACGTATCGTACAGTTGATGAAAAATAAAATAAAATATATATTTTATATTTATTAAATAATGATTTTCCACGATTTTCTATATAGTACTCCACGAGTGCTACCCTATATATATATATTTATAAGATGTTTACGTATAAGAAATACAATATATATACACTCCGGGTTCTGTTTAAAGGTCAACACCTCCACCACCTTTCATGGCATGGCAAAGAATCCAAGTTCTTTGAGTACTTTCATTATGTACCTCATCACTTTAAGATTTCTTGCAACTCTAAGATTTTTATGCTAGCGGTAGTATTATTTCTCAATGTGACTACGGCATGTTTAAAATAGTTAAACCAGTGATCACAACTCACAATGTCCTGTTTTCTGTAGTGCAAGTTATTTTATATTCTGCAAGTTATTTTATATTCTTCATTTATGGAGTTATTTGTTTACTTTTATTGTTACTAAATTATCATTTATAAGATTCATGTTCTGAGAAGCACAAACACGAAACACCAGTAGCAGAAAATGCGAGCTTTGTGTTTGTTGTTCTGAAGCTGGAAATTCATAGACATACGTTAGTGCAAATGTGCAATTGCATTAAATATGATAATTGATATATAATGTGCATGTGTCTATGAGGTTCTTGTTGGTCAATGCAGTCGTTAAAAGAAACATCAATATAACAAACAAAGAATGGATGAAATAAAATCAACAAACTGTGATCTCCCTTGAATTCACATGCTTTATCATTATATCTAAAAACAAATACAATATAATATCCCTCCCATTTGTTTACATTTGAGTTGCTCAAGAAAATTAAGGAAAATGATAAATTAAAGAAAAAAAATTTAAAAAACGAGTAAACTAAATGTATAAAATGAATATAGTGGACATATATAATGAATGTGATTATTTTTTAAATTATAAATTTTTTATTATTTTTGAAAGTTTTTGAAATATAAAGAATCAGAAAGAATATCACCGTGCACACATATAGTATATGTTACGAGGAGGAGGGTAGGGTCAGGACCTCCCTACAAATTTAGGTACAAATTTAGGGTGTGTCCACTTTGGGAGAATGGAATGGGGAAGTAATGGAATGAAAATTACAAGCAAAATATAAGCAAAATATATGAAGAAAGAGAGTATGTATGAGAGCAAAGTGAATGAAAATGAGTGAGTAAAAATTTTCCATGATGAATATTGTATGGAAAATGATGAGAAAGGAGAATGGATCATTCCCTCCAAAACACATGGGTTAGAAGTTTAGTTAAATTCTTTGGAAAAGAATGAAGGAAAAAATGAAAATTATAAATACTTCATCCAATTTTCCCAAAAAAATAGTACAAATATCATTTCATTCTCTTCCCATTCCATTCCATCCAAGTAAACACAACCTTAGAGTTTTGCTATATTATATGTGCTAATTGGTAATTATGGGGGCTGTTAATGGAACAATTGTAGTGGCCTAATTACCAGTCAATCAAGCACGTGAAGGGCCGAATTTGTCAATACAACTTTTAGAATAATTCTCTTTGGTCTTTTAGGTGGTCCCTGCGCGGAGCGTAGGTACTAAGTGGTGGTAAAACGTCCCGACTCACGTGTGTTTTTTTTTAAAATCGGGATTAGGAGGGCTAGGTGGTCAAAAATCGGTCCTAGGTCGTCTAGGCGGAAAATAATTAAAATATTATTTTTTTGTATTTTTATGATTTTAATTCGTTAATTTCATAATTTCACACAATATCATGTCAATTTCTAACATAAAGTATTGGTAAAAGGTAACAAGTAATCTAGTATATTTATTTTCTCACTTAAAATATAAAAATAACATGTTGTAATTAATTTAGAAGTGTGAATTAAAATATAGTTAATATTGTAATGTCAATAGTTAGTACATAACGAATGTCAAATGTTTGTATATTGTTTAATACCATTCTAATTTCTTTTGTCAAATAAATATTGACATATTGATCATTATATAATTATAAAAATTACAAATATTATTTATATTCTTCCGATTAATATTCCGTTTAATCGGTTGCCGATTAATCTCTTAAAAGTATACTCACCACCGAGGTAAACCCGACAATTTGTGGAACATTATATACTATGTTACTTATATTACAAAATATTGAGTGAAATACAATAAAAGCATAAAGGAACAGGGATGATACCGTAAAGTTTAAGGGCTCGAGGCCGAGAGCATCTCCAAGAGTCTCTCAAACCACTCTTCAAATATATTATAAAATATTTTCTTTTAAGAACTTAATGTGCATTCACCTCCAACAACACTCTTTAAATAATATTTAATATTAAAATATCTTTCTTTAATAGAAGCACAATATAAAGTGGAGAGAGAAAGTGGATGGTTGAATTACTTTATAATAAAATATAAGTTAAGAGCAAGTGGTTGTCTCTTAAAAGAGAGGAGCCTCTTAAGGTTTTAAAGAGCCTCTAAGAGTCTTTTGGAGCTCCAATTTTGACAATGCTCTTTATTTTTACACTTAAGAACTTGTTTAAAGAGGCTGTTGGAAATGTTCTAAAGGTCCTTATTGTTCGTTGTATCTTATTTATATTGACGCTATGCTAGTACCTCCCGGTCCTACGTTGTACCCTGTATATTAACAGTAATACTGTCCTCCTCTTTTTTACTCATCACTGTAACTCTGTAAGTAATAATGACTTAAAAGAGTATAGATTGTTAGGGTTAAACCCAATATGTAATATGAGTTTGGTGCTACAATACATAATTAAATTGGTTAATAATTGTATTTGTTGACAATTATTATCATAATGAAATTGAGTAATAATTGTATGTGTTGACAATTATTATCATAATGGGAATAAGTAATAATTGTATGGGCAGACAATTATTATTGTAATCAGATTATGTATGTCTTGTTGGCTAAGTCTGTGATGGCTATATATACATAGTCATGTTATTATTTTGATGTATGCTTAAGAGATGTAGTCGTCTTAGGTATCGTGTGAGAGATGTTTGAGCATTGGTTGGCTCAAGTATCAATTTGGGACACCTTTGAGGTGTTATGTATTGATGTATTATTGATAATTATTTTGATTAATAATACAAGTTGTGATGTGGATTTCCACCTCAAATATATTTTTGTGTGTTTGTGTGCGTTCTCTGTATTGGTAGAATTGAATCTTGAATATGTGTATGTGTGTTTTCTCCTAATAAGTGGTATCAGAGCTGAGGTTCGAGGTTCGTGATGAATTGGGTTGGAGGAACGTTCGAGGTTCAATTGGTATGGTGGAGTACGTTGATGGATTTGCTGACAAAATTACGTGCGGTATGGCGGTTGACTTGCACCGTGGATCAATTCGTTCGGACTCGAGGTGGAAGATGGACATGATCATTGCAATAGTTTCGATAGTTTGATGGTTGATCAACCAGGTGAAATTTTTTGGATGATACTCGTGATATTCTTCAAAAGAGGCCGAAGGATTGTGAAAGCAAGGATCAGGTGACTCAATACTAAAAGGAGGCACTCGTGGTTAATGCACGTGATTTTGTGGATGGATATGTCATTAGGATGAAGAACGGTAGTTTTGAGTTATTGTAGGTCACTATACGGGCCTTAGTGATTCTCAAAAGTTGGAAGAATGAGATGAATGGATTCTTGTTCGAGGGGAGGCATCGGAGAACTGACGTTGATGTTTTGATGATTACTATTCAACCTGATCTGGAGTATTGGGTTGAAGGGGAGGATTATTGGGGTTAAACCCAATATGTGATATGGGCTTGGTGCTACAAGACATAATTCAATAGGGTAATAATTGTATTTGTTGATAATTATTATCATAATGGGATTGAGTAATAATTGTATGTGTTGACAATTATTATCATAATGAGAATGAGTAATAATTGTATGGGTATACAATTATTATTGTAATCAGATTAGGTATGTCTTGTTGGCTAAGTTTGTGATGACTATATATACATAGTCATGTTATTGTTTTGATGTATGCTTAAGTGATGTAGTCGTCTTAGGTATCGTGTGAGAGATGCTTGAGCATTGGTTGGCTCAAGTATCTGTTTGGGACACCTTTGAGGTGTTATGTATTGATGTATTATTGATAATTGTTTTGATTAATAATACAAGTTGAGACGTGGGTTTTTCACGTCAAATATATTGTTGTGTGTTTGTGTGCGTGCTCTTTATTGGTAGAATTGAATCTCGAATATGTGTGTGTGTTTAATACTAATAGTATAGATGCGTTGTAAAAACATGCATTTTCACCTAATACTTTTCTTCTTTTATTGTCACCTTAAATAGATCGAGAGATATTAATCTTTTCGGCTTATATGAGCTCGTTCCCTCGTCCACCAAATAGGCACGTGGAAGTCTGTCCAAGTGAAGCTGGCCCGAGTACCAGCTATTCAAAGTCATTGAACATACGTATTGATTTGTATGGTCGTATGTTAAAAACATAAAGAGCCCTTTCCAAAACATTTCATGACATAACTCATAACCTTCAAACAGCTTTTAACATCATAACATGCATGCCCTTTTGCAAAATATTACTATTAACAATTATACAATATTACTATTAACCATTATACATAGCTTGATAGCTATAACTTTTGTAGGCCGGTTGCCACAAGTTATCAATAGGATATCTTAATTATATCCAGAGGGAGAAGATATGGAAACTGAATAGGAGAATCTGATAATTTTTAGCAAACGCAATTGAGGAGTTCAATTTAAAAAGAATTTAAAATGAAAAGCCAAATTAGCCAGTCAAGAAGATGATTCCTAGTTTTATTTCATTGCTTTGAAATTTTAAATAGAGTTCAAACAAAATAACATATGCTTAATTACTGTTGAATTCCAGTCTTAGATGAATCACTTTCAGAAAAATCCTGAAGGCTAAAGTTGAATGCATATGCAACCAACTAATTCTAATTTTCACAATTTAAACGCACATTGTTATCTTCGTTGATCTAAATCAGATTACTACTTCTACATCATTGATCATGAAGAACTAAGCAAAGCCAAGAAAGAACTCAGAGATTTATTCACAACATTGTGCTTCTCCTTTTTACAAAATAGAAAAATGATTACTTAACTAACTTTACATTTTATTCTATCTATCTATATGTATCAATCTGTTATGCCACGTACACATTCTATTAAATAGCTGACATCACATATAACATCACAATGTGCGGATGGAATCTTTTAGTAATGAGATGGAGTAGTGAGCTGATGAGATGGAGATGCCAATATATTAACCAATATCCCCCTCAAGTTGGGAGATGGAGAAGCCTGGAAATCAAGAGGCTGAGACATTCCCAGCTTCGATAAAAGATCTTTAAACTATGAAGATGGGATGATTTTAGTGAGAACATCAACCAATTGGTGATGAGTTGGTAAGTAAGAAAGCTGTAAAAGGCCTTTAAGGACCTTGCCACGAGTGAAGTGACAATCAAGCTCGATACGCTTGGTTCGTTCATCGAAATCGGGTCTTTGGAAATGTACAAGGAAGATTGGTTATCACAATGAAGTGTGATAGGCTTAAGATTTGTAACTCCAAAGTTCCTCAAGCAATTGAACTAACCATGTAACTTTAGAAGCTGCAGAGGCCATGGAATGGTATTCAGCCTCTGCAGATGAACGTGAAACCTTAGACTGTATCTTGTATTTCCAGGAAACAGGGGAGTTACCCAGTAACATGATATAACCTATGATAGAATTGCGAGAATCAACACACGAGGCCCAATCAGAGTCTGAAAATGCTTGTAGAGTAAGTTTATCAGTTGCATTCAAAAGAATGCCCTTTCCAATCGAATGGCCAACATAGTGTAATGTATGACAGAGAGCTTCATAGTGAGGAACACGAGGTGTTTGCATGTACCGGATGAGGGTCTGTACAGCATAGGAAAGATCGGATCTCGATTAAGGTAATTAAGTTTTCTAACTAATGAACAGTAATGATCAGGACGTGAGAAGTGGCTGACAACTTTAAGTGTAATGGTAAAGGAGTAGATGCAGGTTTAGTAAGATCAAAATCACATTCTAGTAAGATGTCATTAGTGAATTTTCGTTGACTGGGAATGATGCCCTCTTGAACATAGCCAACCTCAATACCCAGGAAGTAATGAAGAATGCCCAAATCTTTAATGCTAAAAACACGATGAAGATGAAGTTTAAGGCTGGTAATCTCAGCAGAATTATCACCAGTGACTACAATATCATCGACATAAACCGCCACAATGGTAATGGTGGAATTAGATTTCTTGACAAACATACTATAGTCATTTTTGGACTAATAGTAACCAAGATATATGAGTTCACTGGAAAGTTTTTCAAACCATTTGCGAGAAGTTTTCTTAAGGCCATACAACGATTTACATAGTCGACATACTTAATTTAGTTTGTGAGAAATACCTAGTGGAACTGTCATATAGTCCTCCTCAGTCAAATCATCGTGTAAGAACACTTTATTGACATCTAGCTGATATAATGTCCATTTTCTGCTAGCTTCTAAAGCCAATAAACAATGCACAGAGCTCATTTTAATGACTAGAGAACACGTCTCGCTGTAATTGATACCATATTGCTGAGTAAGGCCTTTCGAAACTAGGAGAGCTTTGCAGACGCTCAAGAGATCCATCAACATTTAATTTGGTTTTTATAAACCCATTTGGATCCGATCAAATGTTTATCAGGAGGCAGGTCAACCAGGTCCAATGTGTGATTGGTATTTAAAGCATTGATTTATTTGGTCATGGCTTCGACCCATAATGGTTATTTAAAAGCTTGTGTATAAGATGTTGGTTCAACCACAAACTCATGGTGAACAAGAAAAGCTTTGTGTGCATTAGGTATTTGATCATAACTAATAATATTATACCAGTGATTTGGTGGTGTGTTTAGACAAGAAAGATTACAATGGTAAGAGGTAAGGTAAGATGGAGCTTTCTTAAGATGAGTAGAATGTCTGGTCGTAGAGATCGTAGACTGATTAGTACGAACATGATGTATGGGAGAATGAGTACTAGCAGCTGAATCAGAACTAGACGAAGAAGAAGGTGACACGGGAAATGTTGAAAAATTATTGTCGGGAGAGGGATTAGTAATTGAATTTGAAGTGGAAGAGGGTAAATCTTCATCGAATAAAGAGGGATGTGAAGGAGACCCAATACAAGAACAAAAGTGGATGAAAGAAATTGAGTTTTGTTAAAGACTAATGAGCTAATATGTGGAAAGGGAAAAGATGTTCGTGAAAAACAACATCACATGAAACAAAAATCTCCGAACTGGATAAATCCAGTACTTTATATGCTTTCTGATGAGCTGGATAACCTATAAAGACACATGTCTTATCACGCGAGGAAACTTTAGTGCGATGAATCTTAACAGTAGACACATAACAAAGAAAACCATACACTCGTAGATTGTCTAATTGAGGTAAAGTCTTGTAAAGTTTAAAAAACGGAGTGGCATTATCAATACTCTTTAATGGAATGCGATTTATCTAGTATGTTGCACATAAAATAGACTCACCCCAAAAGTGTGATGAAAGATTAGACTGAAAGTGTAGAGCTCGTGCTGTTTCCAGTAAATGGCAGTGCATACTCTTAATAACACCGTTCTGTTAAGGCGTATAACTACAACTTGTTTGGTGAACAATTCCATTAGATTGAAGAAAGTGCTTCAAACCCCTTCAGTAAATTCCTTGTCATTATCCCAACGAATGGCCAAAACTTTAGTAGAAAACTGTTTCCCTGCATAAGTCACAAAAGAAGACAAAATAGAAGCTACTTGTGATCCGTATTTGATCAAATAGACCCAAGTATAATGACTGAAATTGTCAATAATGGTTACAAATTGAGTATAAGAATCATGGGTTTGAACCTTATAAGGTCCCCATACATCCACATGCAAAAGTTCAAAGATACAACTAGTCTTGATACAACTAATAGGGAAAGAATGCCTAGCCTGTTTGGCCTTTGGACAAATTTGGCAAACTAATTGTTCAGCATCTGATGACAATGGACTAGGAAGATTAAGTAACTTCAGCTGGGAAAAAGATATGTGCTCCATGCGAAGATGCCAAAGCTTAGAGTTTTCTGTGATACCAAGATAGGCAGCATGTGTTGAGAAAAATTGTCAATAACAGTAGTCTAAGATGGTTTGACAGTATAAAGACCAGTGTGGAGTTCACCAAGAAGCAATGGTAGAGACTTCTAAGAGAGTTATTGGAGATGGCAAGATTTAGCAGAAAAAATGATATTAGAATTTATGTCTTCACACAGCCTATGTACAAACAACAATCTATAATGAAATGCAGGGACAAGGAGAATATTAGAAAGAGTGATTTTATCATTTAAAATCGTTTTTCTAGTATGAGTGACCCAAATTTGACTTTCATCAAGAATGGTAATGGTACTATTTGTTTCAGTTACCGGATTGAGAACAACAAAATCATCTGGATAAGGGTTGATGTGGTCAGTGTCTCCACTATGCAGAAACCAATCTTTAGTGGCTGATGACATAATATAAACTTTACCTGCTAGTAAAAAATGTCCAGTATGTCTTGATCCTGAGCAGAGATAGAATGACTTCCAAGTAATTGAAGCAAATGATTTTATTGATATACAGATATAGATGGTGGAGTAGCATATGAATTAGCTGAAGTTACAAAATTCTGATTCTGATCACCAGGAAGATCATCAGTCTGATCAACCATAAAAGATATGGAATTTTGAGAAAGTGTTGTAACTTTTCTATCTTTGTTTCCTTTGAATCCAGGTGGAAAACCATGGAGTTTAAAACATCTTTCAATACTGTGTCCAGACATCTTACAGTGTGTGCAGAAATAAGGTCTTCTAATGAAACCATTTTGACCATTTGTACTACACACTGATTCCCAGTTAGGTTGATTTAGAGATCTCTGAGCAGGAAATTGAGTATTACTCTGAAACCTAGAACCAGAGTAGTTATCTTGAAATCTTCTTCTATCAGCCGCAAAAGCCACTGTGTCACTTTGCGCAACCTGATTAATCATTTCTTTATGATTCTCTTCTTGAGCTACTAGCCTGTAAGCCCGAGTTATAGTTAACATAAATGTCATCATTAGAATGTTTCCTCTTATTGCAAAAAAATTGTCATTCAACATCATAAGAAACTGTTGAACCCTTTGTTCTTCTTGCATTTTATGAACTCTCCCAGTAAGATCACAACTGCACTTTTCACATATGGAAGTTGGCAGTGGATAAACATCATCCAGATTATCCCAAAGCATTTTCAATTTAGTGTAAAAATAAGAGACACTAAGTTGTCCTTGATGCAAATCAACCAGCTTCTGTTCTAAAGTAGAAACTTGTGGCATAGAGGCAAAGTGGTGTGTGATACATGCCTGTATCATAACAAGACTAAGTCAAATTGACAGCCCTAAGAATTAGTTGTATGATAATCTAAATATGTATTTTGTATTGTATTACTTGAGTCTGTAAAAATATGAAAGATTAGACTGGAGTATTTTTCTGTAAACAGTCTCAAGCCTAAGGATAAACTCTAGAAGAAGATCAAGAAGATCATGACTCAGACAAATTATGAAGAAGCTTGGAGTTAAATAAATCTATTTTGGGAAAAATATTCTAAGTCAAGAATCTACAAGTCACAGATCAAGTCATATAGAGAAGTCATTTGAGAACTCCAGAATGACTTATCGAGAAGTCCAAATTGGCTTATCAAGAAGTCTCAAAGATATCGACAATTCAAATGAAGATATGAAGATTGAACATATCTACAAGTTACTTTGCATATAAAAAACTCAGAGATATCGACAAGTTAAAATGAAGACATTAAGATTGAAGATATCGACAAGTCAATTTTCTCATTAGAGATCTCAGAGATATCGACATGTCAATTTTCTCATTAGAGATCTCAGAGGTATCGACAAGTCAAAATGCCTATAGAGAACTCAGAGATATCGACAAGTCATTTCTACATGTAATATTTTAGAGACCTCGACAAGTCAAGTTCACTTATAGAGAACTTAAAGACCTCGACAAATCAAGTTCACTTATAGAGAACTCAGAGACCTCGACAAGTCAAAAAGTTTGTAGAGAACTAAGAGATCTCGATAAGCCATTATACTTATCAAGATGTCAGTTCTCTATAACAACAACTGGAGATCTCAACATGAAGCTCAAGTACAGAATGCCGACAAGTTAAATATTCAAGATTGTCAATCAACAAATGATCTAATCATTTATATTGAAAAGTTTACAAAAGCAGCTTGAAGAGTGCAAGATCAAAGGCCAAGATTAACTGACAAAGGAAAGTCACAGATCCACAGGATATGCAAGGATTAACTAAGCCCGAAATGGAAAGTTTTAGAGATAACTTAAAGTAGGGTTTAGTACATCTTATTGCATATTATGTAAACATGTGTTTACTAATCTATAAAGTAAACACTTGTCCTTTACTTTTAAATTAAAAAAAATAGATATAATTTTTCTTGTAACTCTCTCAAGGAAGAAGCTGAGTTCTTTACTTACAAAGAACCCACGATTTATAGCAAAACACTGCTTGATTTTAATACAAAATTAAGTGGATTTTGAAATATTATGTGCACTGTTTTATTACGGTAAACATAATATTACTGCATTTCTAATCTGCTTTGTTAACCAAGTAATAAACATTCAAAAATCCTTACAAATATCCAAAACATATTCACCCCCCTGTGTTGTATTCATTACCTAACAAGTGGTATCAGAGAAGAATCTGAAAGCAAATAGATTAAAGATCTTGGAAGAATGAATACACAAAAGATTAGCAGTATAAAGATACCAGCCTTTGACAAGACTAACTATACATTATGGAAAATGAAAATGTTGTTGTTTATAAAGATGGCTAACCCATTATATGTTCAGATTCTCAAGAATGGCCCTTTTATCCTATGGAAATAGTTGAAGAATCTACAGATGGAGACATGGTCATCCCAGCTCATTATGCTCCTAAGGTTCCCTCAAAATACACAGAAACTGAGAAATAAAAGGTCTCTCATGACAGTGTCTGCAATTAATTTTGATATAGTCACTTGAAAATGTCATGTACAACAATATTGTCAATTGTGACACAGCTAAGCAGATCTGGGAGAAATAGAAATTTTGTATGAAGGGACAAAGGAATTAGATCCAATCAAAGGAGAATACTGGTGTCTCGATATTAGGGTTTTATGGCTAAACCAAAAGAAAGTATAACTGATGTTTTTGAAAGATTCAATGAGATGATTAATGACTTGCAGCTTCATGATAAATACTATAAAGCTGAGGAGGTTAACTTGAAGTTTTTGCTCACTCTTCCTGATCATCTAGAAAAGAAGATTTCAGTTATAAGAGAAGGGAGAGACTCGAGCAGAATGACACATGAGCTTTTGTATGGTATTCTAAAAACCTATAAACTGGAAATGATCCAAATAAAATCTTTAAGAGCTGGTCAAGGGCACCTTGTTGATGGATTTAGTGCACTAATTGTTAATGACAGCCAGTAACCTGATGATGAACAAGAAATCCATACTTTAGGTGTTTCAAGCAATGAGCAAAAGAACAAGGAGCCATAGAATTAAGTTATTCTTGAACTTGAAGAGGTTGAATTCTATACCTTGGATGAACTGGATGACTTAGATCAGTCCATGGCTTAATTAGCAAGGAAATTCCCTAACATTAGAGTAAATAATTCAAAGATCTTCAAAAACAAGGGAATACATCCAACAAGGATAACATCTGAAAGGCAAAAGTACAGTACAACTCTGGCAGAAAAATGGCTACAAAACAGGATTTGGCAAAAGCACAGTACAACTCTGGTGGCAAAAATAGCTACAAAACAAGATTTGTTGACAGGTCAAAGATCAGGTGCTTCAATTGTGATGAATTGGGCCATTTTGCTACAGAATGCAGGAAGCCTAAAAAGGTGAAAAAGGACAAGGCATATCTTGAACTGGAAACAAAAAATGAAGCTCTTCTAAGAAAGCAACAGGGTAAAGCTTATATTGCAGGAGGAAAGAGTTGGGATGATTCAGATAATGATGATGATGAAGAAGTTGGAAATTATGCACTCATGGACTTGGAGTAAGGAGAGTCATCCTTATCAAAAACACAGGTACCAACTCTTACCAATATTGATTTAAATAAAAGTCAATATAAGGAGACTGTTAAAAATATGAGCATATAAATATTCCATATCCATACTAGCATGATAGCAGCTACTGATGATGTAATAACTCGAATTTTTGAGACCTTGTAAAACGTTTAATGAATAGTAACCCTGACGGACAGGAAAAACTTTTGAGCCCACACTATGTAGTGCATGAGAAAATGAGTTTCGGAGTTGATATTATGATTATACGTACCAAATGAGTGTATGTAAACGCTATTAGTTTTTGAAGAAAACGAACTTTGAAAAGCGACCATATTTACGACTCATCGAGGATTACGGGAATTAAAATATAATTACAAGATTAAAACCCTACGGATTTATATCCAAGTATGATAATTCAAAATATAAGGAATAAATACAAAAGGAATTACGTCGCGAACCATTTATGAGGAAGTATTACGAAAACGTTTAAGCGACCGAGCGAACGCGTAAACGATTAAATAAACATAACGCACTAACTAAACATGGTAAGAAATTAACCATGGTTACTTTATCAAATAGTGAGCTAGATATAGGATGATCAACCAAGGCTAATGAAATAGTGCGCTAAGGAAGCTAAAACAAGTAGCTTAGCTTGTAAACTAGGAAGCTAGTTAGATTTGTCCATGGATTTGGCAGCAAGAATAAACCTAGGATTCTAAACTAGAGAATATAAAATCAATATAATATATCACCAACATAATTTTCTAGAAGCAACCAAGGAAGGAAGCATAAAAACTCTCTCCCCACTTCTTCATCAAGCTTCATTCGGCCCCTTCCTAAAAACAAGAGAAATCAAATTCAAAACCTCAAGTTCTAGCCATGGTTAAATCCTCCCATTAATTCTCAAGCTTCCTAACAACCAAAATAAGGTAAGATAAATCTTTGATCTCTTTCTATTAAGGTTTGATGGGTGAAATAAAATCTAGAAAGTTGAGAATGAATAGTATGAATAGTAACTCTTCTTTGGTTTTTTAATTTCAATGGTGGTTTTAGGTTCCAAAAACCATACCAAGCACTCCCAAGACTTTACCATCATCAAGAACACATCTCAATATTTAAAGAAAGGTAAAAATCTTTTCCCCAACTTTATTTAAGATTCAATTTCAATATCCTTTTAGTATATAGTTATAAACCTAGTTCTAGTGGTGATTTTGTTAAGATCTTGATGTTTAGTTAAGTAGATTTAAGGTTAATTGTTGTTGCCTCAAGAACATGATATTCTTGAGAGGATTTAGTGTGTTGATGATGATATGATGATTGTTGGTGGTAGTATAAAGATTTAAGGCGTAAACGAAATTCCGATCGTAAACGTAATCTCGTTAAAACGAACAAAACGTAATTTTAAGTTTCTGCAGAAAGTCCCGAAGATGTAAACTCTAGTTTCTTGAAAAATAACCCTTGATTATGATAGAAAATGTTATAAGTATCGTTTAGGCACTTGAATCGCTTGATTTTGATTTACGGATTAAAAGTTATGGCCGTTTTACTAAAAGTGATTTACACGACAAAAACTGCTACAAATTACGAATTTTGAAGATATAAAGGATCGACTTAAGAATGGTCATAAATCATAACATTTTTACAGAAATTAGTATTTTGAGTTTCCTAACTGCCATAAAAATTTCAAGTGAAAATAATGAATTTTCAATTTTATAAAAATATCGGAGCCGAGACCGCGCGATTAGAAACTGTAGAATCCATAAGAGGAGCCGATGACGAAAACGAAAATGAGCTTAAGATACTTTGAAAAAGGAAGCGACCATGATGTGAATAAGGACTTAAAGAAATAATAAAGATAAAATAAGTTGAGAGGGTGCATATTAATTAGCACATGAGTGCGGGTAGCCGTAAATTAGAACGGGACCTAACAAAATGAATTGTGTTCATGATTATAGATTTTCGAGCGGAACCTAGAGCATCCTCCACCTCGAGATACCCAGGCAAGTTTACGAACCCAATTCCATTTACTGTTGTGTTGTGAAAGGATTGTTTTATTATCATTGCATAAGTACCATGTTTGTCATGATACGTGGCTATTGAATTTTTGCATGATAAAGCGATGTTGTACGATAAGTATATATAGTGAAATGTTTAATTCCGCTATAAGCGTGACGTGTTATAATAAGACCGAAAGTCTGTCGGGATTTCAAGATAAAAAACCCGGGAATCATTCCGGTGATATTATAGGACGATTACAAGTCCATAGTAGTACGTTTTAAAGGGACTCAACGTCCACTTACCAATATTAAACGCCTCGAGCTTTTATTAAAACGATTTTCAAAGATCGTATTCCCTCAACTATACTTTATCATTTGGACAAGAAATATTTACTTACTATTCATTTATTAGGGAGAAGTATGCTCCAGTAAATATTTACTTCAATCTCAATTAAATATTAAAGTTATTAATGTATTAAACATAAATTAGTTGAAGAATATTATTTTATTCTTTTAAAAGTACACTCCTTCGAGGTTTAATTATTTATCAATTATCATTTAATTATTTACTATTTATTAAAGGGTTTATTTATGATTTAAAAATCATAGGACCAGATTTAAATTACTTTCTGATTTTTGAAAATTATTCGAATAATTTCAGGTCGTCGGAGAATATTATCCCGACTTATTTAATATTTTGAATATAGTTTCAAGGAGAAACTTTTCCCCCTTATTTAATTATCTATTGACAACTGTCAACTCACATCCTTAGTACTTCCTCCAAAAATTTCGGAAGTATGTATATATATATATTTATATCTTAGTAAGATAAACTGTTTCTATCAACAAACAAAACGCTTGGGGAACTTTGATGTGGTTCGAGTTCTCGAGAAAGATAGAATTCTTTTATAAGGACAAGGGAGGGGTAGACTCTGGTACTATGTGTGCTAGATGGACTACCAAAGGTACCGCAGGCGAAGGTACTCTGTGTACTCAGGAACTTGTGAAGTATGTGTATACCCAAAAATGGGACATGTAGCCCGAATGCGGAAAGGGTGATAACCAGGATATGAAGGTGTCGTCCTTCTACTAGTAGAAAAGGTTACTATTATCGTATTACGACTGATCATCGTATGCGGTGGCTCCAATGAGTGTCCTATTCTTCCAATTGGAATTGTGATGCAATACCGTAACCCAAACCTAGGTGCTGGGTTTACTATTAAGGTATCCGCAGGATAATAAAATCCCCTAAAGAATTGTTTTCATAAGAAGGTGTGTATCATCAAGGAAAACTAATTTCGAATAAAATATAATTATCATATATGATGTTTTACGTAAGCTCATAATACAATCATTTTCATACTGTACATTATTATGCTGGGCACTATAGCTCACTCTTGCTTTCTTTATATGACACAATACAACAGTGAATCAAGATGTCTACCATGAGAACCACAGCCAGGAAACGGGTAGGAAATGGCCAGCTATTCCGTAGATTGTTTAGTGCTGTACCGCAGGTAGTCCGAATAAGCTGGATTGGTTTTCAGTTGTTTTTAGTTCGGCTTATTTATAAATATGCCTTATGTACGGTAATAAATAAGAAACGTATATTTGGCCGACGGACTAGCCTTACTTAAAGGTTATTCTCCGATAAGACTTAATTACTTTTGGGTTGTAATAAATATCACTTTGCGGTTTAATCTACTCTAGTAATGAATGGTTCGTTTCCAAGACAATAACCTGTAAGTGTGTGTATGTGATAAGTGTGGGGTTGTAAAGTGTGAGTATATATATATTGTGGTGCAAGGTATGTGGTTTATAGTGGTTTAGATGGCGTGGCCTCCGAGATTCCCGACCCCGGATTTTGGGGCGCCACAGATGAGGTCAGTAGGTTATCAAAAGCTAATGAGAAGCTTGAGAGTGAGAAATAAGAGTTTGAGCTACTACTTGTGGAGCTTGAGACAGTCAAGCAAGAGAGTGAATATCTAAAGAACAAGCTAAAGTGTGCTAGTGAAATAGAAGTTGTGTTAAGAGTAAAGATAGAGAAGAATGAGGTGAAACTGAAGTCATTCAGAAATAGATCTCGGTTAGTTGGTCAATACCATGAGAAGAACAAGCCATGTGCAAATATAGCTTTTGCCTTGGATTATAATGCATTGAACAACAACAAGAAAGTTGAAGGTGACAAGGGAAAAGTAACTGTAAGTGAAGATATCCCAGCTATGCTGAGAAAGGTTAGGTCACCACTGTTCAAAACATGTGAAGTTAATTTTAGTGAAGAGGAGTTGATCATAAAGCAAGAACTTGCTAATGAGGACAAAGAAAAGAAATGCACGGAAACAACTCCACCTTCTAAAACTGAAAATAAGCCCATGGTGGATCAAACCCCCAAGAAGCCAATCAAGGAGATTAAGACTGAGAATGCAGGAAAGATGAAGAAAAACAGAAATTGGAAGATGGGATAAACAGAAGAAATAACTATGCTACCTATTGAATATTTATTCCTTCTTATCAATAGAGAGTCGTATTACTATACGAGGAAGGTTGCGATGCAAGCATAGAATTCTAGTAACGATGATGTCTAGAATGAGATCCCAGATTCGATTTTCGATGTCGAGGGAGTTTCAAAGGTGATTGTGTATAAGATCGAGGAAGAGCATGGGTCCATAGAATGATGGACGGAATAGCAAAAATATTTAAGCATGTGAAATACGATGCTATAATACTTGATGGTGATATAAATACATATATGTTTTGTTCTCCTATGACAAACCTCTATAGTTCAGAGGTAGATTCCAAGCCAGATATTTTATGGCAATATTTTTTACATATATACAATTCTCTTCAGTTCGTTCTTTTCTCTTCTTTTCATTTCATGTAAGCTGAGAAGAACAACCCTTCCAGAAGGGGAGGTATTGCCGAATGACTATCTATCTTTGTGATAGAAGCCTAGTAGGATACCACATGTTGTTTAATTGCTTGTCAAGTACTAAAGGCTGGCCACCTTTTGTACTAACTATGCGATATAACAAGTGTTCATGATCATAGTGATCTCTCAACAAATTCCTTTACTTCTATATGATTGATCAAATTTTGGAAAATAGAAACAGCTGAAAAAGGAGTAATAAAGTTGTGGTAGTATTCAGAATGGAAACACATTCGTGATACTAAGGTTGACGTGGTTATTAAAAGGTTATAGAACGCTAACGAGCAAAAGTATAACCAGTATAATATTAGGAACGGAAGGTAGTAGCGACTACGAACTGGAAAAGGATGGGTAGTGAGAAGCAAAAGCTATAATGCTAGAAGCTATAATGAGAGTCTGTGCAATAGACTTGAAAGAAATTGGAATGATCACTTAACACGGATTGAGTTATCTTACGACAATAGATCGTATGTCAGGTATCGAGATGTCGTCTTATGAGATTTTTGAGGGAAGACAATGTCGATCCCCCTTATGTTAGGATGAAGTTGTAGAGCGCAAGATACTCGTGATAACCCGGATCCCCGACCCCGGATTTGGGGGTGTTACAGAAGTGGTATCAGAGCGAAGCGTTATAAACCTCAGAGATGATGTGATGTTAAGATAATAAGTTCACTAAGATAATAAGAACTCTTGCCAAGTTCATAGTCGGACTACCTAACGTAGTACTGACAGTTAAAACCCTTATGGGAACCCTTATAAATATCGTGATAGAAGTATAGTTCGTTATCATATATGGTAGCGGGACTCCGAACCCTGAGGTTGAGGAGCAACAATGCGATGATGTTTATTACTTATTAAAGATCAGATTATGGATCCGATAGAGCGTCCTAACGCGGGATCGGATGATGTTCATATTGAGGATATAGCGGTTGAGGATGTTGTCCTAGAAGGGATAGTGCTGAGGAGGATCCCATGGAGGATCCTGACAAGAATGAAAAAAGGACCACTGAGGAATTGATGACCATGGTTAGGTCAACTACCAGAGGTAGGATTGGTCGATCACTACCAGAGGTTCGTTCAAGTTTGTAAAGATAGTCGCCCCTTTAACGCGGCTTACTCATAAGACTGAGAAGTTCGAATAGACAGAGAAATGCGAGAACAGCTTTTAAGAACTAAAGCAAAGGTTGGTGACGGCCCCTATGTTGGCGTTGCCGGCTGGAAAAAGGAGATTTTGTGATTTGTAAGTGACGCTTCGTATAAGGAATTAGGGTGCTTTTATATAGCACAACAAGATAATCGCGTCTGCGTCAAGACAATTAAGGGAATAAAAAATTCGATATCCCCACCCATGAGCTTGGGCTTGTGGCAATAGTTTTGCCCTAAAGATTGGAGGCAATATTTGTATGGAGAGGAGTGCGAGATTTACCTAAGCCATAAGTACTCTAGTACATTTTCCCGTAGAAAGAGCTCAACATACGCCAGAGGAGGCGGTTAGAGCTAATCAAGAATTATGAGTGGGAGATTCCTTATCATTCGGGGAAAGCCAATGTGGTGGCTGATGCCCTTAGTAAAAAGGAGAGACTCAAGATGATAATGTCTTTGGGAGAGTTGATAAGAGATTTTGAGAAAATGGAAATAGTAGTGAAGGTAACCGGAGCCGGTACCGAAAAGCTGCTTGAGATTGCAATAGAGACCGAATTATTGGAAAAGAGCATATTGTGCCAGAAAAAGGTGATGAATGAAGGCAGAGAGCCAACAAATAAATATGAGATTAATACCGAGAAAGATGATAAGGGAATAATGAGGTATTCCTATAAAATTTGGGTTCCAAATGTTTAAGAGCTTAAAGATGAGATCCTAGATGAAAGTCATAGTTCAAGGAATAAGATTAAGGGCAAACCCTGAATGTGATAGTCAGGGAGGACGCCATCAAGATAGAAGGAACCCATAACATAATGAAGTGGAAAATGAGGATTTTAACGTATAAGATAACCCCAAGTATGGGAAAAGGATGAAACATTTCATACTAAGGAAACAGAAAGTTGAGAAAGGAAAGGAGACTCGAGACGGTACTCCTATACGGCAATTCATGGACCTGTCTGAAAAGAACTTAGACTATTATCCCCAACCACCACCTTGAGGAAACAATGCAGTAGGAAATTCTTTTAGGACCTTTAAGTCTCTAAGCTCTCAGAGTTCCAAGGAACAGGTTGACCTAGTCGAGGCAAGAGCCTGGCTAAAGGAAATAGAGGAATCAATTGAGATTCTAAATGATTGACGAATCACAAAAGACTGTTTTTGTCACTTACCCTCCTAAGAGAGAGGCCACCCGCCGGTGAAAGGCCAAGGAAGGCACAGAGCAAGAGATTATAATAAACTGATTTAAGTTCAGTCAATTGTTTTCAGGAAAGTACTTCCCAAGGTTATGGAGAGAGTGCAAAAGCTTTAGAGCCAGAACAAAGGTGGACGAGTATGATGAATTGTGAATCTAAGTTGTAAAAAGTTGTCAAGATTCGTTCTAAGGACATGAATCCAGAATGACGGGATGTTTGAAATCAATGCTTATGTTGTGTTGGTTCATGAAATAATGATAAGAGAAAGGAAAATTAAAAGAAATTGAAGTGGAAAGGAATATAACGGCAATAGAGTTTGAGGAATGATAAGGGAGTTGGGTATGAGGAAACCCTAAAGACTCGTAGCAATAGAAATAGAAAAGTATCTAATCGTCAGGATGAGGGTGATTCACCATGAGTTAAATTGATAGTGGAACGCATAAGAGATACATATATTTTATTCCCTGTAAGTTGGGAGGATCCGAGGAAACCTTGAGATAGTTCGAAGGATGAAAAATAAAATGCGGATAGACTGAGGAGACAAGGGAGTAAGAAATTAGGAAAAATTGAATGAAGGAAATGACCTTCAAGAATGTGAAGTGTAAGACCGGTGGCTTGGTACCCAGAAAGGGAAACGCCAGGTATGAAAGATATCCCAGCATTGAGGTGACTGTTGAGATAAATAACAAAAGTAAATGAGGGATTATTAAGAAGAAGTTCACGTTGAACATGACCAATATCTTCCAGAACATCCTTGTTATCGTTACCAAATTAGGCAAGACAAGCGGATAACCGTTGTTATCTTTTGGAGGCCATATTGATTGACCCCATTTTGAATACAAATGTTATTGTGAAATTAGACATGTACTATCGAGGTGGGAATGATTGAATAAGACACCCTTATCAGGGATATATGACTTGATTTATCCATAGAAGGATGCAGGTACCTTTTAAAGGTGGAATTAAGGATAGAACATCGGTAACTTAAAATGAATCCTAGGGGAATGCATAAAGGTTGGCATTTCACCCTTAATAGGGACAGTATGAGTTTTGACAGTATGATTGGGAAAGGGTTAAGGTAACAACAACCTTTAAGAATCAGTGGAGAAATTTTTCAGAAATATATAGACAATGGTTCTAGTATTAGTAAATGGTATTTTGATATGCCCTGTATCTAGGGAATACAGGAGGAACGATTGAAGGATAATCTTAGAGGTTTTACAAGGAAAAAGGTAATATTCAAAATTCTCAAGAATAGAAATGTGGATAAAGGAAATATGACGTAATTATAATGATGCCAAGTGGGGCACGTGTTAAACCACGAGAACGTATGAATCGAACCAGTAAAGGTCGAAATTGTTCACGACAATTAGGGCCCAGAATAAAAGATGTTCTAAGTATGATTGAGAGTCAGTCTTGACAGTGATTAGCCTCTAAAGACTGAGGCAATAACTTATGGAAAAATGGTGATTTTTTTTTTACTCATCCGATTTTAAGGAAAACATCTTCACTCAAGCAGTGATCGGAAATAGGGTAGAAAATTAGTGAAAGTGGATAAGATGACATTGATTGTAAGGAAATATTACTATAAGGAAAGGCCAAAGAGGTGGCCGACACTTTAAATATAAGAGGACAATTACAGGCGCTCGTGCCAGAGGAATACAGTAATAATGGTTGAAGCCGTAAAGGTTGTTTTATGGTTGGAGAGATTGACATTCCTTTTGATGACTGTGCAAATACCCAACCCTAATAGTAGTTGGTAAAGGTTTAATTCATGTAATCGCCATGAGCAGGCTATCTATCTCAGAAGATACTATCTTGAGATAAGCCAGGACCATGTTTCAAAAAGGACTAGACGAACCTTTGAGTTAAGTCTTCTATTTAAGGCATATGATTAAGAATGGTATTAACCTGCTATCGTTGCTTTGATGGAAACTCTTCTGCAATTTTATTTGCTTCATGTCATGTATGTATGTCAGGATCAGGAGTGTTCTTCATGAATCATGAATGGTGATTATGTTACCTCCTTAGAAGAATTCGATACGATATGTATGGACTCCGTATGGTTAGCTATTAAGACTTCAAGGAAAATGAATGACTACAGTAGGTCAGTGGTAGACCATAGTAAGGCAGCAATGATTCTGCGAATAATGAGCTGATTACAACCGTGAGAGTTGTATTGGAATGGTTGTTGAGATTGAGTACCACTAATCGGGTCGTGGTAGTGTATAAGTTATCATTGATAGACTAATTAAGTAGAGTGTCTACCTAGTGAATATTTATTCTTTCTTATCAATAGAGAGTCGTATTATTATACAAGGAAGGTTGCGGTGCAAGCATAGAACTCTAGTACCGATGATGTCTAGAATGAGATCCCAGGTTCGATTTTCGAAATCGAGGGAGTTTCAAAGGTGATTGTATATAAGCTCGAGGAAGAGCATGGGTCCAGAGAATGATGGACGGATTAGCAAATATTTAGGCATGTGAAATACGATGCTATAATACTTGATGTTGATATAAATACGTATATGTTTTGTTCTCCTATGACAAACCTCTATAGTTCAGAGGTAGATTCCAAGCCAGATATTTTATGGCAATAAAATTTTTACGAATATACAATTCTCTTCAGTTCGTTCTTTTCTCTCCTTTTCATTTCATATAAGCTGAGAAGAACAACCCTTCCAGAAGGGGAGGTATTGCCGAATGAGTATCTATCTGTGTGATAGAAGCCGAGTAGGATACCAGCTATTGTTTAATTGCTTGTCAAGTACTAAAGGCTGGCCACCTTCTGTACTAACTATGCGATATAACAAGTGGTCATGATCATAGTGATCTCTCAACAAATTCCTTTACTTCTATTTGATTGATCAAATTTTGGAAAATAGAAACAACTGAAAAAGGAGTAATAAAGTGGTGGTAGTATGCGGAATGGAAACATATTCGTGATACTAAGGTTGACGTGGTTATTAAAAGGTTATAGAACGCTAACGAGCAAAAGTATAATCAGTATAATATTAGGAACGGAAGGTGATAGCGATTACGAACTGGAAAAGAATGGGTATTGAGAAGCAAAAGCTATAATTTTAGAAGCTATGATGAGAGTCTGTGCAATAGACTTGAAAGAATTTGGAATGATCACTTAATGCGGATTGAGTTATCTTACGACAATAGATCATATGTCAGTATTGAGATATCGCCTTAGGAGATCCTTGAGGGAAGACAATGTCGATCTCCCTTATGTTAGGATGAAGTTGTAGAGCGCAAGATGCTCGGACCCGCAGTAGTCCAAAGGACCAGGGATATAATAGATCTAATCAGAGGACGACTGGTAGTAGCCAGGAAGGACATAAGAAGTATGTCGATTTGACACGAAAGGACAAAGAATAGGAAGGAGGGAACCTTGTATTGTTAAAAGTATTCCCTTGAAAAGAATTAATGAGGTTCGGGAAGAAAGGAAAGCTAAGTCTACAAATTGTTGGACCCTTGGATATATTAAGACATTTGGGAAGTTAGCATATGAGCTAGCCCTACCCCCGAACCTGTAGCAAGTTCATAACGTGTTCCACGTATCAATGTTAAGGAAGTGTAATTCGGATGCCAGACAAATAGGGGCATATGAGCGCATAGACATGCAACCAGACGTTAACCTATATGGAGCAACCAGGAAGGGTATATATTAAGAAGGAACGAGTGCTTAAGAGAAAGGTTATCAAACTAGTAAGAGTTTGATGGTAGAACCACAATGTGGGAAAATTGACTTGAGAGTTAGAAAGTGCAATACTAAGAAGGTATCCCTATTCGTTTCTATCTGATTCCGGGACGGAATCCTTTTAAGGAGGGGAGACTGTAATAACCCCAATTTTTGGGAAATTTTGAAACTCTTATGAATAGTGTTTTTGCTGAATGAGAAAACTTTTCATGCCACACTATGTAGGGGTTCTGATATGGATATTCTGAGATTTTATTAGTACTTTATAAGGGATATAAGTGTATGTAAAGATCGTCAAAATCCAAATCCGAACACTTTGATTTTCCCGGAAATACACTAGATACGGAGATTTGAGTATAAGGTAACAGGATAAAAAGGATTTAAATTAAAGGATTATAATAGAGGATCATAAAAAGGAATATAATGTATTGAGAAAGGTTAAGGGAACCTAAGTAATAAGATCCAGGGTATGATCCTTCAAACGATAAACGAAAACGAAAGTTAAGCGAACCGTATAACAGATCAGCGGTCAATAGGCAAACAATTAGAAGCTAATCAAAGAGATTAGAAGGGATGATGACATAGCAATGTGACATAAGCATGACATAAGGGGAAGGAGATGTGGTTGATTTTTAACCACACAAAATCAAGGGCAACTAGGTAATTTACTAAAACAAGACAAAAAGCAACCAACCAAGCCAAAACATTTCATTTTCATCAAAAAAAAACACAAAACCCCCATTTTCTTCTTCAAGCTCTCGGCCTCTTTTCTTAAAAAATGAAAGTCCAAGCTCCTCCACTTGCTATTTTACAAGGTAATTATCCTAGCTTCTCCTAGTTAAGTTACATACTTCCTATAAGTTTAAGCTTCTAATTCCAAGCCAATCTTTTTCTAGAAATCAAGGAAGAAGATGGTGAATAGTACTTTCTTGAAATTAATTTTTGTGTTCTTGATTTCTTTGAAAGAACAAGCTTGTAGGAGGTTAGATTAAGGCTTCCATGGGCATTCCAAGGATCTTTCATGGATTAAAAGCTTCAAGGAAGGTATAACTCTTCATGATCTTAGTTTTAAGTTTTGTTGTTTAGATTTCCTAATGTTGAGATGATGGGTTAGTGTAATGGGTTTGTAATCATGTTTAAAGCCTGTTATGAGTAGTTTAGTTGGTGAAAGGCATGATTATTGTGTGTTTAGAGATGGGTTGATTTTGTGATATTTTTGGAGTTGGAAATCTTGGTTATTAGTTAATGAACCTAAGTAAAGCTTTTAGTTCATGTGGGGAATAAGTATAAATTGTTAATATGGAGTTGTTGGGGCTGTTATGATTTAGTTTGGATGGAGTTTTTATTGGGTTGTGATTGTGGGTTGAATTGTGGTTGATTTGGAATGGTTTAATTTGGGAAATCGCGTAAACATAGCCGTTGTAACGTCCGATCTTCTTTAGACTGTTTTTGTGCATAACATTAGGACCCGAGAACCCCCTTCTAGATGTTGACCATTTCCATGTCTAGATATCTCATGTTACGAGCTTCGTTTTGATATGTAGTTCGTTCGATTCCGATGCACGGTTTAGGAGAAACAACCGTTTCAAGTAACGGCGTTTCGCGAATGAAACATTTCTCCTCGCCTTACTTTGAAACATAGGTTAAAGACCTTAAAGGACTAATTGAAGTACGAAACATTTATGTAAGGTGTAATAGGCAGTTGGTAAGACACTCGCGAAGGAATCGTCTTAAAACTCGTAATGGTTAAATTATTAAAAATGGTGGAGCCGAGGGTACTCGAGTGACTTAAGAGAATTAGTAAGCGCAAAACAAGCGTTAGAATCTAAGTTAGTTAAAGTATAGATTTACAAGTGACTTTGGTTTAATTCCAACTTACTTGTTGTTTATAGGTTACCAGACTCGTCCCGAGCCATTCATAACCCCCAGTCGCTCAGGCAAGTTTTCTAACCGTTATAACTGTTGTTGTGATGTATATATGTATTTGCATTATCTTGCGATAGATGCATGTTGGTTAATTAGCAAATGTTGCAATATATTGAAGCATGCTGCCATGGTATATATATATGCATGCCTGTTTCATATTCTTTCCATATATACCTGTTGATTCAGTTGATAATACCTATGCTAGAGGATAGCGGTAATTTGCATATACCCTTAGTATAGGGACCCAAAGGTGAAAATATTTTCTAAAACCGGGAGTCGAGGATCCCGAGTAGATTTTGTATATATGGATATAAATATATATATACTTATATATATATATGGTCATAGTTTTCAAAACTATTAATCGAATAAGGTTTATTCGATAACTTTAACTTTATTTTATTATTGAATATTATTTCGAATATTATTCGAAGGCTTATGACTCCTTTATATTAAATGAATATTATTTTGAATATTCATTTGAGGACTTATGACTCCTTTTATTTTATTATTTGAATATTATTTGAATAATTCATTCGAGGGCTTATGACTCTTTTATATTATTTATTGAATATTATTTGAATATTCATTCGAGGGCTTATGACTCAGTTTATATTATTTAATGAATATTATTTGAATATTCATTTGAGGATGTATGACTCCGATTATTTGCTGAGATATATTCTTTATTTTATTAAAGAATAAGGTGCCAATAATCAAACTTATTTTCGATTATTCAAATAAAGATAGTACTTTCGTATAAGTATATCTTTGGTTATTTAATACTCGTTTCAAGTATAAGTTTTAATACTTCTACTTCAATTATTTTTATAAAGATTATTCTTTATGGGAATATTATTTAAATAATAATATTCAGACATTTTCTAAATATTCTGGGGACTGATTTACTTCATTAAATCAGCTTTACTCCAAACACTCTTTAAAGTGTTTTCGAGTCTTCAAAATGATTTTTAAAAGTTAGAGCGGATCCCAAAACTCATTTTTATATTTAAGATCTTCCTTTTTAAGGGGATTTAAATACTCGCTCAAAACCAGAGGGATCCGGCTCTGTGGTGTATTTTATATTCGCAACACGGTTGTAGTTTTGGTAAATGAATTGATTACTTACCCAACGTTCGGGAAGTAAGTCCATCTATTGAGTCGGCATAAGCAACATGGGCTCAGTCGGCGTCCATGATAGTGTAAGTGGCTCAGTGGGAGTCCATCAAATACATAAGTGGCTGAGTGGCAGTCCAGCATAAGATCCTATTACGACCAGGGTGATGACCAGTGGGGAATTCGTCCATCTACTAGTAGAAAAGGTTACTTATGGGTATCTTTGCCTGATCAGCAAGATACCTGGTTTATGCCAAAATTCTTTTCCTTTCCAAATTTATTGGATATTGCAACTCTGTTCATACTTTACATGACAGAGGTTTTCAGGAAATGTATAAAGAAGATGTATATGTGGATATATATATATATATATATCAGAACTTAATGAAGTATATCCTAACTTCATTTCCTTTAATAATATTTCAAAGATTGAATCTATTCAAGTCTTATCTTGTGGTCTCATCAGTGGGATGAACTTTTGAAATTAATTATAACTTGAATGGTGGTAGTTCAAGTAGTATTTGGAAAAGATATAAGTATATTGGAGTATCTTGTAACTTCATCTTTTAAACTTATATCTAGTTAATAATTGTCTTATGAATGACAAAGATTTTCAGAAAAACGTTGAGACAAGGTTAGATATATTAGATCACCTTGCAACGATACTTTTTATACAGTTATAAACTAGAACTTTGTGTATATTATGCATGGAAGAGGACTTCCAAGATTTTGAAAAGTATATATGTATATATATACTGACTATTTTGCGACTTCATCGCATTAAAATATCAAACTTGGTTCATTTCTTTTGACCAAGACTTTCATGAGTATTATGAGTAGGCTCATATATTGTTAATCATTATACATATTATTTTGGTGGGCTTGCTGCTCACCCTTACTTTCTTCTTTCATCACACAACATCAGATAGATAAGATGAACAGGACCAAGCTCCCAATTCGCAAGCGGATAGGAAACGTTCCGCAGCTTTCTGGAAGCGTTGAGGCCGCTGTAGCTGAGGTAGAACTTACCAATAGGCTAAGTTTTCAACTAATGATGTACCAGACTTATGTATAATTATGAATTGTAATAATGGCAAAGAAATGTAAATTTATTTAGAAACCTTTTAAGGTGTATTGACATATAATTGTGGAATAAAACGACTTGTGATTATTTTTGAATATTCATCTTTGAGACTATAACTTGTGGTGTGTGTGTTTATTGTGGGGTCACAGTACAGAGTAGTTGATTAATTATTAAAGTTGGGTGTTACTAAGGGAAATGGAACTCGTGAACACCCGGATCCCCGACCCCGGATCTGGGGGTGTTACAACAAAAGTGGTCATGGAATCTATCAATGTCTCTTTTGATGATAAGAAGATTACTGGACTTGAAGATTTTATTGATCATGATCAGCTGAGATTTGAAAATGAAGACTCAAATTATGATACTGAAAATCCTGACAATCTATATCCTGATACTGTAAACTCTGATGGATTAAATTCTGATGTTATTGAAACTGTGGTGACTACGCCAAAGGAAGATGCACCTATGCAGGGGGAGCATACTCAAGATCCAACCACATCTTAAAAAGCATCAGAACATACATCTGGCTCTTCAAGTTCTGATTCGTCAAGTTCTGATAAGCCAAGTTCTGATAGTTCTGAAAATCTAAATTCTGAAGAATCCAACTCAGAGAGCATAGTTTCACGGGGAGCATCAGAAAAGGTTAATGAAGACAGCATGGATAATGGGGGAGCATCAAGTTCCAGAGAGAACCTTCCATCTGCAAGGAAGTGGACTAAATCACATACACCTGATTTGATAATTGGAAATCCTGATGCAGGTGTCAGAACAAGAACAGCTACGTCAAGTGAATGTCTTTACAATTCTTTTCTTTCTCAGACTGAGCCAAAGAAAGTGGAATAAGCTCTTCAAGATGCTGATTGGGTGCAAACAATGCATCAAGAGTTAAATGAATTTGAAAGAAATAAAGTCTGGACCCTAGTGCCAAGACCAAAAAACAGATCTGTTGTTGGTACAAAATGGGTATTCAGAAACAAAACTGATAGTGATGGCATAATTACAAGGAATAAGGCAAGGCTGGTTGCAAAAGGATATTCTCAACAGGAGGGAATTGATTATGATGAAACATTTGCACCAGTTGCTAGATTGGAAGCCATAAGGATATTTTTGTCTTATGCTGCTCACAAAAAGTTTACTGTCTTTCAAATGGATGTGAAAAGTGCTTTTCTCAATGGAGAATTGGAGGAAGAAGTATATGTTGAACAACCTCCAGGCTTTGTAGATTCCAAATATCCAGATTATGTCTACAGGCTTGATAAAGAACTTTATGGACTTAAGCAAGCTCCAAGAGCATGGTATGAGACTTTAGCTCAGTTTCTTCTGGAAAGTGGATTTAACAGAGGAACTATAGACAAAATATTGTTCTACCTCAACCATGGAAAGGACTTACTTCTGGTTCAGATATATGTTGATGATATCATCTTTGGTTCTACAAATGACAGACTTTGCAAGAAGTTTGCCAAACTGATGTAGTCAAGGTATCAAATGAGTATGATGGGGGAACTTAGCTATTTTCTGGGCCTTCAAGTCAAGCAGAATGAAGAAGGGACTTTTATTTGTCAAACTAAGTACACCAGAAATTTGCTGATGAAATTTGGAATGCAAGATTGTTCAAGTGCATCCACTCCCATGGCCACTGCAATAAAACTGGACAAGGATACTGGTAAATCAGTAGATATTACTGCTTACATTGGTATGATTGGCTCTCTACTCTATCTAACTGCTAGTAAACCTGATATCATGTATGCTACCTGTCTTTGTGCAAGATTTCAAGCAGATCCCAGAGAACCTCACTTAACAGTTATGAAAAGGATTTTCAAATATCTTAAGGAAATAACTGATCTGGGATTGTGGTATCCCAGAGAATCAGATTTTAAACTAATAGGTTACTCAAATGCAGATTTTGCAGGTTGCAAAATTGACAGGAAAAGCACAAGTGGAAGCTGCCAATTTCTTGGAGGCAGATTAGTTTCTTGGTTTAGCAAGAAACAAAAAGTCAATTTCCACATCAACTGCAGAAGCATAGTACATTGCTGCAGGAAGCTATTGTGCACAGATTCTTTGGATGAAGAATCAGTTACTGGATTATGGGTTAACATATTTTAAATTCCCTATTTACTGTGATAATCAAAGTGCTATTGCTATGACAGGTAATCCAGTTCAACAATCAATGACAAAGCACATCAGCATCAGGTACCACTTCATAAGGGAACATGTGGATGAAGGTACAGTGGAATTGCACTTTGTTCTAACAGATCAACAACTAGCAGATATCTTCACAAATCCACTGTGTGAAGCTACTTTTACAAGATTGGTAAATGAACTTGGAATGGTTTCAGGTTCTTTCTCTAAATCTGCTTAGTTTTGTTCTGATGCATCAGACTTTATGATCAGTATTTACAGAAATTACTCTCTTTGTGTATTCTGTGCTTAATTGAAAATTGCTTAAGTACTGACTGTTGTCTGATGTGACTTTCTAAACTCTGATAGTGATATGTCTGTTTATGTAACTATTCTATCCTATGAGGATACCTGTGCTAGATGCTGACCTAGTAGTCTTCAATATACTAGAGATCTCATGTTAGAAGTAATTATTTATGTGGAAATCCATTGACACAAGCAAATTCTGATATTGAGCTTAGTTAAGTTTACTCTGTCTATCTTATTACTAAGTCAAAAACTAGAATAATGCTTCTCATCTGTTAAGTTCTGGTGTTAGTAAATCTGCTGAATGTACTAAGTGCTGATAAACCTCACTTATCAAAAGAAAAATGGAAAAGAAAAAGAAATAAAAATCAGGTACTCCTTTAAGGTCTAGAGTAAAAATGTGGAAGGGATGACCCAAGTGCATTGCTGGTATTAAGTAATATGCATCAGAAAAGCAAAATATTTTCTTGGTGACTTTTCACACTCTATGATTACTGGAGAAATACTCTGATAATAGCATAAATTCTGATAAGCAGTCGTGACTCACTTACACTGAGAAGCCACTATAAACTGGAATTTAAAAAGATGCACAAAATTAGCACAAAACAGTTGAGGTGGACTCAAGCATGAACTCATTCAATAGTAGGCTTCAGAATAATGACAGATTTTTAGTAAAGTTTTAGTTATGCCTTATTTCTAAGATGTACTGAAGTGAATCAGACTTTACTCTTTGTCTGATATTTAGGTTAATGCACACACTAAACACTTCATATGAATGATGAAAATTACCGTGGTGATCTATGTTATTTTAGATGAACAGTTTATGTATCAGATTACATACATTCTGAGGACAAGTTCTGTTGAACGTTCTGATGATTAAGTTCTAAAGAATCTATATCAGAATTTGTGTGAAGAATTACAAAGATAGGCAATTATTTTTCGAGTTAAGAAATCATGTTTTGATGACTGTTAAGTTCTGATATAAGTCTAAGTTCTGATATTAAAATTCTGATCCTTTACTTGACTTATTTGTGGATAAAATATAAAAACAGTCTCATTTTAAATCAGAATATGTTTGGGCGGAATATTAACAGTCAATATAATTAGGGATAATGGTACACGTACATGCACAGTAATTTTTACTTATTTCTTGTGCGCATTAAACCCTGTTTTACCTTTTCAATGACTGTTTTTCTTCTTCCAAGTCTAGGGAGACGAGGTAGAATTATTTGTACCTGTTAGCATTAAATTTCCTTGCGTCTCCTGGCATTTTCTTGCCTATATAAACCAACACTTCACATCAACCTATACATCAATTCTTTTCTCACATACTCACTCTCCTTTCCTTCAAACCAACAAAACCATGGTCAACTACAACATGTTTTTGAACTATGAGACCTTCAACATGGAGCTGAGCTGTGAGGCATGGCAGCAGGAATGGCACGTGACTGTCATTCCTGATGAGATTTGGGACTCGGTTCCCCAGGAGGTTCTCACCCACCTCCTGTTCTTTTACATGGACTACCATCGCCATCTGGAGCGATTGGAGGAAGAAAGGCTGGAAGCTCTCCGCCAGCAAGAGCGAATCATCAGACTCGCTATTCTTTTTGTAGAGAGTAGGAAGAAGAAATAACTTATTTTCTTCTTCCTGTTTTTCTTCATCGTCAGCCTTGCCCTGCTTCTTGAGCTAGGACAAAGGATGTTGATGTTAAGTTTAGAAGCTTAGGACAATCTTGTAATTCTCTGATGTAATGTCAATTTCATGAATGTATTCTCTTAATATATTAATGAAATTTCTTATTTTTGCAAGATTCCATCTCTGAGATGTTTGCACATTTAACTGCACTGATAAATCCTGATATATCCATGTTCTGATGATCATTTTAATCATTGATTTAAATTAAGTTTTGATTTTAAAACATCAGTACTTGTTTACTTGATTTATTTTGGTCATTCTCACACTCGAATTTTTTTCAGAATATTGGTTTAGCAGTGAAAATAATGGAATAAGTGGGAACAGTTTAAATTTTGAATTAAAACCGACTTACCTCAATTAATGGAATTACTGGGTAAGTGGAACGGTTTTTCCTTGAAAAACTGCAAGTGGGTAAATAATGATTACTGTTTTCCCGTGCCCATTAACTATTCATTATTGCTGCATGTCTGACAGGTGTCCAACGGTTATATTTTTTTTACCAAGTATAAGTAAGAGAGAGAGAAGATTATACAATCTTTTATTTACTTTTACACTGTATCTCTCTTTCTTTGCTTTTACTCTCTCTCATCTACTGACGTTGGTTTTTCATACAGACATTTTATCAAACACCTAACAGGCAAATCTTAAATTTCAATTATTCTCATGGCACCTAAGGATTTGATCATTGATGGAGCTAAGTTCGTTCCAAATAACTATGCTGCAATTCTCAATAATGATGAAGCTCCGTCTGAATTGCATTTTGTGCAAGATCTTCTTGCGCACAGTGAAATTGGGTATGCTTTGACCCATCCTTCAGTCTTTTCAAGCCAACAAGTTCTGACGTTTTGGCGGACTGGGCATTTTGACAATGGTGGTGCTAATGGTACTCCCAGCATTATTTTTGAAGTGGATGATACTGAACATGTGGTAACTCCTGGTACAATTCGCAAGGCCTTACATTTACCAGAAGGCTGTATTTTCTCAACACCGGAGGAATCAGCTCTACAAGAGTTAATGGCCAGTTTGGGGTATGAGCAGAGTTTGGCTAAGCTTGGACAGTTGAAACGGGCTCATATCAGAAAGGAATGGAGCTTCTTCTTCGACTGCATCACTAAAGCCTTCGGGAATAAGTTTTCAAACTTTGATGCCATTCCAATAATGAGTCAGCACATCGGGTATGCTATTATTAACCAAACTCATTTTAATTTTGCAACTGTTGTGATAGGTTTCATAGGGGATAGGATGACAGAAGATAGAAATATAGTTTACTTTGCTAGATTCTGTCAGCTTATATATAAGTTTTGATGTACTGATCCCCCTCAACTAGCCAGTTCTTTATATCCACCCTTTAAAATTACAAAACGAGCCTTTAATGACTTGGTAAATGCTGACCTTAAGAAAAAGGTGGTTAGACCTTTATAGATTCCCCAGTCTGTAAAACAGATCTTGGTAAATGCTGATCCTGAAACCTATAGATCTGTTTATCCCAATGTACAACCCACCACCACATCCCAAACACCACAGCAACCATCAGAACATACCACTCATACATCTATTCCTCAACCCTCTCTCAGAGCATATCTCAAATCATATCTCTCACCTTCACAGACAGCTCAACCCTCATCCTCAGCACCTACTGTGAAGCCTTCATCTTCCAAGCCCAAGAGGACAAAGACTGTTCCTCAGACACCTCAGAAGAGAAGGAGGATTGTTTTGAGAGATGAGTCTGATAGTGAGGAACAGGTTTCTTCATCAGAACCTGTTGTTAAAGAAGCTGAGAAAGTTTCTTCTCAGAAGGAATCTGGAATTGGGGGATCTAAGCTTCTCAAAAGGCTTAAAAGAATGACTTCTGCTAAACCTCCCAAGGAATCCCCACCTTCAAAGATATACAAGAAATAGAGAGCTAAAAGGCCGGTTTCAGATGATGAGGAAGCAGCAGCTAAGGAAGGAGATCAGGAATCTCTGATCTCACAAGAACCAGAATCTGCTGAAGCCACTGTTTCTCCATTGACTCCAACTCATGAAGCTGCTACAAAAAAGGCCAACACACCATCTGTGTCTCCTGTACATAAGACTGTATCTCCTGTTGATCTAGGCACAAGTGCTGAAATTGATATTCAGAACCTGGTTGTTCCTGAGGTATTTTACTTAGAAGCTCCAACAATAATTAATCCATCAACAACACCTATTCCTAATGCTACTCAAACTCCAGAATTGTCTATTACACCTTCTCTGCATCTATATGTTGATGATCAGAATATAGGTGAGCATCAGGATATGGATGTTGATCAGAACTTGGAACCAGATCAGCACTTAGAGGATGATGTTGAAGCCTCAATTGCTTCTCATACTGTTGTTTTATCAGAAGATGCTGATTCTGTAAGTTCTGATGCTGCAAATGCTGATGATACTAGTGATGCTGCTCTAAATGCAGATACTGATGAAGCAGGTCCTTCAGGACATGCACCTCAGTAAACTGTTCACAAAAGTGAACTAGTTAAGAAGTTTGTTACAAGAGAAGCACCAGTGCCTTGGAGTGAAACTCCTGCAGGACAGGAGTGGACTAAGGAATGGAACTCAGTTACCTGTGTTCCATCTGCAAAGAATCTTGCTGAGCACTTGACAAAAGCTGATGAGATGTTAATTACTGATGATTTCAAAACACAGCTTTGAGTCACTGCATTGAGTACTAAACATCTGCAAGGTCTCCATTCAACTACTCATGCAGAGTTATATAAAATTCAGGAAGAATTAATCAAGCAAGAACAAGTTCAAAAAATTGACAAGAAAAAATTCTTCCAACCTACCTTTGACAGAGCTACTTATATTGAGAAGACCCAAGAGAAGCAACAGTCTCAGATTGATGCTATTTTAAAAAATCAAGCTTCTCAGCAATCTCAACTTGATGAAATCCAAGCCTCAGTGGAATTGCTTGTCTCTCTTCTCTTACCTGCTGATGCCAAAAAGGGGGAGAAAGTAATTAAGTTCAAATGCAAAACTAAAAAGACACTAAAGGGGAAGGATGATGAAAAAGATGACCAGGGAAACTCTAGAATGGGTGGAGGTCATAGTCAAGGTAGAGGTTTCTCATCAAGAAAAGCTGAAATCACAAGTCACAGGACAAGTTCTGATGCTGGAAAAAGAATTACTTCTGCTACTAGTAAAAAGATAAGTTCTGATGAACTTTTAGATCTTGATGAAGAAATGTCAAGACAGTTATTTCTTAAGGAAAATCCAGGAATGGACTTGGAGAGTCTGATGGAAGAAGAAGCTAGACTTAAATCAGAAAAAGTCAAATCTAAATCTGAAGCTTCTGGTAAAAAGAAACTTCCAAAAGTCAAAGGCATTGTGATAAAAGAAAGGACAAATTCTGAAGCAACCAAAGCTAAATCACAACTGCAGATAGATCTAAGGTCCAAGGGCGAAGAGAAAGTTGGTGAACCTATCAAGGTTTATGTGCCTCCTGTGAATGAAGAAATTACTGCTGAAGATGCTGATCTTGCTCTGACTTCAAGAAAAGTTTCTAAGACAACCTCTGACATGGCTCAAGTTGTTCAGAGTCAATAGATAGTTAGTTCTGATATCTCAAAGAAGCAAGTAACCTCTGACATAGCTCAAGTTAACTTGATATCAGAAGATACATCAAAGGAATCCTCTGATATTGCTCATGTTAAACCTTCAAAGATACTCCTACCAGGATTCACTAAAGCCAAACAGACTCAACCTTTGAAGACTGCTGCAAGTGGTTTTGAAGCAAGAGTGTTTACTGGAAAGGAACCAAGAGATAAAACTGGATTGGGAAGTGCTGATGAAAGAAGAATACAGAACACAACCAATGATCCAACTTCCTTAAGTGAACCAGGTATTGGAGCAACTCCTGAGAGATTGAATCAACTAGAATCTGTACAAATGGTTTACCATACCTACTTGAAAGAACACATCTTGTTGTACTTCATGACAGATGGTAGGGTTTATCATATAAGGGAAAATGCCATTCCACTGAAGTATTTTGAAGATCTGGAACATGTATTATTCTTACTTCAAGTGAATGACAAAATAACAGAAAGTGCTGCAAACTTTTTGAAGAGTCAAATTTAAAAACAGAAAAAGCTTTATTCTGTTAAGTCTGACAGCTCATATCTTCCAAAGTACAGAGATCACAAGGGTGATATTATTGAGATGAAGCCCAATTCTGCTAAGATTATAACTACCTTTCTGGGTTATAGGGTTGTGGAATTCAATCTTGAGTCTGACAAGGCATATTTGATCAGACTGGATCAGGTGATAAAGAAAGCTAAAATTAATGATCTCAGGGCTGCAATCTTTCAAATTGGTGAAGATTCTGCAGAACTTAAAGATGCTAAAAGGAGGATGATTGATGAACTCAGATATGCTAAAAGATGTTTGTTGAAGAACTATCTCAGAACAACTCCTGACATCAGAGAGATCAGAAGATGAAGCCAAGTCAAGATCTACAACTGCTTAATTTTTGATAAGTATACAGACTGAAGTTGTTATCAGAAGTTAAAGATTGGTAAAGCTTTAAGGACTGTAAGTTGTAGTTATCTAGTCAAATTCTCATGCATTTGTACTTAATGTTTTTGACATCATCAAATATCTGTTAAACTTGTATATTATGCTAATTTACAAGTTGGGGGAGATTGTTAGATATATTTGATAATGTCATGGCTAATGTGATTTATGTTTAGTTTTCAGATCTTACTTAAACAGGATAAATCAGTACTTACTGGAAGTCAGGACTTAAGGATATCAGTACTTATATTATCAGGAGATAATCCTAGAAGATGGATATCAGAACTTAAGTACTGAAGGACATTCAGATAAGGAAGGCAGCTGGTTAAAGGAAAGAAGATCGAGACAAACATAAGAAGAGATATGCATGAAGATGGAATTCTATGAACAATAGAATACTTGGAAGAAAAGATATCTGATTGATATATTTTAGGAAGCAGAATTATATTCCATATCAATTAGTGATTATCTTGTAACTGTGTAGTATATAAACACAGACATAGGGTTTACACTATAAGTGTTATCACAATCGAGAAGATTATTCATTGTAACCCTAGCAGCTCTCGTGATATTTGTTCATCACTGAGAGAGAACAGTTCCATACTGTAATAGAGTTTATTGTTTAAATAAAGTTTGTTTTCTGTTACTTGAGTTATTAAAGTTCGATTTGATTGTGCTATACACTGTATTCACCCCCCCTCTACAGTGTGTGTGACCTAACAAAGAATAATAACTTCGATTAAGATAACACTTATAGTGTAAACCCTATGTATGTGTTAATATACTACACAGTTACAAGATAATGTTCTAATTGATATGGAATATAATTCTGCTTCCTAAAATATATCAACTAGTTATCTTTTCTTCCAAGTATTCTATTCTTCATAGAATTCTTTCTTCATGCATATTTCTTCTTGTATTTGTCTTGATCTTCTTTCCTTTCAATCAGCCGCCTGCCTTATCTGAACGTCTCCTTAAGTCCTGATATTATCTCCTGATAAATATCTCCTGTTAACTTAAGTTCTGATAACTTAAGTTCTGATATCTTAAGTTCTATCTTCAGTATAAGTACTGATTTCCAGTTAAGTACTGATTTGTCCTGTTAAGTAAGATCTGAAAACTAAACACAAATCATATTACACATGACATCACATATATATCTAACATTTTCCTTTTATGAAATTAGGGTTATTGGTTTGGAAAAACATTTCACCACAACATACAATCAGGTTCGCATGAAATATTTATATATAATTGCTCGACGTCCCGATAATTACTAGATACGCCCCTGCGGGCAGCACCTCCGTTATTTATCGGACTATCTTGTCGAACAATCGACGTCAAACCAATTAACAACAACCACAACAACAATCCAATCACAAGTCCCAACAACCGATTCAAACCAACCACAAATTCCCAAACGCCAATTCAAATATAGTTATTAATTTTATTCATGTTTTTATTTCATAGGACTCAGAAATACTTATCAAAGCCCACCGTCGGCGGCTCGCCGAGGCTCATCGCCGATGGCGGTAAAATTTACGGGTTTCCGTTTCTCGGACATCCTACGCAGATTTTACCAATTAATTACTACAATTCCAAAAATCTTTTTATTTCACAAAAATTAATCAAATTATTTTCTTGCAGAAATTAAAGAATTGAGTCAATAAAATTTTCCAAAAATCCAAGATTTCAATTTGACTTAATTCGAATTAGGCAACACAACCAGTAACTAACAAAGGCAACACGCGCGTACGCACTGCGGTACGGTACATGGGGGGTCGCCTCGCCGGAAAACCCGGCGCCAACCGGAAAATTGAACCACAAAACACAGGCACAGCCCTGCATAATACATACACAAGAACATATACACACACATACACAATACGTATACATACAACAAGTATAAATATATATATATATATACATGAAGCAATCGGAGAATAAACAGGAGGAAGGAGGGCGGAGATGTCACCGGAAAAAGGAGCAAAACAACTTCGGCTTATCGAAAAGTGGATGGAAAGGACAAGCCGAGGAACAACAGGAGGAAAAGAAGAGAGAAAATCGAGAGGAGAGATTGTGAAAAGAGAGAGAAGGGATCGATTAGCAGAGAGAGAGAGTTTGCTGTGAGAAGAAAAGAAAATGAGAGATAAGGTTCAAGAAACAATTGATAAGAATTGGGGATTTATCGCATTTGTTACGATATTTCTGATTTTGATACTGTGAATTAAAAAAAATGAACGAGCTTTCATCGGTAAAATAATCCGAAACTCACGAAAATAGTTTTAAAAATCCCGAAATAATTAGGAATTAAAAAAATAAAATTTACAGAATATTTAAATCATTTTTGAAACACAATCCAGACCCGCGTTTAACAACTTAACGAACAATTGCGCGGGTAAACTTAATCCCAAAAAATTTCCAAAATAATTTTAAAATTCTCAGAATATTCCAAACTAAATAAAATATGGATTTCGTAATTTTTGAAGAATTCTGGAATAAATACTGATTTTATAATTAAATGCAATCAGAAAATCATTTAAAGATAAATAATCAATAAAATATTGATTTTTAATTTTATAAACTCCTAAAAATGATAAATAAAATTATGAAGCCATAAATATGATTTAAGAGATAATCCAAGAATTTATGGAAATAAATCTTTGACAAAATTACTTTTAAATATAAAAACAAAACAACACAGCTCAACAACTGAATTCGTAAATAATCCTCGAACACCAATGATCACATATAATTGATAAAAAAAATAATATCCAGCTGACAGAACCCATACACCTATTTTATTTATTTAATTATTCAATAATTACACATTTAAATAATACAGAAATGTACGAGTCGTTATATCGTTCCCCCCTTAAAAAGATTCTGTCCTCAGAATCCGGTCTAACTAAATAAATGAGGATATTTGTCAAGCATATCTGACTCTAGCTCCCAAGTGGACTCTTCCACTCGAGGATTCCTCCATAATATCTTGACTATGGGAATAGACTTATTTCTAAGGACTCGCTCTTTACGATCTAGGATCTGGATTGGCCGTTCCACGTAAGACAAATCAGGCTGAAGCTCGATTGGTTCATATTCAATGCCTTGATTTGAATCAGGGATATAATATTTTAACATAGATATATGGAACATATTATGGATATGCTGCAACTGCGGCGGCAGGGCTAACTCGTAGGCCACTTTACCAACTTTTCTCAATACTTCAAACGGTCCGATATATCAAGGACTCAAATTTCCTTTTCATCCAAATCTAACCAATCCTTTCCAGGGAGATACTTTCAACAATATCAATGATCCTATTTCCATATCCATATCCTTTCGATGTAGGTCTGCGTTCTTTTTCTGTCTATCTTGAGCTGGTTCTAACCTTTTTCGAATCAATACAATTGCGTCTTTGGTCTGTTGAACCAACTCAGGACCTAATAACTTATTTTCTCCTACTTCATCCCAATAGAGTGGGGACCTACACTTATGTCCATATAAAGCATCATAGGGAGGCATTCCTATACAGGCATGATAACTATTATTATAGGAAAATTTAATTAACGGCAAGTGATCTTCCCAGTCTCTTTTAAAATCTAAAGCACAAACCCATAATATATCTTCTATTGTCTGAATTATTCTTTCACTTTGGCCATCTGTCTGGGGATAGTAGGCGGTACTCATCTTTAACTTAGTCCCTAAACATTCCTGGAATTTCGTCCAAAATCTTAAATTAAATCTTGGGTCTCAATCAGACACAATTGAGACAGAGACTCCATGCTTGGTCACAATTTCATCCAAATACAACTTGACTAACTTATCCAAAGAATACTTTCATTAATCGGGAGGAAATGTGCAGACTTTGTTAATCTATCAATAATTACCCAAATAGCATCATGGTTTGACTTCGTTTTTGGTATTCCTACTACAAAATCCATCATAATTTCTTCCCATTTCCACTATGGAATCTCCAAAGGTTGCAACAATCCACTTGGCCTTTGATGTTATGCCTTCACTGTCTGGCATATATGGCATTTACTAACCCAATTTGCAATTTCCTTCTTCATTCCTGGCCACCAAAAGTTCTTCTTCAAATCTTGATACATCTCAGTGCTTCCCGGGTGAATGGAAAACCTAAAATAATGAGCTTCCCGTAAAATCTCGTTCTTCAGTTCAGTCACATTAGGGATCCATATTCTTGAGGAAAACCTGAACATACCCTTGCTATCCTTTTGAGTACAAAGTTTTTCTCCAGTTAAACTATCTAGTTCTTGATTCATCATTTCTTCCTGCCACTTCTTAATCTTGTCCATCAATTCTGGCTGAAAAGTGATCTCATACAACCGCTCCTTATTACCTTCTAGTGCTCGAACTTCGAATTCCAACTTTTCTAATTCTTTTGCGAGTTCCTTAGAAATTTTGATCTCTTTCAATCGTTCCTTCCTACTTAGGGCATCTGTCACTACATTAGCTTTGTCTGGGTGGTAGTTAATGGAACAATCTCCGTTATCTCATGTTTAGATCCTTCTGGGTAATATATATACTTTAAGCTTTTATGATCCGTGTAAATCTTGCACTTTTCTCCGTACAAGTAATGTCTCCACAGTTTTAACGCGAACACGATCACTGCTAACTCCAAATCATGCACTGGATACTTTTGCTCATGAGGTTTTAACTGTCTGGAGGCATAAGCAATGACCTTATCATGTTGCATTAACACAAAACATAAACCTTTCAAAGACACATCACTGTAGATTACAAAATTTCCAGTCTCATCTGGCAATGCTAGTACTGGAGACTAACCTCTTCTTCAATTCTTGGAAGCTTTCCTCACATTTCTCTGTCCAGATAAACTTTTCATTCTTCCTAGTCAGCTTGGTCAACGGAGTCGCAATCTTAGCAAAGTCCTTTACAATTCTTCAGTAGTAACCTGCTAGTCCAAGAAAACTTCTAACTTCGGTCGGGGTCTTTGGTTGTTCCCAATTGGATACAGCCACAATCTTTACATGGTCCATCTTAATTCCACATATTCCTACTACATGACCTAAGAATTGAACTTCATCCAACCAAAATTCGCACTTCGAAAGCTTAGCATACAACTGCTTATCTCTTAGTTTTTGCAGGGAAATCCTCAGAAGTTCAGCAAGATCTTCTCTAGTCTTTGATTATATGAGAATGTCATTAATAAATACAATCACGAACTTATCCAAGTAATCCTTGTACACCCGGTTCATTAGATCCATAAAAGCAGCTGGTGCATTGGTCAATCTAAACGACATCACTAAGAACTCATAATTTCCATATCTAGTTCTGAATGCAGTCTTTGGTATGTCTTCAGGCTTAATCTTCAACTGATGGTAGCCCGATCTCAACTCAATCTTCGAGAAACAACGTGCTCCCTTAATCTGGTCAAACAGGTCATCTATCCTTGGTAGAGGATACTTATTCTTGATGGTTAACTTATTTAACTCCCGATAATCGATACACAATCTCATACTTCCGTCCTTCTTCTTTATGAATAGCACTGGTGCACCCCACGTAGACACACTTGGCCTAATCATACCTTTATCCAATAATTCCTAAAGTTTCTTGGCTAGTTCTTTCATTTTTACTGGAGCCATGCGATAAGGAGCCATTGAAACTGGTTCTGCTCCGGGAACTAAATCAATAGAAAACTCGATCTCACGATCTGGTGGCAATCCTGACAACTCATCTGGAAAAAAATCTGGAAATTCCTTTACTGTTGGAATCTTGTCCAGATTAGGTACTTCTTTCTCAACGTCTACTACATGTCTAGGTAAGCTTCGCATCCCTATCTTAACAATTTCTTTGTCTTTAATATCGAGAGGAATTTATTTTCTTTTCTTTGTCCTTGATAAGTCACCTTAATGTTATCCTCAATAAACATCACAATTTTCTTCTTCTTACAGTCAATATTTGCTTTATATTGGGACAACGAATCCATTCCTAAAATCACGTCGACCTCTCCTAGCTCGTTGGGTATTAGGTCAGCCGAAAAAGAATGCCCGTAGATTTCCAATTGACACTTAGGGAAAAACTGACTCACTGAAACTCTATCATGATTGGCTACTTCTATAGTCAAAGGTTCAGCCAAATCTTCTAACATTAAGTCCATTTTAATCACACAATTCTTTGATATAAAAGACTTAGATGCTCCCGAATTAAATAAAACTTTAATAGGTACGGAATTGAGAGAAAGTTTACATGCAACCATATCCAAATCCTGAGCATTAGATCTCCTAGTCATCTTGAAAGTTCTGGCCTTAGCTATGCTGGATGCTGGTCTTTGAGATGCAGTACCTTGAGTAGCTGTCTTACAATTCCGAGCAAGATGTCCCACCTTTCCACAATTGTAGCAAGTAACTACGAGTTTCTCCGAGTTGCATTCTGATGCATAATGACCCTTTTGATGTCATTTGAAACACTGAACATCCCTTTTGCGTGAGCCACTATGCCTCTTTCCACATATCTTACAATCCACCGCTGAGTTTGCTGACTGGGCTGGAGCGGAGGCAACTGAGGTGGTAGCAGTTCTAGCCTGAGGAAAAGGTTGTCTTCTGAATCTTTTATTCCTATTCTGGCCAAATCGCTTCTTAAACCTCTGACTGGATCCTCCCGGATTTGTCTCACCAGTAATACCTTCAGACTTTCTCTTCTTATCACCCTTTTCTTTGGCAGCCAACTTCTGATCACTTGCGATTACTAGGGCGGCCGGAACTACATAGGGATATGTCTTGAGATGCAAGGCTACAACCCCACTAAGGATTTTTGGCTTCAATCCCTGCTGGAACCTCTTGGCTTTCCGAGCTTCAGTACTCATATACACGGGTACCAACTGAGCCAGTTTCGTAAACTTGGCCTCGTACTCGGCCACACTCTTTTCATCCTGCTTCAATTCCAAAAACTCAACCTTCAACTGGTTTTGCAAATAATTCGTAAAATATTTTTCCAAAAACAACTCTATAAACCTGGTCCATGGAATAGAACCTTCTCCTTCCAAGGCACGAGTGGATTCCAACCAATAATTTGTTTCACCCTTTAGAAAACAACTCGCATAGTCTGACTTTAGATTATCACGTACTTGAGTGAGGGTAAAGGCTTTCCCCATTTCCTTTAGCCAAATTCTAGCAGAAACTGGGTCCACCTTGCCCTTAAACTCTAGGGGCTTTACCGACTGAAAAGATTTAAAACTCACAGTTTGGTTCACTTCTCTTTGCTGAGGTTGCTGGTGAAGCTGTAGCTATTGCTGTTGAATTTATTGTTGTTGCTGATGTATGAACTGCTGCTATTGTTGCTGTTATTGCAGAAATTACTGTTGCTACTGCTAAAATTATTCTTGCTGCTGGGCCATTTGATTAGACTGTTGGCGCAGCAAATCTAGCAACTCACCCATAACTGGGCCCCCTTCAGAAGCTCTACTAGAGGAATTGGACGGGATATTCTTCTTGGGCGACATTCTCCTGAAACATAACAAATGGTTTTAGTTTAAAAGAATTGCCCCCGGGTAGCAACATTTTTTATGTGTCAAGAGAATGTTGCTGCAATAAAATATTCCCATCCTCATTTAGTTGGGGTCCTACTGTAATGAGTGGCTAGATTTACAAGATCAGCAACAAATGCCATAATCAAAATAATGATAGTAATAATAGTGCAATGCTAACAACATAAGCCTATACTCGTAACAGCTGCTAACTACTACCGCAACCTACTAACTTAACTCACATGATCGGACTCGTTCTCGCTGAAGGGATATCTAGGAATCTCTATCGGCCATTACCAATGGCACCTATACCAGGGAGACACACTAAATTTCAGGGCAATTCCAGGATCCTCAAAATATGCTAGGGTTACACCTTCGAACCCTGTACTAGACTCTTAAACTTTCTCCTCTAGATGTGAGTTGCTGATTCACACCCTATACATCAATTCTACACCTTTCCAACTCTATTCCTAACCTAAATCAGGGACTTAAATCTGTAGCCCTGATATCAACCTGTGACGGCCTCAACCTCAAGGGTCAGGAGTTGACGTCACTAACAATATCAAACTATAAATATAATGTATTCAACTCACTTTTCCTTCAATATAAACAACCCCCTTCACAAGTTCTTTTTGAGGTTCAAGTATAATTTAGGTTACACACTTATTACAAATCAACTTATTTAAAATAACCTGACATTTCTAACTTTCTATAACAACTCTCAGACCACACCTGGTCTGATACAACACACTCAGAGGAGCTCAACACAGGAGGAACTGGAAACTGGCCCTTCCTATAACAACACAATCTTCTAGGCATCTGCAACATGAGATTATACAAAATATTTTACAAGAGTGAGCGATCAATGACTCAGCAATACCATTATAAGAATAATAATTAAAAAAGTTTATAATAAACAATTATAGGAACAGAAATCATAACTCGTTTATAGAAAACAAGTAAAACAGGTGAAAACTGGATATTAATAACTAGCATGCTCTGTAAAATATCTCATTAGTTGTGATGTGTAAATATCAAAGTTCAATTTTAGAATGCTATTTTCATTTTCCAAATCTTCCGTTCCATTACAGGAACCATAAAACCATTTATTCTGTTACGGGAACCTCAAAATCTTGCTAAAATATGAAAACATTGGATGATCCCTGGTGAGACAGTTGATCAGGCTATCTCCATAGGACGGCTCCATCTGTCATCCCATGAAACTTGTTCCGGAACTCAAAGACTAGCTAGGTCCCTGTCACGCTAGACTAGTGGTTAAAATAGGGAGCACAACCACTTCGCCTTTTACGCTATCTTCCTGGCCGTTACAGGCCCTTGCGCACGCTCATCTGAAAGGAATATGTCCTAAGTCCAATCGTGTATTAGGATTTAGAAATAACTTTTATGTAATCTGTTTTGATTTTATTGATATTAATAAAGACTTGTTTTGTTTTTATTACGGGCTTTATCTATTTAAGTGTTTAAATAAGATATACCATAGTTTAGAGTAAAGCTTTTTATGGATTATGATGAGATCATAATAGTGAGACCTAAAAAGATGATAACTCTAAACTTAAATAGTTCCTGGTCATAGGATTACTAACTGGTAATTAATAATCCGCAGAGATCGGTACATACTATGCTTGCTTCATTATGAAGGATGTCTGTTCTCATAGACATTTGTGTGGTGACACTATAGCTAGTATGTAGGTGCTTATTATGGAATAAGTTCACTGAACATGACTCGCACAGCTGAACAACTGATGGAGTTCACTCACGTGTCAGCAGTTGTTCACATAGTGATAGTTGTACAAGTATCCTTAGACTTGAGGTCATCATAGTCATCTTGTGTACACTGAACTATGCTTTGGTTTAGTTCTTAGTCTCCAGGGACAATTATTAGGGCTCTTCTGGGTATAGGAATTTGTACACGAAGATAGTGTATGATCAATAAAGGATCTACCCCTTCCAGTGAAGGAAGCGAATGTTCAAGGCTGATCCACTTATGCTAGTTCAGGAATCTCTGGCCAGAGTGAATGAAATTAGAAAGGAGTTTCTAATTTGCATAGAACTACGCATAGTAAATGGTAAGCAAGTGATTGAATTAGATAGGCTTGACACGAGATGCATGCCTTGTATTTAATCGGGACATTGTAGGGTAGAAGGAGTTTATTGTACGGTAACTATTCACTGACAGGTTCTTGGTATTCTAAGCAGTGAATTCATATTATCCGGATAGTCGCGATATGTTGAGAAACATCACTCACGATGTAGAATAAATGTGATTAATTAATTAATCATATTTAATAAATTAGAGAATTTATATAAATAATGATAAAATAGTTTTATTATTATTTATTTCTACTACCGGCTTAATATTGAACCTACAGGGTCACACCATAAAAAGAGAATGATTTAATGGTGGAGGAATTAATTAATAATGGCTAATAATTATTTATTTGTGAAATAAATAATTAATTGGAAAATTTAATAATTGATTAAATGAGATTTAATTGATTATAAATTAATTAAGAAAAGTTCTTAATATTATTAATTAAAGGATTTAATTTTTGGAAATTAAATCAAGAGAGAGAATTATTTCTAAAGTGTTTAGAAAAAGAATTAATGATTAAAAGGTGTTTTAATTATTAATGAGAATAATAAATGGGATAATAATAATATTATTTATGGCAAAATTTCAGCTGAAAATTTTGCCTATAAATACACTATTATAGACCCTAATTTTATTCTAACCCACATCGAACCCGAAAACCCAAAAGTTTCAGAAAACCAAATTCTCTCCACCTCCTCCTCCTCCTAAAAGTCATTTTCTTGGTGGATATCGGTGGAGTGCTTCACACTTGAGAAGCAACTGCTAAGGATCTCTGATCGTTGTCTCCGAAATATTTTAAAAGGTTAGATTCGATCCCTCGAATTTTTATTCACGATTTATATGCTTTTATTTGGATTTTGTGTGTGTAAAAGTGTTTTCCACGCCCCCGCTGCGTTAAAAGTCCAACATTGGTATCAGAGCATAGGTTGTATGCATAAAGATCTGTGGTAAAAATTTCAGAATTTTATGTGCTTGTATGAATTAATTATGATTTTTACAAGTTATATCATGGATTAATTTTGTCTGATGAGAAATCGTTTCTCAGAATAATTTTGAATGTTGATCTGGGTTCTACAAGTGTTGTAGATCGTCTGGGTATTTTTTTCATAATTTTATGATGTATAGATTTTTTATTATGAATTTTTGAAGTTGTATCATTAATAATTCGTAATTAATTAATCATATATATATATATATTTTGTTAGTATGTATGTATATACATGTGTTGTTTGTATATCTGCAGTAAAATTCTGTTGCTGCACGGAGAAACAAGAAAAGCACAGAACAGGTACGGCTGTCAGGCGCGTTTTTCGAGGAGAGAGGAAAAGACGGCTGCTGCAGAAATAAAAAAAAATATATATAGGGGTGTAACGCATTCCGGGAATGCGTTACACACATGTGGTGCATTTACGGAATGCGTTACACCCTTTAATGGCTTAAAAGGGGTGTAACGCATCACCGGAATGCGTTACAGCCCTCTGTTGATTTTAAAATTGATTTTCTGGGAGTTTCGTAACTCCGTTTTGGGCGTGCAATATACCGTTGGATTCGTTTTTCCGAGACGGATCTAATGGAGTGATCAATTTTAGTTTATATAAAAGTTTTTAACTGTTTATATTTCCATGAAGTGTTTTAAAGCTGTTTTTGACTGTTTTAATTGCTTTTAAATGCTTCATGTGATACATAGAGATATATAATGCTTAGTTCTATGTGCTAGATGATATAACATGACTACCTTGATGTTTATTCATGTTGATATATGTGATATATGCTTAGTTTATCATGCGATGATAGATTTAGGTGAACTTAAATAAACATAAGGCGTTTGTTAGACAACCTAGTATAGTGAAATTGTTTCGTAACCTTAAGAATAATATTATGAATACAATCATGAGATTCTTGTGTTTGTGAAACACGTAATTGAATATGAATTTTCGATATGAGAGAAAGGATGATTCTGTCAACAACAGATTTCTATCTGTAAGAAAGGGTTATTAAGTGACGCCTCTTAACAATGCTCCACCCGATCTGGGAATCATCTGATTATTGATTATTGATTTGAAATATTTAATTTAAAAGGAAGAATCTCTTTATAATATGATTATAATTGTAACGTAATATAATCCCTCTAAAATTAAATAATATCAAGTAGTAATTGGCCAATGACATAACGGGCTTGTGTCGGTCATAGCCTTCCAACATGGTAGAAAGTAGTTCTTATTTTTGAATCATTGTCGTTTCGTGCCACAACCGAGGGCTTTGATTTCGAAATAAGAAATACTTGTCTATAACATAGAGATGTGTACATTGAATAAGAATCTAAAGGTCGTTACGTGCCACAGCCGTGGGCCTTTGGGGACTGATTCAATTGTACGGAATGTTGGGTTAGACTTGACTTAGAATATTGAGTTTGTCGTGCCACAGCCGTGACTCAATTATTCAAGAGGCTAAAGTATGATTAGGGAATAACATTAGATGTAATTGACAAGAGTTGTCTGCCTATTGAACATTACATGGCGTTTCGTGCCACAGCCGGGGTTGTGTAATGGAATGTAGGATCCCTATTCCCACTAGCATTATGAATGCTTAATTTTTCATGTAGGGGGTTGAATAAATTAGGAAAAATAGTGGGAGCCACTTATGAATAAAGACCCGATTCATATAGTATTTTAAAATGAAATCGAATATTTGCTAAGTGTTGTTATGTGTTTATCATTTACAGATTTACTTTGTACGTTATGTCTTCTGCACTATCACTCAGGAGCATACTAGATGCTCACAAATTGACTGGTCCTAATTATGTTGACTGGCTTCGAAACTTGAGAATTGTTCTCAGGATTGAGAAGCTGGAATACGTGATTGACTCACCTAAGCCTACTGAACCTGCTAGTGATGCACATAATGATGAATATGTTGTGTATCGTAAGTGGATAGATGATGCAAATGTTGCTCAATGCATCATGCTAGCTTCCATGAACATTGAGCTACAGAAGCAACATGAGCATATGGATGCTCACACTATCCTTATGCATCTACAAGAGTTGTATGATGTGGCGGGGAGGACAGCTCGATATGAGATATCGAAGGAGCTGTTCGGTTGTAGGATGTCTGAGGGATCATCTGTGAATGACCATGTACTTAAGATGATCAATTTGATTGAACGTCTTGGACAACTTGGTTTTGCCATGGATGGGGAGCTGAGCCAAGACTTGGTCTTGCAATCGCTTCCGAGTTCGTTCTCGCAGTTTGTTGTGAACTTTCACATGAATAAGTTGGATGTCAGCCTGCCTGAACTCCACATTATGTTGAAGACTGCGGAATCGAATTTTCCCCCTAAGAAGAGTTCTGTTCTTCTAATTGGTGAAGGTTCCAATCCTAAGGAAAGGAAGAGGAACTCTTCCAAGAAGAAGAAAGTAGGTGAGAAAATGCCGGTTCCACCAAAAGCTGAAGACCCCAAGAGCAAAGTTGTTTGCTTTTACTGTAACAAGGTGGGGCACTGGAAGAGGAACTGCAAGGTTTACCTTGCAGAATTGAAGAAGAAGGGTAGTGAGACTACCGCTTCTGATTCAGGTATGTTCATGATAGAAGTGAATATGTCATTTCTACTTGGGTATTAGATACTGCCTGTGGTTCTCATATCTGCAATTTATTGCAGGGACCAAGGAGAAGTAGGACTCTTGAGGAAGAGGAGGTGATTCTACTGATGGGAAATGGAGCAAGAGTTGCTGCTGAAGATGTAGAATCATTTCATTTACATAGGCCTACGGGCAAGACTATTGTTTGAAATAATTGTTATTTTGTTCCCTCGATTGTGAGGAATATTATTCCCATGTTAGACTTGGCTGGATTTTTCATTTATTATTGAGAATAATGAATGTTCTATTCTTAGAGATAATAATCTTTATGGACGTGGTGCTTTAAATAATGGTCTGTATATATGTGACATAATTTACTTCAGATTGAACAAACTAATAAAGGAAAAAGGGATGATGAAAATCTCACTTCATAGTGGCACTGTAGTCTCCATTTAGTAGACATGGAGAGAGGGCTGCAAATTTGCTAGGAATGGTACACACAGATGTATGTGGACCAATGTCTACGCAAGCCATGGGTGGATATTCATACTTCATTACTTTCATAGATAATAGATCTGGATTCGGATATGTGTTTGATGAAACACAAGTCTGAGGTCTTTGAAAAGTTCAAAGAATATAAGTATGAAGTGGAGAAACAACCAAACATAGTATAATAACTCTTCGATCAGATCGAGGTGGTGAATACTTTAATGGAGTGTTTCTAGATTATCTCAAAGTAAATGGTATAGTCTCCCAGTGGACTCCTCCAGATTGGTATCTGAAAGGAGAAATCGAACTTTGTTAGACATAGTTCGGTCCATTATGAGCTATGCAAATCTTCCAGTATTCCTATGGGGTTATGCATTGGAAACCTCAGCATATTTACTGAATAAGGTGATTTCCAAAATCTGTTCCTCAAACTTCGTATGAGATATGGAAAGAAAGGAAACCGAGTCTTAAACACGTTAAGATTTGGGGATGTCCAGCTTATGTCAAGAAAGTTGACCCAGATAAGCTGGAATATCGATCCGTAAAATGTAGTTTTGTGGGATATCCTAAAGAGACTTTAGGGTATTACTTTTACACCGATCATCGGGTGTTTGTCTCCAGACATGCTACCTTCTTGGTAAAGGAGTTTATCCTTGAAGGAAACAGTGGGAGCAAAATTGAACTTGATGAAGGTCAAGAAGCACAAACTACTACGGATCAAGTGGAAACACCTGTTCTGACTGAACAAACTTTTGTGGAATAGCCCATTCGTAGGTCAGGGAGAGTGTCTCGCCAACCTGAGAGGTAATATGGCCTTGTCATTGAGAATGGCAATGAGTTGTCGATCATTGATGATGACGACCCTGTAACCTATAATGAGGCTATGAGTAGTGTTGACTCAGAGAAATGGCATAGTGCCATGAAATCCAGAATGGAATCTATGTATACGGTATACAAAAGATAGATTATAGCAGATGGCCAGGTGGAGACCTTTAAGGCCAGGCTTGGGGCAAAAGGATTCAAACAAAGGCAATGGATTGACTTTGATGAAACCTTTTACCTGTAGCCCTGTTAAAATCAGTTCGGATTTTTCTTGCGATTGCTGCTTACTACGACTATGAGATCTGGCATATAGCCAGATGGTTTTCTTTCCAAGGGAAATGAAAGCCTAGTGTGTAAGCTACTGCGAACCATATGTGGTTTAAAGCAAGCTTCTCGAAAGATGGAACATTCGTTTTGATGAGACAATCAAAGAGTTTGATTTTATCAAAAACATAGATGAACCATGCATCTACAAAAGGGTTAGTGGGAGCGCGGTAACATTTCTTATATTGTATTGAATTAGAGTTGACACACATAACAACATAGCAGACCCACTCACAAAGCTACTTTATGAAAGTCATTTTGATCGTCAAGATGGGTATTAGATACCAGAGTGATTGGCTTTAGTACAAGTGGGAGATTGAAAGGAATATGTCCTAAGTCCAATCGTGTATTAGGATTTAGGAATAACTTTTATGTAATCTGTTTTGATTTCATTGATATTAATAAAGACTTGTTTTGTTTTTATTACGGGCTTTATCTATTTAAGTGTTTAAATAAGATATACCATAGTTTAGAGTAAAGCTTTTTATGGATTATGATGAGATCATAATAGTGAGACCTAAAAAGATGATAACTCTAAACTTAAATAGTTCCTGGTCATAGGATTACTAACTGGTAATTAATAATCCGCAGAGATCGGTACATACTATGCTTGCTTCATTATGAAGGATGTCTGTTCTCATAGACATTTGTGTGGTGACACTATAGCTAGTATGTAGGTGCTTATTATGGAATAAGTTCACTGAACATGACTCGCACAGCTGAACAACTGATGGAGTTCACTCACGTGTCAGCAGTTGTTCACATAGTGATAGTTGTACAAGTATCCTTAGACTTGAGGTCATCATAGTCATCTTGTGTACACTGAACTATGCTTTGGTTTAGTTCTTAGTCTCCAGGGACAATTATTAGGGCTCTTCTGGGTATAGGAATTTGTACACGAAGATAGTGTATGATCAATAAAGGATCTACCCCTTCCAGTGAAGGAAGCGAATGTTCAAGGCTGATCCACTTATGCTAGTTCAGGAATCTCTGGCCAGAGTGAATGAAATTAGAAAGGAGTTTCTAATTTGCATAGAACTACGCATAGTAAATGGTAAGCAAGTGATTGAATTAGATAGGCTTGACACGAGATGCATGCCTTGTATTTAATCGGGACATTGTAGGGTAGAAGGAGTTTATTGTACGGTAACTATTCACTGACAGGTTCTTGGTATTCTAAGCAGTGAATTCATATTATCCGGATAGTCGCGATATGTTGAGAAACATCACTCACGATGTAGAATAAATGTGATTAATTAATTAATCATATTTAATAAATTAGAGAATTTATATAAATAATGATAAAATAGTTTTATTATTATTTATTTCTACTACCGGCTTAATATTGAACCTACAGGGTCACACCATAAAAAGAGAATGATTTAATGGTGGAGGAATTAATTAATAATGGCTAATAATTATTTATTTGTGAAATAAATAATTAATTGGCAAATTTAATAATTGATTAAATGAGATTTAATTGATTATAAATTAATTAAGAAAAGTTCTTAATATTATTAATTAAAGGATTTAATTTTTGGAAATTAAATCAAGAGAGAGAATTATTTCTAAAGTGTTTAGAAAAAGAATTAATGATTAAAAGGTGTTTTAATTATTAATGAGAATAATAAATAGGATAATAATAATATTATTTATGGGAAAATTTCAGCTAAAAATTTTGCCTATAAATACACTATTATAGACCCTAATTTTATTCTAACCCACATCGAACCCGAAAACCCAAAAGTTTCAGAAAACCAAATTCTCTCCACCTCCTCCTCCTCCTAAAAGTCGTTTTCTTGGTGGATACCGGTGGAGTGCTTCACACTTGAGGAGCAACTGCTAAGGATCTCTGATCGTTGTCTCCGAATTATTTTAAAAGGTTAGATTCGATCCCTCGAATTTTTATTCACGATTTATATGCTTTTATTTGGATTTTGTGTGTGTAAAAGTGTTTTCCACGCCCCCGCTGCGTTAAAAGTCCAACATCATCCAATTATATGATCAACTTTATACAGTTTTCCAAACCACTTACCTATCTCTTGAAAGGAATATGTCCTAAGTCTAATCATGTATGAGGATTTAGGAATAACTTTTCAATAATCTGTTTTGATTTCATTGATATTAATAAAAGACTTATTTTGTTTTTATTACGGGCTTTATCTATTTAAGTGTTTAAATAAGATATACCATAGTTTAGAGTAAAGCTTTTTATGGATTATGATGAGATCATAATAGTGAGACCTAAAAAGATGATAACTCTAAACTTAAATAGTTCCTGGTCATAGGATTACTAACTGGTAATTAATAATCCGCAAAGATCGGTACATACTATACTTGCTTCATTACGAAGGATGTCTGTTCTCATAGACATTTGTGTGGTGACACTATAGCTAGTATGTAGGTGCTTATTATAGAATAAGTTAACTGAACATGACTCGCACAGCTGAACAACTGATGGAGTTCACTCACGTGTCAGCAGTTGTTCACATAGTGATAGTTGTACAAGTATCCTTAGATTTGAGGTCATCATAGTCATCTTGTGTACACTGAACTATGCTTTGGTTTAGTTCTTAGTCTCCAGGGACAATTATTAGGGCTCTACTGGGTATAGGAATTTGTACACGAAGATAGTGTATGATCAATAAAGGATCTACCCCTTCCAGTGAAGGAAGCGAATGTTCAAGGCTGATCCACTTATGCTAGTTCAGGAATCTCTGGCCAGAGTAAATGAAATTAGAAAGGAGTTTCCAATTTGCATAGAACTACGCATAGTAAATGGTAAGCAAGTGATTAAATTAGATAGGCTTGACACGAGATCCATGCCTTGTATTTAATCGGGACATTGTAGGATAGAAGGAGTTTATTGTACGGTAACTATTCACTGAATAGGTTCTTGGTATTCTAAGCAGTGAATTCATATTATCCGGATAGTCGCGATATACTGAGAAGTATCCCTCACGATGTAGAATAAATGTGATTAATTAATTAATTATATTTAATAAATTAGAGAATTTATATAAATAATGATAAAATAGTTTTATTATTATTTATTTCTACTACCGGCTTAATATTGAACCTACAGGGTCACACCATAAAAAGAGAATGACTTTATGGTGGAGGAATTAGTTAATAATGGCTAATAATTATTTATTTGTGAAATAAATAATTAATTGGCAAATTTAATAATTGATTAAATGAGATTTAATTGATTATACATTAATTAAGAAAAGTTCTTAATATTATTAATTAAGGATTTAATTTTTGGAAATTAAATCAAGAGAGAGAATTATTTCTAAAGTGTTTAGAAAAAGGATTAATAATTAAAAGGTGTTTTAATTATTAATGAGAATAATAAATGGGATAATAATAATAATATTTATGGGAAAATTTCAGCTGAAAATTTTGCCTATAAATACATTATTATAGACCCTATTTTCATTCGAACCCCAAAACCCAAAAAGTTTGGAAAACCCAATTCTCTCCACCTCCTTCCTCCTCCTTAACATCGTTTTCTTGGTGGATACCGGTGGAGTGCTTCACACTTGAGGAGCAACTGCTAAGGATCTCTGATCGTTGTCTCCGAATTATTTTAAAGGTTAGATTCGATCCCTCGAATTTTTATTCATGATCTGTATGCTTTTATTTGGATTTTATATGTGTAAAAGTGTTTTTCCATGACCCGCTGCGATTAAAAATCCAACAGTGGTATCAGAGCATAGGTTGTATGCATATAGATCTGTGGTAAAAATTTCAGAATTTTATGTGCTTGTATGAATTAATTATGATTTTTACAAGTTATATCATGGATTAATTTTGTCTGATGAGAAATCGTTTCTCAGAATAATTTTGAGTGTTGATCTGGGTTCTACAAGTGTTGTAGATCGTCTGGGTATTTTTTTCATAATTTTAGGATGTATAGATTTTTTATTATGAATTTTTGAAGTTCTTACAATTAAATTCGTAATTAAATAAATCACATATATATATATATAAATTGTTTGTAAGTATGTATATATATCTGTACTACATCTGCTTGCTGTCTGTGATTGCACGGGGAAAAGACAGGTGAATGTCAGTACGGCGGCACGGCAACCGAGATAGCAACGGCGGCTGCTGAAAAAGAAAAAAAAATATAAGGGTGTCACGTATTCCGGGAATGCGTTACACCTTTTAATTAGTTAAAAGGGTTGTAATGCATCACCGGAATGCGTTACAGGGCTTGTAACGCGTTCCTGTAATGCGTTACAGCCCGACTGTCCACATTAAATTTGATTTTCTAGGAGTTTCGTAACTTCGTTTTGGGCGTGCAATATACCGTTGGATTCATTTTTCCGAGACGGATCTAATGTAGTGATCAATTTTAGTTTATATAAAAGTTTTGAACTGTTTATATTTCCGAAAGTGTTTTAAAGCTGTTTTTAACTGTTTTTAATTGCTTTTAAATGCTTCATGTGATACATAGAGATGTATAATGCTTAGACTAATGTGCTAGATGATATAAATGCCTACCTTGATGTTTATTCATGTTTATATATGTGATATATGCTTAGTTTATCATGCGATGATAGATTTAGGTGAACTTAAATGAACATAAGGCGTTTGTTAGACAACCTAGTATAGTGAAATTGTTTCATAACCTTAATAACAATATTATGAATACAATCATGAGATTCTTGTGTTTGTGAAACACGTAATTGAATATGAATTTTCGATATGAGAGAAAGGATGATTCTGTCAACAACAGATTTCTATCTGTAAGAAAGGGTTATTAAGTGACGCCTCTTGACAAAGCTCCACCCGATCTGGGAATCATCTGATTATTGATTATTGATTTGAAATATTTAATTTAAAAGGAAGAATTTCTTTATAATATGATTATGATTATAACATAATATAATCCCTCTAAAATTAAATAATATCAAGTAGTAATTGGCCAATGACACAACGGGCTTGTGTCGGTCATAGCCTTCCAACATGATAGAAAGTAGTTCTTATTTTTGAATCATTGTCGTTTCGTGCCACGGCCGAGGGCTTTGATTATGAAATAAGAAATACTTGTCTATTAAATAGAGATGTGTACATTGAATAAGAATCTAAAGGTCGTTACGTGCCACAGCCGTGGGCCTTTGGGGACTGATTCAATTGTACGGAATGTTGGGTTAGACTTGACTTAGAATATTAAGTTTGTCGTGCCACAGCCGTGACTCAATTATTCAAGAGGCTAAAGTTTGATTAGGGAATAACATTAGATGTAATTGACAAGAGTTGTCTGCCTATTGAACATTACATGGCGTTTCGTGCCACAGCCGGGGTTGATGTAGGATCCCTATTCCCACTAGCATTATGAATGCTTAATTTTTCACGTAGAGGGTTGAATAAATTAGATAAACTAGTGGGAGCCACTTATGAATAAAGACCCGATTCATATAGTGTTTTAAAATGAAATCGAATATTTGCTAAGTGTTGTTATGTGTTTATCATTTACAGATTTACAATATACATTATGTCTTCTGCACTATCACTCAGGAGCATACTAGATGTTCACAAATTGACTGGTCCTAATTATGCTGACTGGCTTCGAAACTTGAGAATTGTTCTCAGGATTGAGAAGCTGGAATACGTGATTGACTCACCTAAGCCTACTGAACCTGCTAGTGATGCACATAATGATGAACATGTTGTGTATCGTAAGTGGATAGATGATGCAAATGTTGCTCAATGCATCATGCTAGCTTCCATGAACATTGAGCTACAGAAGCAACATGAGCATATGGATGCTCACACTATCCTCATGCATCTACAAGAGTTGTATGATGTGGCGAGGAGGACAGCTCGATATGAGATATCGAAGGAGTTGTTCAGTTGTAGGATGTCTGAGGGATCATCTGTGAATGACCATGTACTTAAGATGATCAATTTGATTGAACGTCTTGGACAACTTGGTTTTGCCATGGATGGGGAGCTGAGCCAAGACTTGGTCTTGCAATCGCTTCCGAGTTCGTTCTCGCAGTTTGTTGTGAACTTTCACATGAATAAGTTGGATGTCAGCCTGCCTGAACTCCACAATATGTTGAAGACTGCGGAATCAAATTTTCCCCCTAAGAAGAGTTCTGTTCTTCTAATTGGTGAAGGTTCCAATCCTAAGAAAATGAAGAGGAACTCTTCCAAGAAGAAGAAAGTAGGTGAAGAAAAGCCGGTTCCACCAAAAGCTGAAGACCCCAAGAGCAAAGTTGTTTGCTTTCACTGTAACAAGATGGGGCACTGGAAGAGGAACTGTAAGGTTTACCTTGCAGAATTGAAGAAGAAGAAGGGTAGTGAGACTGCCGCTTCTGATTCAGGTATGTTAATGATAGAAGCGAATATGTCATTAAATCAAATTTCTACTTGGGTATTATATACCGCCTGTGGTTCTCAAATCTGCAATTTGTTGCAGGGACCAAGGAGAAGTAGGACTCTTGAGGAAGAGGAGGTGATTCTACTGATGGGAAATGGAGCAAGAGTTGCTGCTGAAGATGTAGAATCATTTCATTTACATATGCCTACGGGCAAGACTATTGTTTTAAATAATTTTTATTTTGTTCCCTCGATTATGAGGAATATTATTCCCATGTTAGACTTGGCTGGATTTTCATTTATTATTGAGAATAATGAATGTTCTATTCTTAGAGATAATATTCTTTATGGACGTGGTACTTTAAATAATGGTCTGTATAAATGTGATATAATTTACTTCAGATTGAACAAACTAATAAAAGAAAAGGGATGATGAAAATCTCACTTCATTGTGGCACTGCAGTCTCCATTTAGTAGACATGGAGAGAGGACTGCAAATTTGCTAGGAATGGTACACACAGATGTATGTGGACCAATGTCTACGCATGCCATGGGTGGATTTTCATACTTCATTACTTTCATAGATGATAGATCTAGATTCGGATATGTGTTTGATGAAACACAAGTCTGAAGCCTTTGAAAAGTTCAAAGAGTATAAGTATGAAGTGGAGAAACAAACCAAACAGAGTATTATAATTCTTCGATTAGATCGAGGTGGTGAATACTTTAATGGAGTGTTTCTAGATTATCTCAAAGTAAATGGTATAGTCTCCCAGTGGACGCCTCCAGATTGGTATCTGAAAGGAGAAATCGAGCTTTGTTAGACATAGTTCGGTCCATGATGAGCTATGCAAATCTTCCAGTATTCCTATGGGGTTATGCATTGGCAACCTCAGCATATTTACTGAATAAGGTGCCTTCCAAATCTGTTCCTCAAACTTCGTATGAGATATGGAAAGAAAGGAAACCGAGTCTTAAACACGTTAAGATTTGGGGATGTCCAGCTTATGTCAAGTAAGTTGACCCAGATAAGCTGGAACATCGATCCGTAAAATGTAGTTTTGTGGGATATCCTAAAGAGACTTTAGGGTATTACTTTTACACCGATCATCGGGTGTTTGTCTCCAGACATGCTACCTTCTTGGAAAAGGAGTTTATCTTTGAAGGAAACAGTGGGAGCAAAATTGAACTTGATGAAGTTCAAGAAGCACAAACTACTACAGATCATGTGGAAACACCTGTTCTGACTGAACAACCTTTTGTGGAACAGCCCATTCATAGATCAGGGAGAGTGTCTTGCCAACCTGAGAGGTATTATGGCCTTGTCATTGAGAATGACAATGAGTTGTCGATCATTGATGATGACGACCCTGTAACCTATAATGAGGCTATGAGTGGTGTTGACTCAGAGAAATGGCATAGTGTCATGAAATCCAGAATGGAATCTATGTATACGGTATACAAAAGATAGATTATAGTAGATGGCCAGGTGGAGACCTATAAGGCTAGGCTTGTGGCAAAAGGATTCAAACAAATTCAATGGATTGACTTTGATGAAACTTTTTACCTGTAGCCCTGTTAAAATCAGTTCGGATTTTGCTTGTGATTGCTGCTTACTACGACTATGAGATATGGCATATAGCAAGATGGTTTTCTTTCCAAGGGAAATCAAAGCCTAGTGTGTAAGCTACTGCGAACCATATGTGGTTTAAAGCAAGCTTCTCGTAGATGCAACATTCATGTTGATGAGATAATCAAAGAGTTTGATTTTATCAAAAACGTAGATGAACCATGCGTCTGCAAAAGGGTTAGTGGGAGCGCGGTAACATTTCTTATATTGTATTGAATTAGAGTTGACACACATAACAACATAGCAGACCCACTCACAAAGCTACTTTATGAAAGTCACTTTGATCATCATAAAGACAAGATGGGTATTAGATACCAGAGTGATTGGCTTTAGTACAAGTGGGAGATTGAATGGAATATGTCCTAAGTCCAATCATGTATGAGGATTTAGGAATAACTTTTCAATAATCTGTTTTGATTTCATTGATATTAATAAAAGACTTGTTTTGTTTTTATTACGGGCTTTATCTATTTAAGTGTTTAAATAAGATATACCATAGTTTAGAGTAAAGCTTTTTATGGATTATGATGAGATCATAATAGTGAGACCTAAAAAGATGATAACTCTAAACTTAAATAGTTCCTGGTCATAGGATTACTAACTGGTAATTAATAATCCGCAAAGATCGGTACATACTATGCTTGCTTCATTATGAAGGATGTCTGTTTTCATAGACATTTGTGTGGTGACACTATAGCTAGTATGTAGGTGCTTATTATAGAATAAGTTCACTGAACATGACTCGCACAACTGAACAACTGATGGAGTTCACTCACGTGTCAGCAGTTGTTCACATAGTGATAGTTGTACAAGTATCCTTAGACTTGAGGTCATCATAGTCATCTTGTGTACACTGAACTATGCTTTGGTTTAGTTCTTAGTCTCCAGGGACAATTATTAGGGCTCTAATGGGTATAGGAATTTGTACACGAAGATAGTGTATGATCAATAAAGGATCTACCCCTTCCAGTGAAGGAAGCGAATGTTCAAGGCTGATCCACTTATGCTAGTTCAGGAATCTCTGGCCAGAGTAAATGAAATTAGAAAGGAGTTTCTAATTTGCATAGAACTACGCATAGTAAATGGTAAGCAAGTGATTAAATTAGATAGGCTTGACACGAGATCCATGCCTTGTATTTAATCGGGACATTGTAGGGTAGAAGGAGTTTATTGTACGGTAACTATTCACTGAATAGGTTCTTGGTATTCTAAGCAGTGAATTCATATTATCCGGATAGTCGCGATATGCTGAGAAGTATCCCTCACGATGTAGAATAAATGTGATTAATTAATTAATCATATTTAATAAATTAAAGAATTTATATAAATAATGATAAAATAGTTTTATTATTATGTATTTCTACTACCGGCTTAATATTGAACCTACAGGGTCACACCATAAAAAGAGAATGACTTTATGCTGGAAGAATTAATTAATAATGGCTAATAATTATTTATTTGTGAAATAAATAATTAATTGGCAAATTTAATAATTGATTAAATGAGATTTAATTGATTATAAATTAATTAAGAAAAGTTCTTAATATTATTAATTAAGGATTTAATATTTGGAAATTAAATCAAGAGAGAGAATTATTTCTAAAGTGTTTAGAAAAAGGATTAATAATTAAAAGGTGTTTTAATTATTAATGAGAATAATAAATGGGATAATAATAATAATATTTATGGGAAAATTTCAGCTGAAAATTTTGCCTATAAATACACTATTATAGACCCTATTTTCATTCGAACCCCAAAACTCAAAAAGTTTGGAAAACCCAATTCTCTCCACCTCCTTCCTCCTCCTTAACATCGTTTTCTTGGTGGATACCGGTAGAGTGCTTCACACTTGAGGAGCAACTGCTAAGGATCTCTGATCGTTGTCTCCGAATTATTTTAAAGGTTAGATTCGATCCCTCGAATTTTTATTCATGATCTGTATGCTTTTATTTGGATTTTATATGTGTAAAAGTGTTTTGCCATGCCCCGCTGCGATTAAAAATCCAACACATGTTGTGTATCGTAAGTGGTTAGATGATGCAAATGTTACTCAATGCATCATGCTAGCTTCCATGAACATTGAGCTACAGAAGCAACATGAGCATATGGATGCTCACACTATCCTCATGCATCTACAAGAGTTGTATGATGTGGCGGGGATGACAGCTCGATATGAGATATCGAAGGAGCTGTTCGGTTGTAGGATGTCTGAGGGATCATCTGTGAATGACCATGTACTTAAGATGATCAATTTGATTGAACGTCTTGGACAACTTGGTTTTGCCATGGATGGGGAGCTGAGCCAAGACTTGGTCTTGCAATCGCTTCCGAGTTTGTTCTCGCAGTTTGTTGTGAACTTTCACATGAATAAGTTGGATGTCAGCCTGCCTGAACTCCACAACATGTTGAAGACTGCGGAATCGAATTTTTCCCCTAAGAAGAGTTCTGTTCTTCTAGTTGGTGAAGGTTCCAATCCTAAGAAAAGGAAGAGGAACCTTTCCAAGAAGAAGAAAGTAGGTGAGAAAACGCCGGTTCCACCAAAAGCTGAAGACCCCAAGAGCAAAGTTGTTTGCTTTCACTGTAACAAGGTGGGGCACTGGAAGAGGAACTGCAAGGTTTACCTTGCAGAATTGAAGAAGAAGAAGAAGGGTAGTGAGACTACCGCTTCTGATTCAGGTATGTTCATGATAGAAGTGAATATGTCATTAAATCAAATTTCTAATTGGATATTAGATACCACATGTGGTTCTCATATCTGCAATTTGTTGCAGGGATCAAGGAGAAGTAGGACTCTTGAGGAAAAGGAGGTGATTCTACTGATGGGAAATGGAGCAAGAGTTGATGTTGAAGATGTAGAATCATTTCATTTAAATATGCCTATGGGCAAGACTATTACTTTAAATAATTGTTATTTTGTTCCCTCGATTGTGAGGAATATTATTCCCATGTTAGACTTGGCTGGATTTTCATTTATTATTGAGAATAATGAATGTTCTATTCTTAGAGATAATATTCTTTATGGACGTGGTGCTTTAAAGAATGGTCTGTATATATGTTATATAATTTACTTCAGATTGAACAAACTAATAAAAGAAAAGGGATGATGAAAATCTCACTTTATTGTGGCACTGCAGTCTCCATTTAGTAGACATGGAGAGAGGACTGCAAATTTGCTAGAAATGGTACACACAGATGTATGTGGACCAATGTCTACGTAATCCATGGGTGGATTTTCATACTTCATTACTTTCATAGATGATAGATCTGGATTCGGATATGTGTTTGATGAAACACAAGTCTGAGGCCTTTGAAAAGTTCAAAGAATATAAGTATGAAGTGGAGAAACAACCAAACATAGTATTATAACTCTTCGATCAGATCGAGGTGGTGAATACTTTAATGGAGTGTTTCTAGATTATCTCAAAGTAAATGGTATAGTCTCCCAGTGGACGCCTCCAGATTGGTATCTGAAAGGAGAAATCGAACTTTGTTAGACATAGTTCGGTCCATGATGAGCTATGCAAATCTTCCAGTATTCCTATGGGGTTATGTATTGGAAACCTCAGCATATTTACTGAATAAGGTGCCTTCCAAATCTGTTCCTCAAACTCCCTATGAGATATGGAAAGAAAGAAAACCGAGTCTTAAACACGTTAAGATTTGGGGATGTCTAGCTTATGTCAAGAAAGTTGACCCATATAAGCTGGAATCTCGATCCGTAAAATGTAGTTTTATGGGATATCCTAAAGAGACTTTAGGGTATTAATTTTACACCGATCATCGGGTGTTTGTCTCTAGACATGCTACCTTCTTGGAAAAGGAGTTTATCCTTGAAGGAAACAGTGGGAGCAAAATTGAACTTGATGAAGTTCAAGAAGCACAAACTACTACGGATCAAGTGGAAACACCTGTTCTGACTGAACAACCTTCTGTGGAACAGCCCATTCATAGATCAGAGAGAGTGTCTCGCCAACCTGAGAGGTATTATGGCCTTGTCATTGAGAATGACAATGAGTTGTCGATCATTGATGATGACGACCCTGTAACCTATAATGAGGCTATGAGTGGTGTTGACTCAGAGAAATGGCATAGTGTCATGAAATCCGGAATGGAATCTATGTATACGGTATACAAAAGATTGATTATAGCAGATGGCCAGGTGGAGACCTATAAGGCCAGGCTTGTGGCAAAAGGATTCAAACAAAGGCAATGGATTGACTTTGATGAAACTTTTACCTGTAGCCCTGTTAAAATCAGTACGGATTTTGCTTGCGATTGCTGCTTACTACGACTATGAGATCTGGCAATTAGCCAGATGGTTTTCTTTCCAAGAGAAATGAAAACCTAGTGTGTAAGCTGCTGCGAACCATATGTGGTTTAAAGCAAGCTTCTCGAAAGATGGAACATTCATTTTCATGAGACAATCTAAGAGTTTGATTTTATCAAAAACGTAGATGAACCATGCGTCTACAAAAGGGTTAGTGGGAGCGCGGTAACATTTCTTATATTGTATTGAATTTGAGTTGACACACATAACAACATAGCAGACCCACTCACAAAGCTACTTTATGAAAGTCACTTTGATCGTCATAAAGACAAGATGGGTATTAGATACCAGAGTGATTGGCTTTAGTACAAGTGGGAGATTGAAAGGAATATGTCCTAAGTCCAATCATGTATGAGGATTTAGGAATAACTTTTCAATAATCTGTTTTTATTTCATTGATATTAATAAAAGACTTGTTTTGTTTTTATTACGGGCTTTATCTATTTAAGTGTTTAAATAAGATATACCATAGTTTAGAGTAAAGCTTTTTATGGATTATGATGAGATCATAATAGTGAGACCTAAAAAGATGATAACTCTAAACTTAAATAGTTCCTGGTCATAGGATTACTAACTGGTAATTAATAATCCACAAAGATCGGTACATACTATGCTTGCTTCATTATGAAGGATGTCTGTTCTCATAGACATTTGTGTGGTGACACTATAGCTAGTATGTAGGTGCTTATTATAGAATAAGTTCACTGAACATGACTCGCACAGCTGAACAATTGATGGAGTTCACTCACGTGTCAGCAGTTGTTCACATAGTGATAGTTGTACAAGTATCCTTAGACTTGAGGTCATCATAGTCATCTTGTGTACACTGAACTATGCTTTGGTTTAGTTCTTAGTCTCCAGGGACAGTTATTAGGGCTCTACTGGGTATATGAATTTGTACACGAAGATAGTGTATGATCAATATAGGATCTACCCCTTCCAGTGAAGGAAGCGAATGTTCAAGGCTGATCCACTTATGCTAGTTCAGGAATCTCTGGCCAGAGTGAATGAAATTAGAAAGGAGTTTCTAATTTGCATAGAACTACGCATAGTAAATGGTAAGCAAGTGATTAAATTAGATAGGCTTGACACGAGATCCATGCCTTGTATTTAATCGGGACATTGTAGGGTAGAAGGAGTTTATTGTAAGGTAACTATTCACTGAATAGGTTCTTGGTATTCTAAGTAGTGAATTCATATTATCCGGATAGTCCCGATATGCTGAGAAGTATCCCTCACGATGTAGAATAAATGTGATTAATTAATTAATCATATTTAATAAATTAGAGAATTTATATAAATAATGATAAAATAGTTTTATTATTATTTATTTCTACTACCGGCTTAATATTGAACCTACAGGGTCACACCATAAAAAGAGAATGATTTAATGGTGGAGGAATTAATTAATAATGGCTAATAATTATTTATTTATGAAATAAATAATTAATTGGAAAATTTAATAATTGATTAAATGAGATTTAATTGATTATAAATTAATTAAGAAAAGTTCTTAATATTATTAATTAAGAATTTAATTTTTGGAAATTAAATCAAGAGAGAGAATTATTTCTAAAGTATTTAGAAAAAGGATTAATAATTAAAAGGTGTTTTAATTATTAATGAGAATAATAAATGGGATAATAATAATAATATTTATGGGAAAATTTTAGCTGAAAATTTTGCCTATAAATACACTATTATAGACCCTATTTTTATTTTTAAAAACCCCAAAAACCCAAAAAGTTTGGAAAACCCAATTCTCTCCACCTCCTTAACATCGTTTTCTTGGTGGATACCGGTGGAGTGCTTCACACTTGAGGAGCAACTGCTAAGGATCTCTGATCGTTGTCTCCGAATTATTTTAAAGGTTAGATTCGATCCCTCGAATTATTATTCATGATCTGTATGCTTTTATTTGGATTTTATATGTGTAAAAGTGTTTTGCCATGCCCCGCTGCGATTAAAAATCCAACATCTCTTTCAAAGTAGTTTTACCACAACACACCTTCCAAAACATTTTTATTTTATTCAAAGGTTTTAGAGATAGGTATTTTCAGAAGTTACTTTTCCCCTAAAGCACAAGTTAACAAAACAATTTGAACACAGGGGATACGTAACTTAAAACGTTCTGTTCTAGTACGTAATTTAAATCAACAATTATTCATATATTTCTGAACCATAAAGATATGGTCAGGGGTACTTGCCTTGATATGCTTTAACAACTATTACTGGCTAGCTTTGTACTGATCCGGATGCTAGGGATTTTGACTGGAACCTACATGAAACGAAATACCCTAAATTAGACATCTGAACATGTTTGACATATCCTCGCTAACATTCTACCCGTACGTTAACAAAACCCAACTCGCAACATACTCAATATTATAATACACGTATCAATTAGGGTTCATGTCCTCGAAAGTCGGTTCGGTGTTCGTTTTCAGAAAATATATATACTTGTCCTTTTACGAAATTAGGGTGATTGGTTTGGCAAAACATTTTACCACAACATACAATCAGATTCGCATGAAATATTTACATATAGGACTCAGAAATACTCATCAAAGCCCACCATCGGCTCGCCGAGGCTCATCACAGACGGCGGTAAAATTTACGGGTTTCCATTTCTCGGACATCCTACGCAAATTTTACCAATTAATTACTATAATTCCCGCACCAAAATCTTTTTATTTTACAGAAATTAATTAAATTATTTTCCTGCAGAAATTAAAGAATTGAGTCAATAAAATTTTCCAAAACTCCAAGATTTCAATTCGAATTAATTCGAATTAGGCAACACAACTAGGTAACCAACAGAGGCAACACACGCGTATGCGCTGCAGTACGGTACATGGGGGTCGCCTCGCCGTAAAACCCGGTGGCAATCGGAAAATCGAACCACAAAACACAGACAAAACCCTGCATAACACACACACACAAGAACATATACACACACACGATTTTACACACACACAATACATATACATACAACAAGTATATATATATAAACATGAAGAAATCGGAGAATAAACAGGAGGACGGAGGGCGGCGATTTGGCTGAAAAAAGGAGCAAAACAGCGGGGGCTTACCGGAAAGTGGAGGGAAAGGAAAAGCCGAGGAAGAACAAGAGGAAAAGAAGAGAGATAATCGAGAGGAGAGATTGTGAAAGGATAGAGAAGGGATCGATTAGCAGAGAGAGAGAGAGAGAGAGTTTGTTGTGAGAAGAAAATAAAATGAGAGATAAGGTTCAAGAAACAATTGATAAGAATTGGGGATTTATCGCATTTGTTACGATATTTCTGATTCTGATACCGTGAATTAAAAAAAATTGAACGAGCATTCATCGGTAAAATAATCTGAAACTCACGGAAATAGTTTTAAAAATCTCAAAATAATTAGGAATTAAAAAAAATAAAATTTACAGAATTTTTAAATCATTTTCGAAACGCAATCCAGACCCGCGTTTAACAACTTAACGAACAATTGCGCGGGTAAACTTAATCCCAAAAAATTTCCAAACTAATTTTAAAATTCTCGGAATATTCCAAACAAAATAAAATATGAATTTTGTAATTTTTGAAGAATTCTGGAATTAAATACTGATTTTACAATTAAATGCAATCAGAAAATCATTTAAAGATAAATAATCAATAAAATATTGATTTCTAAATTTTATAAACTCCTAAAATTGATAAATAAAATTTTGAAGCCATAAATATGATTTTAGAGATAATCCAAGTATTTATGGAAATAAATCTTTAATAAAATTACTTTTAAATGTAAAAACAAAATAACACAGCTCAACAACTGATTACGTAAATAATCCTCGAACACCAATGATCACATATAATTAATAACAAAAATAAAATCCAGGTGACAGAACCCATACACCTATTTTATTTATTTAATTATTCAATAGTTACACATTTAAATAATACAATGTATGAGTCGTTATAATTGTGCAAGTAGCAAAAGAGTCCTTGAGAAACTATCTGAACCATTTCACAAAGGAAGCTTTAAGGGTCCCAGATCTTGACGACAAGGTACCTATGATCGCACTGCAGCAGGGAACTAGAGATGAGTTCTTTAAGATGTCCTTAGCCAAGCGCCCCCCTGAAAGCATGTTACAACTCCAAGATAGGGTGAGAAAGTATATAAAGGTGGAGGAAAGTATGAAGAAGACGGTGGTGACCAACGAGCCCGCTGGTGGAAAAAAGTGAACGATTAATCTAGAATACAATGCCAAGAACAAATATCCTAGAGTTGAGAAAGACGTCGACTCAACCCCGAAAAAGGGAGGGCCTGGACAAAAGTTTGCCGAATATGCTAGGCTGAATGCCCTTAGAAGCCAATTTTAAATGGAATTCGAGAAAGGTAGTGATGTTCATTGGCCTAAACTCCTGAAGGCTGATCCCGTAAAGCTAGATAAAAGCAAATATTGTAGATTCCACAAGGATGCTGGTCATGACATCGATGAGTGCCGACAACTGAAGGATGAAATCGAATTCCTAATCCGGAAAGGGAGATTGAGTACGTATACTAGGGACGGAGAGAAACTTAATAATGGAAGGAGGAACTTTGATGATCGTAGGAGAGATCAAGATGATCAGAGGCGAAACCTTAAACCCCGAGGGCCACTCATAAATATGATCTTTGAAGGACCAACTGCCTTTGCATCGTCTAAAAACTCAAGGAAATATTATGCTAGAGAAGTCATACACATAGTTGGGGAAGCTCCGAAAAGGGCCAGGACAGGAGTAGAAATGGTATTTGATGATTTCGACTTGGAAGGGGTCAAGTTTCCACATGATGATATCCTAGTCATAACACCCATATTATGGAACAGCCCGGTAAAAAGAGTCCTGGTAGATAATGGGGCATCGATAGACATCTTACTCTATGATACCTTCATAAAGATGGATTACAATGACTCTCAATTGACCCCAACTGATATGCCAATATATGGATTTGCTGGAGTCGAATGCCCCGTGGAAGGAATAATTAAACTACCTCTAACAATGGTCAGAAGCCAAGACAAGCCATGCAGATGTTGAACTTTGTAGTAGTGAAGGCTAAATCAACCTATAATGCGATCATGGGAAGAACATGTATACACTCCTTTAAAGCAGTCCCCTCGTCCTACCATTTCGTGATCAAGTTTCTGACCAGAACTGGAATAGTAGAAGAAAGGGGAGATCAGAAGATGGCCAGAAGCTATTATGTAGCCTCACTAAGGGCAGATGGAGTAGGGGCAGGTCTTGCCTATTAAAGACCTGGATATCAGTGAGAATGATGAGAAACGAGGAAAACCAGCGGAAGACTTGATCTCGGTTCCTTTGGCTCCCGAGGACCCTGAGAGAGTAATTTTCCTTGAAGCTTCATTGGAGGAGCCCCTTAGAGGGAAGTTAGTAAGGTTCTTGCAAGAGAATAATGACGTGTTCGCGTGGTCGGCAGCAGATATGCCCGACATAGACCCGGAATTGATCACCCACAAGTTAAAAGTTGATCCTATTTGAAATAAAAGAAAATGAGTTTTTCCCCTGAAAGGGAGGAAGCCATCAAGTAGGAAGTGGAGAAGCTCTTAGAGGCTGGTTTCATTGAAGAGATATAGTTTCCGGGATGATTAGAAAATCCTGTAATGGTAAAGAAGGCTAATGGAAAATTGAGAATGTATGTGGATTTTACTAATTTGAATGATGCATGCCCAAAGGATTGCTTTTCGCTACCAAGGATAGATACTCTAATAGACGCAACTGCGGCTCACGAGATGCTAAGCTTTATGGATGGGTTAAGTGGTTACAATCAGATCAAGATGCATTTTGTTTGGTAATGAATTACACACAGAGGGGGGGGGGGGTGAATGTGTGTTTTACTATTTTTAGGCTTTTCTTGAATCTTTTATGGTTAAACAAAGTAAATTAAATCTTGTAGTGAAAATGTGTTCATGCAGAAGTTAAACTTGTAAGAATAAAGAACACAGATCTTCAAAACTCACTTAATTTTATATAAATTAAGAATATTTTGCTACAAAATTTCTAGGCTATTTGTTGATAAAGAGCTTAGCTTCTTCTTGAGAGAGTTACAAGATTTTCTATCTAAATTGTTACAACTAACTAAAGGACCAGTGTTAACTTTATAATTCAGTTAACTGCTGATTTATACAGTGTACAATAAGACATGCTATTAGCTTTAGTAAATAGTCACTTGTCATTTCCATTTATAGAAAAGTGTATCTTCTATTTCTGGCTTAGCATATCTTAGCATCCTGTGTTTAATTTGATCTTCCTATGACAGTTAATTTTCACCATTGATCTTGCAGATCCTTCAAGCTACTTTTTGTAGACTTGTCAATCCAGCTGGTTGGATTATTTGTTGATTGATAATCTTGGATATTGAACTGATTTGCAATTTTGTACTTTGAGATTTTACCTCGAGATCTTCAGTTTGGTCTATAGAGAACTTGACATCTCGATAAGTATATTAGTTTATCAAAATCTCTAGTACTCTATAGTTAATTTGGCTTATAGAGGTCTCCCAGTTCTCTATAAGAGAATTTGGCTTGTCGAGATCTCTAGTCTTCATATCTTCCCTTTGACTTATCGATATCTCTGAGTTCTCTAGTGGCTTCTTGACTTGTTGATATCTCAGAGTTCTCTAGTCAAATTTGACTTGTCGATATCTTAGAGTTCTCTAGTGAAATTTGACTTACCGATATCTATGATTTCTCTAATAGAATTTAACTTATCGATAACTCAGAGTTCTCTAGTGAATGTTGACTTGTCGATAACTCTGAGTTCCCTAGTGAAATAATGATTTGTCGATGTCTCCAATCTTCATGTCTTCAATTTGGCTTGTCGATATCTCTGAGTTCTCTATAAGCTTTCCTGAGTTCTCTATAAGTCATTCTGGAGTTCTCAAATGACTTCTCTATAACACTAAATCAGTGACTTGTAGAGATCTTGACTTAGAATATTTTTCCCAAAACAGATTTATTCAACTCCAAGCTTCTTCATAATTCTTCTGAGGAATGATCATCTTGATCTTCTTCCAGATAGAATTCTTAGGCTTGACACTGTTTATAGAAAAACACTCCAGTCTGCTCCTTTGATATTTTTACAGACTTTTAGTGTTACAAGTACAAAATACAAATTAAGAAAACAATATAACTTACTTAGGGTTGACGAATTATCTTAGTCTTGTTAAAGTACAGGCATGTCTTGCATAACAATCTCCCCCAATTTGTGAGAAGATTGCTTAACACAAATTCATGCATGTTAATAAGACTAACCCCAAGTTTAAAATGATGGAAAATAAAATTAATACACAAAGCTTGATAGAATTACAACTTTTGGACAACATAAGATTTACAAAGTTTAATGGTTACAAGTATCAGGTAAAGACAATTTTTATATCTGCTTCTTCTTTAAGAAAATCCTTCAAGTGATCAATGTAATAACCCCAATTTTTGGAAATTTTTGAAACCCTTATGAATAGTGATTTTGCAGATTATGCTGAATGAGAAAACTTTTCATGCCACACTATGTAGGGATTCTTTTATGGATATTCTGAGATTTTATTGGTACTCTATGTGATATATAAGTGTATGTAAAGATCGTTAGAATCCAAATCCGAACACTTTGATTTTTCCCGGAAATCCACTAGATACGGAATGAATTGAGTATAAGGTAACAGGATAAGAAGGATTTAAATTAAAGGATTTTATTAGAGGATCATAAAAAGGAATATAATGTATTGAGAAAGGTTAAGGGAACCTAAGTAATAAGATCCCGGGTATGATCCCTCAAACGATAAACAAGAACGAAAGTTAAGCGAACCGTATAACAGATAAACGGTCATTAGCCAAATAATTAGGGGATAATCAAAGAGGTTATGGATGATGATGTCATCAAACCACAAGATAAAGACATGTGGCATGAAAGTGACATAGGGATGATGAGGTAAGCAAGGTTAAAGAGATATTTTTCAAGAATGAATCCTAGCCAAGCATTTTAAACCATAGTCAAACCAAGGTTAATTGTTAACCAAACTATCAAAACACCACACAAATTCACCAAGGAAAGAAAAAGCATTTCATCTTTCATTCTATACTTCAAACTCTCGGCTTCTTTTATCAAAAATGAAGATCCAAGCTCCACCACTTACTATTTGGCAAGGTATTTATCTAAGCTTTCCCATGGATAGTTACATACTTCCTATAAGTTTAAGCTTCTAATTCTAAGCCAATCTTTTTTTATAAATCAAGGAAGAAGATGGTTAATAGTACTTCTTGAAATTAATTTTTGTGTTCTTGATTTCTTTGAAAGATTAAGCTTGTAGGAGGTTAGATTAAGGCTTCCATGGGCATTCCAAGGATCTTTCATGGATTAAAAGCTTCAAGGAAGGTATAACTCTTCATGATCTTAGTCTTAAGTTTTGTTGTTTAGATTTCCTAATGTTTAGATGATGGGTTGGTGTAATGGGTGTGTAATCATGTTTAAAGCTTGTTATGAGTAGTTTAGTTGATGAGAGGCATGATTATTGTGTGTTTAGAGATTGGTTGGTTTTGTGATATTTTTGGAGTTGGAAGTCTTGGTTATTAGTTAATGAATTTAAGTAAACTCTTAGTTCATAATTGAGAAATAAGTATGAATTGGTAATATTGAGTTGTTGGGGCTGTTGTAGTATGGTATGGAGGGAGTTTTGATTGGGTTGTGATTGTGGATTGATTGTGGGTTGAATTGGAGTGTTTTAAATTGGGAAATCGCGTAAACATAGCCGTCGTAATGTCCGATTTACTTTAGACTGCTTTTGTTCATAACATTAGGACCCGAGAACTCCCTGCTAGGTTTTGACCATTTCCATGTTTAGATAGTTCATGTTATGAGCTTCGTTTTGATATGTGGTTCGTTTGATTCCGATGTACGGTTTAGGAGAAACGGCCGTTTTAAGTAACGACGTTTCGCGAATGAAACATTACCCCTCGCCTTACTTTGAAACATATGTTAAAGACCCAAAAAGGGCTAATTGGAGTATGAAACATTTATGTAGAGTGTGTTAGGCAGTTGGTAAGACACTCGCGAAAGAATCGCCTTAAAACTCGTAATGGTTAAATTATTAAAAATGGTGGAGTCGAGGATACTCGAGCGACTTAAGTAAATCGTTAAGCGCGAATGCGAACGTTAGGACTCTAAATGGTTAAAGTCTAGTTTCTTAAGCGACCGGGGTTTCATTCCGACTTATGTTGTTGTTCATAGGTTATCGGACCCACTCTGAGCTTAAGCCTATCCGGGAGCACTCAGGCAAGTTTTCTACCCGTATAGCTGTTGTTGTGATGTATATGTGTATATGCATGATCTTGCGATAAATGCATATTTGTTATTAGCAAATTCTTGCGATATATTGTAGCATGTGATATGATATATATGCATGCATGTTTCATATTTTTGATTTATATATCTGTTGGTTCAATGCTTATAGTTTCATAATACCTATGTTAGAGATAAGCGGTATTTGAGTTTACCCTTAGTATAGGGGATCAAAAGGTGAACATATTTCTAAACCGGGAGTCGATATTCCCGAGTATATTATATATATATATATATATTTATATATATGGATATAGTTTTCAAAACTATTGATCGAATAAGGTTTATTCGATAACTTTATATTATTTAATGAATATTACTTGAATATTCATTCGAGGAATTATGACTCACTTTATATTATTAATGAATATTACTTGAATATTCATTCGAGGAATTATGACTCACTTTATATTATTAATGGATATTACTTGAATATTCATTCGAGGACTTATGACTCCTTTATATTATTTAATGAATATTACTTGAATATTCATTCGAGGACTTATGACTCCGCTTAATTTATTAATGAATATTATTTTGAATATTCATTCGAGGACTTATGACTCCGATTATTTACTAATTATTATTCTTAATTTTATAAAAGAATAATGTGTCGATAATCAAACTTACTTTTGATTATTCAAATAAAGATAGTACTTTCGTATAAGTATGTCTTTGGTCATTTAATATTCATTGCAAGTATAAGTTTTAAAACTTCTACTTCAATTATTTTTATAAAGATTATTCTTTATGAGAATATTATTTAAATAATAATATTCGGATATTTTCTAATAAATTGGGACTGATTTATTTCATTAAATCAGCATTACTTCAAACCTTCTTAAAAATGTTTTCGAGTCTTCAAAATGATTTTTAAAGGTTAGGGCGGATCCCAAAAACTCATATTTATATTTAAGATCCTCCTTTTGAAGGGGATTTAAATACTCGCTCAAAACCTGAGGGATCCGGCTCTGTGGTGTGTTTCATATTCGCAACAAGGTTGCTATTTTAATAAAAGAGTTTTTGATTACTTACCCAACACTCGAGAAGTAAAATTCTTGGAACAAGTTAATCCATTAACAGGCATCGCCTGGGAAATATCGGTGAGTTTTCCTTTCCAACTAGATAGGACTTCTTGGTGGAGCCGTATCAACAAGTTTCTACTTGGGGAAAGGGGGAACGAGCTTTACGTTTCAGAGTCATGGATTTCATCTGAACTAGGAGTGGCGTAAGTGGTCGAGTAGCGCCGGCCCAGCCTTATTATATTGGCCCAAATGGCCCGGAAGTTCCGCTAAGACGGTCCATTCCTTAGGAGTCCAGTGTTCGGTTGACAAGTAAATCCGACAGGTTCTCCTCTACATGTAGAAAATGGTGGGGTTGCACCACTATGACTGATCATCGTAAGTGGTCTTCCTGGCGCGGTAAACTCCCGTAATGAGTTCATCATCCAATTGGATATTTCTGCAACACTACCCAGAGTACTTCGATAGAAAGGCTACGATTGGGCGATTGTTGAGTGTTGGCAGGGTCAAGTTTTCAAAATGATGTTTGCATCAAATGAAGTATCTCATAACTTCATTTTATTTTGATGATATTTTAAAGATTTAATCTATTCAAATCTTGTCTTGTAGTCTCATCTATGTGATGAACTGTTGAAAGCTCATTATAACTTGAACGGTGGTAGTTCAAGCAGTATTTGGAAAAGATATAAGTATATTGGAGTATCTTGTAACTTCATCTTTTAAACTTATATCTAGTAAATGATTATCTTATGCATAACAAAGATTTTCAGAAAAACGTTGAGACAAGGTTAGATATATGAGATCACTTTGCAACGATATTTTTATACAGTTATAAACTGGAACTCTGTGTATATTATACATGTCAGAGGATTTCAAAGATTGTGAAAAGTATATATATATATGTATATATATACTGAATATTTTGCGACTTGGTCGCGTTAAGATATCAGCTTGGTCCATTTCTTTTGACCAAGACTTTCATGAGTACTATGAGAAGGCTCATATATTGTAAATCATTATACATATTATTTTGGTGGGCTTGCTGCTCACCCTTGATTTCTTCTTTCATCACACAACAACAGATAGAAAAGATGAACAGGACCAGGCTCCCGATTCGCGAGCGGATAGGAAACGTTCCGCAGTTTCCTATAGGCGTTGATATCGCTGTAGCTGAGGTAGGAACTACCAATAGGCTAGGCTTCAACTTTTGATGTACCAGATTTATGTATATTTATGAATTGTAATAATGGCAAAGAAATGTAAATATATTCAGAAACCCTTTTAAGGTGTATTGGCATATAATTGTGGAATAAAACGACTTGTGATTATTTTTGGATATTCATCTCTGAGACTATAACTTGTGGTGTGTGTGTTTATTGTGGGGTCACAGTACAGAGTAGTTGATTATTTATTAAGATTGGGTGTTATTAAGGGAAATGGAACTCGTGACAACCCGGATCCCCGACCCCGGATTTGGGGGTGTTACAGAAGTGGTATCAGAGCTAAGCGTTATAAACCTCAGAGATGATGTGACGTTAAGATAATAAGTTCACTAAGATAATAAGAACTCTTTCCAAGTTCATAGTCGGGCTACCTAACGTAGTACTGATAGTTAAAACCCTTATGGGAACCCTTATAAATATCGTGATAAAAGCGTAGTTCGTTATCATATATAGTAGCAGGACTCCGAACCCTGGGGTTGAGGAGCAACAACGCGATGATGTTTTATTACTTATTGGAGATCAGATTATGGATCCGATAGAGCGTCCTAACGTGGGATCGAATGATGTTCATATTGAGGATGTAGCGGTTGAGGATGTTGTCCTAGAAGGGATTGTTGCTGAGAAGAATCCCGTGGGGGGTCCTGACAAGAATGAATAAAGGACCACTGAGGAATTGATGACCATGGTTAGGGGAATTACCAGAGGTAGGATTGGCTGGTCACTACCGGAGGTTCGTTCAAGTTTGTAAAGATAGTATCCCCTTTAACGCGGCTTACTCGTAGGACTAAGAGGTTTGAATGGACAGAGAAATGCGAGAACAGTTTTCAAGAACTGAAGTAAAGATTGGTGATGGCCCCTATGTTGGCATTGTCGGATGGAAAAAGGAGATTTTGTGATTTGTATTGACGCTTCGCATAAGGAATTGGGGTGCTTCTTATACAGCACAGCAAGGTAATCGCGTACGCGTCAAGAAAATTAAGGGAATATAAAATTCGATATCCCCACCTATGAGCTTGGGCTCATGGAAATAGTTGTACCCTAAAGATTGGAGGCACTACTTGTATGGAGAGAAGTGCGAGATTCACAAACCATAGGAGCTCTAGTACATTTTTACGTAGAAAGAGCTCAACATACGCCAGAGGAGGCGGTTAGAGCTAATCAAGAATTATGATTGGGAGATTCTTTATCATTCGGGGAAAGCCAATGTGGTGGCTGATGCCCTTAGTAAAAAGGAGAGACTCAAGATTATAATGTCTTTAGGAGGGTTATAAGAGATTTTGAGAAAATGGAAATAGAAGTGAAGGTAACCGGAGCCGGTACCGAAAAGCTGTTTGAGATTGCAATATAGCCCGAATTATTGGAAAAGAACATATTATGCCAGAAAAAGTGATGAATGAAGGCAGAAAGCCAACAAATAGATAAGAGATTAATACCGAGAAAGATGATAAGGGAATAATGAGGCATTCCTACAGAATTTGGGTTCCAAATGTTCAAGAACTTAAAGATGAGATCTTAGATGAAAGCTAGTTTGAGGAATAAGATTTAGAGCAAACCCTGAACGTGATAGTCAGGGAGGTCGACATCAAGATAGAAGGAACCCATAACATAATGAAGTGGAAAACAAGGATTTTTAGCGTATAAGATAACCCTGATTATGGGAGAAGGTTGGAAGATTTCATACTAAGGAAACAGAAAGTCGAGTAAGGAAAGGAGACCCGAGACGGTACTCCTATACGACAATTCATGGACCTGTCTAAAAAGGACTTAGACTATTATCCCCAACCACCACCCTGAGGAAACAATGCGGTGAGAAATTCTTTCAGGACCTTTAAGTCGCTAAGCCCTTAGAGTTCCAAGGAACAAGCTAACCCAGTCAAGGCAAGAGCCTGACTAAAGGAAATATAGGAATCATTTGAAATTCTAAATGATTGACGAATCACAAAAGACTATTTTTGTCACTTACCCTCCTAAGAGAGAGACCACCCGCAGGTGAAAGACCAAGAAAGGCACGGAGCCAGAGGTTATAATATACTGATTAAAGTTCAGTCAATTGTTTTTAGGAAAGTACTTCCCAAGTTTATGGAGATAGTGTAAAAGCTTTAGAGCCAGAACAAAGGCAGACGAGTATGATGAATCATGAATCTAAGTTGTAAAAGTTGTCAAGATTCGTTCTGAGGACACGAATCCAGAATGACGGGATGTTTGAAATCGATGCTTATGTTGGGTTGGTTCATGAAATAATGATAGGAGAAAGGAAAATAAAAAGAAACTGAAGTGGAAAGGAATATAAAGGCAATAGAGTTGGAGGAATGATAAGGAAGTTGGGTATGAGGAAACCCTAAAGACTCGTAGCAATAGAAATAGAAAAGTATGTAATCGTCAGGATGAGGGTGATTCACCATAAGTTAAATTGATGGTTGAAGGCATAAGACATACATATATTTTATCCCCTGTAAGTTGGGAGGATTCGAGGAAACCCTGAGATAGTTCGAAGAATAAATTATTAGACGCGGATGGACTAAGGAGACAAGAAAGTAAGAAATTTGGAAAATTGGATGAAGGAAGTGCCCTTCAAGAATGTGAAGTGTAAGACCGATGGCTCGATACCCAGAAAGGGAGACGCCAGGTATGAAAGATATCCCAACATTGAGGTGACTGTTGAGATAAACAAAAAAAGTAAATAAGGAATTATAAAGAAGAGGTTTACGTTGAACACGTCCAATATCTTCCAGAACATCCTTGTATCGTTACCAAATTAGGCAAGAAAAGCGGATAACCGTTGTTATCTTTTGGAGGCCATATTGATTGGCCTCATTTTGAATACATATGTTATTGTGAAATTAGGCATATACTATCGAGGTGGGAATGATTGAATAAGACGCCCTTATCATGGATATATGACTTGATTTATCCATGGAAGGATGCATGTACCTTTTTAAAGGTGGAATTAAGGATAGAACATCAGTAACTTAAAACGAATCCTAGGGGAATGCATAAAGGTTGGCATTTCACCCTTAATAGGGATAGTATGAGTTTTGACAGTATGAATTGGAAAGGATTAAGGTAACAACAACCTTTAAAGAATCAGTGGAGAAATTTTTTCAAAAGTATATAGACAATGATTCTAGTATTAGTATATGGTATTTTGATATGCCATGTATCTAGGGAATACAGGAGGAACGATTCAAGGATAACCTTAGAGGTTTTACAAGGAGAAAGGTAATATTCAAAATTCTCAGGAATAGAAATGTTGATAAAGGAAATATGACGTAATTATAATGATGCCAAGTGGGGCACGTGTTAAACCACGAGAAAGTATGGATCGAACCAGTAATGGTCGAAATTGTTCAGGGCAATTAGGACTTAAGATAAAAGATGTTCTAAGTATGATTGAGAGTCAGTCGTGACAGTGATTAACCTATAAAGACTGAGGCAATAACTTATGGAAAAATGGTGATTTTTTTTACTCATCTTATTTTAAGGAAAACATCTTCACATAAGCTGTGATTGAAATGAGGTAGAAAATTTATTTGGAAGTGGTTAAAATGACATTGACTGTAAGAAAATTTTACTATCAGGAAAGGCCAAAGAGGTGGCCGACACTTTAAAGGTAAGAGGATAATTATAGGCGCTTGTGCCAAAGGAATATAGTGATGATGGTTAAAGCTGAAGATTGTATTATTGTTTGGAAAATTGACATTCCTTCTGATGACTGTGCAATACCCAACCGTAATAGTAGTTGGTAAAGGTTTAATTCGTGTAATCGCCATGAGCGGGCTATCTATCTCAGAAGATACTATCTTGAGAATAATCCAGGACCATGTTTCAAAAAGGACTAAACGAACCTTTGAGTTAAGTCTTCTATTGAAGGCATATGATTAAGAATGGTATTAACCTGCTATCGTTGCTTTGATTGAAACTCTTCTGCAATTTTATCTGCTTCATGTCATGAATGTACATCAGGATCTGGAGTGTTCTTCATGAATCATGAATGGTGATTATGTTAACTCCTTAGAAGAATTTGATACGACAGGTATGGACTTCGTATGGTTAGATATTAAGATTTCATGGAATGTGAATGACGACAGTAGGTCAGTAGTGGACCATAGTAATGCAGCAATGATTCTGCGAGTAATGAGCTAATTACAGCCATGAGAGTTGTATTGGAATGGATATTGAGATTAAGTACCACTAATCGGGTCGTGGTGATGTACAAGTTATCATTGAATAGACTAATTAAGTAGATTATTTACCTATTGAATATTTATTCCTCCTTATCAATAGAGGGTCGTATGACTATACGAGGAAGGTTGCGATACAAGCATAGAATTCTAGTAACGATGATGTCTAGAATGAGATCCCATATTCAATTTTCAATGTCGAGGGAGTTTCAAAGGTGATTGTGTATAAGCTCGAGGAAGAGCATGGGTCCATAGAATGATGGACGGAATAACAAAAATATTTAAGCATGTGAAATGCGATGCGATAATACTTGATGTTGATATATATACGTATATGATTTGTTCTCCTATGACAAACCTCTATAGTTCAGAGGTAGATTCCAAGCCAGATATTTTGTGGCAGTATATTTTATATATATACAATTCTCTTCAGTTCGTTCTTTTCTCACCTTTTCATTTCATATAAGCTGAGAAGAACAACCCTTCCAGAAGGGGAGGTATTGCCGAATGACTATCTATCTGTGTGATAGAAGCCTAGTAGGATACCATCTATTATTTAATTGCTTGTCAAGTACTAAAGGTTGGCCACCTTCTGTACTAACTATGCGATATAACAAGTGTTCATGATCATAGTGATCTCTCAATAAATTCTTTTACTTCTATATGAAGGATTAAGCTTTCGAAGATAGAAGCAGCTGAAAAAGGAGTAGTAAAGTTGTGGTGGTATTCGGAATGGAAACACATTCGTGATACTAAGGTTGACGAGGTTATTAAAAGGTTATAGAACGCTAACGAGCAAAAGTATAACCAGTATAATATTAGGAACGGAAGGTAGTAGCGATCATGAACTGGAAAAGAATGGGTATTGAGAAGCAAAAGCTCTAATGCTAAAAGCTATAATGAGAGTCTGTGCAATAGACTTGAAAGAAATTGGAATGATCACTTAACACGGATTGAGTTTTCTTACGACAATAGATCATATGTCATTATCGAGTTGTCGCCTTATGAGATCCTTGAGGGAAGACAATGTCGATCTCCCTTATGTTAGGATGAAGTTGTAGAGCGCAAGATGCTCAGACCCGCAGTAGTCCAAAGGACTAGGGATATAATAGATCTAATCAGAGGACGGCTGGTAGTAACCCAAGATGGACATAAGAGGTATACTGATTTGACTCAAAAGGACAAAGAGTATGAAATAGGGGACCTAAGCTAAGAAGCCTAATGACTAACTCCTTCTGTTGCTGACGAAGAGCACTGCAAGATAGATGATCCATTCTTGTTGACGGAGATAACGGAGATGTAGATCTCTTTGGACAGTCAACAAGTCATTTTTAATGATCTCTGGAAATTGAATCCAGAGATTATGAGGAATGTTGTTGATAGGATATGCAGTCGAAATTCCATTTTGAAAAACATGACAGTTTCAGTGCCATAGTTGTAAAACCAACCAAACTCAGCCATTTTTGTTGATATGAAAGAGAAGAGAGAGTGAGTTTGTGAGAAAGTGAAGAATGTTTTGGCTGGAATGAAATGTTGGTTTAAATAGCCAATGGAATACCAAGGGACGGGAGGACTGGGAAACAATTCCAAGTAAAAATGATGACCCCTCGACTCCCTAGATTGATGAGAAATAAGGACAGCCATTGGAAGCTTAAAACAGGAGTTAATGAGCACACTGAACCAGTAAAAATTACTATCCATTTACGAGTACCACTAACCCAAATTATGTTGAATGTTAATATCTCACCCAATCATATTCTGATTTTAAATATGACTGTTTCAGATTTTAACCACAAATAAGTCAAGTAAAGAATCAGGATTTAATATCACAACTTAGACTTATATCAGAACTTAACAGTCATCAGAACATGACTCCTTAACTCGAAAAGAGAATGACTATTTCTGTAATTCTTCACACAAATTCTGATTTCGTTTCTTTAGAACTTAATCATCAGAATTTCCATCATTACTTGTCCTCAGAATTTATGCAACTGACACTTAAACTGTTCATCTAAAAGAACATTGATCACCACGGTAATTTTCATCATTCATATGGAGTGTATGTGTGCAGTAAGTTAAATATCAGATAAAGATTAAAGTCTGATTCACTTCAATATATCTTAGAAATAAGGCATAACTAAGAACTTTGCTCAAAATCTGTCATGATTCTGAAGTCTACTTTAGAATGAGTTCATGCATGAGTCCACCTCAACTATTTTGTGCTCATTTTATGCATCTTTTGAAATTCCATTTTACAGTGGCTTCTCAGTGTAAGTGAGTCACGACTGCTTATCAGAATTTATGCTATTATCAGAGTATTTCTCCAGTAATCAAAAAGTATGAAAAGTCACCAAGAAAATATTTATTTTTTCTTTTCTGATGCATATAACTTAATACCAGTAATGCACTAGGGTGTTCCCTTCCACATTTTTACTCTAGATCTCAAAGGAGTACCTGATTTTTATTCCCTTTTCTTTTCCTTTTTCTTTTGATAAGTGAGGTTTATCAACACTTAGTACATCCATCAGATTTACTAACATCCAAACTTAACAGATAAGAAGCACTATTCTAGGTTGTGACTTAGTAATAAGATACACAAAGTAAACTAAACTAAGTTCAATATCAGAATTTTCTTGTGTTAACAGATTTCCACATAAATAATTACTTCATATATGGGACCTTAGTATATTAAAGACTACTAGTCAACATGTAGCACAGTTATCCTCATTGGGTTGAATAGTCACAGAAACATTCATATCACTATCAGAGTTTAGAATTTCACATCAGACAACAATCAGCACTTAAACGATTTCCAATTTAAGCACAGAATACACAAAAATAGTAATATCTGTAAATACTGATCATAAAATCTGATGTATCAGAACATAAACTAAGCAGATTTAGAGAAAGAACCTGAAACCATTCCAAGTTCATTTATCAATCTTGTAAAAGTAGCTTCACACAGTGGTTTTGTGAAGATATCTGCTAGTTGTTGATCTGTTGGAGCAAAGTGCAATTCCACTGTACCTTCATCCACATGTTCCCTTATGAAGTGGTACCTAATGTTGATGTACTTTGTCATTGAGTATTGAACTAGATTACCTGTCATAGCAATAACACTTTGATTATCACAGTAAATAGGGATTTTAAAGTATGTTAACCCATAATCCAGTAACTGATTCTTCATCCAAAGAATCTGTGCACAACAGCTTTCTGCACCAATATACTCTGCTTCTGCAGTTGATGTGGAAATTGACTTTTGTTTCTTGCTAAACCAAGAAACTAATCTGCCTCCAAGAAATTGACAGCTTCCACTTGTGTTTTTCCTGTCAATTTTGCATCCTGCAAAATCTGCATCTGAGTAACCTATTAGCTTAAAATCTAATTCTCTGGGATACCACAATCCCAGATCAGCTGTACCCTTAAGGTACTTGAAAATTCTTTTCACCGCTGTTAAGTGAGGTTCTCTTGGATCTGCTTGAAATCTTGCACAAAGACAGGTAGCATACATGATATCAGGTCTACTTGCAGTTAGATAGAGTAAGGAGCCAATCATACCTCTGTAATCAGTAATATCTACTGATGTACCAGTATCCTTATCCAATTTTGTTGCAGTGGCCATGGGAGTGAATGCACTTGAACAATCTTGCATTCCAAATTTCTTCAGCAAATTTCTGGTGTACTTGGATTGACAAATAAAAGTGCCTTCTTCATTCTGCTTGACTTGAAGGCCCAAAAAATAGCTAAGTTCCCCCATCATACTCATTTGATATCTTGACTGCATCAGTTTGGCAAACTTCTTGCAAAGTCTGTCATTTGTAGAACCAAAAATGATATCATCAACATATATTTGCACCAAAAGTAAGTCATTTCCATGGTTGAGGTAGAACAGTGTTTTGTCAATAGCTCCTCTATTGAATCCACTTTCCAGAAGAAACTGAGCTAAATTCTCATACCATGCTCTTGGAGCTTCCTTAAGGCCATAAAGTGATGTATCAAGCCTGTAGACATGATTTGGAAGTTTGGAATCTACAAAGCCTGGAGGTTATTCAATATATACTTCCTCTTCCAGTTCTCCATTAAGAAAAGCACTTTTCACATCCATTTGAAAGACAGTAAACTTTTTGTGAGCATCATAAGCCAAAAATATCCTTATGGCTTCCAATCTAGCAACTGGTGCAAATGTTTCATCATAATCAATTCCCTCTTGTTGAGAATATCCTTTTGCAACCATCCTTGCTTTATTCCTTGTAATTATGCAACCACTATCAGTTTTTTTTCTAAACACCCACTTTGTACCAACAACAGATCTGTTCTTTGGTCTTGGCACTAGGGTCCAGACTTTGTTTCTTTCAAATTCCTTTAACTCTTCCTGCATTGCTTGCACTCAATTAGCATCTTGAAGAGCTTCTTCCACTTTCTTTGGTTCAGTCTGAGAAAGAAAAGAATTATATAGACTTTCATTTGATGTAGCTGTTCTAGTTTTGACACCTGCATCAGGATTTCCAATAATTAAGTCAGGTGTATGTGATTTAGTCCACTTCCTTGCAGATGGAAGGTTTTCTCTAGAACTGGATGCTCCCCCATGATCCATGCTGTCTTCATCAATATTTTCTGATGCTCCCCCTGAAATTATGCTCTCTGAGTTGGATCCTTCAAAATTTGAGTTTCCAGACTTATCAGAACTTGGCTCATCAGAACTTGATGAATCAGAACTTGAAGAGCCAGTTGTAGGTTCTGATGCTTTTTTGAGATGTGGTTGTATCTTTAGTATGCTCCCCCTGCATAGGTGTATCCTCCTTTGTCGTAGTCACCACAGTTTCAATAACATTAGAGTTTATTCCATCAGAGTTTGCAGTATCAGGATTTGGACTGTCAGGATTTCGACTGTCAGGATTTACAGTATCAGAATTTAAATCTTCATTTTCAAATCTCAGCTGATAATGATTGTCACACCCCCAACTTAAACAGCAAAATAAATATAGCTATTACATCTTTTTAATGAAGAATACACAACCAAAATCCAAGATCTTACAGTTTAGGGTTTGGAACAGCCCAACAATACCAACTATTACATCTGATTTAGAATACCGAGTCCTCACACAACTATTATTACTTATTCTACCTGAGCTCGAACATAAGCATCAGCATCACATGTCTTACGGGCAGTCTGCTTGAATCTAACCATAGCTGCTAGCTGTAATATAAGGGTAAAGCAAGAAGTGAGCCAAATGCTCAACAAGTGCTAACAGTACGACACAAAACATAAATTGAGATATACTTTTAAGAATGATAATGGAAAGACATAACCAAAGGTAACGAGAGATAAAAACTATGTGAGATGGCATCATTTTGCTTGCATCAAAACAATTTTAAAATCATGTCTTAATCAAAATCATTTTATGACGCTACGGATTACAGCCGGTGATCAGCCGCGAAGTAATCCCGAACCTCGCTGGGTTCTAAAACATTATTGGGAATCCCTAGGCAACTTTTAAGCCTAATATAAGTGCGGAAAGGACTCGCGTCTCAGTCCAGATCCACCATTCAAAGAAAACATTTATCCCCCTTTGGGACTGAAAACCCACATTTTATTTATTTCAAAAGCTGATGCCGAATTGTAACAAAATCTCTTTTAACAGTAAACATTTTTATTAAGGAATTATAGATCAACTCGAAACACGGGAAACAAGGTACTGAATATCAGAGCCATGATTCACAAAACTATTCTCTATTCAAGTAATTGAATGGTTTTCATATATCAAAGATTGGACAAGAGGATTTAGTGAGGCTAATGGATAATATGAAGGGTAATGCCAATTTGGGCTCAAAGCAATGGTTTCTCATCAAGGTTCAAGTGCTGGATCATCAAGAAGGTAAGCTTCATGAATACTAAGGGTGTTAAGGTATGAAGAATGATCTTTAACTCAGGACATATCAGAATTGTCAAGCTTTAGGATAAGAAAGAGGGTATCAATCAATGAGGAATCAAGCTGGTAAGTATCTGACTATCAGAATTCAAAGTAAGGTTCTATAGGGGTTCAAGTATCAGGATGAGATATTAATACTTAGGAAACATCAACATGTTAATCAAGAGGATCCATCAATTAATATATCAACTCTTCATTTTATCATGGCATTAAACTATCATGAAAGACTTTTGAACTACTTGCAATACGTACTCGAGGGTTCATGGCATCTCTATGTAACTCAAAGATAAACAAAAGATATGCTTGATTTAAATATATCAAAATGACTTAGGATAATTGCATCAATATATAACAACTATTTGTAATAAATACGAAGGTCAAGTTGAATCACTTTCCTTGAGATAGGCTGGTCTGGTCTGACTGGTAGGAGCAACTGGAGCTTCACTCGACTTTTATGGCAAGTTTTCCCTCGTCTCGAGATCCTACATAAATAATAATAATCCTCATTATTATATATTCTTACCATCTTAACCTATTTACAACTCGAAATTAAACACGGATGGCACTTAGGCCTATATGCATTATATTCACTTTTAAATTACAATTGCACACACATAGCCACATATTCACATATCATATATTAACACCAAATAACACCATATATACCATAATGCAACACTAGGCTTGGATGATCTCGACTCACAACTTAAGTCACTTGGTCGCTAAACTAGACAAGGTCTTCTAATTTTGGCTTCCTAACTCGATGTGCCTTTCCTAAATTATCCAAAACCTATTGACCCTCACTTGTGCATTTTGCTCTACTGACCGTATACTATCTTACAACTATGGTGGTCGACCTAATACTCACTTCTAAGTGTTCTAAAACTATGTGATAAGTGATAGTGCTCACTGGTGCAAATTTCAGAATGACAACTATGGTTTCTTGAGTACATTAGACACTCTTAAACTACAAGTTTTCCTTCAAAACTTTTACACAAGACTCTCCTGACCTAAGAGCATCTCACAAGCTTGATGTGGCTCAAGGGCCTGGCTTGGGCCTTCTTGGGCCTAAACTAAAAGTCCAAGGTTCCCCTATTTTTCTGGCAGAAAATGCCCTGACTTGAATTAACTTGTGACACATGGTTCTAGCTCATATCCTATGAACTATGGTTGGAAAAACTTCTCTGACATACCCTCTAACTAAGGCCCAATTGGGCCTAATGAGGGCCGACCCATGACATGGTCAAATCTCCCTATTTCTAAGTTGCAACAAAACTGTCCCCTGCTGGACAGATTTTGTGATTCTACTTGTGCACCTAACCAAATGACATGCAATCCTCCAACCAACTCCTAAAACCTTTTATATACTCTCAATACTAACTTCTGGTAGCTTGGGCCTCAAAGTGCACACCAATGACATGGTCAAAACTCACTCTAAACCTCAGGGTGCTATACTGATTTTTCTGCAGAAACTATAACTCTCATTTTCCAAGGTTTTGACTTGACAAACTCAACTAACAACAACTCAATACTTAAACCAAGACTTATACATGGTGATCTACTGAAATAACTCCCTTATTCTCAAAATAAACTTAGGTGAGATCATCCATGCCTAAAAACAACAACATGCAACCAAATATATAACATGCAACTCATGGAAAGCACATAACAAGATTTCGGCTAGGCATAAAGTTTTAAATGCTTGCAAAATCGACTTGCACCTAATACTCATCCTTAATAATCATGAAATATAACTTCTTTTAAGTATTAATAAGAAATTTATCATGAAAACAATCTATTTTAAGCACACATATTTCGAATTTATAGATTTTTAAACATAACTACACGATTTCGAAAAAAGTAGCATGCAACTCATGGTTGATCATCATTTTAATGTCTTAAAACTAACATGCATGGCTAAACATAAATATATAATAAAATTTCAGTAGCATGCAAAGGATTTTAAAGCATGATATCTCCATAAAACACTTAGTTAGCACATATACATAATATATCTCATAGAGAGCTCTTGAATTCACAAGAATCAAGAGTTTCTCTTTGGAGATCACATAAGAACTACACATGCATCCATGGAACTTCAACTTCCAAGTCACAAAATACTTGTAAAGTATATAAGATGAATGTAGGTAAAAGATTTACACTTGGGAAGATGAAGAATGAATTGAAAAATGGAAGGGGGGTGGGGAATTGGCCTTCGGCCGAGAGCAATGTGGGAGGGGGAGGAGAGAAAATTTGTGGAGTGTTGGAGTGTGGAATGAGAATGACCTCTCCCATTTTGATTTCTTTGTTTTATGATATTTGGTTTACAAATGATGAGTGGAAGTGAGAACTTACAAAAATGTCCCTTGGTTAAAGTTAGGCCATTTTGCATGCAAGGCTAAGATAGTAATTTGGTAATAATCAAATGAGTTAGTGGGGTTGGAAAAGTCTTGTTTGCCCTTTGAGAGAATAGAAGGGTGATTTGCATGCATGGTCTCTTATGTAATTTGATAAATATGACAACTAAAATTTATAATGATTTATTTTTATAAAATAAAATACAAGTTCAAAAATTATAAAATTTATACCATAAAATAACTTGGATTTTTAGAGACTTTATAAAATAATTTTCAAAATTTGTGAACAAAATACCTTTTAAAAGAAAATTTTTCCAAAGCTTAGAATATTCCTTATAAATCAAAAATAAAGAATTTAAATAAACTCTTGCTTTGAAAAATCATATACTACACAAAGCAAATTTATAATGCAGAAACTTTCACTCACACTAGCGTACAATCATTGAATATATTTTCATCTGACTTTAATATTATACCCAATCCACAAATAATATTACATAAAATGCCGGTCGTAACATCCTCTCACCCTTAAGGGATTCTGTCCCCAGAATCTAAGAGAAAAGATGAGGATGTCGGGAACGCATATCAGACTCTAACTCCCAAGTCGACTCTTCGACCTTAGGGTTCCTCCAAAGTACTTTTACTAATTTTACTGACTTATTTCTATGACTCTTTACTTGCCAGTCGAGTATTTTAACCGGTTGCTCCACAAATGACAGGTCTGCCTGAATTTCTACAGGTTCATATTCTATCACATGGCTAGCGTCAGGATTGTACTTCTTAAGCAACGACACATGGAACACATTATGCACATGCCGATACTGAGGTGGTAAGACCAACTCGTAGGCCACCTTTCCCACTTGACTCAAAATCTCAAAAGGACCTATGTATCTAGGTGCTAACTTCCCTTTCTTGCCAAATCTTATCAACCCTTTTCTAGGTGACACCTTCAGCAACACAGCTTCGCCAATTTGGAATTGAACGTCCTTACGCGCTGGATCCGCATACTTCCTCTGTCTATCTTGAGCAGCAAGCAACCTTTTCTGAATTAACTTGACTGAGTCATGCAACTGTTGTACCAAATCCGAGCCGAGAATTCTTCCTTCTCCTACTTCATCCCAACTTGTTGGTGATCTACATTTTCGCCCGTACAAAGCTTCGTATGGTGGCATGCCGATACTGGAATGATAGCTGTTGTTGTAAGAGAATTCAATCAACGGCAAATGGTCGTCCCAACTTCCTGCAAAATCGATTGCACAACTGCGCAACATGTCTTCAATTGTTTGAATTATCCTTTCACTCTGGCCATCAGTCTGCGGGTGGTACGCCGTGCTCATATTCAACTTCGTGCCAAGACATTCCTGAAATTGCTTCCAGAATCTCGAGTTAAATCGGGGATCTCTGTCTGAAATTATTGATACGGGTACTCCATGCCTTAGTACGATTTCGCGCACATACAGATGAACCAACTTGTCCAATGACGACTTCTCGTTTATTGGTAGGAAATGTGCCGACTTCGTAAGACGATCAACTATAACCCATATTGCGTCATGTCCGGATTTCGTTCACGATAGTCCTACTATAAAGTCCATAGCGATATTTTCCCATTTCCATTCTAGAATCTTCAGGGGCTGAATTAATCCGCTTGGTCGTTGATGTTCTTCCTTTACATTCTGACAAGTATAGCACTTTGCAACCCATTCCGCCACGTCTCGCTTCATATTTGACCACCAAAAGTTCTTCTTTAAGTCTCAATACATCTTGGTGCTTCCCGGGTGGATTGAAAATTTCGAATTGTGGGCTTCATGGAGGATCTCATTCTTTAATTCAGGTACATGGGGAATCCATATTCTAGATGAAAACCTTAGTATCCCTTGCTCATCCCTTTGAGTATTAATCTCCTCTCCAGATAACTGTTTCTTCTCTTTTTCCATTACTTCCTCTTGACACTTCTTTATCTTTTCCACTAGTGTTGGCTGAAAGGTCATTGCACGACAAACTTCCTCAACTTTTCCATAAGCACAAAGTTCCAATTCCAATTTTTCGATTTCTCCAGTTAACTCTTTTGATGTTATCATCATATTCAATCTCTCCTTCCTACTCAGAGCATCGGCCACTACGTTCGCCTTTCCAGGATGGTAATTTATCGAGCAGTCATAGTCCTTGATCAATTCCAGCCATCTCCTCTGCCTCATATTGAGCTCTTTCTGAGTAAAAATGTACTTTAAACTCTTGTGATCCGTGTAGATTTCACACTTCTCTCCATAGAGGTAATGTCTCCAAATCTTAAGTGCGAACACTATGGCGGCTAGTTCCAAGTCAGGCGTCGGGTACTTTAACTCATGCGGCTTTAACTGTCTTGACGCATATGCGATCACTTTACTGTGTTGCATTAACACAAAACCCAAACCCTTATGTGAAGCGTCGCTGAATATTACAAAATTCCCTTGATCATCTGGTAGTACCAACACCGGAGCTGTTACCAACTTCCGCTTTAACTCTTGAAAGCTATCTTCACATTCTGCACTCCATTCAAACTTTTGATTCTTTCTGGTTAACTTAGTCAATGGCGTGGCAATCTTCGAGAAATCCTTGACGAATCTTCTATAGTATCTGGCCAATCCTAGAAAACTTCGCACTTCCGTAGGAGTCTTTGGCCTCTCCCAACTCATAACTGCCTCAATCTTTGCCGGATCCACTTTAACTCCCTCATTTCCAATAACATGCCCCAAAAATTGAACTTCCTTTAACCAAAACTCACATTTGGTGAACTTGGCATACAACTTCTCTTGTCGGAGTATCTCCAAGGCTATCCAGCGGTGCTGCTTATATTCTTCTTCCGAATTAGAATAAATAAGGATGTCATCAATAAATACCACGACAAATTTGTCCAAATACTTCTTAAATACTTGATTCATTAGATCCATAAATGCGGCCGGAGCGTTGGTCAATCCAAACGGCATTACTAGGAATTCATAATGCCCATATCTGGTCCTGAATGCGGTCTTAGGAATATCTTCTTCTTTGATCTTTAATTGATGGTATCCCGATCTCAAATCAATCTTCGAAAAGCATTTTGCTCCCTTCAACTGATGAAAAAGGTCATCTATCCTTGGTAGCGGGTAACGGTTCTTGATCGTCACCTTATTCAGCTCCCGGTAATCTATGCATAGACGCATACTCCCATCTTTCTTCTTTACAAACAGAACAGGTGCTCCCCATGGCGACGTACTTGGTCGTATCACTCTTTTATCCAATAATTCTTGTAGCTGGCTCGCCAACTCTTTCATTTCTGCTGGTGCCATCCTATATGGGGCCTTTGAAACTGGTTCCGTGCCTGGAGCAAGGTTGATCTCAAACTCAATTTGTCGATCTGGTGGTAAGCCTGGTAGTTCATCGGGAAACACATCGGGGAACTCACTAACTACAGGAATATCTTCCATGCTGAGGCTGCCTCTCTCTGAATCCACTACATATGCTAGGAACGACTCACAACCTTTTCTAAGCAACTTCTTAGCCTGAACGATTGTAAGAAATAGTTGCTCTTGCCTCTGCCCCTTAAATACTACCTTCTCTCCACTCTTCGTCTTTAAATACACTATCTTGGTCTTACAATTAATCTGAGCGCTATTCTCTCCTAACCAATCCATTCCTAAAATTATATCAAACTCTCCCAACTTGAAGAGTATCAAGTCGGCTGAAAACTTATATCCCGAAATATCAATCTCACACTTTGGACAAAATTGATTCACAGGAATCTTCTCTTGGTTTGCAATTACCACATTTACTACCTCACTCATAATCATTTTCTCACATTGAAGCTTATCAACAAAAGATTCTGATATGAAAGATCTTGTTGCTCCCGAATCAATCAGTACTTTAGCTTTGACATTATTGAGTAAAAGTGTACCTGCTATCACCTCAGAATTCTGAACAGCATCTTTCATCTTTAGATCAAATGTCCTTGCTGTTGCTTGCGGGGTTGGTGCGGGTGGTGGAGGTAATGCCAATACCTCAGCTGGCACGCTTGCACTGGTACTTGCCACGTTCATCAGAGCTTTGACTGGTCCTGTTGCCTTACACTCCCTAGCCATGTGTCCAGTCTTCCCACATTTGTAGCATGTAACTCCTGGCTTCGGCATCTTGCACTCATTTGCCAAATGTCCCTTCTGATTGCACCTATAACAGGTCATGCTCAGCTTATTGCATACTCCAGGGTGCCTTCTTCCACAGTGCTTGCATTCCGGTCTCTGGAACCTGTTTTCTCCAACGTGCCCTTGGCTTGCCTTGTTGTTCCCTTTTGATTCTTGCCTTTTGCCCAAATTTCATTTCTTTTGAAAATTTCCGCCCTTCTGGAAACCAATCCTCTTTACATTCCGATCTTGCAAACTTCCAGCTTCAGACTTTTCTCCATAAAATGGAACCTTCCTCTTCTTGTTATCCCTCTCTTTCCTTGACTGCATCCCATTATTCTCAATCAGAGCAGCTTTCTGTACTACTCCCGCATAAGTTTCAAGCTCAAACATAGCCACCCTATCTCTGATCCAAGGCTCCAATCCTTGCTAAAATTTCTTTGCTTTTTCCTCCTCAGTGCTGGTATACTTTGTCATAAACCTTGACAACTCAGTGAACTTCTTCTCATACTCCAATAGAGTCATGTTCCCTTGCTTTAACTCAAGAAATTTTAGCTCCATCTGATTCTGCATGTACTTAGGGTAATACTTGTCCAGAAATAACTTTTTAAATCTCTCCCAAGAAACCTGCTGAGTGACTTCCATAGCCTTTACTGATTCCCACCAATAGATGACTTCTCCCTTCAAGAAGTAAGTAGCATACGGCGTCTTCTGATCGTCTCCTAACTGTACCAACTCAAAAGCCCTTTCCATCTCCTTGATCCATGTGTTAGCTATCACTGGATCAGTGGTATCATGAAATACAGGTGGATTCACATTCTGAAAAGCTTTGAAAGTGACAATTTGTCTAGGTGGTACTGGTGGTTCAGGTGGTTGGTGTGGCTCACGGTTATCTTGGTTTTCAATTCGTTGTTGAAGAGTTAGTTGTTGTTGAGCTATAGCATTGGTTTGCTGTTGCAAGGTTTCCAGTAGACGAAGAATATTTGGGTCTGTGGTGAAGGTGGTTGTTGGGTTCTTCTTTTTGGGAGGCATGATCCTGAAATAAGAGTTGTGTCAAAACAGATATGAATGATAAAATGATTCGAGGGTATCGCATGGCATTCTCATTTACATATGGGGTCAAGTTTCCAAATTAAGCAGATATGATGATAAAAACATAAAATAACAGTTGAGAGCAAATGGGACAATAGCACATAATTATTGAAATTTTAAAGGTCACAGTACATAGGATTGGGACATAGTCTGATTCTAGGAATAACAGGCTTATTTAAAGGAAAACGGAAACAACTGGGGATTCCATAGAGTCTGATAGTACAACAACATGAAAGGTAAATGGAAAGAACTAAGGCTCCACTCCATCTAAACGGGGCTTGGTAGTCTTTTCCTCTCGAAGCGTCTTCGCAATGCTCTGGAGCTCATCCGCCACCATCTGAATGACATACTGGCTGGTACGGTCCCGGTGCGCTGGCATCTCCTCAAGCTTAGTGTTGACGTACTGAACCAAGGTCTCAAGTCTCGCAGTCATCTGCTCCTTGGGCTTCCCTTCGTAGTTTCGGCTGTCCGGATACACGTTCTTCAGTTGGTCTATCAGTCGGTCGTACTTGCCCTGAAGCATGTCGAACTCGCGCCTCAACTCAGCATACACGGAGAAAGCAAAAGTGTCGTCCAACCCAGAGGATGACGAGGAATGCGCCCTTTGCTGACAACCAATAAGAGGAGTATTAATAATAATTTACTTAACCTACTCTCTCGCATATTATCTATATCCTACACACATATCCTATAGCCTATTTGGGCTGTCCAGGGACTCTAAACCGTAGCTCTGATACCAAAACCTGTCACACCCCCAACTTTAACAGAAAAATAAATATAGCTATTACATCTTTTTAATGAAGAATACACAACCAAAATCCAAGATCTTACAGTTTAGGGTTTGGAACAGCCCAACACTACCAACTATTACATCTGATTTAGAATACCGAGTCCTCACACAACTATTATTACTTATTCTACCTGAGCTCGAACATAAGCATCAGCATCACAGGTCTTACGGGCAGTCTGCTTGAATCTAACCATAGCTGCTAGCTGTAATATAAGGGTAAAGCAAGAAGTGAGCCAAATGCTCAACAAGTGCTAACAGTACGACACAAAACATAAATTGAGATATACTTTTAAGAATGATAATGGAAAGACATAACCAAAGGTAACGAGAGATAAAAACTATGTGAGATGGCATCATTTTGCTTGCATCAAAATAATTTTAAAATCATGTCTTAATCAAAATCATTTTATGATGCTACGGATTACAGCCGGTGATCAGCCGCGAAGTAATCCCGAACCTCGCTGGGTTCTAAAACATTATTGGGAATCCCTAGGCAACTTTTAAGCCTAATATAAGTGCGGAAAGGACTCGCGTCTCAGTCCAGATCCACCATTCAAAGAAAACATTTATCCCCCTTTGGGACCGAAAACCCACATTTTATTTATTTCAAAAGCTGATGCCGAATTGTAACAAAATCTCTTTTAACAGTAAACATTTTTATTAAGGAATTATAGATCAACTCGAAACACGGGAAACAAGGTACTGAATATCAGAGCCATGATTCACAAAACTATTCTCTATTCAAGTAATTGAATGGTTTTCATATATCAAAGATTGGATAAGAGGATTTAGTGAGGCTAATGGATAATATGAAGGGTAATGCCAATTTGGGCTCAAAGCAATGGTTTCTCATCAAGGTTCAAGTGCTGGATCATCAAGAAGGTAAGCTTCATGAATACTAAGGGTGTTAAGGTATGAAGAAGGATCTTTAACTCAGGACATATCAGAATTGTCAAGCTTTAGGATAAGAAAGAGGGTATCAATCAATGAGGAATCAAGCTGGTAAGTATCTGACTATCAGAATTCAAAGTAAGGTTCTATAGGGGTTCAAGTATCAGGATGAGATATTAATACTTAGCAAACATCAACATGTTAATCAAGAGGATCCATCAAGTAATATATCAACTCTTCATTTTATCATGGCATTAAACTATCATGAAAGACTTTTGAACTACTTGCAATACGTACTTGAGGGTTCATGGCATCTCTATGTAACTCAAAGATAAACAAAAGATACGCTTGATTTAAATATATCAAAATGACTCAGGATAATTGCATCAATATATAAGAACTATTTGTAATAAATACGAAGGTCAAGTTGAATCACTTGTCTTGAGATAGGCTGGTCTGGTCTGACTGGTAGGAGCAACTGGAGCTTCACTCGACTTTTATGGCAAGTTTTCCCTCGTCTCGAGATCCTACATAAATAATAATAATCCTCATTATAATATATTCTTACCATCTTAACCTATTTACAACCCGAAATTAAACACGGATGGCACTTAGGCCTATATGCATTATATTCACTTTTAAATTACAATTGCACACACATAGCCACATATTCACATATCATATATTAACACCAAATAACACCATATATACCATAATACAACACTAGGCTTGGATGATCTCGACTCACAACTTAAGTCACTTGGTCGCTAAACTAGACAAGGTCTTCTAATTTTGGCTTCCTAACTCGATGTACCTTTCCTAAATTATCCAAAACCTATTGACCCTCACTTGTGCATTTTGCTCTACTGACCTTATACTATCTTAAAACTATGGTGGTCGACCTAATACTCACTTCTAAGTGTTCTAAAACTATGTGATAAGTGATAGTGCTCACTGGTGCAAATTTCAGAATGACAACTATGGTTTCTTGAGTACATTAGACACTCTTAAACTACAAGTTTTCCTTCAAAACTTTTACAAAAGACTCTCCTGACCTAAGGGCATCTCACAAGCTTGATGTGGCTCAAGGGCCTGGCTTGGGCCTTCTTGGGCCTAAGCTAAAAGTCCAAGGTTCCCCTATTTTTCTGGGCAGAAAATGCCCTGACTTGAATTAACTTGTGACACATGGTTCTAGCTCATATCCTATGAACTATGGTTGGAAAAACTTCTCTGACATACCCTCTAACTAAGGCCCAATTGGGCCTAATGAGGGCCTACCCATGACATGGTCAAATCTCCCTATTTCTAAGTTGCAACAAAACTGTCCCCTACTGGACAGATTTTGTGATTCTACTTGTGCACCTAACCAAATGACATGCAATCCTCCAACCAACTCCTAAAACCTTTTATATACTCTCAATACTAACTTCTGGTAGCTTAGGCCTCAAAGTGCACACCAATGACATGGTCAAAACTCACTCTAAACCTCAGGGTGCTATACTGATTTTTCTGCAGAAACTATAACTCTCATTTTCCAAGGTTTTGACTTGACAAACTCAACTAACAACAACTCCATACTTAAACCAAGACTTATACATGGTGATCTACTGAAATAACTCCCTTATTCTCAAAATAAACTTGGGTGAGATCATCCATGCCTAAAAACAATAACATGCAACCAAATATATAACATGCAACTCATGGAAAGCACATAACAAGATTTCGGCTAGGCATAAAGTTTTAAATGCTTGCAAAATCGACTTGCACCTAATACTCATCCTTAATAATCATGAAATATAACTTCTTTTAAGTATTAATAAGAAATTTATCATGAAAACAATCTATTTTAAGCACACATATTTCGAATTTATAGATTTTTAAACATAACTACATGATTTCGAAAAAAGTAGCATGCAACTCATGGTTGATCATCATTTTAATGTCTTAAAACTAACATGCATGGCTAAACATAAATATATAATAAAATTTCAGTAGCATGCAAAGGATTTTAAAGCATGATATCTCCATAAAACACTTAGTTAGCACATATACATAATATATCTCATAGAGAGCTCTTGAATTCACAAGAATCAAGAGTTTCTCTTTGGAGATCACATAAGAACTACACATGCATCCATGGAACTTCAACTTCCAAGTCACAAAATACTTGGAAAGTATATAAGATGAATGTAGGTAAAAGATTTACACTTGGGAAGATGAAGAATGAATTGAAAAATGGAAGGGGGGTGGGGAATTGGCCTTCGGCCGAGAGCAATGTGGGAGGGGGAGGAGAGAAAATTTGTGGAGTGTTGGAGTGTGGAATGAGAATGACCTCTCCCACTTTGATTTCTTTGTTTTATGCTATTTGGTTTACAAATGATGAGTGGAAGTGAGAACTTACAAAAATGTCCCTTGGTTAAAGTTAGGCCATTTTGCATGCAAGGCTAAGGTAGTAATTTGGTAATAATCAAATGAGTTAGTGGGGTTGGAAAAGTCTTGTTTGCCCTTTGAGAGAATAGAAGGGTGATTTACATGCATGGTCCCTTATGTAATTTGATAAATATGACAACTAAAATTTATAATGATTTATTTTTATAAAATAAAATACAAGTTCAAAAATTATAAAATATATACCATAAAATAACTTGGATTTTTAGAGACTTTATAAAATCATTTTCAAAATTTGTGAACAAAATACCTTTTAAAAGAAATTTTTTCCAAAGCTTAGAATATTCCTTATAAATCAAAAATAAAGAATTTAAATAAACTCTTGCTTTGAAAAATCATATACTACACAAAGCAAATTTATAATGCAGAAACTTTCACTCACACTAGCGTACAATCATTGAATATATTTTCATCTGACTTTAATATTATACCCAATCCACAAATAATATTACATAAAATGCCGGTCGTAACAATGATCATTGAAATCTTCAAGTCCAGTAATCTTCTTATCATCAAAGGAGACATTGATAGATTCCATGACAACCCTTGTTCTTAAATTGTAGACTCTGAAGGCTTTTGTGGAAAGTGGATATCCAACAAAAATTCCTTCATCAGATTTTAAATTAAATTTGGATAGCTGTTCAGGATGAGTCTTAAGAACAAAACACTTGCATCCAAATACATGAAAATACTTCAAATTTGGTTTCTTTTTCTACACCATCTCATATGGTGTCTTTCAATGCTTGTTAATGAGTGTTGCATTCTGAGTGAAACAAGCAGTCTGCACAGCTTCAGCCCAAAAATAGGTTGGTAGCTTTGCTTCATCAAGCATAGTTCGTGCAGCTTCAACAAGAATTCTGTTCTTTCTTTCAACAACTCCATTTTGTTGTGGAGTTCCAGGAGCAGAAAATTCCTGCTTGATTCCATGGTCTTTGCAGAACTCTTCCATGATCAAATTCTTGAACTCAGTGCCATTATCACTTCTTATGATCTTAACAGAATCTTTGACCAATTTATTCAGTTGCTTGACATGATCAATCAAGATAGATGCAGTTTCATTTTTTGTGTGCAAGAAATACACCCATGTGTATCTGGTGAACTCATCCACTATGACCATAGCATATTTCTTCTTTGCAATAGACATGACATTCACTGGACCAAATAGATCAACATGTAGTAGGTGATAAGGCTCAATAATTGATGATTCAGTCTTGCTCTTGAATGAAGATTTTCTTTATTTAGCCTTCTGGCATGAATCACAAAGGCCATCAGGAGCAAATACTGATTTTGGCAGTCCTCTCACAAGATCTTTCTTGACTAGTTCATTTATATTATTGAAATTTAAATGAGAGAGTTTCTTGTGCCAATTCCAGCTTTCTTCAATTGATGCTCTACTTAACAGACAGATTGCAGAACCATCAGTACTTGTTGAAAGCTTGGCTTCATAAATGTTACCATGCCTGTAGATTTGCTTACAACTTCACAGTGCTCTTCAAAGAAATCCACATGATAACCTCTGTCACAGATTTGACTAACACTGAGCAGATTGTGTTTAAGTCCTGAGACTAGAGCTACTTTTTCAATAATGACATTCCCCAGATTGATATTTCCATATCCCAAGGTTTTTCCAATGTTGCCATCTCCATAAGAAACACCTGGGCCAGCTTTCTCCACAAAGTCTGATAGCAAGGCTTTATTTCCAGTCATATGTCCTGAACATCCACTGTCCAGAACTAGGATGTTTTTCATGTTTCCCTGCAATCATAAAGACCATTAATGATTAGTTTTAAGGACCCAGACTTGTTTGGATCCTTTGGCCTTATTAAGTTTGTTAACATTTGCAGCGGATTTAGCATCAGAGTTTATGTTAACATTTTTCTTATCAGCATTTACACTATTAGACTTTGTATCAGAACTTACACTAGAAGGGACAATGCTAACTTTCTTTAAAGAAGGTTTTATTTGATGATAATCATAGTACAAACTATGATATTCCTTACAAGTATAAATGGAATTCCATAAACTACCACAATGAAAACAAGGATTTTATGGCCTATATCTAACAGATTGACTCTTAACTCCTGACTTTGAAGGTAAGGAGTTTATGTTCTTATTTTTCCTGCAAAAGAAGCCAGATGGTTAGAATTTCCATAGTTATAACATGTTTTTCTAGGAGCATTAAGAACAGGCTTGTAATCATTATTTTTATTCACACCTTCCTTTCCATTCCTATTTTTCCTAGGTGACTTTACCTTGTTTACATTCTTAACATCTTTCAGCTTATGCTTAAGCTGCTTCTTTGTCATTAAACCTACGTTAACTTCAGTTGGCTTTTCCTGTTTTAGTTTGCCAGAAGTTAATTCCTCTTTAACTTCTGATTTATCAGTATCAGACTTTACAACTACAAACTTAACATGTTTCAACTTTGGCTTTTGTTTAACAAATATAGGCTCAATTTCTACAGTTCTTTTATCATTCTTATCATCTCCATAACCTAAGCCCTCTTTCCAGTTTCCACTACTTAACAAATTCTGAGTTTTTCTGCCAGAGTTAGTCCAAGTTCTAATAATCTCTCTTTCCTTTTCTAACTCAGTTTTTAGAGATTCATTCATTTTAAGTACTTCATCCCTAACATAAAAAGCATCATCTCTATCTTTCTGAGTTTGATGGAACATGACTAACTCTTTTTCTAAATAATCATTCCTCTTTTTACAAGCAAGATTTTCAGAAGTTAATCTTTCATATGTTAAAGTTTGATCTCTATAACTAATGAATATGGTTTTAAGATATCTTCTCAACTCATTAATATCATCAGTATGAAAGGCATAAGTAGTTTGAGGTACCTTTAATTCAGTAGCATCAGGACTGCTATCAGCATTTTCCATCAAGGCATAGTTTTCCGCACTTTCAGAATCTGAAGTGTCTGTCCAGCTTTTCTTCTTTGTGACAAGAGCCTTGCCTTTGTCACTCTTCACTTTCTTGCAATCAGGAGATATATGGCCTTTCTCACCACAGTTGTAGCATTTGACATTTTTGTAATCTCCTATGTCATACTTCCCTCCTTTGCCTTCAGATTTTCTGAAACTCTTCTTATCAGAACTTGCGCCTTTCCTGGAAAATTTCTTTCCCTTCCTGAATTTTCTGTATGCAATTCTTGTGATTCCTTTCACCATAAGAGCACACAGCTTCATCATCTCTTCATCAGCATCCATCTCAGGCAAGCTTTCAGTTTCTGAGTCATCATCACTATCAGAACTTGATGACTCAGTATCAGACTTTGTGATGAGAGCTTTTCCCTTGCCTTTCCTTGAGGTAGCTGCTTTGTGAGATTCCTCCTCAGCCTTAAGAGCAACTATCCTTGACTTTTCTCCTTTCCTCTTGCTTCTTTGTTCCATCTCAAGTTCATGAGTCATGAGCATCCCATAAATTTCATCAAGAGTTGTTTCTTCAAGATTATAGTTGTCTCTTATAGTGGTGGCCTTCAAATCCCATCTTTCAGGAAGTGCTAACAGGAATTTAAAGAGTTTGACAAATCTGTCATATAAACCAGTTATTGACTCATCAGGCTTTGAGTCAAAATGTTTATACTCTTGAGTAAGTATAGTCTTACTATTCTTCTTAATTGATTCGGTTCCCTGGCATCTTGTTTCCAAAGCATCCCATATCTCCTTTGTAGTCTTGCAGTTGATTACCCTATTTGATATTACATTATCAATAGCACTATGCAGCAAGTGTCGTACCTTAGCATCCTTAGCAATTGAAGAGATATCTTCAGCAGTGTAATCACTCTTCTCCTTTGGTACAGACTTTGCTGGTTGACCTGCAACTACAACAGCAAGTTTGGTTGGCTTGTGTGGTCCTTCATTGATTCTGTCAAGATATTCTGGATCAGTAGCTTCCAGAAACATAGACATCCTCACCTTCCATATGGAATATTCAGATGGTTTCAGAATGGGAACTCTAATAGTCTCATATCGACTATTGATTTGAGTCTTTGGAGGTTCTTCAGTTTTGGTGGGCTTGGTTGGAGTTTCTTCTTCAGACATGATTATTTTTGGATCTTAAACTATTTGTGTGTTAACAAATCTGCTCTAATACCACTTGTTAGGTCACACACACTGTAGAAGGGGGTTGAATACAGTGTTTATCATAATCAAATCGAATTAAAGAACTCAAGTAACAGAAAACAAACTTTATTCAATATAATAAACTCTGTTACAATATGGAACTATCCTCTCTCAGTGATGAACAAATATCACGAGAGCTGCTAGGGTTACAATGAATATTATTCTCGATAATGATAACACTTATAGTGTAAACCCTATGTCTATGTTTATATACTACACAGTTACAAGATAATCGCTAATTGATATAGAATATAATTCTGCTTCCTAAAATATATCAATCAGATATATTTCCTTCCAAGTATTCTATTCTTCATAGAATTCCTTCTTCATGCATATCTCTTCTTGCGTTTATCTTGATCTTCTTTCCTTTCAATCAGTCGCCTTCCTTATCTGAAAGTCTCCTTTAAGTCCTGATATTATCTCCTGATAATATCTCCTGATAACATAGGTTCTGACCACTTAAATTCCGACTTCAGTATAAGTACTGATTTCCAGTTAAGTACTAATTTGTCCTGTTTAGGTAAGATCTAAAAACTAAACACAAATCACATTAAACATGACATTATCAAATATATCTAACACAGTTGGTTGTATATAAAGTTCTGTTGTGGTTTTTACAGCTTGAAGCTTGGCCAAGATAGCAGCTTGTTCTTTCTTTTGCTTTTGCTTCTTAGAATCCAAAGCAGCTTGCTTCTTTTCTAGCCTAATTCTATCTTTCTCTTCCTTCTTAGCTTCCACAAACAGTGGGTGTCCAACCACCACACAAATCTCCTTACCATTTTTGTAAATTTTAGCAATTCTCCTTTTAAGCACTGAATCAGTTGGATCCTTGTAGAATGCAATAGACCTAGCCAGCAGCTTCTTCTCATCTGGCCTAGGTGTTTCAAACACTGTATCCATAGGATTCTTGTCTGAAAACTTAGAGTAGTTTCTTTTGTCTTTCATAATGAGATCTTTCTTAAGAGATTTGATGCAGGAAGTTTGACCCCTTTCCAGATAGTTCATACTTATGTCATTCACAGAAATTTTCATGACTTTAGAGTGATGACTAAAGACTCTGTCCGGCTTCTGAATTGGCCCAAACTTTTTTTGAATCCCTGCATCTAACTTTCTCCACTTTTCTTTCAATTCCTTCTCAGCTGCTGCTATATCAATCTTTAGCAGTTTGTCATCTATGTTCAGTTTTGTTGCTGCCAAATTTATGATATCAATGATGTCCAGGGCTGGTGGCTTTGTGAAAGCAATTATTGGCATAATCACTTTGTTGACTTATATGTTTATCTCTTTTTTCTCCCCTTACTTCTTGACCCCCCTTGACTGAATGAGACAATTGAGCTTTCTTTCTCCCCTTTAGAAGAGGTTTCTTTCTCCCCATTTTTGTTATCAGCAAGTTGAATAGAATAAGAGGTTTGTGATGCCACTAGCCTTTGAAGCAAGTCTATTTGTTGTACCTGATGTAGATGTATAGCAGTTAGAAAGGATTCCATTGCTGTCATTCTTTTCTCCAAGGAATCCACCTTGGTGGCAAGATCAGTGTTCTTCCTTAATTGTCTTTTGATATCAAGAATTGTAGCTTCTGGAAGTTTTGCATCTAATCTATCAGTTATATCCTTCTTCACTTGAGTGATCTCTGTTTTGATAGAAGTAATATCATGATTTTGTTGGAAGCCTTGGATTTGATGCAGATGTAGAGAATTAAGATGTGCTTGTAGAAGTTGCTTGGTGCCTTCATCTATTGTGGATTGAATAGCATTATGTATTTCCTGGATTTGATGAATGAGAGTGACCTTAAAATGTTGAAGATCACAATCCTTGGAGAATGCCCATGAGGGAAGGCCAGATCTAGAGCTGGTGCCTACTTCTCCCCCTATGTTCATGATTTCCTCACTTGCATTATCATCTCCAAAGAAATCAGCAGATTCACCTATGCCATAATCAACATCATCATCACCTTTAGGTGGCATAACTGTAATAGCATCCTTAGCTCTTTGCATTGACTGAGTGGTGTGCACCAAGTTCAGCATCATTTCTGCAGTCTCATTGCCCTGTCCAGCCAAAATTTGATATGCTGGGACAGGATGAGTAAATGCCTCAGCATCCAAAGAGAGTGAACTTATAACAGCTTGATTGTGCTGAGATAGTGTCTCTAAGTCTGCATCATTGGCATTCATTGAATCACTTGCAATGGATTCCACCCTTATTTCTCCTGTACCTGCATTTCTCTCATTTTCTCTCTCTATTTGCATCAAGGGCTCCCCTTGGCTCCCCACCCTCACACCCTCACCTTCACCATCTAAGGTGTGACTTCTCTCACTCACTTTTGCCAGTCCTAAAGAAATGGACTGCATTTGATCACTTTTTTCTCTCCTTTTTCCTGGGAGCAACCCAGACTCTCACTCAATTCACTCCCTTCCCTCAGTCCTAAGAGTGATTGCACTACTACTAAGTCCTATGCACTTGTAAGAATTGATGAAATTTGAAGCTGTGTAGAGACACCCGATGGATGAGGAATATCCATCGGGTTAGCAGTTTGACTATCCGACGGATAACTGCTGTTAAACTTATCCGTCGGGACACAATCACTACTCGACGGATGATAAATATCAATCGGGATAGAAGAAATATTTGAGTTTGGAGTGGAGACTATTGTAGATTCTGTGCAGATTGATGAAAATTTTGGCACAGATATCTCAACAGTCTCAGAAAGGAAAGGTAAATGAGCCAACAAATCAACTAAAAGATGATGCTCACTTACTTGGATTTTTGGCTTCCCCAAGAGAGTTAAAGATGGAGAATTTGGAAGTGATGTATTGATCATGTCAACATCCAGTGAGTGTGTGGGAGAATTTGGTGTATCAGGTGCTTCAATTATAAGAGATTGTGACTGTGACTCCACATTTATTAGAGCCACATCAACCTGACTTTGAGAAGGTGCAGTGATTGGGTCTTTTGCACCAGTTCGCACAGTGTGTGATCCATGTGCATCCCCAAGGGTTTTTGGTTTCTTCTTTCTGGTATAAGTTTGGGGTGAGCTTGTGTACCTTACCCTCTTGGCCTATGCGCTTGGCTGAGAGCTTTGTTCAATAGTCACATCCTTTTGGGATGATGCAACTAGTAATGAGCTTAAATCCTTTTTAAGCACTATAGTTTGTTGAAAAACTGTTTTGTGGCTAGGCCGGGAAACACTCACCTCTCCAACCTTATCCTTAGGGCTTTTTTGATTTTCACCCTGTCCATCACCTTTCTTGCCCACCTTCACACTCCCCTCTTTAGGTTTGGTGGATTTTACAACTGATTTCTTTTGAAAGAAATCTGAGGGGGCTTTCTTAGCTTTGGATTTAGGAACTTTTGTTGGTTTGGTAGCTTGGGTAGGCAACTGTTGGGTCATTGACACAGTTGCCATAGCTACACTAGAAAACAAAGAAATTTTTGAGGTTGGAAGAGTGGAGACAGAAGAAATTACCTCACTTATCTGAGGTCCCTCTATTACTGGAAAGTAGTATAATGGAACCTCCTTGTGATGGTTTACTCTGTTTAAATCTGCAATAATCCTGCTTTCTTGAACCCAACAATTTAACTTGTTGGTTGGGTTCTCAATAATAATATATTCAATAAGATGGTTAGCAAGCATCATAAAGAATCTAGCATAATAGACACTTTTACCTCTCTTATTGATCTCTCCTAACTTAAAGCCTAACTCAAACACAACCAAATCACTGAAATTAAAGTACTTATCAATAACTAACATGTTAAGCATAGAAATGTTTATAGAGTCAAAGTTACTAATTTTACCAGAAAATACCTTAGTTATGACATCACACAGATAACTTCATTCTTTCCTAAGACCCCTCCCAATTTCACTTAATTTAGAAGTAGTGAGTGCATAGCCCATTGAATTAAGCATATTAATAATGTCATTATCTGTGTGTGGAGCAGTTACAGTATTATCAAGAATCTTGAAGCATGCTTTAACAATATCACTATTTATGCAAAATTGCTTACCTTTCAGAGTGAATGTGATGGTCTTGTCTGTCGAGTTATACACTGCAGTTGTCCATATCTCTTCAACAACCTCACAGTAAATGGTGCGTGCTTCCAGCATGGCATAGTTGAGTTTACAGTTCTTCACAAAATCCATCATTTTGTGATAGTCACCAGACTGTTGAATCTCCTTGTTCACCAAAGCTGGGAAGTTGTTTTTCTCATAGATATAACCGGTTTGAGACATGATTTTCACTACAGGTGCCATTGTTAGAGATTTGGAATTTGCAGAGAGAGAGTTTGCTTTTAAGAAGAAAGAAATTAGAGCAATTGAATCTTGAGAATGATAAAAGAAATGAATAAAAGTGAATTTGCTTTTATACTATCTCAGAAATTAACTGACAAAAATAATAAAGTAAAATAAAGAAACCAATAAAAATTGCCCAAAATAGCCGTTTAAAAATAAATAAACTGTAAAAATTTCGTGACTTATCCGTCGTGTCATGCTTACAAGCTGTAAGTATACTTGATGGATAATGTTCAGGGAATTAACGGCTAGGATTGAGACAATTCGACGAATGAGGATAAATTAGTTATCAGTCGAGTTATAAAATATTCCAGAAAAATAATTGATTTTATTGACAAATTGTATTCCGACAGATGATCAAACTCGATGGATAATGATCATCCGCCGGGATGTAAATTTTGACTTAGCCAAAATTTCATCCACTAAGGAAACCTCCTCAATGATGACATTGTCCTTTGAAATCAAGCCATATCCCATAGTAAAACCTTTGCTGTCATCTCCAAAAGTAATACTTGGGCCAGCTCTCTCCTTAAACTCTATGAGCAGGGTAGAATCACCAGTCATGTGTCTTGAACAACCACTATCCAAGTACCAAAGATTCTTTCTGTTTCCCTGCACACATCAAAATCAAATCAAATTGATTTTGGTACCCAAGTTTCCTTGGGTCCTGCCTTGTTAGCTTTCTTTTTCTGTTTCTTAGGCTTTATCTCATTTGACTTAGGAATTTCAGATTCATCCTTAGTCATTTGAGTTGGGCCTTTGAAACCATTCATTGCAACAGAATTATCATGCATATTATGACTAACAGGAAATGGCATGCTATGTGTAAACATGTTGTTCCAGTAAGGCATGCTAAATGGCATTTGTGGCATACTATATGCAGCATAATAAGGATTAGGTGCAAATGGCATATTAGCAAACTGTGCATTCATGTTCTGTGTAGTCATAGCATTACAGGCATGGGAGGCATGGCATTCATGTTAGGAAATTAAGGTTGCACAGATATGGAAGTAGGCATGGCAAATTTGCAATTAACAGACAAATGATTTACACTACCACACTTGACATAGATTTTTCTAGGAGCATATTTATCAGGTGTGTAGTTATTGTGTTTGTTAATCCCTACTTTACCATTCCTATTGTTTTTCTTTTTGGTCTCTATTTTTACCTCAATCTTTTCAAGTCTATCACTTAACTGTTTGACAGTCATGTGACCAACATTAGGCTTTTTCCCTTTCTTAACTTGACTCGATTTTCCTGAAACAAAGTTCTTGGAAACAGACCCATACTTCTCATTCAGCTTAACAAGTTTGGCTTTACTGATAGGCTTGCTCACAGCCGACGGATGAGGATTTTCATTATTCGACGGATAACACTTTTTGTTATCCGACGGATAATCCTCATCATCCGTCGAGTCTACATCTGTAAGCACTCCATCTATCAAATTAGGTTCTAGCTTCTCTTTGTTCTTTTTCCAGGCTTCATCACAGAAAGACTCAATTCCTTGAACTTTGGTGATTTGAGCATGGACATCCCTGGATGTTTTCCAAGCTTTAATCACCTCTTGTTCACGCTCGAGCTGCTTTTTTAAAATTTCCTCTTTCTTCAAGGACTCGGTTAATTCCTCCTTGGCAATTTTACACTCAATTCTTAATTTTTCAAATCAATAAACTGAGACTCAAGCACATTATTTCTCTAACTCAAAAACAAATTGTTTTCTTTGATTTTAGCATTTTCTTTAGTAAGAGACTTAAGTGTAACACGCAAATGATATAACTCTGTAGACATGTCATTTATGGCATCATTATACTCAGCTTTAGATAAATGTGCAAGGTTTGTAGTAATTACCTGATTACTTGAAGAGCTTGTTTCTGTCTCATCAGACTTGGCCATTAGGGCTAGATTGACATAGCTGACATCTTCATCTTCATCCAGACCATCTGCTGCCCAGTCATTTTCTTGTGTTATGAAAGCCCTTTCCTTTTGTTTGAGCAGCTCAAAGTATTTTTGCTTATAATCCACTGGCTCAAACTTTTTCTTACTGGAATCTGACTTCCTACACTCACTGGAAAAGTGCCCTGCCAAGCCACATTTAAAACATTTGAATTTTGATTTATCCACCATATTTCTATTTGGCTTGGCTGCTCCAAAGTTCTTCTTGAACTTGAGCTTGGCAAATCTCCTGGAAAGAAATGCTAGGTGTTCATCAATGTCTTCCATGTCATCTTGGCTCAAAGAATCTTCACTTTCTACTGCAAGCCCCCTGCCCTTGTTCTCACAGACCCTTGAAGTTGATTCAACAGCTTCCATCTTCACTTCCTTCTCCTTTTCCAACTCAGCAACTAGTGCAATGGATCCTCCTTTCTTCTTTCCTCTCTCCATCCTTTCATCCTGCTCTATTTCAAGCTCATAGGTTTTCAGGATGCCATACAGTCTCTCCAAAGTAAACTCCTTATAATCCTGTGAGTTTCTTAATAAGACTGTCATTGGTTTCCATTCCTTTGGAAGAGATCTAACACCCCCAGATTCGGGGTCGGGGATCCGGGTCGTCACGGTCTTTCTTTCTACAATATCACGTAACTTAATTAATAATAAATAACCTCATGCTGTGACCCCACACTAACACACACCACAACACGTTATAGTCTCAGAGATGAAATTGAAATAAGTACAAGTCCTTGAATCCACAATTAAAAAGTTATTACAACCCAAAATGATTACTTGATAAGTTTACAGTTAATTGCCATTATCTGCCACAAGTTATAATTATACATAATTGATTCCCAAAAGTAGAATGCCTATCTACAAATAGATCTACCTCTACAGCTATAGCAGGTACGATATCAACGGGAAGACGTGGGACGCTTCCCACGCGCTTGCGCTGGGTCTGCTTGAGTCTGACCATCTTTCCTAACTGTTGTTGCGTGATGAAGAAATGAAGCAAGAGTGAGCATTACAGCTCGCAAGATAATATATAGTGTAAACAATAATGCAAGTATCTAAATGAATAACTTACTAGAACCCTTTATCAAGTGTAATGTAACTACTTACTGGATATAGTCTTAAAGGAAGATGAAGTTACCAATTACTTCACTATACTTATACCATTTTAGAAAACTACTTGAACTACCATTGTTCAAAGTATAATAAGTTTTCGAAGTTCATCCCATAGATGAGACCACAAGTTAAGACTTGAATAGATTCAATCTTTGAAATAATATTGAATGAAATGAAGTTACGAGATACTTTATTTAGTCCTGATATATATATATATCCACATATATATCTCTTATACATTTCCTGGAAACCCCTGTTATGTAAAGTATGAACAGAGTTTGCAATATCCAATGAATTTTGGAAAGAATTTTTTTTTGGCATAAACCCGATATCTTGCTGATCAGGCAAAGATACCAATAAGTAACATTTTCTACTAGTATATGGATGAATCCCCCACCGGTCATCACCCTGGCCTCATTAGGACCTTGTGCTGGACCGCCACCCGGCCTCTTACGCGTTGATGGGCTGCCACCCAGCCACTTACACTTTGATAGACCGTACCACGACCTGTCGCTTATGCCGACTCAATTAGATGGACTTACTTCCCGAACGTTGGGTAAGTAATCAATTCATTTATCAAAACAACAACCTTGTTGCGAATATAAAATACACCACAGAGCCGGATCCCTCAGGTTTTGAGCGAGTATTTAAATCCCCTTTGAAAGGAAGATCTTAAATATAAAAATAATTTTGAAGACTCGAAAACATTTTTAAGAATGTTTGGAGTAATGCTGATTTAACAAATAAATCAGTCCCGATATATTAGAAAATATCTGAATATTATTATTTAAATAATATTCCCATAAAGATAATCTCTATATAAATAATTGAAGTAGAAGTTTTAAAACTCATACTTGAAATGAATAATAAATAACCAAAGATATACTTATACGAAAGTACGATCTTTATTTGAATAATCGAAAATAAGTTTGATTATCGAAACATTATTCTTTAATAAAATAAAGAATATTATTTAGTAAATAAGCGGAGTCATAAGTCCTCGAATGAATATTCAAAATAATATTCATTAAATAGAATAAACAGAGTCATAAGTCCTCGAATAAAATATTCAAGATAATATTCATTAAATAAAATAAACCAAGTCATAAGTCCTCGAATGAATATTCAAAGTAATATTCATTAATAAAAATAAAGTTATCGAATAAACCTTATTCGATTAATAGTTTTGAAAACTATATATCTATATATATATAAATATATATAATATACTCGGGAACATCGACTCCCGGTTTTAGAAAATATTCGCCTTTGGGTCCCCTATACTAAGGGTATACGCAACTACTGCTTATCTCTAGCATAGGTATTATGCAATTATAAGCATTGGAATCAACAGATAGATATCAAGATTATGAAACAGACATGCATATAAACCATATCAGCATGCTCCAATATATCGCAAGATTTGCTAATTAACCATCATGCATCTATCACAAGATAATGCATATACATATATACATCACAACAACAGTATAACGGGTAGAAAACTTGCCTGAGCGACTGGGGGTGATAAAAGGCTTGGGACGAGTCCGGTAACCTATAAACAACATATAGGTTGGAATTAAACCAAAGTCGCTTATGAATCTATACTTTAACCAATTAGACCCTAACGTTCGCTTTTGCACTTAACGATTCACTTAAGTCGCTCGAGTACCCTTGGCTCCACCATTTTTAATAAATTAACCATTAAGAGTTTTAAGCCGATTCTTTTGCGAGTACCCTACCAACTGTCCAGCCCACTTTACATAATTGTTTCATAATCCAATTAGTAATTAAAGGGCCTTAACCAAGGTTTCAAAGTAAAGCGAGGGTAATGGTTCGGTCGCGAAACGCCGTTACTTAAAACGGTTGTTTCTCCTAAACCGTACATCAGATTCAAGCGAACCACATATCAAAACGAAACTAGTAAAATGAAATATCTAATCATAACAATGGTCAAAACCTAAAAGTGAGTTCACGGGTCCTGATGTTAAGAACAAAAATAGTCTAAAGTAAATCGGGCATTACGACGGTTATGTTTACGCGATTACCAAATTTTATACTACTCCAAATCAATCCACAATCAACCCACAATCATTATTACAACCAAAATCCATCCATACATTACTACAACAGCCCCAACATCTCATGATTTCCAATTTATACTACTTATCAATCATGAACTAAGAGCTTACTTAAGTTCATTAACTAATAATCAAGATTTACAACTGCAAAAATATCACAAAACCAACCAATCTCTAAATACACAATAATCATGCCTCTCATGAACTATACTACTTATAACAAGCTCTTAACATTCAATAATAATGCGAGGTTAAGAGATTATACCTTCCTTGAGAGTAGGAGTAACTAATGAGCTTGAAACAACCTTGAAAAATCCTTACTAAAGCTTTATCTAAACAAAAATACAAGATCAAACTTTCAAGTTCTTGAAAAACACTATTCACTCTCTTCTTCCATGAATTATTGGAAGAGATTGTGAAGGAATTTGAAGCTTAGATTCATAGGATATCTATATCTATGTACAAGGAACCTTAGATAATTACCTCACTAATTAACAAGACTTGGAACTTGAATTTTTTCTTCTTTAAAAAAGAGATGAAGCCGAGAACTTCTTGTTGGAAAGGTGAAGTCAACTTTGTGTTTTGTATTTTTGATTTGTTTTGCTTGGTTGTTTTGTTTAATTAACCTTTTAACCATGGTAAAATTTTTGTGGCTTGTAATCAACCAACAATTCCTTCCCTTTTGGTCATGCTTATGTCATCCTCCTATGTCATCTTCCCACACTTGTCCTCTTTTTGTGGGTGTGATGACATCATCATCGCTAACCTATTTGATTAACTCCTAATTACTTGGCTAATGATCGCTGATCTGTTATACGGTTCGCTTAACTTTCGTTTTCGTTTATCATATAAGGGATCATACCCGAGATCTTATTACTTGGATTCCCTTAACCTTTCTCAATACATTATATTTCTTTTATGATCCTCTCTTATAATCCTTTAATTTAAATCCTTTTTATCCTGTTACCTTATACTCAATTCTTTCGGTATCTGGTGGATTTTCGGGAAAAAATCAAAGTGTTCGAATTTGGATTCTGACGATCTTTACATACACTTATATACCATATAGAGTACTAATAGGATCTCAGAATAACAATAAAAGAACCTCTACAAAGTGTGGTATGAAAAGTTTCTTTATTCAGCATAATCAGCAAAATCACTATTCATAAGGGTTACAAAAAGTCCAAAATTTTGGGGTTATTATAGTCTCCCCTCCTTTAAAGGATTCCGTCCCGGAATTAAATAGAAAACAAATGGGGGTACTTTTCTAGAATTGCGCTCTCTAGTTCCCAAGTTGATTCTTCCACATTATGATTCTGCCATAGCACTCTGACTAGCTTGATCACTTTGTTCCGAAGCACCTGCTCCTTCTTATCCATAATCTTTACTAGTTTCTCCACGTAAGTCAGATCTGGTTGCATATCCACCTGCTCGTACTCCACTATGTGTTTGGAATCCCGATGATACTTCCTTAGCATTGAGATATGGAACACATTATGAATTTGTTGTAGGTTCCAGGGTAAGGCTAGCTCGTAAGCCAACTTCCCCATCCGTCTTAGTATCTCAAAAGGTCCAATGTATCTTGGGCTTAGTTTCCCTTTCTTTCCGAACCTCATTAATCCCTTCCAAGGGGATACTTTTAGCAGTACTAAGTCCCCTACTTCATACTCCTTGTCCTTTCGGGCTAGGTCTGCATATTTCTTCTGTCTGTCTTGGGCTGCTACCAGCCATCCTCTGATGAGATCCACTATATCTTTGGTCCTTTGGACCACTTCGGGTCCGAGCATCTTCCGCTCTCCTACTTCATCCCAGTATAAGGGAGATCGACACCTTCTTCCGTACAGGGCCTCATAAGGCGGCATTCCGATGTTGACATGAAAGCTATTGTTATAAGAAAACTCGATCAATGGCAAGTGATCATCCCAACTTCCTTTAAAGTCTATTGCACAGACTCTCAACATATCCTCTAGTGTCTGGATAGTCCTTTCACTCTGCCCATCCGTTTGGGGATGGTAAGCGGTACTCATATTTAATTTGGTCCCCGCACATTCTTGAAAGCTTCTCCAAAATCTTGAGTTGAACCTGGGGTCTCGGTCTGAGACAATGGACGCTGGGACTCCATGTCGCGTCACTATTTCCTTAAGGTAAATGTCCACCAGTCTATCGCCCGTGTATCTCTCATTGATAGGAATGAAATGAGCTGACTTTGTCAGTCGGTCTATAATCACCCATACAGCATCATGATTGGCTTTCGTCCTTGGTAAGCCGACAACAAAATCCATGGCTATCTATTCCCATTTCCATTCGGGAATCTCCAGGGGTCGTAAAAGTCCACTGGGTCTCTGGTGCTCTGCCTTTACTCTTTCGCAAGTTAAACATTTGCTTACCCATTCTGCTACGTCCCTCTTCATGTTGGGCCACTAGTAATACTCCTTCAAATCTCTATACATCTTGATGCTTCCCGGGTGAATGGAATACCTTGAACTATGGCTTTCATCCAAAATCTCGTCTTTAAGCTCTTGAACATTCGGAACCCAAATGCGGTAGGAGTACCTCATTATCCCTTTATCATCTCTCTTAGTATGGATCTCTTCTCCAGTCATTGACTCTCTGCCTTCATTCATTACTTTCTCTTGGCACAATCTAATATTTTCCAATAACTCTGGCTGCATCGAGATCTCAAACAGCTTTTCAGTTCCGGCTCCGGTTACCTTTACTTCTATTTCCATTCTCTCAAAATCCCTTATCAATTCCTCGGATGTCATTATCATTTTAAGTCTTTCCTTCCTGCTAAGGGCGTCAACCACCACATTGGCTTTCCCTGGATGATAGAGAATCTCACAATCATAATCCTTGATTAGTTCTAACCATCTCCTCTGGCGCATGTTGAGCTCTTTTTGCGTAAATATGTACTTGAGGCTCTTATGGTCTGTGAAAATCTCGCACTTCTCTAAATACAAGTAGTGCCTCCAAATCTTTAAGGCAAAAACTATTACCGCGAGCTCAAGGTCATGAGTAGGATATCTAATCTCGTATTCCTTCAGTTGTCTCGACGCATACGCAATCACCTTACCGTGCTGCATAAGAACACACCCTAATCCTTTGTGCGACATGTCACTATATATCACAAAATCTCTTTTTCCGTCTGGAAATGCCAACACTGGGGCCGTTACCAACCTTTTCTTTAATTCTTGAAAACTGTTCTCGCATTTTTCCGTTCATTCAAACTTCTCTGTCTAATGAGTAAGTCGTGTCAAAGGGGTTGCGATCTTCGCAAAGTCCTGTACAAATCTACGATAGTAGCCAGCCAATCCTATGAAGCTCCTTACCTCTGTGGGTGTGGTTGGCCTTTCCCAATTTGAGACCGCCTCTATCTTGGAGGGGTCAACCAATACTCCTTCTTTATTGATCACGTGTCCTAAAAACTGTACTTCATTCCGCCAGAATTCACACTTTGAGAATTTGGCAAATAACTGTTCCTCTCTGAGTATTCCTAGAGCTATCCTCAAATGCTCTGCATGTTCTGCCTCGGTCATTGAGTAGATTAAAATATCATCGATAAAAACTATCACACACTTGTCCAAGTACTTCTTGAATACTTTGTTCATTAAATCCATGAAAGCCGCTGGGGCGTTGGTTAATCCAAAAGACATTGCAAAGAACTCATAGTACTCATACCTGGTACGGAACGCGGTCTTGGGAATATCTATGGGTTTAATCTTTAGTTTGTGATATCCAGTTCTCAGGTCAATCTTGGAAAAATAAACAGCATCCTTTAGCTGGTCGAACAAATCGTCTATTCTAGGTAACGGGTACCTGTTCTTTATGGTTAGCTTGTTCAACTCTCGGTAGTCAATGCACAGCCTCATGCTCCCATCTTTCTTCTTAACAAATAACACTGGTGCTCCCCACGGAGACACACTAGGTCTTATCATACCCTTATCCAAAAGTTCCTGCAATTGGGTAGCTAATTCCTTTATTTCTAATGGGGCTAACCGGTAAGGTGCCTTTGAAACTGGCGCCGTCCCTGAGGCCAACTCAATAGAAAATTCAATCACTCTATCGGGTGGTAATCCCGGAAGGTCTTGTGGAAATACATCTTCAAATTCGTTGACTACCGGAATATCTTGCAAGTTGGGCACCTACTTCCGCGTGTCCACCACATAGGCTAGGTAAGCCTCGTTTCCTTTTCGTAGCATCTTATTGGCTTGGGCCATGGTCAAAAATTTCCGCGTCTGCCTCTTTCCTCTAAATATGACTTCTTTCTTCCCTGGGATATTCAACTTAACTTTTTTTCCCTTACAGTCTATCTGAGCATCATTGCTAGATAGCCAGTCCATTCCCAAAATTACATCAAACTCCCCTAATTTAAAAGGAATCAGATCAACACTAAAAGATTGTTCCCCTACGCCTAACTCACAGGTGGGGTGAATCTGGTTAACAGGAATAATTTCATGGTTGGCTATTTACACTTGTAAGGGTTCTATCAAGGGTTCAACCTTAAGTCTTGATTTATGCGCAAAGTCCTTTGATATAAAAGATTTAGTTGCTCCAGAATCAAATAAAACATTTGCACTGATTGAATTTAGAGAAAGGGTACCTGCTATCACATCTGAGTCTTTCATAGCATCTTGCACTGTCATGTTGAAAGTCCTCGCAGTAGGTGGCTTATTAGAAGCAGCTCTGCTTGCTCCTGAAGCTGCTGGTTTGTTCATTGGGCATTCCCTCTTCCAATGACCCGGGCGTCCACACTGATGACAAGTGGTGGTTGGGCGATTAATGGGGGTTGGCGAAGTGCACTTGTTCGAATAGTGACCTTCTCGACCACACTTGAAGCAGATTACCGGATTTCCTTTACACTCCCTAGAATGCATTCTTCCACAAGTGTTACAGGCTGGCAATGGGGGTCGAGAGTGGTTGGAATAGGACATTCTTGACTTTTGGCCGCTCTGGCTCACTTTCACACTCATTGGCCGCTTAAACCCAGTGCTCTTTCCCGATAGGGACACTGCTCCTCGATTAAATCTAGTTGGGAAGCTCCCTCCCGTGGAACCTCCACCCATGCTCATACTTTTCCTCTTTATTCCCTTCTTCTCTCTTTCCTTCTGCATATGTTCACTTCCGGCTTCTACAATTGTTGCCTTTTGCACCAGAGTGGCATAATCAGTAAGCTCAAGGATTGCCACCCTATTCTGAATCCACGGTTTCAGTCCCTGCTGAAACCTCCTAGCTTTCTTTTCCTCGGTGCTCACAAACTCCGGCACAAACCTTGATAACTCAGTAAATTTTGCTTCGTACTCTGCTACAGATAAGTTATTCTGCTTTAGCTCCAAGAACTTGAGCTCCATCTGGTTCTTCATAAACCTCGGGAAATACTTTCCCAAAAATAACTGACTGAATCTCTCCCAGGTTATAATAACATATGTCTCCATGTTTTTCTTGGCCTCCCACCAGTAGTTAGCCTCTCCTTTTAGAAGGTAGGTAGCAAATACAGTCTTTTGTGCCTCATCGGTACTCAGAATCTCAAAGGATTTCTCCATTTCCTTTAGCCATGCCCTTGCCTCAACTAGGTCGGCTGATCCGTGGAACTCAGGGGGCTTAAAGGACTTGAAAGCTCTGAAAGAGTTTGCCTCATCATTGTTATTTCTTTGAGGGGGTGGGTTGGGTTGACGTTCCAAGTTCTGCCTTAGTAGTTGCATGAACTGTCCCATGGGATCCATGCCTGGGTTTAGTACTGGTTGCTCAACCTTAGTTTCTCCTTCTTCAGCCTCTATCTCAAATCCTTCAACATCATATGTTTCCTCATCCTCTTCATACAGGGAGTCATCCTGTTCAACATAATCCTCGTCTTCCTCTTCACTGTGTTCTTGGTTCCTACCATCCTGGTTATGGCTTCCCTGGTCCTCAGATCCAGGGTTCGCCCTAGTTCTAATCTTTCTTGGCGGCATGATACTGATAAATTTTTGGGAAATTCAACGTTAGGTCACAATCATACATAAAATTGTGCCTTGCACAGTTCTATAATGGGGAGAATGTATCTCGCAATTCTATTATATTATGACAGTTCTAATAAGAAGTGCAGTAATAATAACGATAAAAATAGTGATCTCGTCACTAAGGAACTGAACTGAAAGGAAACAAATATATACATAATACGAGAAATACATAGTTTGATCTGGTCAAAAGTACAACAGTTCTACAGCCATCTGCCCAAAAGTGATACACAAGAGTCTATCTGTCTAGTCAGAGAAAGGGATGCTATATACAAGTCAACTATACCGGAAAATTGGCTCTTACTATGGCCTCGACTAACTAGACGACAAGACTACCCCATCACTGGTCCTGAATCACACACCGGAGCGGGTCAGCTCCCACACCCTTTCCATCGCACGACTGAAAATGTAGTCAGCCTGCCTCTTAGAGATCCTTCCATGCCTGTCCCCCTGGAGTGATCGGAGTCTCGCACGGGCCATGAGCTCTATCCCATTCAGCTCCCTCCTCAGGGATCGGGGTATGGTAGCTCTGGCCTCATAAGCTCGGGCATGCCGACCAGCCCTCTCCACCACCAACTCCCTCCTGACCTCATCCAGTCGGGCCTCAGCAACAGCCACTCGAGTCCTCAGTACTTACTGAACATAGTCGTGAGCTAACAAAGACTGCCTATGGGCAGGGTCGAGAGGTGGTGAATTCGGAGCCGCTGGGGGTGACTCATCGGTCTGCCTAGGCTCGGGAGTATGGGTCTCAGAGCTTTCATCATAGGGTCTCCAAGATAGTGGTGCAGGGGTAGGAGCTCTGACCACCGGGAGTGAGGGTAAAGGGGTACCAGTGTACTCTACCATAGCTCTGACATGCTCCTCAGCCACTAGGACCTCATCCGGGTCCTCCTCATCTGAACTCACAATAACCTCCGTCTCTGAATCCTCTGAGGGGTCCTCCTCCTCCTCCTCCATCTCAAGCTCCTCCTGATCCTCGGTATCTAGCAGTGCCTCATCATGCTCACGCTCGAACATCTCTGGGTCCTCAATCTCATGTGCCTACACATTAAACGAGCTAAGTTACTATCATGATACTTATAAGGGTTCCCTTAAGGGTTTTAACTGTCAGTGCTACTTTAAGTAGTCCGACTATGAACTTGGCAAGAGCTCTTATTATCTTTGTGAGTTTATTATCATCATCTCTGAGATTTATAACGCTTAGCTCTGATACCATTTCTGTAACACCCCCAGATTTGGGGTCAGGGATTCGGGTCATCACGGTCTTTCTTTCCACAATATCACTTAACTTAATTAATAATAAATAACCTCATGCTGTGACCCCACACTAACACACACCACAACACGTTATAGTCTCGGAGATGAAATTGAAATAAGTACAAGTCCTTGAATTCACAATTTAAAAGTTATTACAACCCAAAATGATTACTTGATAAGTTTACAGTTAATTGCCATTATCTGCCACAATTTATAATTATACATAATTGATTCCCAAAAGTAGAATGCCTGATCTACAAATAGATCTACCTCTGCAGCTATAGCAGTTACGATATCAACGGGAAGACGCGGGATGCTTCCCACGCGCTTGCGCTGGGTCTGCTTGAGTCTGGCCATCTTTCCTAACTGTTGTTGTGTGATGAAGAAATGAAGCAAGAGTGAGCATTACAGCTCGCAAGATAATATATAGTGTAAACAATAATGCAAGTATCTAAATGGATAACTTACTAGAACCCTTTATCAAGTGTAAGGTAATTACTTACTGGATATAGTCTTAAAGAAAGATGAAGTTACCAATTACTTTACTATACTTATACCATTTTAGAAAACTACTTGAACTACCACTGTTCAAAGTATATTAAGTTTTCGAAGTTCATCCCATAGATGAGACCACAAGTTAAGACTTGAATAGATTCAATCTTTGAAATATTATTGAATGAAATGAAGTTACGAGATACTTTATTTAGTGCCGATATATATATATATATATATATATATATATATCCACATATATATCTCTTATACATTTCCTGGAAACCTCTGTTATGTAAAGTATGAACAGAGTTTGCAGTATCCAATGAATTTTGGAAAGAAAAGAATTTTGGCATAAACCCGATATATTGCTGATCAGGCAAAGATACCAATAAGTAACCTTTTCTACTAGTAGATGGATGAATCCCCCACCGGTCATCACCCTGGCCTCATTAGGACCTTATGTTGGACCGCCACCCGGCCTCTGACGCGTTGATGGGCTGCCACCCAGCCACTTACACTTTGATAGACCGTACCCCGGCCTGCCGCTTATGCCGACTCAATTAGATGAACTTACTTCCCGAACGTTGGGTAAGTAATCAATTCATTTATCAAAATAGCAACCTTGTTGCGAATATAAAATACACAACAGAGCCGGATCCCTCAGGTTTTGAGCGAGTATCTAAATCCCCTTTCAAAGGAAGATCTTAAATATAAAAATGAGTTTTGGGGTCCACTCTAACTTTTAAAATAATTTTGAAGACTCGAAAACATTTTTAAGAATATTTGGAGTAATGCTGATTTAACGAAATAAATCACTCCCGATATATTAGAAAATATCTGAATATTATTATTTAAATAATATTCCCATAAAGATAATCTCTATATAAATAATTGAAGTAGAAGTTTTAAAACTCATACTTGAAATGAATAATAAATAACCAAAGATATACTTATACGAAAGTACGATCTTTATTTGAATAATCGAAAATAAGTTTGATTATCGAAACATTATTCTTTAATAAAATAAAGAATATTATTTAGTAAATAAGCGGAGTCATAAGTCCTCGAATAAATATTCAAAATAATATTCATTAAATAGAATAAACAGAGTCATAAGTCCTCGAATGAATATTCAAGATAATATTCATTAAATAAAATAAACCGAGTCATAAGTCCTCGAATGAATATTCAAAGTAATATTCATTAATAAAAATAAATTTATCGAATAAACCTTATTCAATTAATAGTTTTGAAAACTATCTATATATATATATATATAAATATATATAATATACTCGGGAACATCGACTCCCGGTTTTAGAAAATGTTCGCCTTTGGGTCCCCTATACTAAGGGTATACGCAACTACTGCTTATCTCTAGCATAGGTATTATGCAATTATAAGCATTGGAATCAACAGATAGATATCAAGATTACGAAACAGACATGCATATAAACCATATCAGCATGCTCCAATATATCGCAAGATTTTCTAATTAACCATCATGCATCTATCACAAGATAATGCATATACATATATACATCACAACAACAGTATAACGGGTAGAAAACATGCATGAGCGACTGGGGGTGATAAAAGGCTTGGGACGAGTCTGGTAACCTATAAACAACATATAAGTTTGAATTAAACCAAAGTCGCTTATGAATCTATACTTTAACCAATTAGACCCTAACGTTCGCTTTTGCGCTTAACGATTCACTTAAGTCGCTCGAGTACCCTTGGCTCCATCATTTTTAATAAATTAACCATTAAGAGTTTTAAGGCGATTCTTTCGCGAGTACCCTACCAACTGTCTAACCCACTTTACATAATTGTTTCATAATCCAATTATTCATTAAAGGGCCTTAACCAAGGTTTCAAAGTAAGGTGAGGGGTAATGGTTTGGTCACGAAATGCCGTTACTTAAAACAGTCGTTTCTCCTAAACCATATATCGGATTCAAGCGAACCACATATCAAAACGAAGCTCGTAACATGAAATATCTAATCATGGCAATGGTAAAAACCTTACAGTGAGTTCACGGGTCCTAATGTTAAGAACAAAAACAGTCTAAAGTAAATCGGGCATTACGACGGCTATGTTTACGCGATTACCTAATTTTATACTACTCCAAATCAATCCACAATCAACCCACAATCATTATTACAACCAAACTCCATCCATACACTACTACAACAGACCCAACATCTCAATATTTTCAATTTATACTACTTCTCAATCATGAACTAAGAGCTTACTTAAGTTCATTAACTAATAATCAAGATTTACAACTCCAAAAACATCACAAAACCAACCAAACTCTAAATACACGATATTCATGCCTCTCATGAACTATACTACTTACAACAAGCTCTTAACATTCAATAATAATGCTAGGTTAAGAGATTATACCTTCCTTGAGAGTAGGAGTAACTAATGAGCTTGAAACAACCTTGGAAAATTCTTACTAAAGCTTTATCTAAACAAAAACACAAGATCAAACTTTCAAGTTCTTGAAAAACACTATTCACTCTCTTCTTCCATGAATTATTGGAAGAGATTGTGAAGGAATTTGAAGCTTAGATTCATAGTATATCTATATCTATGTACAAGGAACCTTAGATAATTACCTCACTAATTAACAAGGCTTGGAACTTGAATTTGAATTTTTTTCTTCTTTGAAAAAGAGATGAAGCCGAGAGCTTCTTGTTGGAAAGGTGAAGTCAACTTTGTGTTTTGTGTTTTTGATTTGTTTTGCTTGGTTGTTTTGTTTAATTAACCTTTTAACCATGGTAAAATTTGTGTGGCTTATAATCAACCAACAATTCCTTCCCTTTTGGTCATGCTTATGTCATCCTCCTATGTCATCTTCCCACACTTGTCCTCTTCTTGTTGGTGTGATGACATCATCATCACTAACCTCTTTGATTAACTTCTAATTACTTGGCTAATGATTGCTGATCTATTATACGGTTCGCTTAACTTTCATTTTCGTTTATCATTTGAGGGATCATACCCGAGATCTTATTACTTGGGTTCCCTTAACCTTTTTTAATACATTATATTCCTTTTATGATCCTCTCTTATAATCCTTGAATTTAAATCCTTTTTATCCTGTTACCTTATACTCAATTCTTTCGGTATCTGGTGGATTTTCGGGAAAAAATCAAAGTGTTCAAATTTGGATTCTGACGATCTTTACATACACTTATATACCATATAGAGTACTAATAGGATCTCAGAATAACAATAAAAGAACCTCTACAAAGTGTGGTATGAAAAGTTTCCTTATTCAGCATAATCAGCATAATCAGCAAAATCACTATTCATAAGGGTTACAAAAAGTCCAAAATTTTAGGGTTATTACATCTTTTGTCTGATAGACCCTTCCATGCAACTTTAGAGCATTTAGTAGTTTTTGAAACCTACTAAAAATGTCAGTGAGAGACTCACTTTCTTCATTGTGAAAATGCTCATATTGCTGAATCAAGAGTTGCATCTTATTTTCTCTAACTTGCTCAGTACCATCACAAATTATCTGTATTGTATCCCAAACATCCTTGGCAGTTTTACAGTTGATAATGTTGTCAAACATATATCCATCAACTACATTAAACAGGATGTTCATGGCCTTTTTATCCTTCCTGGCTTGTTCAATGTCAGGATCAGACCATTCATGCCTTGGCTTGGGGACTGATGGCTCATTTCCTATTGTTGCTCTCATTGGAACATGAGGGCCTCTTTCTATGCAGTCAACATAGGCTTCATCTTGAGAAAGCAAATGAAGATGCATCTTTACCTTCCAATGATGGTAATTATCTTTATCCAGAAAAGGAATCTTGACTCCAACATCCTTTTTGTTCATCTTGCTGTATTTTTTGATATTTAAACTCTTTGTAAGTTAAGTGCTTGCTCTGATACCAATTTTTAGTCCCTTAACAATATGACAAGAATTACAGAAGGGGGGTTGAATGGAATTCTTGAAACTTTTTCCTTGAAATAAAATATTTTCTAATTTTCTTTAAAGAAGGTTTTATTTCATAATAATCATAGTACAAACTATGATATTCCTTACAAGTATAAATAGAATGCCATAAACTACCACAATGAAAACAAGGATTTTGTGGTTTAAACCTAACAAACTGACTCTTAACTCCTGATCTAGGAGGTAAAGAGTTTATATCTTTATTTTTCATGCAAAAGAAGCAAGATGGTTAGAGTTTCCATAATTATAACATTTCTTTCTAGGAGCATTAGGAACAAGCATATAATTACTACTTTTATTCACACCTTCCTTTCCATTCCTATTTTTCATAGCTTCCTTTACCTTGTTCACATTTTTAATCTTTTTCAGTCATTAAGCCAATGTTTACCAAAGCTGGTTTATCCTATTTTAATTTGTCAGAAGTTGACTTTTCTTTGACTTCTGTTTTAGAGTCTTTTATCTCTTCAGAATCAGACACAACAGTTTTTACAACAAATTTAACAGGATTTACCTTTGGCTTTTCAGTCTGTTTGATAGCAATTTGCTTAATTGGAAAAGTCCCTTTCTCACTTTTACCATCTTTATAACCTAACCCCTCTTTCCAGTTTCCACTACTTAAAATATTTTGAGTTGTTCTGCCTGAGTTAGTCCAAGTCCTGATGATTTCTCTTTCTTTTTCTAATTCAGTCTTTAGATAATCATTATGTTTAAGCAATTCATTATTAACATACACATCATTATCTCTCTCTGTCTGAATAGTGTTTATCTTGACTAACTCTTCTTCAAGATAGCTACTTCTGTTTTTGTACTTTAGATTTTCAGATTTTAATCTTTCATTCTCTAAAGTCTGATGTCTATAGCTATTATAAATGTTTTTCAGAAATAATCTCAACTCAGTAATATCTTCTGTATCAAAAGCAAGAGTTGATAGAGGTACCTTTAGTTCAGCAGCATCATAACTGCTATCAGCATTTGCCATTAAGGCATAGTTCACCTCTTCTTCAGATTCAGAAGTGTCTACTCAGTTTTTCTTCTTTGTGATAAGTGCCTGGCCTTTATCACCTTTTCCTTTCTTGCAATCAGGAGAGATGTGGCCTCTTTCACCATAATTTAAGGATTTGATTTTTGAGTTGTCTCCCCTGTCAGACTTTCCTCATTTGCCTTCAGTCTTTCTGAACCCTTTCTTGTCAGAAATTCCACCTTTCCTGGAAAACTTCTTACCCTTTCTGAATTTCTTGTAGGCTATCTTTGTGATACCCTTCACCATAAGAGCACACAGTTGCATCATCTCTACATCAACATCCATTTCAGATAAATTTTCAGGTTCTGAATCATCATCATTAGAATCTGATGACTCTGAATCAGACTGTATGATGAGAGCCTTTCCTATTGCCTTCCTAGAGACAATTGGATTTTCTTCAGTCTTTAAAGCAACTGTCTTAGACTTCCCTCCATGCCTCTTCTTTCTTTGCTCCATCTCAAGTTCATGAGTCTTGAGAATCCCATAGATTTCATCAAGAGACATATCAGCAAGTTCATAGTTGTATCTTATTGTAGTAGCTTTCAAATCCCACTTTTCAGGAAGAGCCAGTAGGAATTTCAGATTTGAATCTTATGGATCATATTCCTAATCCACTAGCGACAGATCATTAAAAAGCTTTGTGAATCTGTCATATGTATCAGTTAGTGACTCATCATATTTTGAGTCAAAGTGCTCATACTCCTGTTTGAGTATTGTCTTCCTGTTCTTTTTGATGGCATTGGTTCCTTGACATCTCACTTCCAATGCATCCCAGATTTCTTTTGCAGTCTTGCATCCAATCACCCTATTTGACATGACATTGTCAAGTGCACTATGAAGTAAGTGTCTTACTTTTGCATCCTTGCCTAGTGAAGAGATGTCTTCAGTGGTGAGTTCTCTTTTTTCTTTGGGAATCATCTTTTGTGGCTCATTCCAACTGCAACAGAAAGCTTTATGGGCTTGTGTGGACCATCATAAATTTTGTCTAAATATTCAGGATCTGTAACTTCCAGAAACATAGCCATCTTCACACTCCATACAGGGTACTCAGACACCTTGAGCATAGGAACCCTGATGGTTTCATATCTACTGGTGTTTTGAATGGGTTGAACCTTTGCAGGTTCTTGAGGGTCTTGTGTTTTTGATTGATCATACATGATTGATTGTTTTTTTGGATCTTAACTGTTTGTAAGCTTAACAGATTGGCTCTGATACCACTTGTTAGGCCTCAATGATACTATAGAAGGGGGTTGAATATAGTATATACAATCAATTTGATTATAAACATAAGTATGTAACAGAAAACAACTTTATTCAATATATCATACTCTGTTACAGTAGGTTTAATCTACTCCCTCAGTGATGTATGATACCACTAAGAGCTGCCAGGGTTACAATGAATAATATTCTCGTGAATGATAACCTATATAGTGTAATTAAATTATATCGTAAGTATAACTCTGCGACATAATCAGTTGCAAGTTTACCTGCCACATTTAATATCCAACAGCCGGCACTTAATATTCAGACTCAGAAAATATTATTTCAATCTAACTTGCGACGGAATCAAAATTCTGTCGCAAAGTAAGTCAGTTTATTAAAAAAAAGACAGTAGCCTTTCATTTCTTTTACTCAGGTCCTAACTCACACACTCACCTCCATTTTTTACCTTTTTGGACCTCAAAAAATTCACCAAGTATATCATTCAACTTCATTCTCATGCATCAATGTAAGTATTTACTTTAATAACACGTTTTTTTTAATTTAGTCTCTTTTTATTACACCTTTTATTTTTATTTTCTCAACATTTAGTCTATTTGTATGAATGTGATTGATGCCATGTTATATATATATATATATATTTGTAGATGTCTTCTAATCGTAGTTGGATTTACCATCATAATCAAAGACTAAATGTTAAAGTTGGCATCGTAAACCAACTTTCTTTATAGGGTCATTGTAAATGAAATAGTTTGATTAAAAAAAAACTTTACATGAAATGATGAACATCTATCTTGATTAATAAATGTCAGTATCATGAACAAAGCATTGTAAGAGTTATTAATTGAGCAAAACTACCAAAATGCAAATGGATGTAGCCAGTGACGAAATCAGGATTGTGAAATAGTCGGGAATTAAATGAAATTTCCCTATTTTGATGTTAGTCAGGGCCTAACAAAAAAAATATGTTAAATTTTGACTAAAAATTATGATTAAAAAAACATTATTATTTTTTTCATTAGCTGGGACTTCAGCCTAAATTTCCACCCCAAAAATTCCGTCCTAAATGAATTTGTCCCAGATGAAGCACATGTTCGGATCATCATGAAAACAAAAAGAATAAAAGAGATTCAGCATGCAGAAACCGTGTTTAGAAGGAGAATAAAAGATGAACGTAACGATGAGAAAGCTGCAAACTGTACCATCATATATTAATGTCAATCTGCGTCTCTATAAATTATTACAATCACGGTACTCATGCACTAGCTAGATTAATTAACCTAGTAGTAGAAGTTAGAACAGGGAAGAAAATGAATTATGCATATATAGATTGACCACTTAGTTTGTAGGTATGTGGTATGTCCACACCTCTGCCTTCCTACTGGACCAATATTCCACATCATGTATACATCTTGCGTGGGCAATGTTTTATAAGACAAAAATAAAAATTAGTCGGTAAAGACATCACGTAGTGATTAATCCGGTAATCGGTAATACATGTAATTAACCTTGACGTTTCAGTTATTACTATCAATCAAATGTATAATCAGAATGATCGACCAGGTGAATAGCCCTGCCTTTCTTTCGGGGTCACTTAAGAGTGACTTAATTTGTCAATGTTCATTTCAAGCATCAGATTAATGATATGATTAGTAATACTCTAGAAAAAAATCTAAGAAATAATATGTCTCCGGTGATTCGAAAATGTATAAGATGTATAATTTCATCTCATTATTTATTTAATATGTTCATAAATTTTAGCTACACTACAAGAGGAAAGGACAATTGTTACAGATTTTTATTAACTTCCTGTCGCAAGTTTATTTTACGACAGAATATTAACAGATAGTCGCAAGCTAAATTGTGACCGATGAATTTTGTCGCAAGTTTAATATTTTATCAATATACTTGCCACCGAAGTAATAATTTAATATTATAGTTTCCCTCCATTAATATTTGTGCTAATTTTTGTTCCCACTAAGAAAGCTTGCGATAGAAAAAACAAATTCCGTCATAAACTGTAATGTGCGACAAAAACTCTTGTTTGTCGTAAACTACTTTGCAACGGTAGTAGCGTCGTAAAATATATTATGATTGATATAATTAAATTATATCGTAAGTATAACTCTGCGAAAGAATCAGTCGCAAGTTTATCTGCCACATTTAATATCCAATGGCCGACACTTAATATTCTGAATCAAAAAATATTATTTTAATCTAACTTGCGACGGAATCAAAATTCTATAGAAAAGTAAGTCAGTTTCTTCAAAAAAAAAGAGACAGCAGCCTTTCATTTCTTTTACTCAGCTCCTAACTCACACACTCACCTCCATTTTTTACCTTTTTGGACCTCAAAAAATTCACCAAGTATATCATTCCACTTCATTCTCATGCATCAATGTAAGTATTTACTTTAATTACATGTTTGTTTAATTTAGTCTCTTTTTATTACACCTTATATTTTTATTTTCTCAACATTTAGTCTATTTGTATGCATATAATTGATGCCATGTTATATATATATATTGATGTCTTCTAATCGTAGTTGGATTCACCATCATAATCAAAGACTAAATGTAAAATTGGCATCGTAGACCAACTTTCTTTATGGGGTCATTGTAAATGAAATAGTTTGATTAAAAAAAATTACTTTACATGAATTAATGAATACCTATCTTGATTAACAAATGCAAGTATCACGAGCAAAATATTGTAAGAGTTATTAATTGAGCAAAACTGTCAAAGTGCAAATGTATGTAGCTAGTGACGGAATCAGGATTGTGAAATAGTCGGGAATTAAATGAATTTTCCCTATTTTGATGTTAGTTAGGGCCTAACAAAAAAATCTACTAAATTTTGACTAAATATTATTTTTAGAAAAAAACTATTAATTTTTTTATTGGTCAAGACTTCAGCCTAAATTGCCACCCCAAAAATTCCGTCCTGAATGAACCTATCCCGGATTAAGCACATGTTCAGAGTGTCATGAAAAAAAGAATAAAAGAGATTCAGCATGCAGAGACCGTGTTTAGAAGGAGAATAAAAGATGAACGTAACAATGAGAAAGCTGCAAACTGGACCATCATATCTTAATCTCAATATGCGTCTCTATAAATTATTACAATCACAGTACTCATGCACTAGCTAGACTAAGTAATCCAGTAGTAGAAGTAAAAACATGGAAGAAAATGAATTATGCATATATAGATTGACCCCTTGATTTGAAGGTATTCGGTATGTCCACGCCTCTGCCTTCCTACAGGACCAATATTCCACATCCTGTATACATGTTGTGTGGGCAGTGTTTTATAAGATGAAAATCGAAATTAGTCGGTAAAGACATCACGTACTGATTAATCGGGTAATCGGTAATGCATGTAATTAACCTTGATGTTTCGGCTGTTACTATGAATCAAATGTATAATCAGAATGATCGACCAGGTGACTAGCCCTGCCATTCTTTCGGCGTCACTTAAGAGAGATTTAATTTTTCAATGTTCATTTAGAGAATCAGATTAATAATACGATTAGTAATACTTTCGAGAAAAATCCAAGAAATAATATGTCTCTGGTGATTCGAAAATGTATAAGATGCATAATTTCATCTCATTATTTATTAAATATATTCATAAGTTTTATCTACACTACAAAAGGAAAGGACAATTATTACAGATTTTTATTAACTTCCTGTCGCAAGTTTATTTTACAACGGAATATTAATAGATTTTCGCAAGCTAAATTATGACAGACGATTTCCGTCACAAGTTTAATATTTTATTAATATACTTACCGCCGAAGTAATAATTAATATTATTGTTTCCCTCCATTAATATATGCGCTTTTTTTCGTTCCCGCTAAGAAAGCTTGCGACAAAAAAAATAAATTTCGTCATAAACTGTAATGTGCGACAAAAACTCTTTTTTGTCGTGAACTACTTTGCGACAATAGTAGCGTCATAAATTATATTACGATTGATATAATTAAATTATGTCGTTAGTATAAGTCTGTAACAGAATCAGTCGCAAGTTTACCTGCCACGTTTAATATCCAACGGCCGACACTTAATATTCTGACTCAGAAAATATTATTTTAATCTAACTTGTGACATAATCAAAATTCTGTCGCAAAGTAAGTCAGTTTATTAAAAAAAAGACCGTGGCCTTTCATTTCTTTTACTCAGATCCTAACTCACATACTCACCTCCATTTTTTCTTTTTTGGACCTCAAAAAATTCACCAAGTGCATCATTCAACTTCATTCTCATGCATCAATGTAAGTATTTACTTTAATTACATGTTTGTTTAATTTAGTCTCTTCTTATTACACCTTTTATTTTTATTTTCTCAATATTTAGTCTATTTATATGCATATAATTGATGCCATGTTATATATATGTATATATATTTGTAGATGTCTTCTGATCGTAGTTGGATTCACCATTGTTAGGTAATGAATCACACACAGATGGGGGGGGGGGTGAATGTGTTTTTGTGTTTTTCTGCTTTTCTTGAAGTGTTTATAGTGATGTATAAAGTAAATTAAAACCTTATGTATTAGTACTGAAATTAAACCGATAGAAATAGTGAACACGGATCTTTCAAAACTCACTTAATTTTATATTAAAATTAAGAATGTCTTGCTACAAAATTTCTAGGCTCTTTGTTGATAAAAAGCTTAGCTTTTTCCTTGAGAGAATACAAGATTTTTGATCTAAATTGTTACTCCTAAAATAAAGCATCCGGTGTTTACTTTATAGGACAGTAAACACTGGTTTTTACACAGCATGTACTAAGCCCTATTTTTGGATAACCAAATCTTTCTATTTCTGGCTTAGTATATCTTTGCTAATATTGCACGTCTATGACTTTACTTTTCCAGTTAATCTTGGCCTTTGATCTTGTACTCTTCAAGATGCTTTTGTAGACTTGTCAATCCAACTGATTGGATTGTTTGTTGATTGATAATCTTGGATATTTAACTTATCTGCACTTTGTACTTAGAGTTTTATCTCGAGATCTCCAGTTTGGTATATAGAGAACTTGAAATCTCGATAAGTATATTGGATTATCGAGATCTCTCATTACTCTATATCTGTTTTGACTTATCGAAGTCTCTGTGTTCTCTACAAGAGAATTTGGCTTGTCGAGATCTCTAAATTTCTGCATGTAGAACTGACTTATCGATATCTCCAATCTTCATGTCTTCAATTTGTCTTGTCGATATCTCTGAGTTATCTAGTATAGAAATGACTTGTCGATATCTCAGAGATCTCTAGTGATATTTGACTTATCGATATCTCTGAGATCTTTAGTGATAATTTAACTTGTCGATATCTCTAATCTTCATGTCTTCAATTTGGCTTGTCGATATCTCTGGGACTTCTCTATAAGCTTTTCTTGACTTCTCGATAAGTCATTCTGGAGTTCTCGAATGACTTCTCTATAACACTTAATCTGTGACTTGTAGACTTCTTGACTTAGAATATTTTTCATAAAACATATTTATTCAACTCCAAGCTTCTTCATACTTTCTCTGAGGCATGATCTTCATGATCTTCTTCCAGAGCTTATTCTTAGGCTTGAGACTGTTTATAGAAAAATACTCCAATCCAGTCTATTTACATTTTTACAGACTTAAATGTCATAATACAAAATGCAAACTTAGATTACAATACAACTTACTTAGGGTTGACAATTTGACTTAGTCTTGTTATTGTACAGGCATGTCCTGTACAACAATCTCCCCCAATTTGTGAGAAGATTGCTTATCACAAATTCATGCCTGTTAACAAGACTAACCCCAAGCTATAATGAAAATTATACTAATAAATAAAAATTGACACAAGTACAACATTTATACTTTAGGTGATTTTATGAGTTAAACAAACATATATATCAGACAAATACTGTATCTTTTGTTTCTTCTCTAATGAGGTCCTTTAAATATACAAGAATTTCAATTTCCTCTATTATTGATGTCCCTCTTAGAGCTTCCACAAGTTTGAGTCTGTCAGGCTTTAGATAACCACTCAGTAAATCAATCCTAAATTTTAAGAATGCGCCAGCTTTGACATTTAGAAATCTTCCATCCTTACAAATTCTGCTCAGACCTTTTGCCTTGAGTTCTTCTGATCTTTTAATGTACATTTCTATTTCCTCATCATACTTCCTCTTCATGTTCTCATAATCAACCTTATTTCTTGCTCTTCTTTCCTCCCTTATAATCAACCATTCAGCTAAAATAGATCTCCATACCCTGGTTACAGTATCCTTATCCTCCAGTAAGCTTATCACTCTCTTGATTTCTGTGGGTGAAAAGGTGTCCATTAAGGTGCTGCCAAGAAATGTGAAGGACTCATCTTCATAGTAGATTCTTACTTCCCTTAGTGTTACAACCCAAACTCTGACTATTTCCTCAGCTAGTTATTGAAAATAGTCTTCATTTGAGATGCACTAGTTTAGAGGTAGAAAATCACTTTGCTTGTAACAATTCCAGATGGCCGTCTCAGTAACTTGCTCTTTATTAGGTTTCCTCCCAACTGACTTGTAGTGAACTTTAAGTGATGGCTTGACAGAAGGTAGGTTTGTGATTTTCTTGAGAAGTGTTTGGCTTAAGGTGATTGGTGTTTTTAGAAAGGTGTTAGCAGTTTATTTGTATACGAATTTAGGCTTTAAGGTAGGAGGTGGTTCAGATGCTCTTAAGGTTTGTATAAGAATTTATTTGTAGAAATAAATTTGTATAAGACTAGTAGAAAGGTGTTATCAGTTTATTTGTATAAGAATTTATTTGTATAAGATTTGGAATAGATACCTGAAGACATTTGTCCACACCACCGTCATTGATATTCACAACAATTCTTTTCTCCAAGAAATTATCAATTTTCACAACTACTGCCCTAATGAAGTTGATGTTTTTGGCCAAAGCTTTCTTGTAGGTCATGTAATTGTTTTGAAGAGACATTCTTAGTACTGCAAGAAGTTCAATGAATTCTTGGTCTTGATTTGGCCCTTTTGCAACTTTTAGAAGTCTTTCTTTTCCAACATCATGAGAGACTTGAGCATGTGAAGAGCTTTGACCAACCTGAATAGGCACTTTAGACTTAGATTTAGCATCCCTGAATTGTTGAATCCTAGCCTCAATCTCCCTCTTAGTCTTGGTGACAGGCATGAGTAAGGGAGTTGTTAATTCTGGCCTAATTTCTTCAAGTACTGAGGGCACTGGTATGTTGAGCTTCCCCATGATGGCCTCCAAAGCAACAGAATTCTGCATTTGGAGATGCTTGTGAGAGTCCACCAGGGTTTTGATATCTGATTATTGACTCTTTACTAGAGAAGTCAAAGCCTGAACTTGGGCATTGAGGGAGTCAAAGCCTGAACTGTGAGCACTGATTCTTTTGGGCTAATATATAAACAATCTTGGAAGATGTTTTCTAAAGAGAAAGAGACAAGTAATAAGGAGTGAAGGCAAGAAGATCAAAAAGACCGTTTTAGCATGCAACAATGAAAAAGAGGAAGCATACGTTTATCTTATGATTCTTTTAATTTGTTGTAACAGTGGATGCTAGTCTTCTTTACTCTTTGAACCTTAATACTCTTGTGACATACTTCATTGTTTATTAAGTATTTTTATTAGTTTATATCGTTGTATTATTATCATGTTTTCATATGAACCCATGGTGACGATGAGTTTTATTATGAGCTAATCGTAATCATGGGATCATAATGGATTTACTATGGATTTCTTTAGTTAATTGATTAATACCTTGGTATGTGGTGATTGTATGATATCTAGCATAGGTTGTGCTTATTCTTCTTATGTGCGTCGCGAACATGTAAGATAGCCTGTTAATCTCTTGTGAAGTGACAGTGAATCTTGAGATTTAGAACTTGCCATGCTAGCACAGGTTCTTGTATTGTATGCATGATTAGTGGGTAACTCTAACCGTTTTACTTGCCCTATGTAATCATAATGAATAACTTGCGCTTAAATCGTTATGTTGTCAAATTATGTAGACATATAGGGTCTCAACATAATTGATGCTTATTCAACTTCTATCTTAATTGTGAATGCTTGGTAGATAGGTATTCGTACAACGGAAGTTGCCGTTTATCAATTTCGTGTTGTTCAATTAATATCATCACCATTACATGCTAAGGGTAATAACAATAACTATTGAATGAAGTTGTAATGAAGTTATGATCTCATGTGTGTTTAATATTGTTAATTCAAGTGTTTAATTCTCGTAGTTATTATTATTTAATCAACCTTAATTGTTAATTGTCTTGACATTGAAGAGTAATCATACATTGGTGAGTAAGATTTAATTAAATATAATTAATCAGAGTCTCTGTGAGAATGAACTAGAAATAATTCTATATTACTTGCGAACACGTATACTTGCGTGAATTATTTAGCGCATGCTTTGTGCCTAACAAGATTTTGGCGCCTATGCCGGGGACTCGGTGTTAATTAGTTTAGTTTATGTACTTGCCATCAGTGGTCATTAGGATTCATTGATTAAGATTTATTACTTACTGCTCCCAGTTGTGTTTTAGGTACTCTAGCGAGCGTTTATGCAAACACGTTCTCGCACCCACAAGTGAAATCTAGATGCGGCTGAGGAGACAGATACAACTCTCGACTTTCCAGAGAAGATAGTTTTTGAAGATTCAGATAAAGAGAGTGAAAAGAAAGAACCTGAAACAATGGGTGATCGTCTAGCTCAAGCTGATCCAACTCTTATGGACTTTTCTCGGCCTAAAATTGATGACATTCAGTCAAGCATCATTCATCCGGCTATTGAGGCAAATAATTTTGAAATCAAGTTGGGTACTATTCAGATGCTGCAGAATTCTGTTTCTTTCGGAGGTGCTGCGACTAAAGATCCCAACATGCATATCAGGAATTTTGTCGAGATCTGTAGTACTTTCAAGTATAATGGTGTTACTGATGAGGCTATCAAGCTGAGGCTTTTCCCATTCTCTCTGAGGGATAAAGCTAAGGACTGGTTACATTCGATACCAGCTGGGTCCATCACTACTTGGCAAGATCTTGCGCAAAAGTTTCTGGTGAAGTTCTATCCAATGGACAAAACTGCGGCTATGAGGAATGCTCTTACTCAGTTTGTGCAGCAATCAAGAGAATCTATGTGCGAAGCTTGGGAACGCTACAAGGAGATGTTGAGAAAGTGTCCACATCATGGTATGCCTGACTAGATGGTGATCACTGGTTTCTACAATGGTTTGGGGGCCCAATCTCGGCCCATGCTCGATGCAGCTTCTGGAGGCGCCTTGTGGGCTAAAATCTATACTGAGGCCTATAATCCCATTCAAACTATGGCTACAAACGATTATCAAAAACTGACTCAAAGGATGATGCCTGGGAAGGTAACAGGTATTCTGTCTATGAAGGTCGATTTTTTAGCCAACTATGGAGTAAATCAAATAACTAGTGTCTGTGACCTTTGTGCAGGCTCTCATGCGGACCAGTGTACTCTTGTTAATGAATCTGTGCCAGCTACTTATCATCCTAATAATAGAAATCATCCCAATTTCAGCTGGAGCAATAATCAGAATGTTGTTCAGCAACCATATCAGTAAGCTACCAGTAAACAGTTTAATCCACCTGGATTCCAGTAACCTCAGCAGTTTGCTCAAAGGCAATCATATCCTCAACAAGGAGGTGCTGCTCCACCTTTTAGTGCTAATTTTGAGGAGTTAAAGTTGTTGTGCAAAAGTCAGGCTATTTCTATCAAGACCTTGGAAAATTAAATTGGACAAATAGCCAATGCCTTGCTCAATCATCAACCTGGCATACTTTCCAGCGATACTAAAGTGCCAGGAAGGAAGGAAGTTAAAGAGCAAGTCAAAGCTGTCACCTTAAGGTCTGGAAAAGTTGTTGATGCTGAAAAAGAAAAAGATGGAGAAGCTGAATTCGTAGATGAAGAAGAAAAGCAAAAGGATAAAAAGGGGGAACCAAGGAAGACTACTGTTGAACACACTCTGCCTGAGGGTAATACAGGGGAGCAACAACTCTATCCTCCACCACCTTTTCCTAAGCGATTGCAAAAATAAAAGTTGGACAAGCAATTGGGTAAGTTTCTGGAGGTTTTCAAGAAACTCCACATTAACATACCTTTCGCTGAGGCTCTAGAGAAAATGCCTAGTTATGCGAAATTCATGAAAGGTGTTCTTTAAAGGAAGGTGAAACTGGATGATCTTGATACTGTTGCTCTGACGGAAGAGTGTAGTGCCGTGTTGCAGCAAAAGTTACCTCCAAAGCTTAAAGATCCAGGTAGCTTCACCATTCCTTGCACCATTGACAAGTTATCATTCGACAAGTGCCTTTGCGATTTGGGAGCAAGCATCAATCTAATGCCGTTGTATATCTTCAAAAAGCTGAATTTGCCTGATCCGAAGCCCACCTACATGTCTCTACAATTGGCTGATCATTCAATTACATACCCACGAGGCATCGTGAAGGACGTGCTAGTAAAGGTGGATAAGCTCATCTTTCCTGCAGATTTTATCATTCTGGATTTCGAGGAAGATAAGAAAATTTCCATAATCTTGGGAAGACCTTTCTTGGCTACAGGCCGTACCTTGATAGATGTTCAAAAAGGTGAACTCACTATGAGGGTGCAAGATCAAGATATGACATTCAATGCGATGAAATTTCCTACGGAAGATGAGGAGTGCTTCAAGGTGGATTTGGTCGATTCTGCAGTCATTTCAGAACTTGATCATGTGCTAAGGTCTGATGCCCTACAAAAAGCCTTATTGGGGGATTTTGACAGTGAAGATGATGAAGGCAATGAGCAATTACAATATCTGAATTCTTCTCCTTGGAAACGAAAGCTAGACATGCCATTTGAATCTTTGGGAAATATTGATCCCAAGAATGCTGAGGGAAAGCTCAGACCATCTATTGAGGAAGCACCTACTTTGGAGCTTAAACCACTGCTTGAACACTTTAGGTATGCCTTTTTAGGTAATGCATCTACTTTGCCTGTTATTATTGCATATGACCTTTCAGGTAGTGATGAGAACAAGCTCTTGAGGATTCTGAGAGAATTCAAATCGGTCATCGGATGGACTATAGCAGATATAAAAGGGATCAACCCTTCGTACTGCATGCATAAAATTTTGCTAGAGGAAGGTAGCAAGCCAACTTTTGAGCAACAGCGAAGGCTTAATCCTATCATGAAAGAAGTGGTGAAGAAAGAAATTCTAAAGTGTCTGGATGCAGGAATCATATATCCTATTTCTGACAGTTCTTGGGTGAGCCCAGTGCAATGTGTACCTAAGAAAGGAGGTATTACTGTGGTAGCAAATGAGAAGGACGAGCTCATCCCCACTCGAACAGTCACAGGATGGAGGGTATGCATGGACTACAGAAAGTTGAAATAAAACCATTGAGGAAGGATCACTTCCCTCTTCCATTTATTGATCAGTTGCTTGACAGGTTGGCTGGTCATGAGTATTATTATCTTCTAGATGGCTATTCGGGCTACAATCAGATTTGCATTGCACCAGAAATCAAGAGAAGACTACTTTCACTTGTCCATTTGGCACGTTTGCTTTTCGCAGAGTTTCTTTTGACTTATGTGCTGCACCTGCCACTTTTCAAAGATATATAATGGCTATATTCTCTGATATGATTGGAAATAATGTCGAAGTGTTCATGGATGACTTCTCCATCTTTGGACATTCATTTGATGAATGCTTGAATAATCTCCGTTTGGTGCTCAAAAGGTTTGTGGAAACCAATCTGGTGCTCAATTGGTAAAAATGTCACTTCATGGTGCAGCAAGACATCATTCTTGGGCACAAGGTCTCTAGTAAAAGTCTTGAGGTGGATAAAGCCAATGTGGCCGTCATTAAAAATCTTCCGCCACCTACTTCTGTGAAAGGAATCCGTAGCTTTCTTGGTCATGCGGGGTTTTATAGGCGTTTCATCAAGAACTTCTCTAAGATATCTGAATCCTAGCCAAGCATTTTAAACCATAGTCAAACCAAGGTTAATTGTTAACCAAACTATCAAAACACCACACAAATTCACCAAGGCAAGAAAAAGCATTTCATCTTTTATTCTATACTTCAAACTCTCGGCTTCTTTTATCAAAAATGAAGATCCAAGCTCCACCACTTACTATTTGGCAAGGTATTTATCTAAGCTTCCCCATGTATAGTTACATACTTCCTATAAGTTTAAGCTTCTAATTCCAAGCCAATCTTTTTTTATAAATCAAGGAAGAAGATGGTGAATAGTACTTCTTAAAATTAATTTTTGTGTTCTTGATTTCTTTGAAAGATCAAGCTTGTAGGAGGTTAGATTAAGGCTTCCATGGGCATTCCAAGGATCTTTCATGGATTAAAAGCTTCAAGGAAGGTATAACTCTTCATGATCTTAGTCTTAAGTTTTGTTGTTTAGATTTCCTAATGTGTAGATGATGGGTTGGTGTAATGGGTGTGTAATCATGTTTAAAGCTTGTTATGAGTAGTTTAGTTGATGAGAGGCATGATTATTGTGTGTTTAGAGATTGGTTGGTTTTGTGATATTTTTGGAGTTGGAAGTCTTGGTTATTAGTTAATGAACTTAAGTAAACTCTTAGTTCATAATTGAGAAATAAGTATGAATTGGTAATATTGAGTTGTTGGGGCTGTTGTAGTATGGTATGGAGGGAGTTTTGATTGGGTTGTGATTGTGGATTGATTGTGGGTTGAATTGGAGTGTTTTAAATTGGGAAATCGCGTAAACATAACCGTCGTAATGTCTGATTTACTTTAGACTGCTTTTGTTCATAACATTAGGACCCGAGAACTCCCTGATAGGTTTTGACCATTTTCATATTTAGATAGTTCATGTTATGAGCTTCGTTTTGATATGTGGTTCGTTTGATTCCGATGTACGGTTTAGGAGAAACGGCCGTTTTAAGTAACGACGTTTCGCGAATGAAACATTACCCCTCGCCTTACTTTGAAACATATGTTAAAGACCCAAAAAGGGCTAATTGGAGTATGAAACATTTATGTAGAGTGTGTTAGGCAGTTGGTAAGACACTCGCGAAAGAATCGCCTTAAAACTCGTAATGGTTAAATTATTAAAAATGGTGGAGTCGAGGATACTCGAGCGACTTAAGTAAATCGTTAAGCGCGAAAGCGAACGTTAGGACTCTAAATGGTTAAAGTCTAGTTTCTTAAGCGACCGGGGTTTAATTCCGACTTATGTTGTTGTTCATAGGTTATCAGACCCACTCTAAGCTTAAGCCTATCCGGGAGCACTCAGGCAAGTTTTCTACCCGTATAACTGTTGTTGTGATGTATATGTGTATATGCATGATCTTGCGATAAATGCATATTTGTTATTAGCAAATTCTTGCGATATATTGTAGCATGTGATATGGTATATATGCATGCCTGTTTCATATTCTTGATTTATATATCTGTTGGTTCAATGCTTATAGTTTCATAATACCTATGCTAGAGATAAGCGGTATTTGAGTTTACCCTTAGTATAGGGGATCAAAAGGTGAACATATTTCTAAACCGGGAGTCGATGTTCCTGAGTATATTATATATATATATTTATATATATATATATATGGATATAGTTTTCAAAACTATTGATCGAATAAGGTTTATTCGATAACTTTATATTATTTAATGAATATTACTTGAATATTCATTCGAGGAATTATGACTCACTTTGTATTATTAATGAATATTACTTGAATATTCATTCGAGGAATTATGACTCACTTTATATTATTAATGGATATTACTTGAATATTCATTCGAGGACTTATGACTCCTTTATATTATTTAATGAATATTACTTGAATATTCATTCGAGGACTTATGACTCCGCTTAATTTATTAATGAATATTATTTTGAATATTCATTCGAGGACTTATGACTCCGATTATTTACTAATTATTATTCTTAATTTTATAAAAGAATAATGTGTCGATAATCAAACTTACTTTTGATTATTCAAATAAAGATAGTACATTCGTATAAGTATGTCTTTGGTCATTTAATATTCATTGCAAGTATAAGTTTTAAAACTTCTACTTCAATTATTTTTATAAAGATTATTCTTTATGAGAATATTATTTAAATAATAATATTCGGATATTTTCTAATAAATTGGGACTGATTTATTTCATTAAATCAGCATTACTTCAAACCTTCTTAAAAATGTTTTCGAGTCTTCAAAATGATTTTTAAAGGTTATATTTAAGATCCTCCTTTTGAAGGGGATTTAAATACTCGCTCAAAACCTGATAGAAAGGCTACGATTGGGCGATTGTTGAGTGTTGGCAGGGTCAAGTTTTCAAAATGATGTTTGCATCAAATGAAGTATCTCATAACTTCATTTTATTTTGATGATATTTTAAAGATTTAATCTATTCAAATCTTGTCTTGTACTCTCATCTATGTGATGAACTGTTGAAAGCTCATTATAACTTGAACGGTGGTAGTTCAAGCAGTATTTGGAAAAGATATAAGTATATTGGAGTATCTTGTAACTTCATCTTTTAAACTTATATCTAGTAAATGATTATCTTATGCATAACAAAGATTTTCAGAAAAACGTTGAGACAAGGTTAGATATATGAGATCACCTTGCAACGATATTTTTATACAGTTATAAACTGGAACTCTGTGTATATTATATATATCAGAGGATTTCAAAGATTGTGAAAAGTATATATATATATATATATATATGTATATATATACTGAATATTTTGCGACTTGGTCGCGTTAAGATATCAGCTTGGTCCATTTCTTTTGACCAAGACTTTCATGAGTACTATGAGAAGGCTCATATACTGTAAATCATTATACATATTATTTTGGTGGGCTTGCTGCTCACCCTTGCTTTCTTCTTTCATCACACAACAACAGATAGAAAAGATGAACAGGACCAAGCTCCCGATTCGCGAGCGGATAGGAAATGTTCCGCAGTTTCCTATAGGCGTTGATGTCGCTGTAGCTGAGGTAGGAACTACCAATAGGCTAGGCTTCAACTTTTGATGTACCAGATTTATGTATATTAATGAATTGTAATAATGGCAAAGAAATGTAAATATATTCAGAAACCCTTTTAAGGTGTATTGGTATATAATTGTGGAATAAAACGACTTGTGATTATTTTTGGATATTCATCTCTGAGACTATAACTTGTGGTGTGTGTGTTTATTGTGGGGTCACAGTACAGAGTAGTTGATTATTTATTAAGATTGGGTGTTATTAAGGGAAATGGAACTCGTGACAACCCGGATCCCCGACCCCGGATTTGGGGGTGTTACAATCAAGAATTTCTAGTTCTTCTATAATAGGTGTTCCACTTCGAGCTTCTACAAGTTTTTGTCTTGCTACCTTGAGATAACCACTGTCTAGAAAATCTATTCTAGATCTTGAGAATCCACCAGCTTTGATGTTTAGAAATTTCCCATCCTTAGAGATTCTACTCATTCCTTTTGCCTTGAGCTCTTATGATCTTTTTATAAACATCTCAATTTCTTCATCATACTTCCTCCTTCTCTCTTTAGCTTCTTCTTCATTCCTTTTTCTTGTTGCATCCCTTTCAATCAACCACTCAGCTATAACTGATCTCCATGCCTTTATGGAAATATCCTTGTCCTTTAACAAACTTATTATTCTCTTAATTTCTATGGGAGAGATAGAATCCATTTGATCAATGCCAAGAAAGGTGAATGAACCATCTTCATAGAAAATTCTAACTTCTCTAAGAGATACAACCCAGACTCTGACTATTTCCTCAGCAAGTTGTTGAAAATGATCTTCATCTGAGATGCACCAATTTAAAGGTAGAAAATCAGATTGCTTGAAACAGTTCAATATGGACCTTTTAGTGACTTCTCCTTTCTTTGTAAGTTTGACTTTCTTAGACTTTCTTCCAACAGATTTAAGATTGACTTTTAGTGAAGGCTTGGTTAAAGGTAGGGTTGAGATTTTCTTGAGACTTGTTTGTTAGGTCCCAATTTGTTTGTAGAAGGGGAGGTTGAATGCAATCAATACCGTTTAATAGAATAAAATGCGGAATAAAAATGTGAAACAAAATTCAAGTTAAATAAAACTTTTATTAAACTTGAAAGGTGTTACAACTACGGTATCGGTTACAAGGGATTAATCTCAAATCAATTATTACAAATCTATAATAAATTCGACATGAACTTTTTCTATTTTTGCAATTAAAAGATCAAATGCTAAATACGATTTGAGATTAAGTTCTAGGGATTTTAATCCGCTAGATTGATACACAAGAACAAGATAAATAATTCTAGTGGATTGGATTTAACTTTTCAATCTAGAATTTTGATCTTGAATAAAGCAGATGAAAAATATAATGTTGAGCCTTTGTTTTCTGCTGAGTTCTTGACTTGTGTTTTTGTTGAATTATTGCATGAATGTCTTCTACTGTGTTTTTTGTTGTTTAAGTAAACAGAACAATCCAGTTTACTCAGCAAGACTTTCGGCAAGACAATCAAATGAACTGGTATGACAATCCATTTGATCTGGTAGGACTTTCGGTGAGACTATCCTCTTGAACTAGCAAGACAATCCCAATAGCTAGCAAGACAATCAGAATGAACTAGCAAGACTTTCAGTATGACTATCAATTGTCATACCGATTGTCATAGTAGTTCAAATCACATTGTCTTACTGAATTATTAATAGATTTTAATCTAATAACAATTCTGAAAATCCTTAATATTAATTCTGAATTAATTAATCAATTAATTCAATTAATCAATAAATTATTCTTTGCAGATTTAATTTATTTTCTTAATTAAATTATATGACTTAATTAATTAATAGAGAATTAATACTAATCTTGAGCAGCAACCATTCTTCTGAAAATCTTCTGAAAATTACTGTCAATTATGAATCAATTCCACCACTTCAATGTTGACACTCGATGTACTGTCTGGTTCATGAGTGACTAACTTCCGTGATGTTTCTTCAAGCCTTGACCTTGATACTCTTGATTTTCTTCAGACTAAATCCTTGTAATTGATTGATACCCTGACGAGATCTCTGTCACTTGATTAAATCCACAATCTTGATTTATATCACTGAGGCTTGATCAATTTCTTGAGCTTCTTCCAGTGAATTAAGTCTTCAAGTCTGTAGATGAATAATGTTTCTTAATCGTTTGACAGATGTTACTTTGTGAGATCTCTCTGACGATAGATCCACTATTTACTTATTACATTCTTATTTGAGTTGAGTTATATCCTCGAATAAACAAATAGGCTATGACATATGCCTTTCAATCTCCCCCTATTTGCTTGTTAGACAATAACAACAAATACCTAGAGGATAACTCAACTAACAAATAAGAAAAAGATATAAACAGTAATGCAAAGTAAATAGCAGAAAAGTTCTGGATTATATTTAACATTTTCCAGATTCCAAAAGAAATTTGCAAGTGAATACAAGATAGATGTTCCTCTAGCCTGAACATATAACTACATTAGACTATCTTGATTCATAAAGCTCTAATCATATTACATTGAGTTTTGAGCTAATTGACTTCAGTTGTCTTCTCTTCTGACTTCACCTTCTTCTAAATCTTGAAGCAACTCTTTGTCAAAGACACGATCCTTTTCTGAAGTGAAGCTTGCTGATCTGACTGGTTAAACTCCAACTGACTTCAGCTTATTCTTGATCTGATTGTACCTTTTAATATTCTTTTCACAATAAGCTTGAATCAAATCAGCAGCTTGAGTCTTCAACATGGATGAGTATCCAGCAGTTCTTAAATGATGTTCCATCCAGACCAGATGCTTAGCTGAGTAGTCTTTAAGAGATTGTACATCTAGCTGACAGATTTGAAGACAATCAGACTTAAAGAATCTCACCTGATGAGGATTGTTGACCACTTGAGGACTAGCCCTGCTGGCAAACTCTTTAAGCCTTTCTCGAAGAACTTCATTCAATTCAGAGCTTCTTTTTACCTTGTTGAGAAGAACCCAAATCTCTGACAAAGAATGATTCTCAAACAGATGAAGTGACACCTTGAAAGATCCTTCACTCTGACAATATACAAAAATGCTCATCTCATTTAGGGATCTATCAAAAGCAGCTGTGATCCTTGAGACTTCAGTCTTGATAGCATTCATGTACATGTCATTGTTAGGATTTGAGATTTCCAGCTTGTCAAGAAGATGTAGGAACTGTCTATCATTGTTAGTGCTCAGCTGAGGCATATCAAGTACTCTCCTAGCTTCATCCCATTTTTCACCAATCTTCAGTCTGACATCTCTTCTCCTTTCTTGAGCCTTAATGTCATGAAGACGTTGCTTTTGAAGAGTTTCTGTTCTTTGTATGTCTTTCCTCATGTCAATGATCTGGGAGACCTTTTTGAGTTCAGCTTCTTTTCTTTTCATCTCTGACTGCTGCTGCTGAAACTCTTTCTCAAAGATAGGATCCACTGTAGCTTCCTCTTCACATTCTCCAAAATCACTTTCCTCTTCAGCTTCAAATAAACCATCTTTATCTTCCAAGACTGGTTCAGTGGGAATGTCAAAAATATCAAAGTCATCCTGTTCTCCACTGTAATAGACATCATCATCCTTTCCTTTGTCCCCAGCAGAGGTATCTTTTTCTTTCCCCTTTCCACTACTCCCTTTCTTCTCCCCCTTAGTTGAGGGATCCTCTACTGACTTTCCCTTAGATCCTCCATGACCTCCATCACCTCCCGAGCCTGAGCCTCCACCAGACGGCCCTTCAAAGTAAGTCCTTTGTTCTTCATTGGGACAGTGGGAATTTTTGATCATGTAGTACAGGTGCTTCATCCCTTCATTCAGATGTTCCATACCTGTCTCTATCTTCAGAAATCTAGAGGAATCCAGTGAATGATTCATTTCAACCAAATCTTCAAGAGAAGTCATCCTTGTATGTAGAGAGCAGAAGTCAGAAATGTCATCAGCTGATAAAGTTGGAGTTTCCTGAATGGATTTGAGCTTTGGTGTGACAGTGTTCTTGAGATCTGAGATATCATTCCTTATGAGTGCCAGCTGATTGTTGACAGAGGTGGAAGAAGAAGACCGTTCAACCACTTGTGCTTTGAATGCTTGAGCTTCAGCTTGACTTTTAGCAAGTTCTTCTTTTAGAGCAGCAATTTGAGCTAACAGGTTAACAGTATCAGTGTCTGTGTGTGCTCTCACCTGAATTTCACTCGTGTTTGGTTCACTCACCTCACGTGCTTGTGTTTCTCTCAATATAATTGCTCGTGAGGAGTCTTCCTGTTGCTGTTCTTCTGTACCTGCAGTTAAAATCACCCTAGCCTCTTCAAGAGAGGTCAGTGGTGGTGCAATGGGAATTCGCGAGTCCCGATCCTCAGTCAAACCTATCATTTCACGTGAAATAGATGTCTGAATTGCTTCAGGGATAGATTGACCGAGTTGCCCTCCACTTTCTCCAGATAAATCTGCGAGTGGAGAATCTCGTGAGGGAGCCAGAGGTGTTTGATCTGGGAGGGGAGAAAATGACTCTATTAAGGGTGGCTGAGAGTCAGATTTTCCCTCAGAAGCATGTGACTGCTCTTCTGTCGTAACTATGGCAGGCACTGTAACAGACTTTATGTGCACTCCTCGCTCTGTGTCCTGAGTATCATCTGTGGGTATGTATGGTTCCATTGTGAGTAATGGAATTGTGCTTGACTCAGTACAAGATGCCATGGCCCTATGGCGAATTTCAATAGATTCATCCTGTTGAGAGAATGTCTCTAGTAACTGTTCATTGGCCATTTCAAAGTCCAGGTCCTGTTGAGAGGACAAAGATGGGCTTTCAGATGCCTCAGTATAAGTTCTTCTTTTCTTTGGAGGAGGCAGAGCTGAGGGTTCACTCACATTTAACAATGCACTACTTCCTATTAACCTTCTGGGTAACATTTTAGACAGTGGGGGAGAGGTTGAGATAGAATGTGACTCTATGTTTGGCTCTATGACCTGGGATTGAAGCTGTGGTTCTACAACTTCATGGTCAGCCCTATCAACCATTGGGGGCCTTTCAACAGAAGTAGGAATGGAGTGAGAGTGAGGAATTACTACCTGTAAAGGAAGAGCATCTGATGTTGGAGGAGCCTGGGTGGCTTGAACCACTGGAGGTTGAGGTTGCTGTTCATGACCGGGAAGATTGAAAATAGGTAAAGGAATATAAGTGGCCATGAAAGCAGATACAAGTACTGGAACTTGCACGAATTTAAAGGTTGTGTCTTGGCGGGTGTAAATCTTTTTGCTTACTGGAGGGGGTTCGGTTACTGCAGAGTTAGCAAAAAGGGCTTTGTGTTCAGGTGTGAGAAGATGATCTGCTATAAGCATGAGAAAACGAGCATAGTAACATGATACCCTACGATTTGTAGAATGATCACGTAAAGCAGTAGTGAGACGTCTCAAGAGAATGGGAAAAAGTAGTTTGCCAAAATTGATCCTTTGATTGAAAACAACCGCAAGACCAATATACTGCAGAGTGGAAGTGATGTTGTGAAAGTTGGATTTAGTGCAGTTGGCAAACACTTTAGAAAGTGTATCGAAGAAAATATCCCATTCAGACACCAAATTGGATTTTGAAAGTTTGGTTAAATTGATCACCCCCTGATAGTGAATAGCATGGAAAAAGTTTGTGATATCATTTTCAGAGGGTAAATTACAGAAATTGTCCAATGGAAAATTTAACGCCTGATTGATGACTGATTCATCAACTACATACTGTGTGTTTGCCACGGTAAATGAAAAAGATTTTGAATCATCGGCCACAGTAGAGGTTGTGCAAATCAGTCTAAGCAGATCGACATTTAAAATCACATTTGATTTAATAGCAGAGCTAACAATCGAATGGTCATTTAAAAATCTAATCCAAGGCTTAAATTTTTCCACATCACATTTTTACGGATTAAAATAACCAACCTGATTATGCGCGACAATTTGGAAATTGAGAGCCATTTAAAATAATAATAAGACACACACTTTCAGAATTTTAAGAATAATATTAAGAAAATTCAAATTAATTAAATTAATTTAATAATTCGAATTAAATTAATTATAATCGAAAAATTTAGAAAGGAATGTATCTCGTTAAAATTCCTAACTCACAAACACAGATTTGAAAAACCAAAAGACACAAAACAGAAATTGAAATTAAAATTAAAAAATACCCAAATTCAACACACACAAACTGATTTTGAAAGAAAAAAAAATTGATTCGAGAGAAAAGAAAAAATTTTGGCAGCACTCCTTTATGTATATACTTGTATGTATATATAACAGGAGTAAATTGCTGAGTAAGAACTCGAGCACAAGAGTAACAATGGAGATCTGTTGGTTCGAAGAGAGAGAGAGAGAGAGACAAGAGAAACTATTGAAATTTGAAAAACAAAATGAACTGAACTGATGAAAATAAAAAGAACAGACACAAAAACCATTAAGTAGTATAACTGGTATGACAATCCGGGATTGTCATACCGATTGTCATACCGAATGTCATACCAGGTAAAAGAAAGAAAACAAATAAAAGAATAAACACTAAATTTATAACTGGTATGACAATCTGATAGTCATACCGATTGTCATACCAGTATAAAAGAAAAATATATATATATATAAGTTTATAACTGGCAAGACAATTGATAGTTATACCGATTGTCTTGCCAGTATAAAACTATACTGAAAAACACTAAAATGACAATTATATACTGAAATGACTTTCAGCAAGACAATTTCAATTGTCTTGCCGATTGTCATTCTGGAAATAAAATGTTTACAAACAGAATTAATATGTATATATGTGTATATATATAAGTACTGAAATGATTTTCAGCAAGACAATTTTAATTGTCTTGCCGATTGTCATTTCAGTAGAAAGACAATCAAATATGTACAGAAAATATGGAAAACTAAAATAAAGTCTTATATAAATAGTAGAAATTCAGAAAATATTTACAAAATTAAAATAATTAAAATATTTCAGAGATAATTATATTTTCAGTCCAAAAATAGATTTCTTTTGAATTTTAACAAATTAAATTCATAGAAAAGTATTTTTAGAGAAAATAAAATATTCTGAAACATTAAAATTAACAATTTGAGTAAATAAATAAGATAAGATAATAAAAATTCCATAGAAATAAGCAAGACATATGATAAAATGATAAAATAGATTTGCAAATGAATTTTTCATTTATGAAAAATTCATTTGTAAATTCATTCAAGAACAGATCTCAGATATTAACTAAATTAATCACTAAAACTATTCAACATGCCCAATTTACCAACTAATCTGGTAAATGTGGATTCATCAAGTGGTTTAGTGAAAATATCTGATATTTGTTCTTCTGTTGGAATAAAAAATAGTTCAACAGTACCACTCATGACATGCTCTCTAATAAAATGATACCTGATGTCAATGTGCTTTGTCCTCGAGTGCTGCACAGGGTTGTTGGTGATGGCTATTGCACTTATATTGTCACATAAAATAGGAATTTTGTTTAATACAGAGCCATAGTCTCGTAGCTGGTTCCTAATCCACAAGATTTGAGCACAGCAGCTTCCAGCAGCAATATATTCAGCCTCGGCCGTTGAGTTGGAAACTGTTTGCTATTTCTTGCTGTACCATGAGACTAGCCTGCTTCCTAGGAATTGACAACTCCCTGAGGTGATTTTCCTATCAACAACACTTCCTGCGTAATCTGAATCTGTATATCCAACAAGGTTAAAACCAGATTCTTTAGGGTACCAAATACCTAGATTTGGTATTCCCTTAAGATATCTTAAGATTCGTTTAACAGCAACGAGATGAATATCTCTAGGATCCGCTTGGAACCTTGCACATAAGCATGTAGCATACATAATATCTGGTCTACTTGCAGTAAGATAGAGTAACGAGCCAATCATACCTCTGTAGCTTGTGACATCTATCTTAATGGAGTTTTCACATGGTCCAAGCTTGACAGCTGTAGTTGATGGAGTCCTTGCTGATGCAGAATCCTCTAGATTGTACTTTTTGAGGAGTTCCTTGAGATACTTGGATTGAAAAATAAATATTCCATCTAACCTTTGATTTACTTGTAATCCAAGAAAGAACTTCAGCTCTCCCATCATGCTCATTTCAAACTTGCTGTGCATTAACTTAGCAAATCTCTTACAGAGATTATCATTAGTAGACCCAAATATTATATCATCCACATAGACTTGGACTAATATAGTATCATTCTTATGTTTTTTAGAAAAGAAAGTTTTGTCTATGACACCTCTAATAAAGCTATTTTCAATAAGAAATTCAGAGAGAGTGCCATACCATTTTCTTGGAGACTGTTTGAGCCCATAGATAGCCTTGAAAAGAAAGAAGACAAAATCCAAATGATCTGGATCTTCAAAACCAGGAGGTTGCTCTACATATACCTCTTCATCCAACTTTCCATTCAGAAAGGCGCTCTTGACATCCATTTGATAAACTTTAAAGTTTGAGAATGCTGCGAATGCCAGAAATATCCTGATGGCCTCAAGTCTAGCCACTGGAGCATAGGTTTCATCATAATCAATGCCTTCAGCTTGAGAATACCCTTTTGCTACCAGTCTTGCCTTGTTTCTTGTAACTACACCATCTTCATCTAGTTTATTCCTGAATACCCACCTAGTACCAACAGCTTTCTTGTGTGTAGGTCTAGGTACAAGTTTCCAGACTTGTTGACTTTTAAACTGATTGAGTTCATCTTGCATAGCAATCACCCAATCTGGATCAGTTAGTGCTTCTTCAATCTTCTTAGGTTCTATCTCAGAAAGAAATCCTGAGAACAGACACTCATTTTGAGTAGCACGTCTAGTTCTGACTCCAACATCTGGATCACCAATAATCAACTCAAAAGGATGAGCTTTATTCCAGACAGTCTGTCTTGGAAGATTTGATCTTGATGATTCTCCTTGAAACTCATTTGGATGTTGTGTCCTACTAGATGATCCTTCAGCATCTCCCCCTGAGTTGTTGCCATGTTGACTTGAAGATTCTCCATCAGTAGCAGTGGTATCTCCATTGTTGCCAAAGTTTCCATCACTATTACCTTGAGTATCATCAAGATTAACAGGTTCTTCACCAGCAACAACCTCAGGTTCTTGACCATGTTCTGATTCTGAATCTGACATATCATCAAACTTCAGTTTCTCAGAAGGATCTTCAGTTTGGATACTAGGGAGTTTAGTGTCATCAAATGTAACATTGACACTTTCAGTTACTTTGTGTTGATCAATGATATACACTCTGTATGATCTTCTTCCATATCCAACAAAAATACCCTCATATGCCTTTGCCTCGAATTTACCACGACGCTCATCTCCATCCTTGAGCACGAAGCATCTGGCACCAAATACATGAAAGTATTTGATAGAAGGTTTCTGTTCATTCAAAATCTCATAAGGAGTTTTCATGAAGTCTTTGTTGATTAGAGTTCGATTCTGAGTATAACATGCAGTATTGACAGCTTCAGCTCAAAAGTACATTGGAAGACCTGATTCACTTAACATCGTTCTTGCAGCTTCAATCAATGTACGATTCTTCCTTTCTACCACTCCATTTTGCTGAGGGGTTCTAGGAGCTGCAAATTGTCTGGTAATCCCTTTGTCTGTACAGAATCCATTGAGAAGTGAATTCTTGAATTCTGTTCCATTATCTGACCTTATTGCTCTAACAGGGACGTTAGAATCTAACTCAATCATCTTGATATGATCAATCACAACTTGTGGTGTTTCATCCTTAGAGTGAAGAAATAAAACCCACATATACTTGGAATAGTCATCAACTATCACAAGACACTAACACTTCTTTGACATCGAAAGGACATTAACTGGTCCGAATAAATCCATGTGCAATAATTGCAGAACACCAGTTATGGAAGATGTGTCAGTGCCTCTGTGACTTGTCTTCTTTGACTTTCCTTTCTGGCAAGCCTCACATAGTCCTTCTGGAGAGAATTCCAGCTGAGGCAGACCTCTTACCAATTCTCTTTTTACAAGAGAATTCATTATTTTGAAATTGAGATGAGAAAGTCTCATGTGCCATAGCCAACTGTCATCTGACAATGCCTTTGCATAGAAGCAATTGACTTCAGGATTGCTTCCAGAGTTCATGTCAGCTACGAACAGATTTCCTTTCCGGATTCCCATTAAGGAGGATTTTTCACTTTTCTTGTGCAGAATCTGACACTTCAGCTTGTCGAATAAAATATTGTAGCCGTTGTCACAGAACTGACTAATGCTAAGCAGATTGTGTTCAAGTCCTTGCACAACATACACATTTTCAATGATAACATTTCCAGCTAGCAAACAGCCATATCCCTCCGTTAAACCTTTGCTGTTATCTCCAAAGGTAACCACTGGGCCAGCTTTCTCAACCACATTTGATAGCAGGGCTCTATCTCCGGTCATATGTCTTGACGATCCGCTGTCAAGAATCCACACTACCGGTTGTACCTGTTTAATGCCCTGCAATACAAATGGATTAGACCTTCTTCGGAACCCAAGCTTGGCTGGGTCCGGCATACTTGTAAAATTGGCCTTTATCAGGAAAAACAACATTCTTAATTTTAATATTCTCAACGTTCTCAATGACTGAACATTTGACCTTGTGAACAGCCTTGACAAATTTCTGTTTAGGCTTAGGCACAAATGTCTCCTTTCTAGCTTTAGGAGGACTAGCAGTCTTAGACCTATCATGCTTTCTATTATTCACATGCTGACGAGGAGTAATCTTATCATTAGAAACATGCTTACCATTAAAATAAGCAAACATCAGATTAAAAGCACAAGACATACAATCAGGAACACCACATGCTTTATGAGAGGGATTAACAATAGGCAACTTATGCATGGTAGACATGGCATTTGTGTTATCCAACTCATGTGTGTCTGAGTTAGTCTCAGTTGCTTTCACAACCTTGACTGGAACTTTTGACACACTTGACTTGGAGACAGCTTTCTCATTAGCATTATCTTCAGCACGGATTTCTTCTTGAATAATAAAAGAGGTCTCATCAAATGGTTCAGCAATTGATTCTTTATAGAGGGGTTCATCAACACCCTTAAGCACATGTGGTACTTCCCTGCCTTTAGCACAGACATGAGGAGGGGAGTTTATGCCTAATTTTCCAATAGCAGCATTGTAATCATAACCTATACCAGATGTTTGATTAACAGCTTGCTTATTGTAAAACTCTTTGGACTTCGAACAAGAATTAAAGTAAGCTTTAACCTTAGCCTCAAGATCGGTGATCTTGTCTTTGAGAATAGTTTCAAGTTGTCTATAACAGTCAACTCTATTCTCTAGAAAAGATACTTGTTCTTTTAATTTATCTTGATTAATGTGCACAAGTCTTAATTCATTGACCTCTTTCTCAAGGTCTTTGATTTGTTGATTTAACAATTCATTATCACGACGAGCACAATCTAAGGAACCTCCTAGATGATAAACTAATTCAGCATCAGTAAATTTTACCTCTTTTCTTGACGATGAGGTATTTGCATCACTAGCCATGAGAGCAAGATTCCCAACTTCTTCATCTTCACTGTCAGTATCATCCCAGCTTCTTCCCTTTGCCAGGTAAGCCCTTTCAGATTTACTCTTTTGATTAAAATCGTAAGAGTTCTTCCTTGCTTGTTTTGGCTTCCTGCATTCTGTGGCAAAGTTTCCCAACTCATTGCAGTTGAAGCATCGAATGGTGCTTCGATCAACCATCCCTATTTTATACCCACCACTGCTGGTGTTAGAGGATGAAGATCCACCTTTCTGGAATCTGTTGTAGTTGGACTTGTACTTGAACTTGGGATTCCTTTTGAATCTGACATTTGAGAATCTCTTGACAATCAGGGCCATTGACTCATCCTCCAATTGCTCCAGTTCTTCCAAGGAATAATAATCATCTCCTGATTGATTTGTAGTAGGAGGATCAAATTCTGCTACTATCACATTATCTTCAACCTTGGAAGACTGTACCATTCTTTCTGACTGTTGAGATTATTGTTGATATTGTGGTTGTTGTTGTTGTTCATCAGCTACTAGAGCAGTAGACGTGCTGACCACTCTTCCTTTCCCGTAAACTTCCTTCTGCTGAATCTGCTCCAACTTATAAGTCTTTAACACACCATAGAGCCTTTCCAAAGAAATCTCACTCAGATCTCTTGCTTCTCTTATGGCAGTGATTCTATGTTTGAGATGAGTTGGCAGTGTTAAAAGGAACTTTTTGTTGACCTCCCCGATGGAATAGTATTTACCATTAATGTTCAGGTTGTTGATCAATGCATTGTACCTCTCAAACACTTCAGTGATTCCTTCTCCTGGATTGGATTTAAAGTATTCATACTCAGAGGTTAGGATTTCTAGCTTGTTCTCCCTAACTTCCTCTGTGCCTTCATTAATAATCTCAATAGTTTCCCAGATATGTTTGGAATCTTTACAATTCATCACATATCTATTCATCAAGGGATTAAGGGAATCTACTAAAATTAATTGAAGGCTAGCATCCAGGGAGGCTTCTTCTATTTCAGCAGGAGAGAAATCCTCAGGATCTTTCACATAAGTTCTCGCTTTGGTGATCACCACATCATTTTCTATCACCTCTGGTTCAATAACCATAGGAATTTTTGGACCCTTCTTTAACACTTGCAAATATTTGGGATTAGCCACTTGTAAAAACAGTAGCATCTTCTTCTTCCACATAACATAATTTTCTTTATCGAAAAGTGGAATTTTAACGGTTCCAACTTTTTGTGTAGTCATTATGAATTTTTTTGAGTGAATAAAAAATTCAAGAAGTGAAAGAACCACAAAAGTCTAGGATCTAGATTTGTACGTTAATCAGAAGGCTCTGATACCAATTGTTAGGTCCCAATTTGTTTGTAGAAGGGGGGGTTGAATGCAAACAATACCGTTTAATAGAATAAAATGCGGAATAAAAATGTGAAACAAAATTCAAGTTAAATAAAACTTTTATTAAACTTGAAAGGTGTTACAACTACAGTATTGGTTACAAGGGATTAATCTCAAATCAATTATTACAAATCTAGAATAAATTCGACATGAACTTTTTCTATTTTTGCAATTAAAAGATCAAATACTAAATGCGATTTGAGATTAAGTTCTAGGGATTTTAATCCGCTAGATTGATACACAAGAACAAGATAAATAATTCTAGTGGATTGGATTTAACTTTTCAATCTAGAATTTTGATCTTGAATAAAGCAGATGAAAAATAATATGTTGAGCCTTTGTTTTCTGTTGAGTTCTTGACTTGTGTTTTTGTTGAATTATTGCATGAATGTCTTCTGCTGTGTTTTTTGTTGTTTAAGTAAACAGAACAATCCAGTTTACTCAGCAAGACTTTCGGCAAGACAATCAAATGAACTGGTATGACAATCCATTTGATCTGGTAGGACTTTCGGTGAGACTATCCTCTTGAACTAGCAAGACAATCCCAATAGCTAGCAAGACAATCAGAATGAACTAGCAAGACTTTCGGTATGACTATCAATTGTCATACCGATTGTCATAGTAGTTCAAATCACATTGTCTTACTGAATTATTAATAGATTTTAATCTAATAACAATTCTGAAAATCCTTAATATTAATTCTGAATTAATTAATCAATTAATTCAATTAATCAATTAATTATTCTTTGCAGATATAATTTATTTTCTTAATTAAATTATATGACTTAATTAATTAATAGAGAATTAATACTAATCTTGAGCAGCAACCATTCTTCTGAAAATCTTCTGAAAATTACTGTCAATTATGAATCAATTCCACCACTTCAATGTTGACACTCGATGTACTGTCTGGTTCATGAGTGACTAACTTCCGTGACGTTTCTTCAAGCCTTGACCTTGATACTCTTGATTTTCTTCAGACTAAATCCTTGTAATTAATTGATACCCTGACGAGATCTCTGTCACTTGATTAAATCCACAATCTTGATTTATATCACTGAGGCTTGATCAATTTCTTGAGCTTCTTCCAGTGAATTAAGTCTTCAAGTCTGTAGATGAATAATGTTTCTTAATCGTTTGACAGATGTTACTTTGTGAGATCTCTCTGACGATAGATCCACTATTTACTTATTACATTCTTATTTGAGTTGAGTTATATCCTCGAATAAACAAATAGGCTATGACATATGCCTTTCATTGTTTGGCTTGTGGTGACTGGAATTTTTAGGATATAATTTGCAGTTTGCTTGTAAAGAAATTTAGGCTTTGGATTTTGGGAAGGTGTGATGTTTGAAATTGTTGGCTTTGAATTTTGGGCTAAGGTTTGAGCTAGTTGTGTTTGGATATTTAGGGTTTGGTGTGGTTCTGAGCCATCATGTCTTCTTTTGCTTCTCCTCTCACTTGCTTTTTTCTTCTCTTCATTCTTCTTATCATCCTCTCTCTGCCATTATCAACCCTTGCTTCCAGATGGTTTAGTGGATTGACTTGGATTTGAGCCAGAAGGATTTTAATCATCTTTCTTTTGCTCATCATCATACAAATTATCCTTGTTGATTTGAGTTTTGGGCAAGTTTGCTTCAGCATTATTCAAGTACCTCCTCAACAACTTTATCATCTCTATATCATCATTGTTCTTATTCTTCTTTGATTTTAAGCCAGTTTCCAGAATCATGGTTAGCTTCTTGTTGGTCATGACACATTGTTTGGGGATTTGAAAATGTTTAAAATGTTTGGTGTTTGGATAGACTTATGTTATACCCTTGCTTGGATGAAGATAAGCTTCAGGAAAAGCATCCACTTGTGCATTCTTCAATTCAGTTAGCAGCAGGGTGTCTTCATGAGTTACAACTCTGACTTTGTTGATCGTAATGTCCAACTCAGATGCCCTCCTTGAGACAAGATAATTGAGGGACACCTGCATACATCTGTCTATCCCTGAGTCATTGATATTGACCACAATTCCCTTTTGTAGAAAATTGTCTTGATTCACCATGATCACCCTTAAGAAATTTATTGTCTTGTCCAAGGTCTTTTGTATGAGAAGTAATTATCATTGAGAGAAGCTTTTAGGGCCTTAGGCAATTCATCAAACTCTCTGCTCAGACTTGGTCCTTCTGCAACCCTAATAAGCTCTCCATGTCAAGATCCACTTCTTGATTTAAATTCTATGTAGCACCCTGGACTTGTTGTGATGATCTGGATTGTGCTAGCCTAGCCTCTATTTCCCCCTTCGTCTTGTTGGTAGGCATGAGAAGGGGAGTACGAATTTCAGGCCTTATCTGTTCTAGAAGTGATGGTAGAGGAATGTTGAGCTTGCCCATGATGGCTCCCAAAGCAACAGAGTTTTACATTTGGAGGTTTCCGTGAGAGTCCACCAGGGTCTTGATGTCTGTCTGTTGACTTTTGACTAGAGAAGTCAAAACTTGAACTTGAGTGTTGAGAGAAGCATTAGAGGTTTCCAAAGAAGCTACTTGATCCTTGAGTTCTTGAATATCTGTAGAGGAAGAGCTTGGAGCAGAGATAGCAATAGATTGGCCAAAGGTAGCTTGCACAAATTTTTGAATCTCATCCATGACCAAAGGTGAATGAGTGTATCTTGCAGTGTGCATCTGGTCCAACTTCAACCTTGTGTCATTAGATTTAGTGATATGATCTTGAACAACTTTGTGCAAGGCTACAAAAGACTCCTTAAGTTGAGTTACACTTTTATCAATCCCATTGAGATCATACCTAGACATTTATTCTGAGAAGTGCTCGAATTGGTTTTTGATCTCAGTTTGTGAAGGGATGATTTTGTCCATCTTTTCCCTGACCATCTTCATTACTTTATCCCGATGACCATTCAATGTTATTTGTAGAACTTTTCCAAAGTTGTGGAAAGCCTTGATTTGAGCCTTGTAGACTTCATTGATGGCATCATACACTTCTTGTGGAGTGAGAGATCTTGCAGTTCTTCCCAAGATAGTAATGTACTCTTCTCTGAATTTTGCTAACAAGGCATCCATCTCAATTGTGAAATCCTTGTCCAACCAAGCATCACAATTAGCATCCTGACCAGCTTCATCCACAATCTTTGCCTGATTTTCTTCCACATTAGCCCGGTAGGAGAGCATGATAGCTTGGTAATCTTGATTAGACATATTTGATGTGAGAAGCTATTGTGATATTTGAGCTAGGCCACCAAGTTGATCAACCCTAAGATCTTCAATTGTGGGTGGTTGATTTTCAATATCTTGGAGCCATTGAGATATGAGGTGTGAATGAGAGGTGGAAGGTTGAGCATCATAACCACCTGTGACTGAAGTCACAGTTTTACTCACAGATTGCTCTGTGCTAGTTGTTGTTCCACACTAGTTGTGGGAACCTCCAATTGAATTGGAGGGGATTTGACTGGGTTACTTCCATGTGCACCAGTCTCAAACCCTTATGTGTCGTGCACCACACTGTCACCTGAATGTGCTATACTTGCCTCCCTTATGACAGGATCATTGACAATTGTAGTCCAAGCATCAACTGCTAAAGAAATTTATGCTAGGGTTTTGAGGGGAGTTGTTCATACATGAGGAACCTCCAATTGAATTGGAAAGGATTTAGATAGCTCCCCCTCAGGAGTACTACCCTCAAACCTTACAGTCTGTGAAGACTGATTTGCACATGAAGGTGTATTTGTGACACCCATGGGGACTTCAGTGAAAACTGATGAACCCCCCATGTTTTTTATGGTGTCATCAAGGTCTACCCCAGCTAGTAGCCTCTCACCATCTAAATATAGTGTCTGGGTGGTGAGCAAGGTTTCTTGAACCAAGTCACTTGATTTTTCTTGCACTTGAGAATTAGATTCAAGTGTAGTTAGAAGATAAGAAATTTTAGATAAAAGAGATTGTTGCTCAGGTTTGAGTGTTGGCAGCTCCCCCGAATGCATGAGGGAGCTTCAAAAGATATGCCCTCATAGTGTGTGTCATCCTTGTTTCTCCTACCATATAATTAAATTGTTTCAGTTGCAGGCTGTGCAGACTCACTACTAGGTACTTTTATAACTGCATCCTGTTGGGAGGATACAGAGGAGGCTTGATTGTTCAGCTCGGTTTTCTTACTCCTTTTGGATCTCTTGACCAAAGGTGACTCAGATTCTGCTATATTCTAACCACTCTCAGCTATAACTGCTAAGGTTACCCCCTTTCTCTTCTTTTTACTCACCTCATCCTTTTGAGAAGATGAGGTGGTTGGTTTCCTAACTTCTAGAGGTTTTGAAAGAATGGTTGCAGCTTGGGAAGATCCCTGTGGGTGTTCCTGTGTTTGTACTTTCACAGGTTCAGGGATCATAGTTGTGCTAGATTGTATGTTTGATCTCATGTTAGGCATTGGATAAGGGTAAGTCCTAAACCTCTCCAATATGAATGGAGTGCTTTTCAGACTTACATTTACCTTATTCTTTGTAGTAAGTGAGCCAAATATTATTTTGGATACTTGCTTACAATTGCCTATTTTTGTGCTATCTATACCATTCAATAAGTGTATATCTGCTACTTTATGATTTAAAGTGGACATAATAAATCTAGGAAAGAAAATTTCCTTACCTCTAGCTGACTGGGGCATTGTTAGCCTGGTTGCGAGTTCTTCCAGGATCAACAGACCAACATTCAAGTGTCTGTTGTGGGCAATTGATTACACTAGCTTTTGCACAACACTTGAAATATTGTCATACCCTGTTTTCCTGTATGTGAAGGCCCTTACCACAAAATCAAAGATAAAGGACCACTCCTTCCTTAGATTGGTCATGTTTAAGCTTGACAGGTTGATTCTTCCACCATAATTGATGAAGTCCATAAACTCAGTTAGCTCATCAGGCGTTGGCACCTCCACCAGATTTTTAGTTGGCAGCCCCAAAGCTCTATTCACATCTTGGTCATTGAACTCTATCAGTTGGCCTCCAATTTTACATGTCACCACCATAGAAAGAGAGTTGTCATTCATATCAGTCCTCACTACTGCTGTAGTCTAGAATTCATGCATCACATCTAGGTACAGAACAGGGTTTGCAGTCAAAGTTCCTGCAAGATAAGATTCAGCCAAAAGTTTCACAAACCCCTTGAAACTGTCAGGAGCCTGGTTAGCATCATTAAAAGTGAGGTAGTTTGTTCCTTTCTCTGGAATAAAGGCTTTTGCAATATTGAGTGCCATTGTTGATTGATGAGAATGAATAGGTAAGAATTTTTTTTGAGAAAGGAGTGAAAATGAGAGAGAAATCGGTTTGGATTGAAAAGCTAGGTCACTTGAGATCTCAAAAGTTGTAAGTATGTATATGTATCGAGAAGTCTGGGTATTTATAGTAAAAGCAAATGACTTGTCGAGAACTCAAAAATAGACGTTTGGAATTTGTCTATCGAGAAGTCATTTTAAGAAATGAAAAATATATCGAGAAGTTAATTTAAATTACTCTTATAGAGAACTAAAAATTGACTTATCGAGATGTCAAATAAATACCCAGTTTGTCCAGAAAAGTGGACTGAAATAATTCCAAATTTTATTTGAATATATTCAAAATAAAATTAGAATAAATTTACCAAAATAATTTATTTAATTAAATTATTCTAGTTCTGAGTTGTTGATAAGTCTAGACTTATACTTGTAGAGAACTCTGTGAATTAACACTACTAGAGAACTCTACAAGGACTTATCGATAAGTCATAATTAAGCTTATCGGGAAGTCACTCGAGAAGTTAGTAAATTGACTTGTCGAGAACTCACCCGAGAGGTCTAAAAATGACTTATCGATAAGTCAGTTAGACTTATCGAGAACTCGGTTCTCTATATACTTCTGATTAATTTAATTCTTCCTTGTGTTAATTTTACATATTAAGAATGTAAATCAACAACTGAGCAGTTTACTTAGAATTTGAAAAATTCCAAGCTAAATATTTAATTTTGAAAAATAAATATGCAGAGATTTATGAAATATTTATATTTCATATTTCAGTTAATTACCAATTAAATAAAAATAATTTTGATTTACTAGAGATTAATCTGCTGCAAAACATTAGCTGAGTTCTTGCATTAGGATGAAGAATTAAGCATTCCAATTTCACCTACAAGTCTGGTGAAAGTTGTTTCTTCCAAAGGTTTAGTAAAAATGTCAGCTAATTATTTTTCTGTTGGAACAAAAATGAGGTCAATGGTACCATTTGTAACATGTTCTCTGATAAAATGCTACCTTACATCAATGTGCTTTGTTCTAGAATGTTTAACTGGATTAGCCACTATAGATATAGCACTAGTATTGTCACACATGATAGGAATTTTGTGTAACACTAGACCATAGTCCATTAGCTATTTTTTAATCCAAAGCACTTGAGCACAACAACTTCCTACAGCTATGTATTCAGCCTCAGCTATAGAAGTTGATACAGATTGTTGTTTCTTGCTATACCAAGATACAAGTCTTTGTCCAAGAAATTGACGGCTTCCACTAGTACTCTTTCTGTCAACCCTGCATCCAGCAAAATCTATATCTATGTAACCAACAGCTTCAATCCAATTCCTTTAGGATACCATAATCCCAAGTTTGGAGTTCCCTTCTAATATCTAAAAATCCTCTTTACAGCCATCAAATGTGATTCTTTTGGATTGGATTGAAATTTTACACATAGACTTGTTACAAACATGATGTCTGGTCTACTTGCTGTTAAGTAAATCAATGACCCAATCATCCCTCTATAGCTTGAGATATCTACACTCTTGCTCTTTTTATCTTTATCCAACTTTGTTGCAGTAGACATAGGTGTAGATGCAGGTGAACAATCAACCATACCAAACTTTTTCAATAAATCCTTGGCATACTTTGTTTGGCTGATGAAGATACCATCACTTCTTTAAGTGACTTGAAGTCCAAGAAAGTAACTCAGTTCCCCCATCATACTCATTTTATATTCACTTTACATAAGGTTGGAGAATTTTTGGCAAAGCTTCTCATTTGTAGAACCAAAGATGATATCATCCACATAGATCTAAACTAGGATCATATCATCCCCATATTTCTTGTAGAAGAGAGTCTTGTTTATGATACCTCTAGTAAAACCATGCTTCAGTAGAAACTCTGACAGTGTGTCATACCAAGCTCTAGGTGCTTGTTTTAGTCCATATAGAGCCTTCAGTAACTTGTACACAAAATATGGAAATTCTGGATCTTCAAAGCCAGGTGGTTGTTGCACATAAACTTCTTCTTCTAGCTCACCATTCAGGAAGGCACTCTTGACATCCATTTGATACACTTTAAAATTTGAATGCAACAAATGCTAGAAAAATCTTTATTGCTTCAAGTCTTGTAACTAAAGGTTTCATCATAATCAATTCCTTCTTCTTGTGAGTAGCCTTTTGCTACCAATCTTTCTTTATTTCTGGTAACTATACCATTTTCATCCATCTTGTTCCTAAACACCCATTTTTTTTCAATAATGCTTATATTCTTTGGTGCAGGAACGAACTTCCAAACTTTATTTCTTTCAAACCGATTCAGCTTTTCAAGCATGGCAGATATCCAATCAGGATCCAGTAGAGGTTCATCAATTTTCTTAGGCTCTACTTGAGACAGAAAATATGCATGTAGGCATTCATTAGCAGTTGCACTTCTAGTCCTCACACCAGCAGTATGATCACCAATTATTGCTTCTCTAGTGTGACTTCTATCTCACTTTCTTGTATGAGTTTATTGACTTGTGCCTTCATCATTTTCTTCATTATTGGTATGACTGCTAGATCCTTCTTCTCTTTCTCCCCTGAGTTTGTGCTATCAAATTCAGGTGTTTGAGATGAGCTTCCATTTCCATGATTTTCTTGTTCAGTAGACTCTTCATTTATCATGTGTTGTGCATCAACTTCATCTTCCCCATCAGAATCACTATCAATGTTGAGGTTTTCAAATACAAGGGCTTCACTTCATTATTATCAAGGCATTCCAAGCCTGGACACTTGTCATCATCAAAAGTCACATATGTGTTTTCCATAATCTTCTTTTGATCAATCACATAAACTTTGTAGGTTGTTCTTTCCAATGAATATCCCAGAAAAATTACTTCAAAGACTTTTGAGTCAATTTTCCCACATATTCAGAGTTGTCTTTCAAAATATAACACTTGCTTCCAAATACATGAAGATGCTTTACATCAGGCTTTCTTTTAGACATGATTGAGTAAGGTGATTTGCCATGTGCCTTGTTAATGAGATATCTGTTCTGAGTGTAACATGCAGTGTTAACAGCCTCTTCCCAGAAACTTGTTGGCAACTTGGCATCTTGCAGCATTGTTCTAGTAGCTTCAACTAATGTTATGTTCTTCCTTTCAACTACCCCATTTGTTGAGGTGTTCTAGCTGCTAAGAATTCTTGAAAAATCCCTTTGCTTTTGCAGAATTCATTCAATGTTGCATTCCTGAATTATGTTCCATTATCACTTCTCAATCTTTTCACATAATTTTGATCTTCAGCCTGTTTTTTATCTTCTTGATGTGCTCAATTATAATGTGAGGAGTTTCATCTTTAGAGTGTATGAACTCTACCCAAGTATATTTTGAGAAATCATCCACCATCACAAGTGCATATTTGTTTCTTGAAATTGATAAGACATTTACAGGTCCAAACAAGTCCATGTGAATGAGTTGCAATAGTGCACTTATAGAATTTACAGTTTTTGACTTGTGACTTGATCTTTTCATTTTTCCTTTTTGACAAGCCTCACAAACTTCAACTTGAGCAAACTCCAGTTTAGGCATGTCTCTTACTAACTCCTTTTTGACCAAGGTGTTAATTGCCTTGAAATTCAAGTGAGACAGCTTCTTATGCCATAGCTTGCTTTGTTCAACAGTTGCCTTGGTGTAGAAGCAACAAATTCCATACTTATTTGTTGAGTCCAAGTCTGCAACAAATAAGATTCCTTTCCTTGCTCCTTTTAGAGCAACTTCACCCGTTTTCTTGCTGATAAAAGTGCATTCTTCTTTGTTGAATAAAATTTCAAAGCCTTTGTCTGCAAATTGACTCACACTTAGAAGATTCACTTCAAGACCAGCTACCAGTGCTACATCATCAATGACAACATTTCCAAAAATAATACTTCCATATCCCATTGTGAATCCTTTGCTATTGTCTCCAAAGGTCACCAAAGGGCCAGCCTTCTCCTCAAACTGTGATAGCAGGGCTTTATCACCTGTCATATGCCTGGAGCATCCATTGTCTATGATCCAGATGACTTTCTTCACTTTGCCCTGCACATAATGAGTTTTACGTGTGTTTAGCAACCCAAGTAATGCTGGGTACTTTCTTCTTGTTAACTAATTTAGCAGAAGTAGAATGAGTAGTTTCAGATAAAATAGAGTTCATTGACTGTTGAACATTTTCCCTTTCTGTTGTAGACCCAATTCTTGTTTCTTTGAGGTCTACTCTCAGTTTGTGGCAACTTTTCATCACTTTCAAGTTACAAGGAATGCAGTCAAACTTGTCACAGAAGGAGTAGGGATCATTTGCATTTGCTTCATTATATTTGTAGGCTCCTTCAGTTGGCTTGCTAACTGCCTTTTTACAAAGATGAGTTAGATGATTCACATAACCACACTTTTCACATTTCTTTCTTGGAGCACCTGCAACATAAGCAAAATTGTTTCTTTTGTTTATCCATGAGCTTCTCTTCAGTATTGTAAGATTGAGTTGATTCTACAGTTTTCTTCTCTTTATCCTCATCAGCAATTTCTTGCTTGATAATCAATTCTTCTTCACTGAAGTTAACTTAACATGCCTTGAACATAGGTGATACAAACTTTTTCAGCATAGATGGAACATTTTCATTAACTGTTGCTTTTCCTTTATCACATATCTCTTTCTTCTTACTTTTCAAGGTATCATAGTCAAGACCAGTAACAATATTTGCACATGGTTTGTTTTTCTCATGGTATTGTCCAATTAACTCAGATGCATTCTTGAATGATTTTAACTTAACTTCATTCTTTTCCAGCTTCTCCCTTAGCACTGCTTCAATTTCACTTGCACACTTGAGCTTGTTCTTCAGATATGCAATTTCTTGTCTTACAGTTTCAAGCCCCACCAACAACAATTCAGCTTCTTGTTTCTCACTTTCAAGCTTCTCATTTATCTTTGTCAGTCTGCTCACTTCTTCATTAGCAGCAACCATACTTGTATGTATGTGAAATATTTTTGTGCTCATCTTTTCTACAGTTTCCTTATATTGACTCACATTTAAATCAATGGTGGTAAGAGTTCGTACCTGTGATTTAGATGAGGATGATTCTCCTTGCTCCAAGGCCATGAGTGCATAATTTCCAAATTCTTCATCTTCATCATTTTCAGAGTCATCCCAACTTGTTCCCTCCGCAATATAAGCTTTGCTTTGCTGTTTTTTTAGAAGAGCTTCATACTTTGCTTGTAGTTCAAGATAAGCTTTATCCTTCTTTGCTTTCTTGGGTTTCCTGCATTCTGTAGCAAAATGGCCCAATTCATCACAATTGTAGCACCTTATCTTAGATATATCAACAGATCCAGTTTTGTAGCCATTTTTGCTTTCATAAGTGTACTTCCCTTTTCCTTTCCAGCTATTGTCTTTGTTGAAAGACTGTCCTTTACCCTTGGATTATCTTGGTTTCTTTACTCTAATTGTTAGGAATATGTGTATTAGTTTGATGATAAGATAAACAAAACACTAAAGTAGAAATCTAGTTTTTGTAGCCTCAACGGATAAGACCATTTTGGCTATTCGTTGAAGGAGTAGCTTTACTTAGAAATAAGTTTAGTATTGTAGCACATTTCATTCTCTGTATTAAAGTTGTAATTCTTAGATGCTGTGGGAAATTATCAGTCATGTTGACCAACTAGTGGATATGCAAATAGGAGGGCTAATTGTAAATATTTCATGCCTTGTAATTTTGTATAAGTGAAGTAGTATCAACTGAGATTAAAGGCCTTCAACGGATGAGAAGCAAAGCTTCAACGAATGTCTCTAAACCTTCAACGGATAACATCCATCAACGGATGAGTGCTTTAACGGATAAAGCTTCAACTGCTAATGCATCAACGGATAAAGCTTCAATGGATAAAGCATCAACGGATGAAAGCTTCAACGGATGCTTAGTTCAAATAGCAGTTGATAGTGATATTTCATAAGCTGACAGAGGCACATGGGTTGACAGAGACAAACTGGAATGTGTCAGGCTCTAGGAGGAATCAAGAAAATGCAGCATTTCCATTCTGGTGCAAACAAGGAAGTATTCAAAGATTCACAGCTAAACCTAAATTGCATTGGATAGAGAAATGAAGAAGAAACATGTGAAGAATCTTTTAATTGTATTTTACAGTTTTGTCTTCACTTGTATACTTGGTGAGATATAAACCAAGTAGCATCTAGTAATTAGATGGTGAATTTTCCAGAGTTGTTTAGAAAAATCCAGAGAGAAAATCATTTAGTTTGTACTAGGACGCAACTGTGATTTAATTCTTTGAATCACAGATTTTCTGAAATAACACATCTCTGGTGGAATAATAAATCCACCAGAAAAGTTTTTAAGTCTGTTGTGTTCTTTACATTTGTGTTTGAATATATATATGTCTGCATTAGCTGAAAGCAATTCACACACACTTGTTCATCAAAACACATAGCCTAGAAACTGCTCAAAACTTGAAAAAGTTTTGAGATTTACATTCAACCCCCCTTCTGTAAATCTCATTGTTAGTTTAATAGGAATAACAATTGGTATCAGAGCTAGCTCTTAACATACAAAGAGTTTAAAGATCTATTCTGCTAACATCATGAGTAAGAAGGATATTGGTGTAAAGATTCTAATCCTGGAAAGAGAAAACTATCATCACTGGAAAGTGAAGATGCATTTACATCTTCTCTCTCAAGATGAAAGCTACATCAACTGCATTGAAAATGGTCCTCACATCCCTCACAAGGTGGCCACAGCTGCTACTGCAACAGTTGTTGTTGGACAGTCTATTCCCAAGCCAAAAGCAGAATGGACTGTTGAAGATATTGAAGAGGTTCACAAGGACAAGAAAGCCATGAACATTCTGTTTAATGGCCTAGATCAAGATATGTTTGACAATGTTATCAACAGCCAAACTGCTAAGGAAATTTTGGATACTGTGCAACTTATCTGTGAAGGTACTGAGCAAGTTAGAGAAAACAAAATGCAGCTTCTCATTCAACAGTATGAATATTTTCATTTTGAAGGAGAATCATTGAATGATACCTTCAACAGATTTTAGAAACTGTTGAATGGATTGAAGCTGTATGGTAGAGTGTACCAAGTCAAGGACTCCAATTTAAAATTTCTGAGGTCTCTACCAAAGGAATGGAAGCCTGTGACTGTTTCTCTAAGAAATTCTCAAGATTATAAGGACTGCACACTTGAAAGATTATATGGAATTTTGAAGACATATGAACTTGAGATGGAGCAAGATGAGCTGTTGGAAAAGGGAAAGAGAAAAGGAGGATCAGTTGCACTTGTAGCTGACAATGAGAAGATTGAAGCCAGGAATGAGGAAAAGACAATGCCAAGTCTCAAAATTGGCACAAGCAAATCAGAATCAAGCAAGGGAAAGGAGCAAGTAGCTGAGGATGAAGACAATTCCAGTCAAGATGACTTTGATGATGTTTATGAACATCTGGCTTTTCTGTCCAGGAGGTTTGCAAAGATGAAATTCAGGAAAAATACAAAATTCACTAAGTCAAACAAAAACATGGTGGACAAATCTAAGTTCAAATGTTATAACTATGGCATTAGTGGACATTTTTCCAATGAGTGCAGGAAGCCAACCTCTGATAAGAAGAAATTTGAGCAAGTTTATTACAAAAAAAATATTTTGATTTGCTCAAACAAAAGGAAAGAGCTTTTCTGACTCAAGATGATTGGGCAGCAGATGGAGTCAATGAAGATGATGATATGGAATATGTCAACCTAGCCCTGATGGCTAATTCTGATGAAAATGAAACTAGTTCATCAAGCAACCAGGTAATTACTACCGATCTCTCTCAGCTTTCTAAGATTGAATGCAATGAAGCCATAAATGATATGTCCAATAAATTATATCATTTACGTGTTTCCCTTAAATCACTAGCTAAAGAAAACACAAGAATCAAAGAGAATAATTTGTTTTTAAGTGATAGAAATGCTGTGTTAGAGAATCAGGTAATTGAGCTTGAAAAGATTAAAATTAAATGCTTGACTGTTGAAAGTGAACTAGAAGAAGCTGTTAAGAAAGTAAAAATTCTTTCTAAACAGTTAGAAAGTGAGCAAGAGGTAATCAAGGCCTGGAAAACATCTAGGGATGTTAGTGCTCAGATTGTTAAGGTTCAGGGAATTGAATCATTCTATGAGAATGCCTGGAAGAAAAACAAAAAGGAGTTAGAATTAATTGATGGATTGTCAACAGATGTGGAATCAACGGATTATGAAAGTTATCCGTTGAAGGAAGAAAAAGAGCATCCGTTGAAAGCTCATCAACTAAAACAAGCAAGTGATTCTAAAAAGAATAATCTCAATAAGAAGGTTGGTTCAACTTTCAAGAACTTTGTCAAAGAAGGAGCTAGCACATCCAAAGATGCCAGTAAGGTGAATATAGGATATATGACTTTACATCAGCTGAAAAATAGGCTTAAATTGGTTGAGGATAAAAAGGAAACTAAAAGAAAATCTAATAGAAATGGGAAGGTAGGGATTAACAAACACAACAATTACACACCTGATAAATATGCTCCTAGAAAAAGCTGTGTGCATTGTAAAAGTGTTAATCATCTATCTGATAACTGCAAATCTGTTAAGAATGCTCCCATGCCTTTAACTCCCTCCATGCCTAACATGTCTATGTCACCTCTGCATGCTATGCCTGTTATGTCTCATCAGAATCCTCATGCATATTTGGCAAACATGCCATATGTTAATAATCCTTATTTTACTGCATTCAGTATGCCTCAGATGCCATACAACATGCCTATATGGAATAATATGTTTGCACAATCCATGCCTTATCAAATTCAATCAAATGTGCTAAATGATTCTGTGACTAACCCTACACTTCAACCAACTACATCTGAGATCAAGGTTGACCCAAAGTTACCTAAGTCAAAAGATGCAGGAGGAATGAAGTCTAGGAAAAAGACTAACAAGGTTGGACCCAAGGAAACTTGGGTACGAAAATCAACTTGATTGATTTTGTTGTGTGCAGGGAAAAAGAAGGAATCTATGGTACTTGGACAGTGGCTGTTCAAGACACATGACAGGAGATTTCACCCTGCTCATAGAGTTCAAGGAGAGAGCTGGCCCTAGCATAACCTTTGGAGATGACAACAAAGGGTTCACTATGGGATATGGCTTGATTTTAAAAGAAAATGTCATCATTGATGAAGTTGCATTAGTTGATGGTCTCAAACACAATCTATTGAGCATCAGTCAACTATGTGACAGAGGGAATACTGTTTACTTCAATTCTGAAGCCTGTGTTGTCACAAGTAAGAAGGACAACAAAGTGGTTCTAACTGGAGTTAGAAAAGGGAATGTGTACTTAGCTGACTTCAACTCTATAGATTCAGAATCAATTACTTGTCTTCTCAGCAAAGCAAGTCCAGATGAAAGTTGGCTATGACACAAGAAGCTATCCCATTTGAATTTCAAGACAATGAATGATCTAGTCAAAAAGGACTTAGTTAGAGGAATTCCTCTATTGGAATTCACAAGGGATGGACTGTGTGATGCTTGTCAGAAAGGAAAGCAAAAGAAAGCATCATTCAGTAAGAAGCTTGAATCTGCAATTGATGAACCATTACAACTGCTACACATGGATCTTTTTGGACCAGTCAATATATTGTCAATTTCAAGGAAAAGATATTGCCTAGTGATTGTAGATGATTTCTCAAAGTTTTCATGGGTTTATTTCCTTGGATCAAAGGATGAAGCTAGTGAAATCATTATCAATCATATCAAGCAAGTCAACAATCATCCAGATTTCAAAGTAAGGAATATCAGGAGTGACAATGGAACTGAGTTCAAGAATACAACCATGAAGTTGTTCTGTGAAGAAAATGGGATCATGCATGAGTTCTCAGCTCCAAGGACTCCACAACAAAATGGTGTGGTGGAAAGGAAGAACAGATCTCTAATTGAAGCTGCAAGAACAATGCTTGAAGAGTCAAAACTCCCAACATACTTTTGGGTTGAGGCTGTTAACTGTGCATGTTACACTCAGAATATTTCTCTAATTAATCAGGCAAAAGGCATGACTCCCTATCAATTGTTCAAGAGAAGAAAACCAACTTTAAATTTTCTGCATGTCTTTGGTTGCAAATGCTACATTCTAAGGAATCAACCTGATCACAAAGGGAAGTTTGATACAAAGGCTGATGAGGGAATATTTGTTGGTTATTCTGCTGGAAAATCATATAGGGTCTACAATCTAAGAACCAACATTGTCATGGAATCTGTGCATGTTATGTTTGATGATAAAAAGATTGATGGACAAACAGATGAGGGACAACATGAAGGACTCAAATTTGACAATATTGAGATATATTGTGATGATAGTGAAGATGATAATGATGAAGAAGGCACCAAAAAAAGAATTCAAAATCTGCCTTTGGATAATGCACAGAATGATGCATCCGTTGAAAGTCATAATTCAGCTTCCGTTCATAGAAGCAATGCAGCATCCGTTGAAATACAAAGTGCATCATCCGTTGAAGTTCATAATGAAGCATCCGTTGATCACAGTCTGTCAACGGATAATCATTTCACTTCATCAGTTGATAGAACTCCCAATTCCTTTCAAAGGATCAGCAACTCAGGGGGAGTTTCAACCAATCAACACTTTATCTCACATCATGACAATACTGAGGCAACCTCATCTAGAGCTAATCTACCACCTCAAAGGAAATGGACCAAGAATCACCCTTTTGAACTGATCATTGGTGATGCTACATCTAAAGTACAAACTAGAAGAGCTACTCAAGATGAATGTCTGTATAGTAGCTTTCTATCACAGGAGGAACCAAAGAGAGTGGAAGAAGCTCTATTGGATCCAGATTGGATTTTAGCAATGCAAGAGGAGCTAAACCAATTTGAAAGGAACAAAGTATGGAAGCTGGTACCCAATCCAAAGAACAAGAGTTCTATTGACACAAAATGGGTGTTCAGAAACAAGATGGATGAAAATGGCATTGTCATAAGGAATAAAGCCAGATTGGTTCCTAAAGGCTATTCTCAACAAGAGGGAATAGATTTTGATGAGACATTTGCTCCAGTTGCCAGACTTGAAGCCATCAGAATCTTTCTAGCCTATGCAGCCCATGCCAATTTCAAAGTCTATCAAATGGATGCCAAGAGTGCATTTCTGAATGGAGAATTGGAGGAAGAAGTTTATGTTAGCCAACCCCCAGGATTTGAAGATCCAAATTTTCCAGACTATGTGTATTATCTGTTGAAAGCACTCTATGGACTAAAGCAAGCACCTAGAGCCTAGTATGAGACTTTGTCAAAATTTCTTATAGATAATCACTTCACAAGAGGTACTGTTGACAAAACTCTTTTCTTTAGAAATGTTAATGGCTCTACAATACTTGTTCAAATTTATGTAGATGATATTATATTTGGTTCTACAGATGATAAGCTTTGTAAAAAGTTTGCTAAGTTAATGCAAAGTAAATATGAAATGAGCATGATGGGAGAGCTAACTTATTTTCTTGGTTTACAAGTTAAACAAGTTAGTGATGGAATTTTCATTAGTCAAACTAAATATATTTATGATCTTTTAAAGAAGTTTGACTTAATCGATTGTTCATCTGCAAAAACTCCCATGGCTCACTTTTATATTTAACTGCTAGTAGACCTGATATAATGTTTTCTACATGTCTCTGTGCTAGATTTCAAGCTGACCCTAAAGAGTCTCACTTAGTGGCCATTAAAAGGATTTTCAGATATCTCAAAGGGACTCCAAATCTAGGAATTTGGTACCCTAGAGAGTCTGGTTTTGATCTAATTAGCTACTCAGATGTAGATTATGCAGGTTGCAAAATAGACAGGAAAAGCACATCTGGAACCTGTCAATTTCTAGGGAATAAGCTTCTGTCATGGTTCAGCAAGAAGCAAAATTCTGGTTCAACATCAACAGCTGAAGCTGAGTACATTGCTGCTGGTAGTTGCTGTGCACAGATACTGTGGATGAGAAATCAACTATTTGACTATGGACTAACTGTTGACAAAATTCCTATATTCTGTGACAACACAAGTGCCATTGCCATTACTGAAAATCCAGTGCAGCACTCAAGAACCAAGCACATTGACATCAAGTACCACTTCTTAAGGGAACATGTGATGAAAGGTACAGTGGAACTTCATTTTGATCCAAGTGGAAAGCAGATTGCAGACATATTTACCAAGCCACTTGATGAATCAACATTCACAAGATTAGTAAGTGAGCTAGGTATGCTTAATTATTCATAAATTCATGTCCTCATTATAATCTGCTTTGAACCCTGAAATGAATTTGTGTCAAGAACAAGGTTGGCTTTAAGTAAAGATTATTCTATCAATGGATATTCCCTATCCGTTGAAAGCCAAAATTGTTCTATCAACGGATGTTTATTATCCGTTGAAAGACAAATACATTTCTGGTAATTTTATCCTTCAACGGATAAAACTGTGTTAATCTTCAACAGATAACTATTTACCTCATCCATTGAAGTATCACATCAGTTACTTTAAGTGAGTCACAACCGTTGATTTGTTTACTTAACCATTGATACAGATATACATTGTTGTATGTATTTGTATTAAAGGCAGTTTTCAGAATTTCTACAGTTTTCTTTATTCTCAAACGGTTGTAATTTATTTAAAAGTATCATTTAATCATTTTATTTACGTTTTAATTCGAGAAAGTATAAAAGCCCATTGAATTCCTATTTTCACTTTACGCTTTCTTGCAATTTTTACTCTCTTTCTCTCCCCAAAACTCTCAATCTTTTCTCTGCAACCTCTACTCACAACAATGGCACCAGTAGTCAAGATTATGTCACAGTCTGGCTTTGTTTATGAAAAGAACAATTTTGTAGCCTTGGTGGAAAAGAATGAAGCCCATTCAGATTATCACAAGATGATGGACTTCATCAAGAACTGCAAACTAAGCTATGCAATGTTGGAAGCCCCAACTATCTATTGTGAGGTAATTGAGGAGATTTGGACAACTGCAGAGTTCAACTCCACAGATATGACCATTGCTTTCTCTCTCAAAGGTAAGGATTACTGTATTAACTATGATGATATACAGTCATGCTTTAAGTTACCTGAGAATAATGCCATGACACCACACACTGATAATGATGTATCTGCTATGTTAGATTTCATAGGCTATTCTTTTGATTCTGCTAGTTTAGGGAGCATTAGAAGAAAGGGCCTTAGGAAAGAATGGAGTTTTCTTGGAGATGCCTTTATCAAGGTTTTCTCTGGGAAGATTAGCAATTTTGATGCCATAACTTCATCTCTTGTTAATATGCTCTATATGCTAGTTTCTGATAGGTACTTTAATTTTAACAACTATGTCATGCTAGAATTAGGTTCCAGGTTAGGTAATAAAGCTAATAGACCTCATAACATCTACTATGCTAGATTCTTTATGTTATTGGCTAACCATGTTACTGAAGGTTTTGTCATAACTAATGAGAGCAATAAACTCAAATGTTGGGCACAAGAGAAAAGGGTCCTTGCAGACCTTTTGAGAATTAACCTCAACAGCCAGGTGCCATTGGTATATTTACCAATAATGAATGCACCTCAGGTAAGTGAGGTAAATACTTCTGCAACTCCTACATCTTCCACCCCCATTGTTTCTTTGTCTTCTAGTGTGGCAATGAAATCTGTGTCTTTGTCCCAACAGATTCCTACCAAAGCCACCAAACCTAAAATTCCAAAACACAAGTCAAAGAAAACCACCTCTGTTGTTTCTCAGAAGACAACAGTTGTAACAACTACCAAAAACCCTGAAGGGAGTGAACAGGGTGTGAGTGGTGAGGGGAGGGGTGAACATCAAGAAACCCCCCAGGATAAGGTGGGAGAGGTAAGTGGTACCCTAGCCATCCAAGCCACAGTTTCTCAAAAGACTGTGGTGGTTCAAAAGGAGTCATACACATCCCTAGTTGCATCCTCCCAAAAGGATGCAGCTATTGAAAATAGTCCCCAACCAGGGACACAGAACAAAAGAGGGAGGGACACTGAAGCCACACATTCACCTGTCAAAGATTTTTCAAGAAGAAAGAAGGCTAAAACCTTAGTTTCCACACAGGGGGCACACACTGCACAGATACATCCACCTGTATCTTTGCCTTCTCAAATTCAGCTTGATGTGGCTCCAGCAAATGTGGAGTCACAGCCCCATTCTCTCATAATAGACACACAACAATCACCAAATTCTCCATCACCATCTCTGGATGTGGATATGATATTCACATCAATTCCTGATTCTCCCTGTTAGGTCCCAATATGTTTGTAGAAGGGGGGTTGAATATAAACTATACCGTTTAATCGAATAAAATACGGAATAAAAATTGAAACAAAATTCAAGTTAAATAAAACTTTTATTAAACTTGAAATGTGTTACAACAACGGTATCTGTTACAAGGAATTAATCTCAAATTAATTATCACAAATTTAGAATAAATTCGACATGAACTTTTTCTATTTTTGCAATAATTAGAATCAAATGCTAAAAGCGATTTGAGATTAAGTTCTAGGGATTTTGATCCGCTAGATAGTTACACAAGAACAACAAAAGAATTTCTAGTGGATTGGATTTAATAATAACTGCTAGAAATAAATGCTCTGAGAATTTTACAATAATTTCTCTACTTCTGTTTGTTTTGTGTTCTTCAGTGGTTGGCTGTGTATTCAATTGTGTTGACAAAATGATCTGCTTCTTTTTGTTTAAGTAAACAGATCACTTGAATTGAATCAGCATGACATTCGGCAAGACAATCCAAAATGAACTAGCAAGATAATCCTTTGAACTGGTAGAACTTTCGGTAGGACAATTACTTGACTTGGAAAGACTATCCAGAAAGACTTGGTAGGACTTTCGGTATGACAATCCAATTGTCATACCAGTTCAAATCTGTTTTGCTGATTTTCTTTTTGAATACAAATCCAAAATTATTTCTGAAAAATGCATAATATTAATTCAGAATTAATTAACCAATTAATTCAATTAATCAATAAATTAATCTTTGCAGATTTAATTTATTTTCTTAATTAAATTAAATGACTTAATTAATTAATAGAGAATTGATACTACTCTTGAACAACAACCACTCTTCTGACAATCTTCTGAAAATCACTGAATCCATTTCACCACTTGAATGTTGACACTCGATGTACTGTCTGGTTCATGAATGACTAACTTCTGTGATGTTTCTCCAAGTCTTGATTTTCTTCAGATTAAATTCCTGTAATTAATTGATACCCTGACGAGATCTCTGTCACTTGGTTAAATCTACAATCTTGATTTATATCACTGAGGCTTGATCAATTACTTGAGCTTCTTCCAGTGAATCTTCAAGTCTGTAGATGAACAATGTTTCTTAACCCTTTGACAGATGTTACTTAGTGAGATCTCTCCGACGATAGATCCACTATTTACTTATTACATTCTTATTTGAGTTGAGTTAAATCCTCGAATAAACAAATAGACTTAACATATGCCTTTCACTCCCTCTTTAAAACTCAGGGAGGAGCCCCACTCAAATCTTGGTGATCATCATCTTTTAGATGATTTGTTGGATCATCAGCCAATTCTTTCAGACTTAGTTGAAGAATCTGTGTCACCTCACTTAAAATCAATTCACACAGATTCAACAATTATGTCACTTTCAAAATCTACATCTTTTCCTTCTTCAACGAATATCTCTCATTCGTTGACAAGTGGTTGTTCTTCGACGGATAAGCTTAACAGCAGTTATCCGTTGATATTATCAGTTTCCACTTCAACGGATACTCCCTATCCGTTGTTGGTCTCTACACATATAACTAAATCAATTCCAAGTGTAGAAGACATGGTTACTGTACAATCACTTCTAGGATTGAGGGAAGGGAGTGATAATTTGAGTGAGAGGCTGGGTTGCTCCCAGGCAAAAGGAGAGGTTGAGAGTCAAAATATGCATGCTATTTCTTCCAGCATGGCAAAAGTAATTGAGGGGAGTGCCACGTTAGTAGGTGAGGGTGTGAGGGTGTGTGTGAGCTCCAGGGGGAGTCCCTAATGCAAGAATATAGAGAAAATGAGAGAAAAACAGGTACAGAAGCTATAAGGGTGGATCCAGCCATTGCTAGTGAGTCAATGATTGTGGATGATGCTGAAAAGGAAAGACAATTTCAGCAACATTACAAAGCTGAAATTGATAACATTTCCTTGGATGCTGACACTTTTACTCATCCTGTTTCAGCCTATCAACTGTTGGCTGCTCAGGGCAATGTGGAGGCATAGCAGACTTTGAACATAGTGCACACTTCAGAGTCTCTTCAAAGAGATAAAGCTGCTGTTAATAGGATGCCTTCTTAAGCTGGTGAGTCATCTGAAGAATTTGAAGTAAATTCTAATGATGATGACTCTAATTCTTTGGATGGGAGCATGAACTTAGGGGGAGATGCAGGCCCGAGTTCTATTCCAGATTTACCTGAATGGGCATGGACAAAGAAATCTACACCAGGACAGTTTGGTGTAGCTTTGGTCAAGCAAGTAATGGCTATTCAAAACGCCCTTCAGGAGACTACAGATGCTGGTATAAAGGCTATTCTTCAAGCTCATCTAGACTCCCTGCATCTCTTATAGTTGCAGCATATCAGACAGAATTTAAGTGTGGATGAACTCAAAAAGGATATTGCTAATCTGAAATCCTATAATTCTGAGAAGTTGGATTCAGTTATGCCTTATGGTACAATGCAAGATTTGTTGATGAGATTGAGGAGAGAATCTGATGCTGACAAGATGCTGGCCAAGTTGGAAACAAGAGTTCAAGTCATTGAAGACTCTGTGGTCACCATTCTTCAAAATCAACAATCTCAGACAAATCTAATCTTGCAGCTGGCTAAAGCATAAGGCTTGACCCCTATCCTTGATGATAACAAAAAGGGGGAGAATAAAAGGGAAGGGGAAGGAGAGCCATCAACAACAGTTCAAATATCTAAAGTGCTAGTTCCTGCCATCACCACTTCTCCAACTCTTCAAATCAAAGGAAAGCTTGATGGAATTGATCTAATCCAGATAGCAGCAGCTGAGATGAAAGTCAAAGAGAAAAGGAGGAAAATTGATGAAAGGATGCAACAAATTTTTGGTTCTACAACTTCTAAATCACAATCTGTGAAGCATAGCACAAAGGTGGAGCCAATCATTATGGAGCTCAAGCCAGTAAGGAGGAATAAGGTTGGAGAGACTTCTTCCAAGTATCTGAAACCTATGGCTCTCAAGCCCAACAACAGATCCAATAAGGACTCTACAAAGAACCCTTTAAGCCTTGCTCAGTTGAAAGAAGTGGACTTTCCTCTTCCAAGGCCTGATGAAGACAAGGTTTTGGGTGGTAATATCATGAAGCACAAGGAGACCAAGGATGTGGTTGAAAGGATGAACATGGCTATTATCTTTAGAGAGGGAAAGAGTATCTGTGTGATACAGGGACATCCCAAATTCTCAATAGCCAAGAGGGAAGAAGCCAGAAGGTTAAAGGAAGAAGCTAAAAAGCTAAAGGCTGACAAATGAGCACAAGCAAAGCTTGAAAAACAGCTAAAGTCAAGTCAAGCTGAAGAAAAGAAAGAAATTGAAGACAAGAGTGAAGATGTAGGTATGGGGGACATGATTAGTGATGATGTGGAAGAAAGAAGTAAGGAAAGAAAGGAATGGCAAAAAGGGAACAGAAAGAAGGTCAATGCAAAAAGGAAGATGGTAGATGAAACTGAAGAAACCCAATCAAAATCAAAACCACTACCTTCTATTCCTGAACCTATTATGCCAGACCCCTTCATAAACATCCATGGTGAAATAATCACTCCTAAGGAGGAACCAATTGATTGGGACACCATCAAATTGTCCACCTTCTTAACCACTTCTCCACCATCAAAGAAACAGAAAAGGAAAATCAAATCAACACCTCCTCTAACTTCAATCAAATTCACTCAGAAGCCTAAGCCTAAGCCACAAGCCTCAAAGGATGATTATGTTCACATTTGTGACATAAAGGAATTTTTAGACATTGAACTCTATCTGGATGAGCTGGAGGAAGTAAGGGGAATAGATGCCTACAGACAGCTTCCAGAAAGACTAGTGTTCAAATATAAAGGAAGTGAGGAAAGGACTTGGCCTCTTTACAGAATTCTGAATGAAGGCTATTCTACCTTGGTTAGAGTCTACTCAGCCATAAAAAGGGATTCTGGCTTTACCAGGACTGCCAAAACTGTGATTCTCAACAAGATTGCCAGCATAAGGAAAACTTGGTGGGAGCCCAATGCCTTGCCTAGAACATTACTCATCCAAGAGAGAGGAATTACAGTTCATAAATCACCTCATTGGTTGATGGAGTTCATAGACAATAAAGGAGTCAGAAGATTTTTCAGACTTGAAGATCAGCTCAAGATTGCCAGTAATGAAACTCTCAAGGATATGCAATCTAAGTTGGACATCAATGAAGAAGATGAAGCTGAATTCTACAGACAACTCCAACTCCAAATAGAGGAGAATGACAGGAGGCTAAGGAAGAAAACAAGGGATCCAAGGAAAAGATATTAATCTACTCAGGCTAAAGGAGTGTAATAACCCCCAAAATTTTAAACTTTTTGTAACCCTTATGAATAGTGTTTTTGTTGAATGAGAAAACTTTTCATTCCACACTATATAGGGGTTCTGTTTTGGATATTCTGAGATTTTATTAGTACTCTATATGGTATATAAGTGTATGTAAAGATCGTCAGAATCCAATTCCGAACACTTTGATTTTTCCCGGAAATCCACTAGATACGGAAGGAATTGAGTATAAGGTAACAGGATAAAAAGGATATAAATTAAAGGATTATAAGAGAGGATCATAAAAGGAATATAATGTATTGAGAAAGGTTAAGGAAACCCAAGTAATAAGATCCCGGGTATGATCCCTCAAACGAGAAACGAGAACGAAAGTTAAGCGAACCGTATAACAGATCAGCGGTCATTAGGAAAACAATTAGGGAGTTAATCAAGGAGGTTAGGGATGATGAGGTCATCCAACCAATAAGAAGGGGGCAAGTAAGGGAAGATGACATCATAAGCATGACATAAGGGGAAGGAGATGTGGTTGGTTTATAACCACACAAAGACAAGGTTAATAAGGTAATTAACTAAAACTAATCAAAAGAAAATCAACCAACCAAAACAAAACAAAGCAAACACAAAAATCGTTTTTATTTCTCTTCACCAAGAAGCTTGCTCTCGGCTTTTTCCATTTTCAAATAGAAGAATTTTCAAAATTCAAGTTCCAAGCTTCCTAAATTGGTAAGATAATTCTCTAGCACTCCTTATGCATAGTTATGGCTATCTTATGAGTTTAAGCCTCCAATTCATTCTTAATCTTCTCCAAGAAATCAATGAAGAAGACAATGAATAGTGATTTCAAGGTTTTTAACTTGATTTTTCTTGTTTTTCCTTTAAGATCCAAGCAACTCTAAGACATCTCAAGGCTTCCTAGCTACTCACATCACTTCAAGGAAGGTATATCATCTCCAAACCCTAGATTTACTTTGTATATTAGGATGATTTTGATAGTTATGGTAAAGAGTAGCTTGAAGCTTGTTTGTTTAGAGTTTGGGTTGGAATGGTGGTGAATTGAATGTTGAAATCTTATGGTTTGGTTAAAGGATTTAAGTATAGTTTAAATTCAAGTTTAGGAATAAGTATAATTGTTAATATTGAGTTGATTGGGGCTGTTGTAGTTTGATATGGATGGACTTTGATTGTATGAATGGATTGGGGTTGTTTGGTGATTGAATTGGAATGGTATAAAATTGGGAAATCGCGTAAACATAGCCGTCGTAATGTCCGATTTACTTTAGACTGCTTTTGTTCATAACATTAGGACCCGAGAACTCCATGCTAGTCTTTGACCATTGCCATGTTTAGATAGTTCATGTTACGAGCTTCGTTTTGATATGTGGTTTGTTTGATTCCGATGTACGGTTTAGGAGAAACGGCCGTTTTAAGTAATGATATTTCGCGAACGAAACATTACCCCTCGCCTTACTTTGAAACATAGGTTAAAGACCTAAAAAGGGTTAACTAATGTATGAAACAATTATGTTAAGTGTGTTAGGCAGTTGGTAAGACACTCGCGAAGGAAACGCCTTAAAACTCGTAATGGTTAAATTATTAAAAATGGTGGAGCCGAGGGTACTCGAGTGACTTAAGAGAATCAGTAAGCGCAAAGCGAGCGTTAGAGTCTAATTTGGTTAAAGTATAGATTTACAAGTGACTTTGGTTTAATTCCAACTCACATGTTGTTTATAGGTTACCAGACTCTTCCCAAGCCATTAATCACCCTCAGTCGCTCAAGCAAGTTTTCTACCCGTATAACTGTTGTTGTGATGTACATGTGTTTATGCATGATCTTGCGATAAATGCATATTTGTTATTAGCAAATTCTTGCGATAAATTGTAGCATGTGATATGGTATATATGCATGCCTGTTTCATATTCTTGAATTATATATCTGTTGGTTCAAATGCTTATTAGTTGCATAATACCTATGCTAGAGATAAGCGGTTTTTGCGTATACCCTTAATATAGGGGATCAAAAGGTGAACTTTTTCTAAAAACCGGAAGTCGAGGCTCCCGAGTATAATATATATATATATGAATAGTTTTTAAAACTATGAGTCAAATAAGTTTTATTCGATAACATTATTTTATTAATTAATATTATTTTGAATATTCATTCGAGGACATATGACTCCGCTTATTTTATATATTGAATATTATTTTGAATATTCATTCGATGGCTTATGACTCCATTTATTTTATTAATGAATATTATTTTGAATATTCATTCGAGGGCTTATGACTCCGATTTATTTACTAATTAATATTCTTTATTTTATTAAAGAATAATGTGTCGGTAATCAAACTTACTTTTGATTATTCAAATAAAGATATTACTTTCGTATAAGTATATCTTTGGTTATTTAATAGTCATTTCAAGTATAAGTTTTACAACATCTACTTCAATTATTTTTATAAAGATTATTCTTTATGGGAATATTATTTAAATAATAATATTCAGATATTTTCTAATATATTGGGACTGATTTACTTTATTAAATCAGCATTACTCCAAACACTCTTTAAAGTGTTTTCGAGTCTTTAAAATAATTTTTAAAAGTTAGAGCGGATCCCAAAACTCATTTTTATATTTAAGATCCTCCTTTCGAAGGGGATTTAAATACTCGCTCAAAACCTGAGGGATCCGGCTCTGTGGTGTGTTTTATATTCGCAACAAGGTTGCTGTCTTGATAAAAGAATTTTGATTACTTACCCAACACTCGGGAAGTAAAATTCTTGGAACAAGTTAATCCATTAACAGGCGTCGCCTGGGAAATATCGGTGAGTTTTCCTTTCCAACTAGATACGACTTCTTGGTGGAGCCGTATCAACAAGTTTCTACTTGGGGAAATGGGGGACGAGCTTTACGTTTCAGAGTCATGGATTTCATCTGAACTAGGAGTGGCATAAGTGGTCGAGTGGCGCCGGCCCAGCCTTATTATATTGGCCCAAAATGGCCTAGAAGTTCCGCTAAGACGGTCCATTCCTTAGGAGTCCAGTGTGCGGTTGACAAGTAAATCCGACAGGTTCTCCTCTACATGTAGAAAATGGCGGGGTTGTACTACTGCGACTAATCGTCGTAAGTGGTCTTCCTGGCGCGACAAACTCCCGTAATGAGTTCATCATCCAGTTGGATAATTCTGCAACACTACCCGTAGCATTTCGATCAAAAGGCTACGAATGGGTGGTTGCCGAAGCATTGACAGGGTCAAACAGTTTTATTGGTGTTTCCATTGAATGAAGTATCTCGTAACTTCATTTCTTTTAAAAATATTTCAAAGATTGAATATATTCAAGTTTTAATTTATGGTCTCATCTATGGGATGAACTCTTGAATCTTATTATACTTTGAACAGTAGTAGTTCAAGTAGATTTCTAAAAATGGTATAAGTATAGTGAAGTAATTGGTAACTTCATCTTCCTTAAAACTTATATCCAGTAAGTAATTACCTTACACTTGATAAAGGATTCTAGTAAGTTATCCATAGGATACTGCATTATTGTTTACACTATATATTATCTTGCGAGCTGTAATGCTCACTCTTGCTTCATTTCTTCATCACATAACAACAGTTAGGAAAGATGGCCAGGCTCAAGCAGACCCAGCGCAAGAGCGTGGGAAGCGCCCCGCGCCTTCCCGTTGAGATCGTAGCTGCCATAGCTGCAGAGGTAGATCTACCTGTAGATCAGACATTCTACTTTTGGGAACCAAATATTGTATAATTATAACTTGTGGCAGATAATGGCAATTAACTGTAAATTTATCAAGTAATCATTTTGGGTTGTAAAAACTTGTAAACTGTGGATTCAAAGACTTCTACTTATTTCAATTTCATCTCTGAGACTATAACGAGTTGTGGTGTGTGTTAGTGTGGGGTCACAATATAAGGTTAATTATTATTAATTAAGTGAAGTGGTATTGTGGAAAGAAAGACCGTGACGGCCCGGATCCCTGACCGTGACGAGAAACTGCGTATATTTGATGGAAATGGAGTTTTCCGTGGATTCTCAAAGGGGTTATTACACAATTTTTCTTCAATAGTGAGTCCAGATGTATTAATATATTTTCACATACTTGAATCCATTTCGGTCAAATCTACGCAGTTTCTCGTCCGAATTTGAGGAAATCCCTTGGAAACAATGTAATTCTTCAATTCTATCTCAGTATACACATTTTTGTAGCACTTTTGAATTTCTATTTTATTTCAGTTCTTATGTTTGATAAGTGTTTTGTTATCATCAAGTTAAACCCAATTTATGTCTACAGTTCTAGTAGACATAAATAGGGGGAGATTGTTAAGAATTTGTGTATTAGTTTGATGATAAGATAAACAAAACACTTAAGTAGAAATCTAGTGTTTGTAGCCTCAACGGATAAGACCATTTTGGCTATCCGTTGAAGGAGTAGCTTTACTTAGAAATAAGTTTAGTACTGTAGCACATTTCATTCTCTGTATTTAAGTTGTAATTCTTAGATGCTGTGGGAAATTATCAGTCATGTTGACCAACTAGTGGATATGCAAATAGGAGGGCTAATTGTAAATATTTCATGCCTTGTAATTTTGTATAAGTGAAGTAGTATCAACTGATATTAAAGGCCTACAACGGATGAGAAGCAAAGCTTCAACGGATGTCTCTAAAGCTTCAACGGATAACATCTATCAACGGATGAGTGATTCAACGGATAAAACTTCAACTGCTAATGCATCAACGGATAAAGCTTCAACGGATAAAGCATCAACGGATGAAAGCTTCAACGGATGCTTAGTTCAAATAGCAGTTGATAGTGATAATTCATAAGCTGACAGAGGCACATGGGTTGACAGAGATAAACTGGAATGTGGCAGCCTCTAGGAGGAATCAAGAAAATGCAGCATTTCCATTCTGGTGCAAACAAGGAAGTATTCAAAGATTCACAGCTAAACCTAAATTGCATTGGATAGAGAAATGAAGAAGAAACATGTGAAGAATCTTTTAATTGTATTTTACAGTTTTGTCTTCACTTGTAAATTTGGTGATATATAAACCAAGTAGCAGCTAGTAATTAGATGGTGAATTTTCCAGAGCTGTTTAGAAAAATCCAGAGAGAAAATCATCTAGTTTGTACTAGGATGCAGCTGTGATTTAATTCTTTGAATCACAGATTTTCTGAAATAACACATCTCTAGTGGAACAACAAATCCACCAGAAAAGTTTTTAAGTCTGTTGTATTCTTTACATTTGTGTTTGAATATATATCTGTCTGCATTAGCTGAAAGCAATTCACACACACTTGTTCATCAAAACACATAGCCTAGAAACTGCTCAAAACTTGAAAAAGTTTTGAGATTTACATTCAACCCCCCTTCTGTAAATCTCATTGTTAGTTCACTGGGAATAACACTAATGTTAGAGAATTTTCTAGCCAAATAGGCCATTGACTAATCTAGCTCATCCAGTTCATCAAAAGTGTAGAACTCATCTTCTTCCAATTCCAGAATAACTTGTTCCTGTGAGTCATTTGTTCTTTGCTCACTTGGTGAGGCAACAGGAGTTTGAGATCTTGGCTCTTCATCAAATGTTTGGCTTTCATTGACAATTAAAGCACTTGAGCCATCTACTACATGTCCTTGACCAGATGTCAATGATTTCCTTTGAATCATTTCTAGTTCATATGTTCTAAGAATTCCATATAGAACTTCCAGTGTTATTCTACTCAAGTCTCTCCCTTCCCTGATTGCTGAGATTTTCTGTTCCAAATGATCAGGAAGAGTAAGCAAGAACTTCAATTTCACCTCTTCAGCTTCATAGTATTTGTCATGGAGCTGCAAGTCATTTATCAGCTTATTGAATCTTGTAAACACATCAGTTATACTTTCTTTTGGCTTAGCCATGAAACCCTCATACTGTGAAATCAGTATCCTTCTTTGATTAGATTTAATTTCCTCAGTTCCCTCACAAAGTATCTCAATCTTTTCCCGGATCTGTTTGGCAGTGTCACAGTTGACAATGTTGTTGTACATTACATTGTCAAGTGACTCTATCAATATCAGCTGTAAGCCACTATTCAGGGAAACTTTTTTCTTTTTCAGGCTCAATGAACTCAGAAGCGTCTTTTGGAGCATAATTAGCTGGAATTACCATATCACCATCAGTTGATTCTACAACTCTAACCATAGGAATGAAAGGTCCATTTTTGAGAATCTGAATGTAAAGTGGATTGCCATCTTGATAAATAGCAACATTTTCTTTTTCCAAAGAGTGTAGTTAGCTTTGTCAAATGTAGGAATTTTGATGCTACTGATTTTCCGTGTATTCATTCTTCCAAGATCTTTAATATGTTTACTTTCATATTTTGCTCTGATACCACTTGTTTGGTAATTAATTACACATGGGGGGGTGAACGTGTGTTTTACTATTTTTATGTTTTTCTTGAATCTTTTATGGTTGAACAAAGTAAATTAAATCTTGTAATAAAAATGTGTTCATGTAGAAGTTAAACTTGCAAGAATAAAGAACACAGATCTTCAAAACTCACTTAATTTTATATTAAAATTAAGAATATTTTGCTACAAAATTTCTAGGCTCTTTGTTGATAAACAGCTTAGCTTCTTCTTGAGAGAGTTACAAGATTTTCTATCTAAATTGTTACAACTAACTAAAGAACCATTATTAACTTTATAATTCAGTTAACTGCTATTTTACACAGTGTACAATAAGACATGCTATTAGCTTTTGTTATTCCCAAGGAACTAACAATGACATTTACAGAAGGGGGTTGAATGTAAATCTCAAAACTTTTTCAAGTTTTGAGCAGTTTCAAAAGCTAAGTGTATGATGAACAGATGTGTGTGAATTGCTTTAGGCCAGTGCAGACAGATGTATATTCAAAACACAAATGTAAAGAACACAAAGGCTTTAAAAACTTTTCTGGTGGATTTTTTGTTCCACAAGAGATGTGTATTTCAGAAAATCTGTGATACAAAGAATTGTTCACAGCTGCTTCCTAGTACAAACTAGATGATTTTCTCTCTGAATTTTTCTAAACAGCTCTTGAAAATTCACACCTAATTACCAGCTGCAACTTGGTTTATATATCACCAAGTATTCAAATGAAGACAAAGTTAAAATACAATTATAAAATAGTCCTTCACATGTTTCTTCTTCATTTCTCTATCCAATGCAATCTAAGGTAATCTGTGAATCTTTGAATACTTCCTTGTTTGCACCAGAATGGTAATGCTGTTTTTTCTTGATTCCTCCAAGAGGCTACCACATTCCAATTATCTCTGGCAACCCATGTGCCTCTGTCAGCTTATGAATTATCATTATCAACTGCTATGGAACTGAGCATCCATTGAAGCTTTCATCCGTTCTTGGCTTTATCCGTTGATGCTCTTATCCGTTAATGCTTTAGCAGTTGAAGCTTTATCCATTGATGCACTCATCCGTTGATGGATGTTATTCGTTGAAGCTTTAGAGACACCCGTTGAGGCTTTGTTTCTTATCCGTTGAAGGTCTTTAATTTACCTGTTGATACTACTTCATTTATACAAAATTACAAGGCATGAAATTTTTACAATTAGCCCTCCTATTTGCATATCCACTAGTAGTCAACATGACTTATAATTTCCTGCAACTTCTAAGAATTATAACTCATTTATAAAGACTGAAATGTGCTAAAATACTAAACTTATTTCTAAGTAAAGCTACTCCATCAACGGATAGCCAAAGTGGTCTTATCCGTTGAGGCTACAAACACTAGTTTTCTACTTTAGTGTTTTGTTTAGCTTATCATCAAACTAGTACACATATATTCCTAACAATCTCCCCCTATTTATGTCTACTAGAATTGTAGGCATAAATTCAAGGTTAACTTGATGATAACAAAACACTTAACAAATATATGAGTTGAAACCAAGTAGAAATTCAAAAGTGCTGCAAAAGTGTATGTACTGAGATAGAGTTGAAGATTTACAGTGTTTCCAAGGGTGCTCCTTTAGCCTGAGCAAATCATTTTCTTTTTTTGTTCCCTTGTTTTCTTCCCTAGCAACCTGTCATTTTCCTCTACTTGGAGTTGGAGTTGTCTGTAGAATTCAGCTTCATCTTCATCACTGATATCCAACTTAGATTGCATGTCCTTGAGAGTTTCATTACTGGAAATCTTAAGCTGGTCTTCAAGTCTGAAAAATCTTCTGACTCCTTTATTGTCTCTGAACTCCATCAACCAATGAGGTGATTTATGAATTGTAGTTCCATGCTCTGGGATGAGTAATGTTCTAGGCAAGGAATTTGACTACCACCAAGTCTTCCTTATGCTGGCAATCTTGTTGAGAATCTCAGTCTTGGCAGTCCTGGTAAAACCAATATCCCTTTTAATAGCTGAGTAGACTCTAATCAAGTTAGAATATCCTTCATTTAGAAGTCTTTGAAGAGGCGAAGTCTTTTCCATACTTCCTTTATACTTGAACACTAGCCTTTCTGGTAGCTGTCCATAGGCATTTATTCCCCTTACTTCCTCCAGCTCATCCAGGTAGAGTTCAATATATGTATATTCTTGTATGTCACAAATTTAAACATAATCATCCTTTGAGGCTTGTGGCTTAAGCTTAGGTTTATGTTTCTGAGTGAATTTACTTGAGGTTGGGGGAGGTATGGATTTGGATTTTCTTTTCAGTTCCTTTGGTGGTGGAGAATTAGTTAAGAAGGTAGGCAATTTGATGGTCTCCCAATCAATAGGTTCCTCTTTAAGGATGATTGGTTCACCATGGATATTTATACTGGGATCAGCAACAAAAGGTTCAGGAATAGAAGGTTATGGTTTGGATTTTGATTGAATTACTTCGGTGTCATCTTCACTATTCCTTTTTGCCCTAACCTTCTTTCTGTTACCCTTTTGCCATTCCTTTCTTTCCTCACTATCTTCTTCCACACTTTCACCAACCATATTCCCCATATCCACATTTATGCTTTCAGTCTTGTTTCCTTCACTCTTGTCTTCAATCTTCTTCTTTTCTTCAATTAGACTTGACTTTAGCTATTTTTCAAGCTTTGCTTGTGCTCTTTTGTCAGCCTTCAGCTTTTTAGCTTCCTCCTTTAGCCTCATGATCTCTTCCCTCTTGGCTATTGAGAATTTGAGATGTCCTTGAATCACACAGATACTCTTTCCCTCTCTATAGATGATAGCCACATTCATTCTTTCTACTACATCATTGGTCTCTTTGTGCTTTATGATATTACAACCCAAAACTTTGTCTTCATCAGGCTTAGGAAGAGGAAAATCCACTTCTTTTAGCTGAGCAGGAGTTAGAGGGTTCTTTGTAGAGGCCTTGTTGAATCTAGTGGTTGGCTTGAGTACCATGGGCTTTAGGTTCCTTGAAGAGGTTTCTCCAACCTTATTCCTCCTTACTGGCTTGTGCTCCATAATGATTGGTTCAACTTTTGTGTTATGTTTCACAGATAGAGATTTTGCAGTTGTAGAACCAAACACTTGTTACATCCTTTCATCAATTTTCCTCCTTTGTTCTTTCACCTTCATGTAAGTTACTGCTAGCTGGATTAGATCAATTCCATCAAGCTTTCCTTTGATTTGAAGTGTTGGAAAAGTAGTGATGGCTGGAACTAGCACTTTTGATATTTGAATGTGTGTAGATGGCTCCCCTTCCCCTTTATTCTCCCCCTTTTTGTTATCATCAAGGAGAGGGGTCAAGCCCTGTGCTTTAGCCAGTTGCATTAGAAGACTAGTCTGAGACTGTTGATTTTGAAGAATGGTCACCATAGAGTTTTCAATAATTTGAACTCTTTCCTCCAATTTGGCCATCTTCTTTTCAGCATCTGATTCTCTTCCCAGTCTCAGTAACAGTTCCTGCATGGTACCAAAGGGCATGATTGCATCCAGCTTCTCAGTATTGTAGGACTTTAAGTCAGCTATATCCTTTTTGAGTTCATCCACACTTAGATTCTGCCTTAATTGTTGTAGCTTCATGAGATGTAGAGAATCTAAGTGGGCTTGGAGAATGGCCTTGGTACCAGCATTGGAAGTTTCCTGAATTGCCTTTTGGATAGCCATGATTTGTTTGACTAAGGATACATTGAAATTCCCTGGTGTAGACTCCTTTATCAATGCCCATTCAGGTAACTCTGGAATAGAACTTGGGCCTTCATCTCCCCCTAAGTTCATGTTTCCATCAAAAGAACCAAAGTCATCATCATTAGAATTTACTCCAAATTCTTCAGATGGCTCTCCAGCTGTAGAAGGCATCATATTGACAACAACTTTATCCCTTTGTAGAGATTCTGAAGTATGTACTAGGTTTAAAGTCTTTTCTGCCTCCTCATTACCCTGAGTAGCCAACAGTTGATAGGCTGACACAGGATGAGTAAAAGTGTCAGCATCCAAGGAAATGTTATCAATTACAGCTTTATAATGTTGCTGAAATTGTCTTTCCTTGTTATCATCATCCACAATCATTGACTCACTAGCAATAGCTGGATCCACCCTTATATCTCCTCTACCTGCTTTTCTCTCAATTTCTCTCATTTCTTGTATCAGGGGCTCCCCCTGGCTCACACTCCTCACACCCTCACCTTCACCTACTAAGGTGGTACTCCTCTCACTTTCTTTTGCCATGCTGGAAGAAAAAGCATGCATATTTAGACTCTCAAGCTCTCCTTTTGCCTGGGAGCAACCCAGCCTCTCACTCAAGTTTTCACTCCCTTCCCTCAGCCCTAGAAGTGATTGTACAGTAACCATGTCTTCTACACTTGGAGTTAATTCAGTTGTTTGTGTAGAGAGCATCAACGGATAAAGAATATCCATTGAAGTTGAAACTGATGGTATCAACGGATAGCTGTTGTTAAGCTTATCTGTTGAAGAATAACCACTTGTCAATGGATGAGGGATATCCGTTGAAGAAGGAAAAGAAGTAGAAATTGAAAGTGACATAATTGTCGAATCTGTGTGGATTGATTTTAAATTAAGTGACACAGATTCTTCAACTAGGTCTGAAAGAATTGGCTGATGATCCAACAAATCATCTAAAAGATGATGATCACCAGTACTTGAGTGGGGCTCCTCCCTGAGTTGTAAAGAGGGAGAATCAGGAATTGATGTGAAAATCATGTCCACATCCAGGGATGGTGATGGATAATTTGGTGGTTGGTGTATGTCAATTTTGAGAGAATGGGGTTGTGACTCCATATTTGTTGGAGTCACATCAAGCTGAATTTGTGAAGGCATATATACAAGTGATTGTATCTGTGTAGTGTGTGCACCCAGTATTGAAACTAGGGTTTTGACCTTCTTTCTTCTTGTGAAGGCTTTTACAGGTGAGTGTGTGGCTTCAGTGTCCCTCCCTCTTTTGTTCTGTGTCCCTGGTTGGGGACTATTTTCAATAGCTATACCCTTTTGGGAGGGTGCAACTAGGGATGAGTTTAAATCCTTTTCAACCACCACAGTCTTCTAAGAAACTGTGGCTTGGCTAGTTTGGGTACAACTCACCTCTCCTACCTTATTCTGGGGGTTTTATTTATGTTCACCCCTCCCCTCACCACTAACACCCTGTTCACTCCCATCAGGGTTTATGGTAGTTGTTACAACTGATGTCTTTTGAGAGACAACAGAGGTGGCTTTCTTTGAATTGAGTTTTGAAACTTTAGGTTTGGTGGCCTTGGTAGGAATCTGTTGGGGCATTGACACAGATCCCATGGACACACTTGAAGGAAAAGAAATGTTGGGGTTGGAAGTAGTAGGAGTTGAAGAAGTATTTACCTTACTTACCTGAGGTGCAGCCATTATTGGTAAGTATACCAATGGCACCTTACTGTTGAGGTCAATCCTTAAAAGGTCTGCAAGGACCCTCTTCTCTTGTCCCCAACACTTGAGCTTATTAATCTCATTATTTATGACCAAACATTCAGCAATATGGTTAGCCAATAACATAAAGAATCTAGCATAATAGATGTTATGAGTTCTATTAGCCTTATTACCTAACCTAGTACCCAATTCTAGCATAACATAGTTGCTAAAATTATAGTACCTATCAGAAACCAGCATATAGAGCATATTAACAAGAGCTGAAGTTATTGCATCAAAATTACTAATTTTCCCAGAGAAAACCTTGATAAAGGCATCACTGAGAAAACTTCATTCTTTCCTAAGGCCTTTTCTCTTAATACTGCCTAAACTAGTAGAATCAAGGGAATAGCCTATAAAATCTAACATGCTAGATACATCATTATCAGTGTGTGGTGTCATGGCATTGTGTTCAGGTAATTTAAAACAGGACTGTATATCATCAGAGTTAATACAATAATCCTTACCTTTGAGAGAGAAGGAGATGGTCATATCAGTAGAGTTGAACTCAGCAGTTTTCCAAATCTCCTCAACTACCTCACAGTAAATCATTGGGGCTTCCAGCATTGCATAGCTCAGTTTGTAGTTCTTGATGAAATCCATCATCTTATGATAATCTGAGTGGGCTTCATTCTTTTCCACCAAAGCTACGAAATTGTTTTTCTCATAGACAAACCCAGATTGGGACATTATCTTTACTACTGGTGCCATTGTTGTGGGTAGAAGTTGAAGAGAAAAGTTGAGAGTTTTGGGAGATAAAGAGAGTAAAAGCTTTTGAAATTTCAAGAAAGCGTAAAGTGAAAATAAGAATTCAAAGGGGCTTTTATACTTTCTCAAATTAAAACATAAATAATATGATTAAACAATATTTTTTTAAGTAAATTACAGCCGTTTGAGAATAAAAGGAAAACTGTATGAATTCTAAAAACTTCATTTAATACAAATACATACAACTGTATATATATGTATCAACAGTTAAAAAAATAGAATCAACGGCTGTGATCCACTCGAATCGACTGATGTGACAGTTCAACGGATGAGGTAAACGATCATCCGTTGAAGATTAACACAGTTTTATCCTTTGAAGGATAAAATTTCCAGAAATGTATTTATCTTTGAATGGATAATTAACATCCGTTGATGAAACAACTTTGGCTTTCAACGGATAGAAAATATCCATTGATAGAATAAACTTTACTTAAAGCCAACTTTTCTCTTGCAACAAATTCATTTCAGGCTGCATAAAAAAATACAATTAGGACATGAATTTAGGAATAATTAAGCATACCTAGCTCACTTACCAATCTTGTGAATGTTGATTCATTACGTGTAACACCCCCAAATCCGAGGTCGGGGATCCGGGTTGTCACGAGTTCCATTTCCCTTAATAACACCCAATCTTAATAAATAATCAACTACTCTGTACTGTGACCCCACAATAAACACACACACCATAAGTTATAGTCTCAGAGATGAATATCCCAAAATAATCACAAGTCGTTTTATTCCACAATTATATGCCAATACACCTTAAAAGGGTTTCTGAATAAATTTACATTTCTTTGCCATTATTACAATTGATAAAGATACATAAGTCTGGTACATCAAAAGTTGAAAGCCTAGCCTATTGGTAGTTCCTACCTCAGCTATAGCGACATCAACGCCTATAGGAAATTGCGGAACGTTTCCTAATTGCTTGCGAATTGGAAGCTTGGTCCTGCTCATCTTGTCTATCTGATGTTGTGTGATGAAAGAAGAAAGCAAGGGTGAGCAACAAGCCCACCGAAATAATATGTATAATAATTAACAATATATGAGCATTCTCATAGTACTCATGAAAGTCTTGGTCAAGAAGAAATGAACCAAGTTTGATATCTTACCGCGACCAAGTCGCAAAATATTCAGTATATATGTACATATATACTTTTCACAATCTTTGAAATCCTCTGACATGTATAATATACACAGAGTTCCCGTTTATAACTGTATAAAATATCGTTGCAAGGTGATCTCATTTATCTAAACTTGTCTCAACGTTTTTCCGAAAATCTTTGACATACACAAGATAATCATTTACTAGATATAAGTTTAAAAGATGAAGTTACAAGATACTCCCATATACTTATATCCGAATACTACTTGAACTACCACCGTTCAAGTTATAATCAGTTTCAAAAGTTCATCACCCAGATGAGACTACAAGATAAGACTTGAATAGATTAAATCTTTGAAATATTATTATAAATAATGAAGTTACGAGATACTTCATTAAGTCCCGATATATATATACACCTATATATATATATATTTTATACACTCCTTGAAAACCTCTGTTATGAAAATTATAAAGAGAGTTGCAATATCCAATGAATTTTGGAAAGGAGAAAACCTTGGCATAAACCTGATATCTTGCTGATCAGGCAAAGATACCAATAAGTAACATTTTCTACTAGTAGATGGATGAATTCCCCACCGATCATCACCCTGGCCTCATTAGGACCTTATGCTGGACCGCCACCCGACCTCTTACGCGTTGATAGACTGCCACCCAGCCACTTACACTTTGATAGACCGTACCCTGGCCTGTCGCTTATGCCGACTCAATTAGATGGGCTTACTTCCCGAACATTGGGCAAGTAATTAAACTGTTTTCTCAAAATATCAACCTCGTTGTGAATGTAAAATACACCACAGAGCCGGATCCCTCAGGTTTTGAGCGAGTATTTAAATCCCATTCGAAAGGAGGATCTTAAATATAAAAATGAGTTTTGGGATCCGCCCTAACTTTTAAAAATCATTTTGAAGACTCGAAAACATTTTTAAGAATGTTTGGAGTACTGCTGATTTATTAAAATAAATCAGTCCCAATATATTTAGAAAATATCTGAATATTATTATTTAAATAATATTCCCATAAAGAATAATCTTTATAAAAATAATTGAAGTAGAATTTTTAAAACTCATACTTGAAATGGATATTAAATAACCAAAGATATACTTATACGAAAGTATAATCTTTATTTGAATAATCGAAAATAAGTTTGATTATCGAAACATTATTCTTTAATAAAATAAAGAATATTATTAAATAATAAGCGGAGTCATAATACCTCGAATGAATATTATAAATAATATTCATTAAATAAAATAAACGGAGTCATACATTCTCAAATGAATATTCAAATAATATTCATTAAATAAAATAAAGTTATCGAATAAACCTTATTCGATCAATAGTTTTGAAAACAATATCCATATACATATAAATATATAAATATATATATATAATATACTCGAGAACATCGACTCCCGGTTTAAAAATATGTTCACCTTGGGGTCCCCTTTTCTAAGGGTATATGCAAATTACCGCTTATCTCTAGCATGGGTATTATCAACTGAATCAACAGATATATGTATCAAAATTACGAACCAAGCATGTATATATACCATATCACATGCTACAATATATCGCAAGAATTGCTAATTAACCAACATGCATTTATCACAAGACAATGCATATACATATATACATCACCACAACAGTATAACGGGTAGAAAACTTGCCTGAGTGTTCCCGGATAGACTTAAGCTTAGAGTGGGTCCGATAACCTATGAACAACAACATAAGTCGGAATTAAACCCCGGTCGCTTAAGAAACTAGACTTTAACCATTTAGAGTCCTAACGTTCGTTTTCGCGCTTAACGATTTACTTAAGTCGCTCGAGTACCCTCGGCTCCACCATTTTTAATAAATTAACCATTAAGGGTTTTAAGGAGATTCTTTCGCGAGTACCTTATCAACTTCCTAATCCACTTTACATAATTGTTTCTTACCCCGATTAGTCATTTAAGGTCCTTAAACAAGGTTTCAAAGTAAGGCGAGGGGTAATGGTTCGGTCGCGAAATGTCGTTACTTAAAACGGTCGTTTCTCCTAAACCGTACATCAGAATCAAATGAACTACATATCAAAACGAAGCTCGTAACATAAACTATCTAATCATGGCAATGGTCAAAACCTAGCAGTGAGTTCACAAGTCCTAATGTTAAGATTAAAAACAGCCTAAAGTAAATCGTACATTACGACGGCTATGTTTACGCGATTACCCAATTTTAAAACACTCCAATTCAACCCACAATCAATCCACAATCACAACCCAATCAAAACTCCATCCATACTACATCATAACAGCCCCAAAAACTCAACATTAACAATTTATACTTATTCCCCACATGAACTAAAAGCTTTACTTAAGTTCTTTAACTAATCAACAAGATTTACAACTCCAAACACATCACAAAACCAACCAATCTATAAATACACAATAACCATGCCTCTCATGAACCATAACAAACATACTAACTCTAATTTATATAAAAGTAGGGCTAGGGTATGAGATTATACCTTCCTTGGTGAGTAAAAGTACTAGGGAGCTTGGAATCACCCTTGAAAATCCTTACCAAAGCTATATCTAAACAAAAACACAAGATCAAAATTTCAAGTTCTTGAAAAACACTATTCACCAAGAACTTTGATGAATTGATTAGCTATGATAATCATGGAATCTTGAGCTTAAACTTATGGCTCATCTAAGTTATGAATTATAGAAGCTAAAGATATAAACCTCTTGAATTATGAAGGTATGTAGCTAGGGTTTTGAAATTTTCCTCCTTGGTTTAAGAAGAAAAAGCTGAGAGCAAGATGAAGAAAATGAATGATTTTTGTGTTTTGGGTGAAATGATTGTTGGTTGGTTATTTTTAGCTTGATTTTGGTTAATTATCTTTTTAACCATGAACTTTGTGTGGGTTTAAATCAACCACACCTCCTTCCCCCTTATGTCATGCTTATGTCACCTTATTATGTCACCATCCCTTACTTGCCCTCTTCTTATTGGTTGGATGACATCATCCCCTCTAATCTCTTTGATTAGCTTCTAATTACTTGGCTAATGACCGCAGATCTGTTATATGGTTCGCTTAACTTTCGTTCTCGTTTATCGTTTGAGGGATCATACCCGGGATTTTATTACTTGGGTTCCCTTAACCTTTCTCAATACATTATATTCCTTTTATGATCCTCTCTTATAATCCTTGAATTTAAATCCTTTCAATCATGTTACCTTATACTCAATTCTTTCGGTATCTGGTTGATTCTCGGGAAAAATCAAAAGGTTCAAATTTGGATTCTGACGATCTTTACATACACTTATATACCACATAGAGTACTAATAATATCCCAGAAGATCAATAAAAGAACCCCTACATAGTGTGGCAATAAAAGTTTTCTTATTCAGCATAACACTATTCATAAGGGTTTCAAAAATTCCAAAAATTGGGGTTATTACAGTCTCCCCTCCTTAAAAGGATTCCATCCCGGAATCAGATAAAAAATGAATAGGGATACTCTCTTAGCATTGCACTTTCTAACTCTCGAGTAAATTTTCCCACATTGTGGTCCTACCACCAAACTCTGCCTTGTTTGATAACCCTTCTCCTAAGCACTTGTTCCTTTTCGATCTATAACCCTTTCTGGTTGCTCCATATAGGTTACGTCTGGTTGCATGCCTATGCGCTCATATGCCCCTATTTGTCTGGCATCCGAATTATACTTCCTTAACATTGATACGTGGAACACGTTATGACTTACTACATGTTCGGGGGTAGGGCTAGCTCATATGCTAACTTCCCAATACGTCTTAATATATCCAAGGGTCCAACAAATTGTAGACTTAGCTTTCCTTTCTTTCCGAACCTCATCAATCCTTTCCAAGGGATACCTTTAACATCATAGGTCCCCTATTTCATAATACTCTTTGTCCTTTCGAGTCAAATCAGCATACTTCTTATGTCCATCTTGGGTTACTACCAGCCATCCTCTGATTAGATCTATTATATCCTTGGTCCTTTGAACTACTGCGGGTCCGAGCATCTTGTGCTCTACAACTTCATCCTATCATAAGGGAGATCGACATTGTCTTCCCTCAAGGATCTCATAAGGCGACATCTCGATAATGACATGATCTATTGTCATGAGAAAACTTAATCCGCGTTAAGTGATCATTCCAAATTCTTTCAAGTCTATTGCACAGACTCTCATTATAGCTTTTAGCATTAGAGCTTTTGCTTCTCAATACCCATTCTTTTCCAGTTCGTAATCGCTACCACCTTCCGTTCCTAATATTATACTGGTTATACTTTTGCTCGTTAGCATTCTATAACCTTTTTAATTACCACGTCAACCTTAGTATCACTAACGTGTTAGAATCGGAATACCACCGTACTGATACTACTTCCTTTAGTTGCTTGCATCTTCGAAAGCTTGATCCATCATATAGAAGTAAAGGAATTTGTTGAGAGATCACTATGATCATGAACACTTGTCACATTGCATAGTTAGTACAGAAGGTGGCCAGCCTTTAGTACTTGACAAGCAATTAAACAACATGTGGTATGCTACTAGGCTTTTATCACACAGATAGATAGTCATTCGGCAATACCTCCCCTTCTGGAAGGGTTATTCTTCTCAGCTTATACAAAATGAAAAGGAGAGAAAAGAATTAATTGAAGAGAATTGTATATATATAAATTATGTTGCCACAAAATATCTGGCTTGGAATTTACCTCTGAACTATAGAGGTTTGTCATAGGAGAACAAAACATATGTGTATTTATATCCACATCAAGTATTATAGCATCGTATTTCACATGCCTAAATATTTTTTCTATTCCGTCCATCATTCTATGGACCCATGCTCTTCCTCGAGCTTATACACAATCACCTATAAAACTCCCTCGATATCGAAAATTGAATCTGGGATCTCATTCTAGACATCATCGTTACTAGAATTCTATGCTTGCACCGCAACCTTCCTCATATAGTAATACGACTCTCTTTTCATAAGAGGGAATAAATATTCAATAGGTATATACTCTACTTAATTAGTCTATCAATGATAACTTATACACTACCACGACCCGATTAGTGGTACTCAATCTCAACATCCATTCCAATACAACTCTCACGGTTGTAATCAGCTCATTACTCGCAGAATCATTGCTGCATTACTATGGTCCACCACTGACCTACTGTCGTCATTCACTTTCCATGAAATCTTAATATCTAACCATACGGAGTCCATACATGTCGTATAGAATACTTCTAAGGAGTTAACATAATCACCAATCATAATTCATGAAGAACACTCCAAACTCTGACGTACTTTCATGACATGAAGTAGATAGAAATGCAGAAGAGTTTCAGTCAAAGCAACGATAGCAGGTTAATACCATTCTTAATCGTATGCCTTAAATAGAAGACTTAACTCAAGGGTTCGTCTAGTCCTTTTTGAAACATGGTCCTGGCTTATCTCAAGATAGTACCTTCTGAGATAGATAGCCCTCTCATGGCGATTATACAAATTAAACCTTTACCAAATACTATTACAGTTGGGTATTGCACAGTCATCAGAAGGAATGTCAATCTTTCAAATCATAATACAATCTTCACGGCTTTAACCATTATCATTGTATTCTTCTGGGACGAGCGCCGATAATTATCCTGTTACCATTAAAGTGTCGGCCACCTCTTTGGCCTTTCCTGATAGTAAAATTTCCTTACAGTCAATGTCATTTTAACCACCTCCAAATAAATTTTCTACCTCATTTCAATCACAGCGTATGTGAAGATGTTTTCCTTAAAATCTGATGAGTAAAAAAAAATATCACCATTTTTTCATAAGTTATTGCCTCAGTCTTTAGAGGTTAATCACTGTCACGACTGACTCTCAATCATACTTAAAACATCTTTTATCTTAAGTCCTAATTGCCCTGAACAATTTCGACCATTACTGGTTCGATCCATACTTTCTGTGGTTTAACACGTGCCCCACTTGGCATCCTTATACTTATGTCATATTTCCTTTATCAATATTTTTATTCTTGAGAATTTAGAATTTTACCTTTCTCCTTGTAAAACCTCTAAGGTTATCCTTGAATCGTCCCTCCTGTATTCCCTAGGTACAGGGCATATCAAGATACCATTTATTAATACCAGAATCATTGTCTATATACTTCTGAAAAATTTCTCCACTGATTCTTAAAGGTTGTTATTACCTTAATCCTTTCCAATTCATACTGTCAAACTCATACTATCCCTATTAAGGGTGAAATGCCAACCTTTATGCATTCCCCTAGGATTCATTTTAAGTTACCGATGTTATATCCTTAGTTCCACCTTTAGAAAAAGTACATGCATCCTTTCATGGATAAATCAAGTCATATATCCCTGATAAGGGTGTCTTATTCAATCATTCCCACCTCGATAGTATATGCTGAATTTCACAATAACATCTGTATTCAAAATGAGGTCAATCAATATGGCCTCCAAAAGATAACAACGGTTATCCGCTTTTATTGCCTAAATTGGGTAATGATAACAAGGATGTTCTGGAAGATATTGGTCGTGTTCAACGTGAACTTCTTCTTAATAATTCCTTATTTACTTTTATTGTTTATCTCAACAGTCATCTCAATGTTGGGATATCTTTCATACCTGGCGCCTCCCTTTTTGGGTATCAAGCCACCGGTCTTACACTTCATATTCTTGAAGGTCACTTCCTTCATCCAATTTTCCTAATTTCTTACTTTCTTGACTCATCAGTCCATCCGCGTTTCCTTATTAATCAATCGATCTATCTCAAAGTTTCATCGAGTACTGTCAACTTCAAGGGAATTAACTATACGTATCGCTTACGCCTTCAGACCTTGAATTCATCTCATGATCAGTCACCATCGCGCTGATGATGACACACTTCTCTATATTTATTGCAAGGGTTTCTTAGGGTTTCCCATACCTAACTCCCTTATCACTTCTCAACTTTATTTCCTTTATATCCCTTTATATTTCTACCCTTTTCAGTCTTTTATTTTCGTTTCCATTACAACCATTACATGAACCAACACAACATAAGCATTGATTTCAAACATCCCGTCATTCTAGATTCGTGTCCTCAGAACGAATCTTGACAACTTTTATAACTTAAATTCATAATTCATCATACTTGTCCGCTTTTGTTCTGGCTCTAAAGTTTTTTTTTCTTTTATACTACCTTCATAACCTCGAGAGTTACTTTCCCAAAAACAATTGACTGAACGTTAATCAGTTTATTCTAACCTCTGGCTCCGTGCCTTTCTTGGTCTTTCACCAGCGGGTGGCCTCTCTCTTAGGAGGGTAAGTGACAAAACAGTCTTTTGTGATTCATTAATCATTTAGAATTTCAAATGATTCCTATATTTCCTTTAGCCAGGCTCTTGCCTCGACTGGGTCAACCTGTTCCTTGGAACTCTGAGAGCTTAGCGATTTAAAGGTCACGAAAGAATTTCCTACCGCATTGTTTCCTTAAGGTGGTGGTTGGGGATAATAGTCTAAGTTCTTTTTAGATAGGTCCATGAATTATCGTATAAGAGTACCGTCTCGGGTCTCCTTTCCTTACTCGACTTTCTGTTTCCTTAGTATGAAATGTTTCATCCTTCTCCCATACTTGGGGTTATCTTATACGTTAAAATCCTCATTTTCCACTTCATTATGTTATGGGTTCCTTCTATCTTGATGCCGTCCTCCCTGACTATCACATTCAGGGTTTCCCTAAATCTTATTCCTTGAACTATGACTTTCATCTAAGATCTCATCTTTAAGCTCTTGAACATTTGGAACCCAAATTCTATAGGAATACCTCATTATTCCCTTATCATCTTTCTCGGTATTAATCTCATATCTATTTGTTGGCTCTCTGCCTTCATTCATCACTTTTTCTGGCACAATATGTTCTTTTCCAATAATTCGGTATGTATTGCAATCTCAAACAGCTTTTCGGTACCAGCTCCGGTTACCTTCACTTCTATTTCCATTTTCTCAAAATCTCTTATAAACTCTCCCAAAGACATTATTATCTTGAGTCTCTCCTTTTTACTAAGGGCATCAGCCACCACATTGGCTTTCCCCGAATGATAAAGAATCTCCCAATCATAATTCTTGATTAGCTCTAACCGCCTCCTCTGGCGTATGTTGAGCTCTTTCTGCGTGAAAATGCACAAGAGCACTTATGGCTTGTGTAAATCTCGCACTTCTCTCCATACAAGTAGTGCCTCCAATATTTAGGGCAAAACTATTGCCACGAGCCCAAGCTCATGGGTGGGGATATCGAATTTTATATTCCCTTAATTGTCTTGACGCGTACGCGATTACCTTGCTGTGCTGTATAAGAAGCACCCTAATTCCTTATGCGAAGCGTCACTACACTTCACAAAATCTCATTTTCCATCCGGCAACGCCAACATAGGGAACATCACCAACCTTTGCTTCGGTTCTTAAAAGTTGTTCTCGCATTTCTCTGTCCATTCGAACTTCTCAGTCTTACGAGTAAGCCGCGTTAAAGGGGCTACTATCTTATCAAACTTGAACGAACCTCCGGCAGTGACCGGCCAATCCTACCTCTGGTAGTTCCCTAATCATGGTCATCAATTCCTCAGTGGTCCTTTATTCATTCTTGTCAGGATCCTCCACGGGATCCTCCCCAGCAACAATCCCTTCTAGGACAATATCCTCAACCGCTACATCCTCAATATGAACATCATCTGGTCCTGCGTTAGGACGCTCTATCGGATCCACAATCTGATCTCCAATTAGTAATAAAACATCATCACGCTGTTGCTCCTCATCCTAAGGGTTCGGAGTCCCGCTACCATATACGATAACGAACTACGCTTCTATCATGATATTTATAAGGGTTCTCATAAGGGTTTTAACTGTCAGTACTACGTTAGGTAGCCCGACTATGAACTTGGCAAAAGTTCTTATTATCTTAGTGAACTTATTATCTTAACGTCACATCATCTCTGAGGTTTATAACGCTTGGCTCTAATACCATATCTGTAACACCCCCAAATCCGGGGTCGGGGATCCAGGTTGTCACGAGTTCCATTTCCCTTAATAACACCCAATCTTAATAAATAATCAACTACTCTGTACTGTGACCCCACAATAAACACACACACCATAAGTTATAGTCTCAGAGATGAATATCCAAAAATAATCACAAGTCCTTTTATTCCACAATTATATGCCAATACACCTTAAAAGGGTTTCTGAATAAATTTACATTTCTTTGCCATTATTACAATTGATAAAGATACATAAGTCCGGTACATCAAAAGTTGAAAGCCTAGCCTATTGGTAGTTCCTACCTCAGCTACAGCGACATCAACGCCTATAGGAAACTGCGGAACGTTTCCTAATCACTTGCGAATTGGAAGCTTGGTCCTGCTCATCTTGTCTATCTGATGTTGTGTGATGAAAGAAGAAAGCAAGGGTGAGCAACAAGCCCACCGAAATAATATGTATAATAATTAACAATATATGAGCATTCTCATAGTACTCATGAAAGTCTTGGTCAAGAAGAAATGAACCAAGTTTGATATCTTACCTCGACCAAGTCGCAAAATATTCAGTATATATGTACATATATACTTTTCACAATCTTTGAAATCCTCTGACATGTATAATATACACAGAGTTCCCATTTATAACTGTATAAAAGATCGTTGCAAGGTGATCTCATTTATCTAACCTTGTTTCAACGTTTTTCCGAAAATCTTTGACATGCACAAGATAATCATTTACTAGATATAAGGTTAAAAGATGAAGTTACAAGATACTCCCATATACTTATATCCGAATACTACTTGAACTACCACCGTTCAAGTTAAAATCAGTTTCAAAAGTTCATCACCCAGATGAGACTACAAGATAAGACTTGAATAGATTAAATCTTTGAAATATTATTATAAATAATGAAGTTACGAGATACTTCATTAAGTCCCGATATATATATACACCTATATATATATATATTTCATACACTCCTTGAAAACCTCTGTTATGAAAATTATAAACAGAGTTGCAATATCCAATGAATTTTGGAAAGGAGAAAACCTTGGCATACACCTGATATCTTGCTGATCAGGCAAAGATACCAATAAGTAACCTTTTCTACTAGTAGATGGATGAATCCCCCACCGGTCATCACCCTGGCCTCATTAGGACCTTGTGCTGGACCGCCACCCGGCCTCTTACGCGTTGATGGACTCCCACCCATCCACTTACACTTTGATAGACCGTACCCCGGCCTGTCGCTTATGCCGACTCAATTAGATGGGCTTAATTCCCGAACATTGGGCAAGTAATCAAACTGTTTTCTCAAAACATCAACCTCGTTGCGAATGTAAAATACACCACAGAGCCGGATCCCTCAGGTTTTGAGCGAGTATTTAAATCCCCTTCGAAAGGAGGATCTTAAATATAAAAATGAGTTTTGGGATCCGCCCTAACTTTTAAAAATCATTTTGAAGATTCGAAAACATTTTTAAGAATGTTTGGAGTACTGCTGATTTATTAAAATAAATCAGTCCCAATATATTTAGAAAATATCTGAATATTATTATTTAAATAATATTCCCATAAAGAATAATCTTTATAAAAATAATTGAAGTAGAAGTTTTAAAACTCATACTTGAAATGGATATTAAATAACCAAAGATATACTTATACGAAAGTATAATCTTTATTTGAATAATCGAAAATAAGTTTGATTATCGAAACATTATTCTTTAATAAAATAAAGAATATTATTAAATAATAAGCGGAGTCATAATACCTCGAATGAATATTATAAATAATATTCATTAAATAAAATAAACGGAGTCATACATTCTCAAATGAATATTCAAATAATAAAATAAAGTTATCGAATAAACCTTATTCGATCAATAGTTTTGAAAACTATATCCATATATATATATATATATATATATATATATATATAATATACTCGGGAACATCGACTCCCGATTTAAAAATATGTTCACCTTGGGGTCCCCTTTTCTAAGGGTATATGCAAATTACCGCTTATCTCTAGCATGGGTATTATCAACTAAATCAACAGATATATGTATCAAAATTACAAACCAAGCATGCATATATACCATATCACATGCTACAATATATCGCAAGAATTTGCTAATTAACCAACATGCATTTATCACAAGACAATGCATATACATATATACATCACCACAACAGTATAACGGGTAGAAAACTTGCCTGAGTGTTCCCGGATAGACTTAAGCTTAGAGTGGATCCGATAACCTATGAACAACAACATAAGTCGGAATTAAACCCCGGTCACTTAAGAAACTAGACTTTAACCATTTAGAGTCCTAACGTTCGCTTTCGCGCTTAACGATTTACTTAAGTCGCTCGAGTACCCTCGGCTCCACCATTTTTAATAAATTAACCATTAAGGGTTTTAAGGCGATTCTTTCGCGAGTACCTTACCAACTGCCTAATCCACTTTACATAATTGTTTCTTACCCCAATTAGTCATTTAAGGTCCTTAACCAAGGTTTCAAAGTAAGGCGAGGGGTAATGGTTCGGTCGCGAAACGCCGTTACTTAAAACGGTCGTTTCTCCTAAACCGTACATCGGAATCAAACGAACTACTTATCAAAATGAAGCTCGTAACATAAACTATCTAATCATGGCAATGGTCAAAACCTAGCAGTGAGTTCACGCATCCTAATTTTAAGAACAAAAACAGCCTAAAGTAAATCGGACATTACGACGGCTATGTTTACGCGATTACCCAATTTTAAAACACTCCAATTCAACGCACAATCAATCCACAATCACAACCCAATCAAAACTCCATCCATACTACATCATAACAGCCCCAACAACTCAACATTAACAATTTATACTTATTCCCCACATGAACTAAAAGCTTTACTTAAGTTCTTTAACTAATCAACAAGATTTACAACTCCAAACACATCACAAAACCAACCAATCTCTAAATACACAATAACCATGCCTCTCATGAACCATACCAAACATACTAACTCTAATTTATACAAAAGTAGGGCTAGGGTATGAGATTATACCTTCCTTGGTGAGTAAAAGTACTAGGGAGCTTGGAATCACCCTTGAAAATCCTTACCAAAGCTATATCTAAACAAAAACACAAGATCAAAATTTCAAGTTCTTGAAAAACACTATTCACCAAGAACTTTGATGAATTGATTAGCTATGATAATCATGGAATCTTGAGCTTAAACTTATGGCTCATCTAAGTTATGAATTATAGAAGCTAAAGAAACAAACCTCTTGAATTATGAAGGTGTGTAGCTAGGGTTTTGAAATTTTCCTCCTTGGTTTAAGAAGAAAAAGCCGAGAGCAAGATGAAGAAAATGAATGATTTTTGTGTTTTGGGTGAAATGATTGTTGGTTGGTTGTTTTTAGCTTGATTTTGGTTAATTACCTTTTTAACCATGAACTTTGTGTGGTTTTAAATCAACCACACCTCCTTCCCCCTTATGTCATGCTTATGTCACCTTATTATGTCACCATCCCTTACTTGCCCTCTTCTTATTGGTTGGATGACATCATCCCCTCTAATCTCTTTAATTAGCTTCTAATTACTTGGCTAATGATCGCTGATCTGTTATACGGTTCACTTAACTTTCGTTCTCGTTTATCGTTTGAGGGATCATACCCGGGATTTTATTACTTGGGTTCCCTTAACCTTTCTCAATACATTATATTCCTTTTATGATCCTCTCTTATAATCCTTGAATTTAAATCCTTTCAATCATGTTACCTTATACTCAATTCTTTCGGTATCTGGTGGATTCTCGGGAAAAATCAAAAGGTTCAAATTTGGATTCTGACGATCTTTACATACACTTATATACCACATAGAGTACTAATAATATCCCAAAAGATCAATAAAAGAACCCCTACATAGTGTGGCATGAAAAGTTTTCTTATTCAGCATAACATTATTCATAAGGGTTTCAAAAATTCCAAAAATTGGGGTTATTACATTAAGTGGATTGGTAAATATGTCTGCAATTTGTTTTTCACTTGGAACAAAATGAAGTTCCATTGTACCATTAATCACATGTTCCCTTATGAAGTGGTACTTGATGTCAATGTGCTTGGTTCTTGAATGCTACACTGGATTTTCAGTAATGGCAATGGCACTTGTGTTGTCACAGAAAATTGGAATTTTGTCAACATTTAGCCCATAGTCAAATAGTTGATTCCTCATCCATAATATCTGTGCACAGCAACTACCAGTAGCAATGTACTCAGCCTCAGCTATTGATGTAGAAACAGAATTTTGCTTCTTACTGAACCATGACACAAGCTTATTCCCTAGAAATTGACAGGTGCCAGTTGTACTTTTCCTGTCTATTTTGCAACCTGCATAATCTGCATCTTAGTATCCAATTAGATCAAAACCAGACTCTCTAGGGTACCAAATTCCTAGATTTGGAGTCCCTTTGAGATATCTGAAAATTCTTTTAATAGCAGCTAAGTGAGATTCTCTAGGATCAGCTTGAAATCTAGCACAAAGACATGTAGCAAACATTATATCAGGTCTACTAGAAGTTAAATATAAAAGTGAACCAACCATGCCTCTATAGCTTATAATGTCCACAGACTTTTCAACCTTGTTTAATTCAAGCTTAGTGGCAGTAGCCATGGGAGTTTTTGCAGATGAACATTCCATTAAGTCGAACTTCTTTAAAAGATCATAAATATATTTAGTTTGACTAATGAAAATTCCACCACTAACTTGTTTAACTTGTAAACCAAGAAAATAAGTTAGCTCTCCCATCATGCTCATTGCATATTTACTTTGCATTAAATTAGCAAACTTTTTACAAAGTTTATCATCTGTAGAACCAATTATAATATCATCTACATAAATTTGAACAAGTATTGTAGAGCCATTAACATTTCTAAAGAAAAGAGTTTTGTCAACAGTACCTCTAGTGAAGTGATTATCTAAAAGAAATTTTGACAAAGTCTCATACCAGGCTCTAGGTGTTTGCTTTAATCCATAGAGTGCTTTCAACAGATAATACACATGGTCTGGAAAATTTGGATCTTCAAACCCTGGAGGTTGACTCACATAGACTTCTTCCTCTAATTCTCCATTCAGAAATGCACTCTTGACATCCATTTGATAGACTTTGAAATTGGCATGGGCTGCATAGGCTAGAAAAATTCTGATGGCTTCAAGTCTTGCAACAGGATCAAATGTCTCATCAAAATCTATTTCCTCGTGTTGAGAGTAGCCCTTAGCAACCAATCTAGCTTTATTCCTTATGACAATGCCATTTTCATACTCTTGTTCTTTGGCTTGGGTACCAGCTTCCATACTTTGTTCCTCTCAAATTGGTTTAGCTCCTCTTGCATAGCAACAATCCAATCTGGATCCAATAGAGCTTCTTCCACTCTCTTAGGTTCCTCCTGTGATAGAAAAATACTGTATAGACATTCATCTTGAGTAGTCCTTCTAGTTTGCACCTTAGATGTTGCATCACCAATGATTAGTTCAAAGGGATGATTCTTGGTCCATTTCCTTTGAGGTGGTAGATTAGCTCTAGATGAGGTGGGCTCAGTGTTGTCATGATGTCAGATAGAGTGTTGATTGGTTGAAACTCCCCCTGAGTTATTGGTCCTTTGCAAGGAACTGGGAGTTCTATCAACTGATGATGTAATTTGATTATCCGTTGATGAACTATGATCAACGAATGCTCCATTATGTACTTCAACGGATGATGCACTTTGTCTTCCAATGGATGTTGCATTACTTCTGTCAACGGATGCTGAGTTATGACTTTCAACTGATGCAGCATTTTGTGCATTATCCAAAGGCAAATTTTGAATCATTTTTGAAGTGTCTTCTCCATCATTCTCATCTTCACTATCATCACAATATATCTCAATGTTGTCAAATTTGAGTCCTTCATGGTGTCCCTCATCTGTTAGTCCATCAATCTTTTTATCATCAAACACAACATACACAGATTCCATAACAATGTTGGTTCTTAGATTGTAGACCCTATATGATTTTCCAGCAGAATAACCAACAAATATCCCTTCATCAGCCTTTGCATCAAACTTGCCTTTGTGATCAGGTTGGTTCCTTAGAATGTAGCATTTACAACCAAAAAGATGAAGGAAGTTTAAGGTTGGTTTTCTTCTCTTGAATAATTGATAGGGATTCATGCCTTTTTCCTAATTAATTAGAGAAATATTCGGAGTGTAACATGCATAGTTAATAGCCTTAGCCCAAAAATATGTTGGGAGTTTTGACTCTTCAAGCATTGTTCTTGCAACTTCAATTAGTGATATGTTCTTCCTTTCCACCACACAATTTTGTTGTGGAGTCCTTGGAGCTGAGAACTCATGCATGATCCCATTTTCTTCACAGAACAACCTCATGGTAGAATTCCTGAACTCAGTTCCATTGTCACTCCTGATATTCCTTACTTTGAAATATGGATGGTTGTTGACTTGCTTGATATGATTGATAATGATTTCACTAGCTTCATCCTTTGATCCAAGAAAGTAGGTCCATGAAAACTTTGAGAAATCATCTACAATCACTAGGCAATATATTTTCCTTGAAATTGACAACACATTGACTGGTCCAAAAAGATCCATGTGTAGCAGTTATAATGGTTCATCAATTGTTGATTCAAGCTTCTTACTGAATGATGCTCTCTTTTGCTTTCCTTTCTGACAAGCATCACGCAATCCATCCCTTGAGAATTCCACTAGAGGCATTCCTCTAACTAAGTCCTTTTTGACTAGATCATTCATTGTCTTGAAATTTAAATGGGACAGCTTCTTGTGCCATAGCCAACTTTCATCTTGACTTGCTTTGCTGAAAAGACAAGTGATTGATTCTGCATTTGTAGAGTTAAAGTCAGCCAAGTACACATTCCCTTTTTTAACTCCAGTTAGAACCACTTTGTTGTCTTTCTTACTAGTAACAACCCAGGCTTCAGAATTGAAGGAAACAGTATTCCCTCTGTCACATAGTTGACTGATGCTCAATAGATTGTGTTTGAGACCATCAACTAGTGCAACTTCATCAATGATGACATTTTCCTTTCAAATCAAGCCATATCCCATAGTGAACCCTTTTCTGTCATCACCAAAGGTTATGCTAGGGCCAGCTCTCTCTTTGAATTCTGTGAGCAAGGTGAAATCTCCTGTCATGTGCCTTGAACAACCACTGTCCAAGTACCATAGATTCCTTCTTTTTTCCTGCACACATCAAAATCAAATCAAGTTGATTTTGGTACCAAAGTTTCCTTGGGTCCAGCCTTGTTAGTCTTTTTCCTAGACTTCACACTTCATGCACCTTTTGACTTAGGTAACTTTGAGTCAACCTTGGTCTCAGATGTAGTTGGCTAAAGTGTAAGGTTAGTCACAGATTCATTTAGCACATTTGGTTGAATTTGATAAGGCATAGATTGTGCAAACATGTTATTCCACATAGGCATATTGTATGGCATTTGAGGCATACTAAATGCAGCAAAATAAGGATTATTAACATATGGCATATCTGCAAAATGTACATGTGGATTCTGTTGAGACATAACAGGCATAGCATGCAGTGGTGACATAGACATGTTAGGCATGGAAGAAGATAAAGGCATGGGAGCATTCTTTACAGATTTGCAGTTAGCAGATAGATGATTAACACTACTATAATGCACACAACTTTTTCTAGGAGCATACTTATCAGGTGTGTAGTTGTTGTGTTTGTTAATCCCTACCTTCCCATTTTTATTGGATTTTCTTTTAGTTTCCTTTTTATCCTCAACCAACTTAAGCCTATTCTTCAACTGATCTAAAGTCATGTGTCCTATATTCACCTTACTAGCGTCTTTGGATGTGCTAGCTTCTTCTTTGACAAAGTTCTTGGAAGTTGAACCAAACTTCTTGCTGAGATTTTTCAAATTATCCTTTTTTGAATCATTTGCCTGTTTCAACTGATCAGCCTTCAATGGATGCTCCTTTTCTTCCTTCAACGGATGACTTTCATAATCCGTTGATTCCATATCCGTTGACAGTCCATCAATCAATTCCATTTCCTTTTTATTTTTCTTCCAGGCATTCTCACAGAAAGATTCAATTCCTTGAACTTTGGAAATTTGAGCACTAACATCCCTAGATGTTTTCCAGGCCTTGAATACCTCTTGCTCACGTTCTAGTTGTTTAGAAAGAATTTCTACTTTCTTAACAGACTCTTCTAGTTCACTCTCAACAGATAAGCATTTGATTTTAATCTTTTCAAGCTCAATTACCTTACCCTCTAATATAGCATTCCTATCACTTAAAAACAGATTATTCTCTTTAATTCTCATGTTCTCTTTAGTCAGTGATTTAAGTCAAACACGTAAATGATACAATTCAGTAGATATATCATTTATAGCTTCATTGCATTCATCTTTAGAAAGCTGAGAGAGGTTAGTAGTGATTACCTGGTTGCTTGATGAACTAGTTTCATTCTCATCAGAATTAGCCATCAGGGCTAAGTTGACATACTCCATATCATCATCTTCATTGGCTCCATCAGCTGCCCAGTTATTTTCCTGAGTCAGAAAAGCCCTTTCCTTTTGTTTGAGCAATTCAAAATATTTCTTTTTGTAATCCACTTGCTCAAATTTCTTCTTTTAAGAAGTTTGCTTTCTGCCCTCACTTGCAAAGTGTCCACTTGTGCCACAGTTATAACACTTGAACTTAGACTTGTCCACCATGTTCTTGTTTGGCTTAGTGGCTCTAGTGTTTTTCTTGAATTTCATCTTTGTAAATCTTCTGAACAGAATGGTCAGATGTTCATCAACATCATCAGAGTCATCTTGACTGGAATTGTCTTCAACCTCAGCTGCTTGCTCCTTTCCCTTGCTTGATTCTGATTTGTTTGTGCCAATTTTGAGACTTGGCATTGTCTTTTCTTCATTCCTGGCTTCAATTCTCTCATTTTCAGCTACAAGTGCAACTGATCCACTTTTTTCTTTCCCTTCTTCAACACCTCATCTTGCTCCATCTCAAGTTCATAGGTCTTCAAAATTCCATATAATCTTTCAAGTGTGAAGTCCTTATAATCTTGAGAATTCCTTAGTGAAACAGTCATAGGCTTCCATTCCTTTGGTAGAGACCTTAGAAATTTTAAGTTGGAATCCTTGACTTGGTACACTCTGCCATACAGCTTCAATCCATTTAACAGTTTCTGAAATCTATTGAAAGAATCATTCAATGATTCTCCTTCTTCAGAATGAAAATATTCATATTGTTGAATGAGAAGCTGCATTGTGTTTTCTCTAACTTGCTCAGTACCTTCACAGATAAGTTATACAGTATCCCAAATTTCCTTAGCAGAGAGGTTGTTAATGATATTATCAAACATATCTTTGTCCAGACCATTGAACAGAATGTTCATGGCCTTCTTGTCCTTGTGAACCTCTTCAATATCTTTAGGAGTCCATTCTGTTTTTGGCTTGGGAATAGACTGTCCAACAACAACTGTGACAGTAGCAGATGTGGCCACTTTATGAGGGATGTGAGGACCATTCTCAATGCAGATTATGTAGCTTTCATCTTGAGAGAGAAGATGTAGATGTATCTTCACTTTCCAGTGATGATAATTATCTCTTTCCAGGATTGGAATCTTCACTCCAATATCCTTCTTACTCATGATGTTAGTAGAATAGATCTTTAAACTCTTTGTATGTCAAGAGCTAGCTCTAATACCAATTGTTATTCCCAAAGAACTAACAATGAGATTTACAGAAGGGGGGTTGAATGTAAATCTCAAAACTTTTTCAAGTTTTGAGCAGTTTCAAAAGCTAAGTGTATGATGAACGGATGTGTGTGAATTGCTTTCGGCAAGTGCAGATAGATGTATATTCAAAACATAAATGTAAAGAACACAGAGGCTTTAAAAACTTTTCTGATGGATTTGTTGTTCCACAAGAGATGTGTATTTCAGAAAATTTGTGATACAAAGAATTGTTCACAGCTGCTTCCTAGTACAAACTAGATGATTTTCTCTCTGAATTTTTCTAAACAGCTCTTGAAAATTCACACATAATTACTAGCTGCAACTTGGTTTATATATCACCAAGTATTTAAGTGAAGACAAAGATAAAATACAATTATAAAATAGTCCTTCACATGTTTCTTCTTCATTTCTCTATCCAATGCAATCTAAGGTAATCTGTGAATCTTTGAATACTTCCTTGTTTGCACCAGAATGGAAATGCTGCTTTTTCTTGATTCCTCCAAGAGGCTACCACATTCCAATTGTCTCTGTCAACCCATTTGCCTCTGTCAGCTTATGAATTATGACTATCAACTGCTATGGAACTGAGCATCCATTGAAGCTTTCATCCGTTCGTGGCTTTATCCGTTGATGCTCTTATCCGTTGATGCTTTAGCAGTGGAAGGTTTATCCATTGATGCACCTATCCGTTGATGGATGTTATCCGTTGAAGCTTTAGAGACATTCGTTGAAGCTTTGTTTCTTATCCGTTGAAGGTCTTTAATTTACCAGTTGATACTACTTCATTTATACAAAATTACAAGGCATGAAATTTTTACAATTAGCCCTCCTATTTGCATATCCACTAGTAGTCAACATGACTTATAATTTCATGCAACTTCTAAGAAATATAACTCATTTACAAAGACTGAAATGTGCTACAATACTAAACTTATTTCTAAGTAAAGCTACTCCATCAACGGATAGCCAAAGTGGTCTTATCTGTTGAGGCTATAAACACTAGTTTTATACTTAAGTGTTTTGTTTAGCTTATCATCAAACTAGTACACATATATTCCTAACAGCTTTAGTAAACAGTCACTTGTCATTTCCATTTATAGAAAAGTGTATCTTCTATTTCTGGCTTAGCATCCTGTGTTTACTTTGATCTTCCTTTGACAGTTAATCTTCACCATTGATCTTGCACATCTGTCAAGCTGCTTTTTGTAGACTCGTCAATCCAGCTGATTGGATTGTTTGTTGATTGTTAATCTTGGATATTGAACTGATCTGTAATTTTGTACTTTGAGATTTACCTCGAGATTTCCAGTTTGGTCTATAGAGAACTTGACATCTCGATAAGTATATTAGCTATCAAGATCTCTAGTACTCTATAGTTAATTTGGATTATAGAGGTCTCCCAGTTCTCTATAAGAGAATTTGTCTTATCGAGATCTCTAGTCTTCATATCTTCACTTTGACTTATCGATATCTCTGAGTTCTCTAGTGGCTTCTTGACTTGTTGATATCTCAGAGTTCTCTAGTCAAATTTGACTTGTCGATATCTCAGAGTTCTCTAGTGAATTTTGACTTATCGATATCTCTGAGTTCTCTAGTGTAATTTGACTTATCGATAACTCAGCGTTCTCTGGTGAATGTTGACTTGTCGATAACTCTGAGTTCTCTAGTAAAGAAATGACTTGTCGATATCTCCAATCTTCATGTCTTCAATTTGGCTTGTCGGTATCTGTGAGTTCTCTATAAGCTTTCCTGAGTTCTCTATAAGTCATTCTGGAGTTCTCGAATGACTTCTCTATAACACTAAATCTATGACTTGTTGAGATCTTGACTTAGAATATTTTTCCTAAAACAGATTTATTCAACTCCAAGCTTCTTCATAATTCTTCTGAGGCATGATCATCTTGATCTTCTTCCAGATAGAATTCTTAGGCTTGACATTGTTTATAGAAAAAGACTCCAGTCTGCTCCTTTGACATTTTTATAGACTTTTAGTGTTACAAGTACAAAATTTAAATTAAGAAAACAATACCACTTACTTAGGGTTGACAAATTGTCTTAGTCTTGTTAAAGTACAGGCATGTCTTGCACAACACATAAGGATGACATCCCAAAGGTATCATTCATCACTGATTTTGTTTTTTTTTTGTTATCTTGTTATGGCATTTGGTCTCCAGAATGCAGGAGCTACCTATCAAAAGTTGGTCAATAAGATATTTAAAGATCTTATTGGGAAAACTATGGAAGTATATGTAGATGATATGTTAGTCAAGAGTCTTGTAAAGACTGATTATATATCCCATTTGAGGGAAGCTTTTGAGGTCCTGAGATACCACAAAATGATGTTAAATCCTGCAAAGTGTGCTTTCAGAGTGGGATCTGGAAAAATTTTAGGATTGATGGTCTCCAAAAGGGGAATTGAGGCCAATCTGGACAAGATAAAGGCCGTCTTAGACAAGGAACCTCCATGTTCCGTAAAGGATGTGCAGAAACTTACCGGAAGAGTTGAAGCTTTGGGATAATTTATATCCAAGTCTGGGGAAAAGTGTTTGCCCTTCTTCAAGGCTTTGAAGAAGGTGAAGGTTTTGCATGGATAGAAGAAAGCCAGGTGGAATTTGAGGAACTAAAGAAATACATGGTTTAAGCACCGCTATTGGCCAAACCAATTCTTGATGAAATTTTGTACTTATATTTGGTTGTCTTAGAAAATGCCTCGAGTGCCGTGTTGGTTAAGGAGGAACTTAAAATACAGAATCCTGTATATTATGTCAGTAAGATCCTATATGGGGCTGAGTTAAATTATATTAAAAAGTTTGTTTTAGCCTTGGTGATGGCCTCAAGGAAGTTGCGTCCTTATTTCCAAGCTCATAAAATTGAGGTACTAACAAATCATCCTTTGGAAAACATTATTCATAGTCCTAAAGCCAGTGGGAGGCTGATTAAATGATCAATAGAGCTAGGGAAATTCGAGATAAAGTATAAGCAACGAACGACGATAAAAGTGCAGGCCTTGGCTGACTTCTTGGTTGAATGTACCATCTCCAACCAAGAAGTCGGGGGGCAGGAAGATACTGAACCTCAGGGCATGGAGGGAAAAGAGGATAATGAAGGAGGACAAAACAAGGACAAGGAATTTTGGGTTCTCTATTTTGATGAAACATCAAAAACAAACTCCAGTAGAGCAGGGCTAGTTTTACAGAGCCCCGATGGGTTCTTGATTGAATATGCTATGAAGTTAAATTTTCCAACTACAAATAACGAAGCTGAGTATGAAGCTCTGATAGCTGGCCTTGTCCTAGCAAGGACGTTGAGAGTCAAAAATTTGAAAGTTTGTGGAGATTCGAAACTTGTGATATCCCAGGTCAAGGGAGAGTTCGAAGCAAGAGATGAAATAATGGTGAAGTATGTACACCTGGTAAGAGCCGTGCTAACCCAATTCAATGAGTGTCGTGTTGAGCATATTCCAATAGAAGAGAATGCCAAGGCTGATGCGTTATCCAAATTCGCCTCTTCGGAAGTAGAAGAAAGCTCTAGTAGTGTGTACATTCGTGTTTTGAAAATACGGAGCATAGATGTCAAGCTGGTTACCCACATAGGGCTTGGAGGGTCATGGATACATCCTATTAAAGCTTATTTACAAATCGAATGGCTTCCTAGTGATGTCATGGAAGCAAGAAAGTTATCTGTAAGGGCCCTAAGATATTCCCTGATCGACGGGATTCTTTACAAAAGGTCTTTCGTAATTCCTTACTCAAGGTATTTGAGGTAGGATGAAGCTCTACTTGTCTTGGAAGACGTACATGAAGGTATTTGTGGCCAACACTTGGGGGCAGGGCCTTGGCCCACAAAATTACTCATTTAGGATTCTACTGGCTAGAGATGATGGTTGATGCTAAGGAATATATGAAGAGATGTGAATATTGTCAAAAGCATACCCATATAGTAAGGTAGGCTCCCAAAATGCTCATTTCCATAAACTCCCCAGTCCTATTTGCTATATGGGAAATGGATATTCTCGGACCTTTTCCAATGGCTACTGCTCAAAGAAAGTTCTTGATTGTAGCAATTGATTACTTTATTAAGTGGATTGAGGCAAAGCCTTTGATAAGATTACAACTAAATAAGTCGCTCAATTCCTATGGGTGAATATTATGTGCAGGTATGGGATTCCCCAAATCTTGGTGACTGATAATGGAACACAATTCAATAATGAGGAGTTCAAGAAGTAGCGTGAGGAGAATGAGATTGAGCTGTGATTCACTTCTGTGGCCCATCCTCAAGCCAATGAGAAAGCAAAGGTTGCAAATCAAATATATTCTAGATAGATTAAAGAAGAGGATTGAGAAGTCCAGAAATAATTGGGTGGATGAAATACTTCCAATACTTTGGGCTTACAGGACCACATGTAGAGTCACGACATGAGCAACACCATTTATGTTAGCATATGGGGAAGAAGCAGTTGTTCCAGTAGAGATATTACATTCGTCCCCGAGGATCCAAGCATACAATGCTGAAGACAATGAGGAAGGCCAAAAGTTAGCCTTGGATTTAATAGATGAAGTGCGGGATGAACCATATGCAAAGATTATGGAATATCAAAATAAAGCTTCTTTTTACTATAACCTGAGGGTGAAAGAAAGATTTTTCAAGTGAGGAGATCTGGTCCTAAGGAAGGTGGAAGCCTCTGGAATAGGGAAGAAAGGAAAGCTTGCCCGAAATTAGGAAGGGCAGTACAAGGTTAAGAGCGTTCAAGGGAGAGGATCTTACAAGTTGGAGACTATGGACGGAGAAGAAGTACCTAGGACATGGCATGCTCAAAACCTGAAGATTTATTATATATGGTTTGTACTTACTTATTAAAGTAGTAACGAGGTTCAAAAGCACCGTGAAGTTTTGCTTGTTTAGGGTTTTATATCTCAGTTTTATATTGGATTTGCATTTTAGCTTGTGACTATCAGGGTCGAACCATCTTGTATAAGGTTTTGAAAAACCAAGTTATATTCTTGAGTTGAAGTTATTTTAAACTTTGAAGAACCAAGTTATGCTAATGCTTTGTTTACTTATCAAAATTCATGCTTTGATGGACAGAGTAATAAATAGCAAATGAAAGAGAAATTCAGAAATTCTTCTATTCTAGAAATGCCTTAGGCAGCATTTGCAAGTCTGTCATATCAGTCTATTTTTCAGCCTTGTTTCCATTATTCAATGCATGACTCTTAGAACTGTGTGGGTTGCTAATCAATCTCCCTAAAAATACAAAAGTAATTAAAAACTTAAAGGGAAGGCTATGTAAAGCAAGTAAATAAAGCGAGGAAAATAACATAAATAAAACCCCGAAGGTTAACAAGGTCAAAGTATAATAAGTTAATACAGGAAAGCCACGATGGGACAACAAGAACATGAAACTAATCTAAGTCCTTACACAAATCATCTTCGTTCCCCCCATCAGTAGTAGTAGGGGGAGGGGGAACGGGGTCATTTTCCATGGGAGTAGCATCTCGAGAAGGAGAAATTATGGCCTCAATGATGGAAAGGTAGTGTTGAGTTTTCTTCATAAGCAGATATTCACAAGGTTTGGAACGCCACGAGTCATCATAAGTGATGAAGGGTCGCATTTCTGCAATCGTAAGTTAACTTCTATGATGCAACGCTACAATGTGAATCATCGCATCGCTACTGCCTATCATCCGCAAACAAATGGTCAAGCTGAGGTGTCTAATAGAGAGATCAAGCGTATTCTAGAGAAAGTCGTTTGTCCGTCAAGGAAAGATTGGTCTTTGAAGCTCGATGAAGCTATTTGGACTTATAGAATAGCATACAAGACTCCACTTGGGATGTCCCCATTTCAACATGTCTATGGTAAGGGATGTCATTTACATGCAGAGCTTGAGCATATGGCTTATTGGGAATTGAAGAAGTTAAACCTTGATCTAGATGCAGCTGGGAAGAAGCGAATGCTTCAGTTAAATGAACTTGATGAATTTCGACTTCAAGCGTATGAAAATAACAAAATGTACAAGGAAAAGGTAAAAAGGTGGCATGACAGGAAGCTATCGCCTAAGTCATCCGTGCCGGGGCAACAAGTTCTTCTATTAAACTCTCGTCTCCGACTTTTTCCTGGAAAGTTGAAATCAAGGTGGTCTGGACCTTTTATCGTCAAAACTGTGTTTCCACATGGAGTAGTGGAGATTTTTGAGAACGATCCGGGCCAAGCATTCAAAGTAAATGGTCAGAGATTAAAGCACTATTATGGGGATACGGTAAACCGTGAAGTGGTTAGTGTCGTTCTATTGTCAACTTGATCGCATTACTCTACGTCAAGCTAATGACGTAAAAGAAGCGCTTATTGGGAGGCAACCCAAGATATGAGACCATATGAACCCTTAGAATTTAGTACTTTATCCAAAAACCCAAAAAAAATCAGAAAAATGTTGGCAGAAAAAAATTTTCCAGAGACCTTGCAGGTGCCCGCCTGCTAGGACCAGGCGGCCGCGCACTAACAGGCGCCCGCCTGCACGCCCTCCTGCTGGTGCCAGGCGACCACCTGCGGACCTGATTTAAAAAAAAAAACAGTTTTCAGCCTATAAAAAAATAGAAAAACACAAAACAAAAAACCACAGCCCACAATCCCCATTAACCCATGATTTTACCCCTCATAATTAACCACAATCCCCACTCCTAATCAAATTCAAACCCTAACCTTACTATATATATACATACAACCTCTCCATACACATCTCACACACTTTCAACTCTACAAAATCTCTCCTACACACCAAACACAACTCTCTAACCCTTATTCTCAGTTTTCATGGCCCCTAAGAGATCACAAACTGTGGGTAGCAGCAGCACCAACCCGACTGCTACAGATTCCTCGAGGAGTACTGCTGCGAGGCCCCGATTATTGGATAGGGCTGCTGAAGAGGAGTATGCCAAGCTTCTTACAAAGCCGATTATGAAGGAGAGGGGGTTTTACCATCAGGGAGAGATGGTGAGTTGTTGCCAATGATTGCCGAGAAGGGGTGGGTTACATTTTGCGAGTCACCTGAGGGGTTCCGATGAGTGTTGTTCGCGAGTTCTATGCGAATGCCAAGGCCGACAAGAATGGGTTTTCTGTTGTTCGGGGGCTTACTGTTGATTATCAGCCAGTGGTGATTCGCCGTGTGATTGGGCAGCAACAAAGGAAACCACATGAGGAGAATTGGAATGAAAAGGCCCCTGAGGAGTTTGATTCAGACATGATTATTGCTACTCTCTATCAGCCGGGTACAGTGTGGAAGTTTAAGAGGGGATCCAACGATTATCATTCTTTCCCTGCTGTCGCGATGAACATGTATGCTCGTGCTTGGAATGCATTTATTTGTGCTAATATTCTACCTTCTTCGCATGCACACGAGGTTACAGTTGAGAGGGCAAGGTTATTGTGGGGGATTCTGAATGAGGAATATTATGTGGACCTTGGTGAGTTCATCTACCAAGGGATTTTAAAGTTTTTAAGGGGAAAGTCGCAGTACTCTATGCCGTATGCCTCTATCGTAACAAAGCTTTGCAAGGCAGTTGAAGTCCAGTGGCCTTCTTATAAGCAGTTGCAGATGCCAGCCGCTCTAATTAATTCATCGATGCTGAATGCGATGCAGGAGTGGACGGGTTGTTAGATATGAATACAACACAGGGGGGTGAACGTGTTTTAGCTTAAATGTTTACTTTTTGGTTTTGCTCTGAGTTTAGCAGTTGATTGTTAGCAATGATTTTGTGGAGTAGATGATAAACATAAATAACAATACAAATATTTAGAACAAAGATCTTCAAAACTCACTTAATTTTATATTAAAAATCAAGCAGTGTTTTGCTACAAAAACTCTAAGTTCTTGTTTTAGAACTTAGCTTCTTTCTTGAGAGAGAATACTAGATTTTCTATCTTGATTGTCCTACTTAACTAGAGGACCAATGTTAACTTTATAACTCAGTTAACTGCTGGTTTACACAGTGGATAATAAACATGCTATTAGCTTTTCTAAACTGTCACTTGTCATTTCTATTTATAGAAAAGCAAATCTTCCATTTCTGGCTTAGCATATCTTTAGCATCCCGTGATTACTTTAATCTCCTCTGTCAGTTAATCTTTGTCATTGATCTTGCACATCTCTCAAGCTGCTTTTTGTAGACTTGTCAATCCAGCTATGTGAATTGTTTATTGATTTGCAACCTTGGATATTAAACTGTTCTGCAATTCTGTACTTAGAGAAATTTCTTCACTTTGAGATCTCCAATTAAGCTGTAGAGAACTCGACATCTCGATAGGCATGTTGGCTTGTCGATATCTCTGAAACTTCATTATTGACTTGACTTATCGACAACTCTGAGTTCTCTAGTGAATTTTGGTTTATCGATAACTCAGAGTTCTCTAATGGACTTTGGTTTATCGATAACTCAGAGTTCTCTAATGAATGTACACTTATCGATATCTCTGAGTTCTCGAATGGGTATCTAACTTATCGATATCTCCAATAGCATTTCCTGAGTTCTCGATAGACAATTCATGAGTTCTCAATAGGTCATTCTGAGTTCTCGAATGACTTCTCTATAACACTAATTTTGTGACTTGTAGAGATCTTGACTTAGAATGTTTTTCACCAAACATAATTATTCAACTCCAAGCTTCTTCATAATTCTTCTGAGGCATGATCTTCTTGATCTTCTTCCAGATAGAATTCTTAGGCTTGGCACTGTTTAGAGAAAAATGCTCCAGTCTGCTCCATTTACATTTTACAGACATTAAGTGTTACAAGTATGAATTACAGATTAAGGTTACAATACAACTAATCTTAGGGTTGTCAATATGACTTAGTCTTGTTATGATACAGGCATGTCTTGCACAACAATCTCCCCCAATTTGTGAGAAGATTGCTTATCACAAATTCATGCCTATTAACAAGACTAAGCCCAAGTTAAAGAATGAAAATAAAACAATACAAAAGCTGATACAACACTTGTACAATGAATATTTGACAATTTACAATAATTAAGTAAAGACTGAGTTGTCTGATTCTTTCTCAATTATGTTCTTAATTTGCACAAGTATTTCTAATTCTTCTAGGATGAGGGTGTCAGTTAGAGCCTCTATTATTTTCAGCAAATTTGGCTTAGGATAACTAGCTAACATCCCTATCCTGTATCTTGATAAAGAGCTAGCTTTTATATTCAGAAATCTTCCATCCTTTGATATTCTGCTCTTGCCTGCTGCCTTTAACTCTTCCGATCTTCTAATATACTCATCAATGTCATGCTCATACTTTCTCCTCTTTTTAGCTAGCAAAGCTCTAGGCTCATCTCTCATTTCCTCTCTGTTAACCACAAACACTGCCAGTACTGTTCTCCATGCCTTAGTGGCTGTATCTTTACCATTCATCAAGCTTAGCACCCTTTTCAGTTCAACAATTGAGAGAGAATCCATTAGTCTATTTCCAAGATGTTCAAAAGACCCATCATTGTAGTATATTCTAACTTCTTTGATGTGAATAACCCAAACTCTGACTATTCTTTCAGCTAGTTGTTGGAAGTAGTCTTCATCTGAATCAACAACATTTAGAGGTTTGAAATCATCTTGATTATATCTGTTCCAGATGGCCTTTTCACCAAATCCATGATCATTGGGAGATTCAACTATCAGTTGTTCTCTTCTTTGTCTTCTTAATCTCCTTTTGACCTTGGCTTCTTTTGGACCTATTCCAACTATTTTGAAGTGTGTTTTAAGAGGTGGCTGAAATGAAGGTAAGGTTTTGAGTCTTTTCAGAGAAGTATGGCTGTGAGTGATTTGAGTTTTGAGAAGAGAGTTTGTAGTGAGCTTGTGGAAGTATTTGGGTTTAGAGATTTAAGGTTGAGCAGTTTCTGTTGAGGTTGATTGTGAAGTTTTAGCAGTTGATATTTGGATATTTAAGGTTTGGAGAGATTGTGAGGTATCATTCTTTTGTCTTTGCCTCCTTCCATCCCTCCTTTGAGTCTCAGATCCACTTTTCTTCTCCTTCTCTTTCTCACTATCACTTTTTCCACCAATTGCCTTACTAGATTGACTTGAGTTTGAGCCAGAAGGATTTTGACCATCTTTCTTCTGCTCATCATCACCCAAGTCATCTGTGTTGATTTTAGTTTTAGGCAAATTGGCTTCAGAGTTATCAATGTATCTCCTCAGAATCTTGATCATAGCTTCATCTTCACTAGTCTTCAATTTTTTACTTTTTAGCCCAGATTCAAGCACCATTATCAGTTTTTTGTTGGCCATGACACAGTTTTTAGGTACTTGGAAATGTTTCAGTTGCTTGGTTGTAGAGCAGATATAGTGCACCCCTTTGTTTGGATGTAGGTAGGCTTTTGGAAATGCAGCTTCTTGAGCCTTCTTCAATTCTGCCAGTAGCATTTTCTCTTCATTGTTGATCATTCTGACCTTGTTAATCAAAATGTCTATCTCAGATGCTCTTCTTGAAACTAGATAATTGAAGTTGACTTGCATACATCTATCTACACCAGAATCATTAAGATTGATCACTATCCTTTTCTCCAAAAACTGGTCCTTGACTGAGATCTGCAGCACCCTGATATAATTGATAGTCTTTTCCAAGGTCTTTCTGTAAGTGAAGAAGTTGTTGTTGAGAGAGTTCCTTAGTCCAGTGAGCAAATTGTCAAACTCTTGTGTCATTCCTGGACCTTGGGCAGCCATAAGGAGCCTCTCTTGTTCTAGACCTTGTTCTAGACCTTGTACGTGACTTTTGAGTTTTGATTGTGCTAGCCTTGCATCTATCTCCCCCTTAGTCTTGGTGACAGGCATGAGTAGGGGAGTAGGAATCTCAGGTCTTACAGCTTCAGGCAATGCTGGCAGTGGTATGTTGAGTTTTCCCATAATGGCTCCCAAAGCAACTGTATTCTACATTTATAAATGCTTATGGGACTCCACTAGGGCCTGAATATCATGCTATTGACTCTCAACCAATGTGGTTAAAGCTCTGACTTGTGAAGATAAATCTGAGTTGGAAGCTTGAAGTGAAGAAATTTGATCTTGAAGTTCTTTTATTTGAGGAGTAGAGGTAGTGGAGACTGTTGTAGCGGAGAAGGACCAAAAGTGTTCATCAACAGCTTTTCTGACACCCTCCATGAGAAGAAATGAAGGCTCAGACCTAGCAGTATGCATTTGATTTAGCTTGACCCTGGTATCATTTGAATTTGTGATATGAGCTTGAACTTGATCAAACAGGGCCTTGAAAGAACTCTTCATTGACATTTGCTCAGTGAAAGACTGGAATTGATTCTTGATGTCCTTTTGAGAAGGCACAATGTCATCCATCTTTTCCTTGATCAGCTTCCCGATTTTATTTTCATGTCCAGTCAATTTTACTTCAAGGGCCTTTCCAAAGAGATGGAAAGCCTTGAGTTGAGCTTTGTGCACATCCATGATGGCATCATAGACTTCAGGTGGAGTGAGAGATTTAGCATTGCTTCCCATGATAGTTATGTACTCCCTCCTGAATCTAGCCAAAACTTCATCCATTTCTGCCACATGGTCATCAGACAACCAGGCATCTATATTTCCATCCTCTTCAGCTTCATCTACTATCTTCTCCTTCTGTTGTTCAACATCTTCATTGAAGCATAGCAGTATAGCTTGATAGTCCTGGTTCCCCATGTCTAAAGTAAGCAGTTGCTGAGAAAGATTGGTCAAGCCTGAGATTTGATCTACCAACATGTCATCAACTGTAGAAGGCTGAGCTTCCATATCTTGTAGCCACTGAGCCATGACATGTGGTTGGTTGGACTGAGATATGGAAGGCTGTTGAGAAATGTTCACATTGCCACCTTTGACTGAAGTCATAGTTTGACTCACAGATAGATCTGTGGTTTTGACAGTTTGTTGTTCACCATATGTAGTAGGAACCTCCATTGGAATTGGAGAGGATTTTGCTGGGTTACTGTCATGTACACCAGCCTCAAACCTTTGTGCACCTTGCAGAGCACTGTCACATAAATATGATGGACTTGCCTCTCCCATATCAGGGTCATTGTCAATTGTACTCCTAGCATCAACTGCCAAGGCAATTTCAGCTAGGGTTGTGAGGGGAGTTTTCCCTTCTAAAAGAACCTCCAATTGAATGGGAGAAGATTTAGATAGCTCTCCCTCAAGAGTACTACCCTCAAACCTATTCATCTGTGAAGATGATTGTGCACAAGAAGGTGCAAGAGTGACCATGGGGTCTTCAGTAAAAACTGATGAAACCCCCATGTTTTTGATGGTGTCATCAAGGTCTACCCCAGCTAGTAGCCTCTCACCATCTGAATGTTGGTTCTGGGTGGTGAGCACAGCTTCATGAACCATATCACTTGAGTGTTGGTGCACTTGAGAATCAGATTCAAGTGCTCTATATGATGAAGAAATTTGAAAAATTAGAGAAGTTTGCTCAGTTGTGAGTGTTGGCAGCTCCCCCTGAATGGATGAGGGAGCTTCAAATGATGTGCTCTCAATGTGTGTGCCATCCTTATTTCTTCTACCATACACTCTAGGTGCAGGTTGTGCTGACTCAGTACAGGATGCATTGGGGTGAATGCTCTTTTCAATAGATACACCATGTTGAGAGGATGTATCTAGTAACATTTTACTCCCCATTTGTTCAACTGTGCCCTTTTGGGAGGACACAGAGGTGTTTTGAGTGGTCAGCTCAGGTATTTTACTCTACTTTGGTCTCTTGACCAAGGGTGACTCTAGTTCAGTAAGAATTGTTTCACTCTCATTTACAACAGCAAGGGTTGGTTCCTTTCTCTTCTTTTTACTCACTTCAGTCTTTTGAGAGACTAATGTGGTTGGTTTGCTAACATCTAGTGGTTTAGAAGAAGGGGCTGCAGCTTTGGAAAGTCCCTGTTGGTGTGCCTGTGTTTGTACTTCCACAGGCTCAGGAACCATAGCCGAATTAGCAATTTGAGGAGCCCTCATGTCTGGCATAGGGTAAGGATAAGTCCTGAATCTCTCCAACATGAATGGAGTGATTCCAAGACTTACACTTACCTTATTCTTTGTACTAAGTGAGCCAAATATTATTTTGGACACTTGCTTACAATTGCCAATTCTACTACTATCAATACCAGCTAACAAATGAATGTCATTTACCTTATGAGCTAAAGTGGACATAATAAACCTTGGTAAAAAGATTTCTTTACCTCTATTCTTCAAAGGCATAGTAAGCCTGGTAGCCAGCTCCTCCAGAATTAGAGCCCCAACATTTAGATGCCTGTTGTGAGTTATTGAGAACACCAGCTTTTGCACCACGCTTGAGATATTGTCAAAGCCAGTTTTTCTGCAGGTGAACGCCCTCACTATAGAATCAAACACAAATGACCATTCCTTCCTGAGGTTTGTCCTGTTCAGGCTTGCCAAGTTGATTGAGCCACTATAGTTGATGAAATCCATGAATTCACTCAGCTCATCTCCAGTTGGCATCTCTCCATAGTTCTCAGTTGGTAATCCCAGGGCTGTATTCACATTAGCAGCTGAAAACTCAATTTCTTGGCCTCCAATTGTGCATGTGACCACAATAGAAGTGACACTCTCTAGAACAAATGTCCTAGTTATAGCTGATGTCCAAAATTCATGAAGAACATCCAAATACAGCACAGGACTTGCAGTTAAAGCACCTGCAATATAAGATTCAGAAAGAAACTTCATAAACCCCTTGAAACTATCAGGGGCTTGGTTAGCATCAAGAAAAGCAATAAAATTAGTTTCCTTCTCTGGAATGATAGCTCTAACAATGTTTTGTGCCATTTTAGTGTTTAGAAGAAGTGGGTAAGAAAAGGTTTTGAGAAAGGAGCAAAAACGAGAGAGAAATCGCCTTTTGTCTGAAAGCTAGGTCACTTGAGATCTCGAAAAAGTGTAAGTACAGTGTATGTATCGAGAAGTCTGGGTATTTATAGAAAAGGTAAAATACTTATCGAGAAGTCAAATCATCGTTTGATTTTAAACTTATCGAGAAGTAATTTTGAATTTGAAAGAAGTACATTTGATAAGTCATTTTATTAATTCTTTTCGAGAACTAAGAAATGATTTATTGAGAACTCTGATAAATGCCCAGTTTGTCCGAAAATGGACTAAAAATGATTCTAATTTATTTAAATTGAATCAAATTGAAATCTAAAATAAATTTTATAAAAGTATTTGTCTAAAATAATTCATTGAATTAAATTATTTTAGTTCTGAGTTATTGATAAGTCTCAAAATATCCTTGTCGAGAACTCTGTGAATTAACACTATTAGAGAACTCTACATGGTCTTATCGATAAGTCATAATGGAGCTTATCGAGAAGTCATTCGAGAAGTCTGTAAATAAACTTATCGAGGACTCACTCGAGAACTCTAAAATGACTTGTCGATAAGTCATTTTGACTTATCGAGAACTCAGTTCTCTATACCTTTGAGTACTGTTATTCTGCCTTGTGTTAATTTTACACATTAAAGATGTAAATTAACAACTAAGCAGTTTACTTTGAATTTGATATATTTTAAGTTAATTTTTGAGTTTCTAAAGAAGAATAAATATATAGAGACTCTGAAATATTTATAATTCATATTTCAGTTAATTTCCAATTAAATCAAAATAGGTTGATTTATTAGAAATTAATCTGTTGCAAGACATTAGCCGAGTTCTTGCCTTAGGATGAAGAATTGAGCATTCCAATTTCACTCACAAGTCTAGTGAAGGTTGCTTCATCCAAAGGTTTAGTAAAAATATCAGCTAATTGTTTCTCTATTGGAACAAAAATGAGCTCAATGGTACCATTTGCAGCATGTTCCCTGATAAAATGGTACCTAACATCAATGTACTTTGTTCTAGAATGATTAACTGGATTAGCTACTATAGATATGGCACTAGTATTGTCACACATAATAGGGATTTTGTGTAACACTAGACCATAGTCCATTAGCTGATTTCTAATCCAAAGCACCTGAGCACAACAACTTCGAGCAGCTATATATTCAGCCTCAGCTGTGGAGGTTGACACAGATTGCTGTTTCTTAATATACCAGGACACAAGTCTTTGACCAAGAAATTGACAGCTTCCACTAGTACTTTTCCTATCAACCCTGCATCCAGCAAAATCTGCATCTGTGTATCCAACAGCTTCAAAACCAGTTCCCTTAGGATACCATAGTCCCAAGTTTGGAGTTCCCTTTAAGTATCTGAAAATACTTTTGACAGCCATCAAATGTGATTCCTTTGGATTGGCTTGAAATCTAGCACATAGAGAAGTAGCAAACATGATGTCTGGTCTACTAGCAGTCAAATACAGCAATGATCCAATCATCCCTCTATAGCTTGAAATATCCACACTCTTGCCTTTCTTGTCTTCACCCAACTTGGTTGCAGTAGACATTGGTGTAGATGCTGGTGAGCTATCCACCATACCAAATTTCTTCAATAAGTCATTCACATATTTGGTTTGGCTGATGAAAATACCATCACTTCTTTGACTAACTTAAAGGCCAAGGAAGTAACTCAATTCCCCCATCATGCTCATTTCATACTCACTCTGCATTAGCCTAGAGAATCTTTAACAAAGCTTTTCATTTGTAGATCCAAAGATGATATCATCCACATAGATTTGAACTAGGATCATATCTTCACCATGCTTCTTGTAGAAGAGAGTCTTATCAATAGTACCTCTGGTAAAACCATGTTTGAGTAGAAATTCTGACAGTGTGTCATACCAGGCTCTAGGTGCCTGTTTCAATCCATATAGAACCTTAAGTAATTTGTAAACAAAGTTAGGAAATTCTGGATCTTCAAAGCCAGGTGGCTGTTGCAAATAAACTTCTTCTTCTAGTTCACCATTGAGAAAAGCACTCTTGACATCCATTTGATACACCTTGAAATTTGAGTGTGCAGCAAATGCCAGAAAAATTCTTATTGCTTCTAGTCTTGCAACAGGAGCAAAAGTCTCATCATAGTCAATTTCCTCTTCTTGTGAGTAGCCTTTAGCAACCAGCCTTGCTTTGTTTCTAGTAACAATTCCATTTTCATCCATTTTGTTCCTGTACACCCACTTAGTTCCAATTATGCTTCTGTTCTTTGGTGCAGGGACTAATTTCCAAACTTTGTTTCTGTCAAACTGATCCAGCTCCTCCTGCATGGCACATATCCAGTCAGGATCCAATAGGGCTTCTTCAGTTTTCTTGGGCTCTACTTGAGATAGAAAACATGCATGTAGGCATTCATTAGCAGTTGCACTTCTAGTTCTCAAACCAGCTGAGGGATCACCAATAATAGCTTTTACTGTATGACTCCTATCCCACTTTCTAGTGTGTGTCTGTTGACTAGTGCCTTCATCATTTTCCTCAGTATTACCATGACTGTCATTGCCATTCTCTCCTTCTCCCCCTGAGTTTGTGCCATCAAATTCAGGTGTCTGAAGAGAGCTTTCATTCCTATGATTTTGTTCAGAGGTCTCTTCATTTGTCATTTACTGTGCCACAGCTTCATCTTCCTCATCAGAATCACTATCAATGGTTAGATTCTCAAATGCAAAGGCTTCAGCATCATTTACATCAAGGCATTTTAAGCCTGGACACTTGTCATCATCAAAAGTCACATCTGTGCTTTCCATAATTTTCTTTTGATCAATCACATAAACTTTATAGGCTGTTCTTTCCAATGAATATCCCAGAAAAATTGCTTCAAAAGCTTTAGAGACAAATTTTCCCACATATTCAGAGTTGTCTTTTAGAATATAACACTTGCTTCCAAACACATGTAGATGTTTCACTGTAGGCTTTCTGTTAGACATGATTGAGTAAGGTGATTTGCCATGAGCTTTGTTGATGAGATATCTGTTTTGAGTGTAGCATGCAGTATTAACAGCCTCTTCCCAAAAACTAGTTGGCAACTGAGCATCTTGTAGCAAAGTTCTAGCAGCTTCAATTAATGTTCTATTTTTCCTCTCAACTACTCCAATCTGTTGAGGTGTTCCAGCTGCTGAAAATTCTTGAACAATGCCTTTCCTTTTCCAGAATTCACTTAATATTGAGTTTCTGAATCCTGTTCCATTATCACTCCTCAATCTTTTCACACTAACTTTTCCTTCAGCTTGCTTCTCAATTTTCTTGATGTGCTAAATTATAATGTTTGGAGTTTCATCTTTAGAGTACATGAACTCAACCCAAGTGTATCTTGAAAAATCATCAACCATGACAAGGGCATATTTGTTCCTTGAAATGGACAAGACATTTACTGGCCCAAACAAGTCCATGTGAATAAGTTACAGAGGTGCACTTATAGAATTCACATATTTTGACTTGTGACTTGATCTTTTCATTTTTCCTTTTTGACAAGCTTCACAAACTTCCAGTTGAGCAAATTCCAGATTGGGCATGTCTCTCACAAGCTCCTTCTTGACTAGGGTGTTGATTGCTTTGAAATTCAAGTGAGATAGCTTTTTATGCCACAGTTTGCTTTGCTCTTCTGATGCCTTGGTGTAGAAACAACACATTCCTTCCTTATTTGTTGAGTCTAAGTCTGCAACAAACAAGCTTCCCTTTCTTACTCCTTTAAGAGCAATTTCACCAGTCTTTTTGCTAATAAAAGCACAATCTTCTTTGTTGAAAACAACTTGAAAACCTCTGTCTGCAAATTGACTAACACTTAGAAGATTTACTTCTAATCCAGCAACTAGTGCTACATCTTTAATGACAGCATTTCCAGAAACAATCTTGCCATATCCCATTGTGAATCCTTTGTTGTTGTCTCCAAAGTTCACCAAAGGGCCAGCCATCTCCTCAAATTGTGATAGCAGGGCCTTATCACCTGTCATATGCCTGGAACATCCACTATCAATGATCCATATGACCTTCTTTCCTTTGCCCTGCACACAATGAGGATTAAGTGTATTTAGCTACCCAAGCTGTGTTGGGTACTTTCTTCTTGTTAACTGATTTTGCAGAAGTAGAATGAGAATTTTCAGATAAAATAGAATTCATAGACTGTTAAGCCTTTTCCCTTTCAGATATAGAACCAATTTTTGATTCTATGAGATCAGTTCTCAATTTGTGGCAACTCTTCATCACTTTCATGTTGCAGGGAATGCAGTCAAACTTGTCACAGAATGAATAGGGATCATTAGCCTTGGCTTCTTTGTACTTGCAGACTCTTTCAGGTGGATTGCTAACAACCTTTTTACAAAGATGAGTTAGGTGATTCATTGATCCACATTTCTCACACCTCTTTCTAGGAGCATCTGCAACATAAGCAAAGTTATTGCTTTTGTTTATCCCAATATTTCCATTTCTATTCTTCTTTTTCTTTTTGACCTCTTTAGCTTTAATCTCCTTCACAAGCTCCTTAGTTTCTTGATTGGCTTTTGGTGTTTCAACAGGGATGGAAGACTGAGTTGTCTCATCATTTTTCTTTTTCTTGTCCTCATCAGCTATCTCCTGTTTGATGATCAACTCTTCTTCACTGAAGTTCACCTCACATGCCTTGAACAAATGTGATTCAACTTTCTTCAACATTATTGGAACATTCTCAGCTTTAGTTGATTTTCCTTTGTCACTGACAGACTTCTTTTTGCTGTTCAAACCCTCATAGTCAAGACCAATGGCAATGTTTGCACAAGGCTTATTCTTTTCATGATATTGGCCAATCAACTCAGAAGCATTTTTGAAGGATTTCAGCTTCACTTCATTCTTCTCCAGCCTTTCTCTCAATACTGCTTCAATTTCACTTGCACACTTTAATTTATTCTTTAAGTATGCAATTTCTTGTTTAGCAGCATCAAGCTCAACCAGCAATAATTCAGCCTCTTGTTTTTCACTCTCAAGTTTTTCATTGATCTTCTTCAATCTGCTAACTTCCTCATTTGCAGCAACCATGCTTGTATGAATGTGGAACATTTCTGTGCTCATCTTTTCGACAGTTTCCTTATATTGACTCACATTTAAATCAATTGTGGTAAGAGTTGGTACCTATGATTTAGATGATGAAGAATCTCCTTGCTCCAAGGCCATGAATGCATAGTTTCGAACTTCTTCATCTTCATCATTATTTGAATCATCCCAGCTCTTGCCCTCAACAATATAAGCTTTCCCTTGTTGCTTCTTTAGAAGAGCATCATACTTTGCTTCCAATTCAAGATAGGCTTTATCTTCCTTTGCCTTCTTGGGTTTCCTATATTCTGTAGCAAAATAGCCCAACCCATCACAATTAAAGCACCTTATTTTTGATCTATCAACAGATCCAGTTTTGTAGCCAGTTTTGCTATCAGGAGTGTACTTCCCTTTTCCTTTCCAGCTGCTGTCTTTGTTGAAGGACTGTCCTTTGCTCTTGAAAAATTTTGGTTTCTTTACTCTAATATTAGAGAATTTTCTAGCCAAGTAAGCCATTGATTTGTCTAGCTCATCAAACTCATCAAGAGTGTAGAACTCATCTTCTTTATCCAATTCCAGTATGACTTGCTCTTCACTGTCATTGACTCTTTTCTCACTTGTAGAAATTGCTGGAGTCGGGGATCTTTGCTCATCATTAGAAGTCTGGCCATCATTCACAATCAGTGCACTTGAGCCATCCATTACATATCCTTGACCAGCCCTTAATGACTTCTTTTGAATCATTTCAAGTTCATAAGTTTTTAGAACCCCATAGAGCACTTCCAGTGTGATTCTACTCAGATCCCTTCCTTCTTTGATTGCAGAGATTTTCTGTTCCAAGTGATCAGGGAGAGTAAGCAAGAACTTCAAATTCACTTCTTCGACATCATAAAATTTATCATGAAGCTGCAAGTCATTTATCAGCTTATTAAACCTTTCAAACACATCAGTAATACCCTCATTTGGTTTAGCCATAAAACCCTCATACTGAGAAATCAATATCCTTCTTTGATTTGACCTAACCTCCTCAGTTCCTTCGCAAAGTATTTCAATCTTTTCCCAGATCTGTTTAACAGTGTCACAGTTGACAATGTTATTATACATTACATTGTCAAGTGACTCAATTAGTATCAGTTGCAAAGCACTGTCTAGGGAAACTTTCTCTCTTTTAGGTTCAGTATACTCAGAAGGATCCTTGGGAGCATAATGAGCTGGAATAACCATATATCCATCTGTGGTTTCCTCAAGTCTAACTACAGGAGTGAAAGACCCATTCTTGAGGATACCAATGTAAAGATGATTGGCCATTTTTATAAACAACAACATTTTCTTTTTCCATAAAGTGTAATTGGCCTTATCAAAGGGAGGAATCTTGATACTACTGATTTTCTGTGTATTCATTTTTCCAAGATCTAATCTGTTTACTTTCAGATTTTGTTCTGATACCACTTGTTAGATATGAATACAACACAGAGGGGGGGTGAATGTGTTTTAGCTTAAATGTTTACTTTTTGGTTTTGCTCTGAGTTTAGCAGTTGATTGTTATTAATGATTTTGTGGAGTAGATGATAAACATAAATAAAAATACAAATATGTAGAAAAAAGATCTTCAAAACTCACTTAATTTTATATTAAAAATCAAGCAGTGTTTTGCTACAAAATCTCTAAGTTCTTGTTTTAGAACTTAGCTTCTTTCTTGAGAGAGAATACTAGATTTTCTATCTTGATTGTCCTACTTAACTAGAGGACCAATGTTAACTTTATAACTCAGTTAACTGCTGGTTTACACAGTGGATAATAAACATGCTATTAGCTTTTCTAAACTGTCACTTGTCATTTCTATTTATAGAAAAGCAAATCTTCCATTTCTGGCTTAGCATATCTTTAGCATCCCGTGATTACTTTAATCTCCTCTGTCAGTTAATCTTTGTCATTGATCTTGCACATCTCTCAAGCTATTTTTTGCAGACTTGTCAATCCAGCTATGTGAATTGTTTGTTGATTTGTAACCTTGGATATTAAACTGTTCTGCGATTCTGTACTTAGAGAAATTTCTTCACTTCGATCTCCAGTTAAGTTGTAGAGAACTCGACATCTCGATAGGCATGTTGGCTTGTCGATATCTCTGAAACTTCATTGTTGACTTGAGTTCTCTAGTGAATTTTGGTTTATAGATAACTCAGAGTTCTCTAATGGACTTTGGCTTATCGATAACTCAGAATTCTCTAATGAATGTACACTTGTCGATATCTCTGAGTTCTCGAATAGGTATCTGACTTATCGATATCTCCAATAGCATTTCCTGAGTTCTCGATTGACAATTCCTGAGTTCTCGATAGGTCTTTCTGAGTTCTCGAATGACTTCTCTATAACACTAATTCTGTGACTTGTAGAGATCTTGACTTAGAATATTTTTTACCAAACATAATTATTCAACTCCAAGCTTCTTCATAATTCTTCTGAGGCATGATCTTCTTGATCTTCTTCCAGATAGAATTTTTAGGTTTGACACTGTTTAGAGAAAAATGATCCAGTCTGCTCCATTTACATTTTACAGACATTAAGTGTTACAAGTATGAATTACAGATTAAGGTTACAATATAACTAATCTTAGGGTTGTCAATATGACTTAGTCTTGTTATGATATAGGCATGTCTTGCACAATACGGGTGGAGAGCCCGAGTCATATGGTTTGGGATATCGGCTCCCAGGAGGTGTTCCATCAGCTGGTGCTACCTTGGCTAGGTCCAGTCAGGCTCATGGAGAGGCAGGTTCTTCGAGAGCCCAGGGAGGAGATGGTTCGGGATTGGCTGATGTCCAGTATAGGAGGCTTTACAGGATGGTGGATGCGATGTATGAGTCGCAGAGTCGGTTTGCGCAAGAGCTTACCCTAGCACTTGGGACTGCATTTAGAGGCCTTGGAGCTGACATCCAGTGACCCGTTTATGGTGAGGATTTTTCTTATCCGCCTCCTGACACTCCACCCTATGAGGGTGATGATGATGATTCTTCTAAGTAGGTATACCATGTATTCCTTTCTATTACCTTCACTGGGGACAGTGAAGATTTTAAGTTTGGGGGTGGTAGTTAAGGAACATATTTGTGTGTGTGTCATGTAGTTGCATTTTCATGTTATTTTAGTTCATATAGTTGTATATTTTTGCCATATAGTTTTTTTATTATTTTATTTTATCTTTATTTTTATTTTATAGCTTTAATTATCATGTCATATAGCTCATGCATAGGCCATGATCCCTTTGTGTTGCTTTACCGATTAATATGTGATATTGATGCGAGTGTAGTGATAGCGTTAGAGTGATGTTGAATCTTTTTAGGTTGGCATGAATGCTAGAAACAATTGTAATTTTACTAAGTCTTAGAGTATGCTTAAGAACTAGATTATTGTCATGATTTGATGGTTTTTGAGGTTAATCTATTGTTTATGCTTAGAATGCATGATAGGCTCTTATTGATAAAAGACATAAAAAGATAAAAATTGGAAAAAATTGGAATTGATTGATAGTTGTGGCTAGGCGTCAAATGGCTAGTAGCCGGCTCGTATTATATACGAGTAGTCTAGGGTTGAGCAAGATGGAGCGCAATGCACTTGCTCAGAAAATAGAAAAAAAAAGAAAAAAAAGAAAAAAAAGGAAAAAAAAAGAAAAGAGAAAAAAATATGGTTTAATGCACAATTGATCACGAGTGAGCTCTTTGGTATTCAAGTTATTAAGTTCTTAGGGGACTTTGTGCCTAGTGACCTAAGGCTTTTAATAGTCTGGGATCCGCTAACCTAACGCTCGCTAAATGGGTACCATTGCATAAGTCTTTTGTGGACCTCACTCATTGTACGATCAAATAAGCATTTGTTTATGTGTTGAATAAAAGCACGATTCCGTAATAAACTCCAATAATCTTGAAGTGTTATAAATCATTTTGTGTCTAGAGTATATTCTTAGTATAAGCTTGTGATTGCCTTGAGGATAATTAAGTTATGGTAATTGATCTAGTTTCGAAGCATATCTGTTAAGCATTCGCACACACCACGTTTCTAGTTGTATGTTAGCTTGCGTGATTTTATTAATCTTTAGTCGCCTAATTGCATTTGTTGATATTTCATGTGTTGGTTGGTTTAGTCATCGTGATGGGGATCGCTGCATTCATATAGTTTGCATTCATGCATGTTATGTTCTAAGTTTGAGTCTGTGCTGCTTGAGGACAAGCATCGATTTAAGTTTGGGGGTGTGATAAGTGGCTTTTTATACCACTTAGAGCGTCTCATAACGGCTTGAATTGGTGTCTTGAACTTGAGTATTTTGTGTATTTGACGCATTTTTGTAGTGTTTTTGCATTTCAGGGTATAACTGCTTAGATAGGAGGATTTCATCAGAATAAAGCCTAAGGAAGTGCTTGGAATCCGTCCCGGGTTGATGTGCGAAGAATTTAGCAAAAACAGAAGTAAAATTGTAATTTTTCCAGAAGGGTAGCAGGCGCCCGCCTGATGAGAGCAAGCGACCGCCTGGTAGCAGGCGCCCGCCTGGAAGGAGGAGGCGGCCGCCTGGGTGCAGATTTTCAGATTCTGGAATTTATTAATTCGAGTTCAATTAGACTTCTATGAGCGCTGATTCTTTTGGGCTAATATATAAACAATCTTGGAAGACGTTTTCTAAAAAGAAGGAGACAAGTAACAAGGAGCGAAGGCAAGAAGATCAAGAAGACCGTTTTAGCACGCAACAATGAAGAAGAGGAAGCATATGTTTATCTTGTGATTCTTTTAATTCGTTGTAACAGTGGATGCTAGTTTTCTTTAATCTCTGAACCTTAATACTCTTGTGACGTACTTCATTATTTATTAAGTATTTTTATTAGTTTATATCGTTGTGTTATTATCATGTTTTCATATGAACCCATGGTGACGATGAGTTTTATTATGAGCTAATCGTAATCATGGGATCATAGCGGATTTACTATGGATTTCTTTAGTTAATTGTTTAATACCTTGGTATGTGGTGATTTTATGATATCTAGCATAGGTTGTGCTTATTCATCTTATGTGCATCGCGAACATGTAAGATAGCCTGTTAATCTCTTGTGAAGTGACAGTGAATCTTGAGATTTAGAACTTATCATGCTAGCATAGGTTCGTGTATTGTATGCATGATTAGTGGGTAACTCTAACCGTTTTACTTGCCCTGTGTAATCATAATGAATAACTTGCGCTTAAATCGTTATGTTGTCAAATTTTGTAGACATATAGGGTCTCAACATAATTGATGTCAATTCAACTTCTATCTTAATTGTGGATGCTTGGTAGAATGGTATTCATACAACAAAAGTTGGCATTTATCAGTTTCGTGTTGTTCGATTAATATCATCCCCATTACATGCTAAGGGTAATAACAATAACTATTGAATGAATTAGTAATGAAGTTATGATCTCATGTGTGTTTAATATTGTTAATTCAAGTGTTTAATTCTTGTAGTTATTATTAGTTAATCAACCTTAATTGTTAATTGTCTTGACATTGAAGAGTAATCATACATTGGTGAGTAAGAGTTAATTAAATATAATTAATCAGAGTCTCTGTGGGAACGAACTAGAAATTATTCTATATTACTTGCAAACACGTATACTTGCGTGAATTATTTAGCACATGCTTTGTGCCTAACAATATTTGAGGTCTCTAGAGAAGCAACCTGTTCCTTGAGGTCTTGAATATCTTGAGTAGAGGAGCTTGAAGTAAAGGTTGAAATAGATGGTCCAAATGAAGCTTGTACATGCTTCTGTATTTCATCAATGACCAAAGGGGAATGAGTGTATCTTGTAGTGTGTATTTGATCCAACTTCCACCTTGTGTCATTTGAATTTGTTATATGATCTTGAACTACCTTGTGCAAGGCTATAAAGGATTCCTTCAGCCGTGTGACACTCTTGTCCACCCCACATAGATCATACCTTGACATTTGTTCTGAAAAGGTTTTGAATTGATTCTTGATCTCCACCTATGAGGGGATTATCTCATCCATCTTTCTTCTCACCATTCCCATGATTTTGTCTTGATGGTCAGTTAATATGACAGTGAGGGCCTTCCCAAAGTTGTGAAAGGCCTTGATTTGAGCTTTGTTCCCTTCATTTACTGCATCATAGACTTCCTGTGGAGATAGGGATCTGGCATTGCTTCCCAGAATGGTGAGATACTTTTCTATAAACTGTGCCAAGAGTGTGTCCATCTCTATCTTGAATTCCTTGTCCAACCAGCCATCACCGTTTGCATCTCTGCCAGCTACATCTACTATTTTGGCTTGTTCATCCTCCACATCAGTTTAATAAGATAACATTATTGCTTGATAGTCCTGATTGGACATATTTGATGTGAGGAGTTGTTGAGAGATCTGTGCAAGTCCTACTAGCTGATCAACCCTGAAATCTTCAAGAGTAGGTTGAGTTGCAGCTTCTTATAGCCATTTAGGAACTAGATGAGTTTGTTGAGCTTGAGAGGTGGAAGGTTGTTGAGTAGGATTAGAACCACCTGTGACAGGAGTTACAGTTTGACTCACAGATTTCTCTGTGTTTATGACAAGTTGTTGTTCTCCACTTGTGGTGGGAACCTCTAATTGAATTGGAGGGGATTTGACTGGGTTACTGTCACGTGCACCAGTCTCAAACTCTTGTGCTTCTTGCTAAGCACTGTCACATGAATGTGATATACTTGCCTCCTCTATAACAGGATCATTGGCAATTGTACTCCTAGCATCAATTGCTAATGCAATTTCTGCTAGGGTTTTGAGGGGAGTTGTTCTTGGAATAGTAACCTCCAATTGAATTGGAGAGGATTTAGATAGCTCCCCCTCAGGAGTACTACCCTCAAACCTAACAGCCTGTGAAGGCTGATTTACACATGAAGGTGCATTTGTGACCTCCATGGGGTCTTCAATAAAAAATGATGAATCTCTCATGGTTTTGATGGTGTCATCAAGGTATACCCTAACTAGTAGCCTCTCACCATCTAAATGAAGTGTATGGGTGGTGAGCAAGATTTCTTGAACCAAGTTACTTGAATGGGGTTGTACTTGAGAATTAGATTCAAGCACATTGTGAGAAGAAGAAATTTGAAAGATAAGTAGAGTTTGATCATGAGTGAGTGTTGGAAGCTCCCCCTCAGTAAATGAGGGAGCTTCAATAGATGTGCTCTCACTATGTGTGCCATTGTTAGGTCCCAAATTATCGTAGAAGGGGGGTTGAATACGATAATCACTAAATTACAAATTCTTTCGAATCTTTATCGGATATAGATTTAGTGCTCGGTTAGTGGTTCCGTGTTCTTGAGGTGAATAGTGTTTGGGAATATAAAACGAGGAACACAAGATGTTTGGGGAAATATATATATTCGTATATAAATCCGCGAGGGCTGTTGCTACACTCCGGTAAATAAATTAACCGGCTACAATCTAAGAACAACAAAGTTCCTAGCTTCTACAAAGATTTACAAATCAAATCCTATACACTGATCTAGCTTTTGTTTGTCTAAGGATTTAATTACCGGGTAACAATTATAATGCCCCTGTGAATATACAAGAACTAAATCGGGAATTATAACGTTACTCCGGTGAGAAGTTAAACGGATATACAAAAAGCTTGAGCTTCTCTGTAAATCTTTCCAGCTATTTTTCACCTCTTTTGGGAGAGAAGATGAACGTAAAATTAATCCAATAGCTTGAATGCTTCTGCTGCTGAGTGTAGTCTTTATATTCAATTCAAATGTGTTGGTAAATATTGACCACACAAATTAATTGAATGAATCAATAAAGTATTGGTTGAGGTTGAGGAGTGCTCTATGGCGACTAGGTTTTGCTTCTCTATGGTGACCAAGGTAATTCATTTGCCTTAGTTTTATTTGTGTGTTACTCTGTGGTGACCAAGGAGGTACGGGAGGGAGCTTTACTTAGTTTATTTAGTTGAACAGTGCGACGCATAGTACAGGAGTAGTAGTGTTGCTCTGTGGCGACCAACTACTACTAGCTACTCATTTAACCAAAATCAAGAAACAAATCCCTGGTTCCTTTGATTCATATGTTTCCTTTTTGAATTTCCCTTTTTTATTTCTTTTTCCTTTCTTTTATATTTTTTTCTTATTTTTCTTTTTCTCTTTTTTTTCTTTTTGTTTTCTTTTTTTCTCTTTTTTTTGTTCTTTTTGTTTTTTTTTCTTTTTCCTTTTCCTTTTTTTTGTTTTTCCTTTTTTCCTTTTCTTATTCTTTTTATATTTTCTTTTTAAGTTTAAATTTTAACTAAATTTAATTTATAAAATAAACTTAAATATAACTTATATAAATAAACTAATTTAGATTTATAAAATAAACTTAATTAAAGTTTATAAAATAAATTATTTTAAGTTTATTAAATAAATTATATTAAAGTCCACTAAATAAATTTATTTAATTTAACAATTAAACTTTGAGCTTCGCCAATCCCTCTATCTGTTTAGCTGTATCCCTGCGCATCTCTTCTCGTACTTTAACAATTAAACGTTCAATCCAAGTATGTTCCTCAACTTAACAATTCTTCTAAAAATAATACCCAGATTCCTTTCACGAGCTGTTGACGCCTAGTGCAACTGGTCTGGTTCACAGACGACTAACCCCGATTCAGGTCTTCGTATTATAGCCTTGATTACATTGTTAAGCTTGCCTCAACTTTATTGCTTCGTACATTAACTGTCAACAAACAAATGTACTTTTACTCGAATCCTTTCTGGTACTGTAGACAATGTCTTCATTGCTACTACAATCTTGAATACTTCATTCACTGTTCTTCACCGATGCTTGAACATCTAAATGAACTCCTTTCAGTGAGTATAGCTCCAATACTACAATTGTCTTCTTTAACCTCTGTCTATACCATGTCTTCAATTCTTCAGATTTCTATGCTTCATACACTGTCTATCTTCAATCAGTGATAATACACTGAAATCTTCTGGTAGCACTTATACATTGAATCTTCATCATTTCTGAAACCCTGAAAGTCTTTAACCTTTATTCTTCACTGAGGCATGAACATATTAATGAACTTCTTTCAGTGACCTGTAAACAAACTTCAGGCTTTTTTCTAATCTTCTGATTCTTTGTATTTGCCTTATCTTCAGTCTTCCTGATTTCTGGTGTAGACGTAGTATTATTAACATGTCTTGTTCTAGTGTTGTTATCGTGTTGAGTTATCACGTAACTGTTCATACGGCTATGCAGTCTCACCAACAATCTCCCGCTATTTGATTGTTAAACCTAACAAACAAATTAAATAGAGAGGATAACTCAACTAACAACTAGAAAAAGTAAAGTACCGAGACTTGTAAATAATGCTACTGTTTTTCTGGATCATATACTGCATTTCCAGATTTCTTGAGTAACTGAAATTAAAGATGCTTGTTCCTCTAGTACTGAACCAATCTTCAAGTATTTTCATCTTCATTTCCTTGGTTCTTCAAATCTCTGCCAGATAACAGTTCTCAGTCTTGAAGTAATCATCAACAGCTTCTTTTGTACAACCATATTTCCTGTTGAGAAGCACATATCTCTCTTGCTTCTCCCCTATAAGAATCAACTGCTTAAAGGAGATCACCTTCGTTTACCACCTCTCCCGTATAATAGGATCCGCAGATAAAAACCAATGGTACTCCCCTTTTGGAAAACAGCTTCTCCCCTTATGAAGAATAGTGATGAACCAAACCACTTCTTCTGATCACTAAGAAATCACCCTTGTGTTTACACCTCTCCCGTACAATAGTGTAATATCTGGTATATATTGTGTAATTATTTTTTCTAATAAATAAATATTATGCATGTTTCGTGTTTATTCTGTGAAGTATTTGTTAAATGGTATATGTGTTTGGATGTTTAAAAATAACATAAATTTAGTATTTTAATTTTTATATGTCCAAAATAAAATATAGATAATTGTCATATCTTCCTATTTATTTTTATGTTGATTTATAATTTTATAGGAAATATATGGATTTTATCAATTCTTTTTTCGAGTATTTATAAAATATTTTATACAATCGGGAACCAGCCGACGTCATCCGTTTTTACATTTTTATAACCCGAAACTCTTCCGAGAACTCCTTCACAACCTAATTGTAATATTTTGAGCATTTTCCATATTTCGACTTTTTCGATCCGGCGTACGGTTTGTCCTGTGCGGGTCCCGACGCAATATTTTCGATACATTATTCGTTTCGGTAAATCAATAAAACTCGTATTTTTGATAAACAGGATCTTTTTATTAAACTATTACAATTATCACCTCGTAATACGTGTAAGCAGGTGCTGAGACCAAGACCGCAGTACAAATTGTACTGATTTGGATAATTATCCCGAAAACCGGTATCGTTTGGATCTGTTTTTCTAAAAAAACGTACTATTTTATATCCGGAATGGTCCAACGAGATACTAATTTTCCGTAATTATAAATAACCTTTACCGTATTTTTTTTCGTTCCGAAAATCATTTGCAAACAGTAATTATAGAATTTTCCAGAGAAAAACCCTAATTTCATAAAACCTTCTGGGAATCAAACTACAGTTTCAAGGTGTTATTGAAATCCGTTTAGAAAGCTCTGGTAACCAAAACGAAGGATTTGGAGTGTACTTTCAGATTCCAGAACTTGTTTCACTGCAGAATCAAAGGTTTATTTTCTGTAATTTTATTTATTTTCGAATTATTTTGATTAAAAATATAAATTTTTGTTCGGATGATTGTTTGAATGATTTGATGATTTCATGTTGAAGAGCTTGTTTTCCTGATGATTTTCATATGTCATATGACTGATTTGGAGTTCAATAACATGTTCAAAATTGAGTTTAATTTTTGAATTTTAAAATTAGGGTTTATAACCCGTATGAATGTTCTTAATTGAAATTTAGGGCTTTTTGTTCTAGGGGTTATTAGATGTTGAAATATAGTGGATTTTGTTCCTCTTGAAATTTGCAATCGATTGGTGTATAGCTCGTTAACAGACGATCCCTGGTTTGAAGGGAGTTGTCATTTGAAGTTTTCGTCGAGTCACCGGAAATCGGTGAGTTTCTTGGCCATTTTCCAGCCAGGTCTGGGGTTATTAGGATGAATTGATTATTGGGTTGTGTTCCTTGTGAGCTGTAGATCATATCTGGAGGAGATGGTGGTATTATTAATTTATTTTAATTAATTATTTAATTAGATTTTAATTATTTATAAATAATTTAAAAATTCTGAAAAATAGTTTCTAGCCATAAAATATTATTTTAAATTGTTTTCAAGGCTCGATAATTATTATAAAATTATTTTGAAGCAAGATTTGGCCAACCTAACCCTGTTTATTGCTTTAAAATTTACCTAACTACCCGTTTTAATTCCGAAAAATATTTTAAAAATCATATTAAATACCCGAAAGCCTGTTTATGACTCGAGACTTCTTTATAAATGGAATGTCATTGATTGTTTGACGTGTTACGTGTTATATGTGACTTGTTGTTTGACTGTCGGTCTATATGTTCAGTTTTTACTTGTTTTTAGCGTAACTTTCAATTCGTTAGTCGGATTTGGGTAAAACGAAGGGTAGATAGAAGTGTATGTTAAATAGAATCATATGAGTTGAGTACTAATAGATGTTTATGATATATGAGCAGAAGAGGCAAGGCGTAGGAAAGGGAAACAGATAGTCGAGGAGTAGGAGATTGTGATTGGAAGTTAGAGAAGTATAGCAAGCTAATATCAGGCAAGTGTTCTGAACTTTCTCGAGATATATTGTAGTTGATTGATAGTATTATTTTATATTGCAAGTCCTTTGAAGCACTGAACCCTAAACCTTGATTCCAGTTGTTGATCTTTGAGCCGTAAACCTTATTCTTTCTGAACCATTGATTGTTGTATACCCGAATACGAACCACAGATATACGATACTTCCCCACAAATACATACAAACTAAATGCCAAACACCGAATCAAATTGCTTACATATTCAAACCATTGTACCTTATGCTTTGAAAGACCAAATCCTTGCAACCTTGAAACTTTGATTCCTTTGTTATCCAATTCTTTCATTACCTAACAGCCATTCTTTGAAATTGCCATATTGATCCCTTGTGAAGATTAAAACCATTTCATTATTGAACATCCAATGTTACTTATGTTTTTATTTAATGCTTTACATTGTTTATTCTGTTATTATGTTAGAATTGGATTGTTTTATAAAATCGTGGACCAGATTCGTGGTCAGACCAGATTGGTGGTCAAGTGTAAGGCATATGTTATAGCCTATTTGTTTATTCGAGGATTTAACTCAACTCAAATAAGAATGTAACAAGTAAATAGTGGATCTAACATCAAAGAGATCTCATAAAGTAACATCTGTCAAAGGATTCAGAAACAAGGTTCATCTACAGACTTGAGGAATTAATTCACTGGAAGAAGTTCAAGAAATTGTTCAAGCCTCAGTGATATAAATCAAGATTGTGGATTTAATCAAGTGACATAGATCTCGTCAGGGTATCAATTAATTACAGGAATTTAATCTGAAATCAAAGTCAAGACATGAAGAAACGTCACGGAAGTTAGTCACTCATGAACCAGACAGTACATCGAGTGTCAACATTGAAGTGGTGGAATTGATTCATAATTCTCAGTGATTTTCAGAAGATTTTCAGAAGAATGGTTGCTGCTCAGGATTAGTATTAATTCTCTATTAATTAATTACGTCATATAATTTAATTAAGAAAATAAATTATATCTGCAAAGATTAATTTATTTATTAATTGAATCAAGATACAAGTAATTAAAAACAAGAGTCTTTAAAAACTTTCTGGTGGATTTGAATGATTCCACCAGAGATATATATTTTATATCGAGAGAACCCTGTGTGCAGAAATGCTCACAGCTGCTTACAACAATTGAACTTCTAAGACTACAAAGAAATGCCAAGAATCCTTCTTACAAATGTTTCTCTGCTTTCTTGCTTAGATCGATAGTGTCTTAGTTGCTACTACTTGGTTTATATATCACCAAGATTATAAAGTAATAAGACAAGATAATAAAACAAAAACTATCTAGTCTATTACAATGCTACTTCATTACTCTATTCCAGCATCTTTGAATATCTTCATAATAGCATGAAAATGGCAATGCTTCTTTGTTCTCGAAAACCCAGATGAATAGGCTACCACATTCCATTTGCATCTACTCGACGCATGTGACTGTGTTGTCACTGTCAACAGATATTTGAATTATTTATCCGTCGGGTTCATGATCATCCATCGAGTTATTGATCATCCGTTGGGTTGTCTATTTGATCATCCGTCGACTTCATTGTAGGTTATCCGTCGGGTAGCAAACTGGCACTGGACTTCATTTCATTTATGCAGAATTATAAGACATCATCTATATACAATTAATCAACCTATTCTGCGTATCTAGTTAAAGTCAACATGACTTGAATACAACTTACAGAATCTATACAATGGTGAATGCAGAAATGTGCTACAGACTTATTGTGACATAAGCTACTCACTCGATGGATAATAAGTCATCATCCGTCGGGACTATAATGAGTCATCCGTCGGGACTATAAATCTTATCCATCGAGTGCTACATTATTTCACTAAGTAAAATCTACTAAGGTGTTTTGTTCATGAAATCATCAAGTACACAACATATACACAATAATCTCCCCCAATTTATGTCTACTGGAATTGTAGCCATAATTAAGAGATACTTGATGATAACAAAACACCCTAAAAATATAACTTTAAGAGAAAGTAGATATTACTGAAAAGTGCTTCAAATAACATAAATGTACAAAGTTTTGCTCACAGTCATTTTTCAAGATACTCCTCTAGCCTGAGCAGATTTGTCTAGTTTCTTGAAGGTCTGGATCTCTTTCCAAGCTTTCTGTTGTTTTTCTCAATTTTATTTTGGAGCTGCCTGTGGAATTCCAGTTCATCAGATTCTGAGAGATTTAGCTTTCCTTTCATTTCCAAAAGAGTCTCATTGCTAGATATGCTCAATTGGTCTTCTAATCTGAAGAATCTTCTCATACCTTTGTCTTCTATGAACTCCATCAGCCAGTAGGGCCTTAGATGCATTCTTCTCCCTGTATAAGGGATGATTAGAGTCTTTGGGAGTGCATCTTTAGCTCTAACACTCCTTAGTTCTTAAATCTTCTTCAATACCAATCTTCTTGTAGTAATGTTGAACCCAAAGTTCTTCTTGAAGGATGAATAAACTTTAATCAGTACAGCTTGGCTTTCTTGAAGGATCATGTGAAGAGGCCACTGAATCTCCTTTCCTCCTTTATACTTGAACACTAACCTTTCAGGTAGGTTTCTGTATGCATCAATTCCTCTCACTTCATCTACTTCATCCAGATAGAGGTTTAGATCAGAAAATTCTTTGATGTCACACAAGTACAGATAGTCTCCCTTACTGACTTTAGATTGAGCTTTGACTTGAGACTTGGATTTGAGAGGTGACAGCTTCACTTTCTTAACTTCTCTTGACTTTGTTCTCTTTGGCTTGTTAAGGATTGGTAGATTGAAGTCAGGAATTGGTATGTTCTCCCATTCTATTGGCTCATCCTTAGGCATAATAGGTTCACCATGAATATTCCTGTAAGGATCCACTACCCTGATATCTTCAAATACCACAAAGGGCTTTGATGCTTGAGTTGTAGATGGTGTGGATTCCTTAGGAAATTAATCTTCCAATTCCTTGTCAACAATATCCAGTTTCCTTTTAGTTCTTTTAGCCAATTCCTTCTTTCTTGGAGATTTCTTCTGTTGTTCAACTTGCTTCTTTGATTCAATAGCTTCAGTTGGTTGAGAAGGGATTTGTTGTGATGAATTAATAGCATGTAGCTTGGCCAAAATAGCAATCTGCACTTTCTTTTGTTTAGTCTTTTTAGCATCCAGAGCAGCTTGCTTCTTTTCCTGCTTCAATCTAGTCTTTTCTTCTCTCTTTGCTTGAGCAAATTGAGGATGTCCAGCCACCATACAAATTTCTTTCCCATTTTTGAAAATCTTGGGAATTCTCATTTTGGAAGCTGAATCAGTTGGATCTTTGTATAAAGTAATTGATCTTCACAGAAGCTTCTTCTCATCAAGCTTAGGTGTCTCATACACAATGTCCAAAGAATTTTTCAATGATGATTTTGAGTAGTTTACCCTTGGTTTAAGAATTGTTTCAGCCTTTGGAGATTTGATGCAGGAAGACTGTCCTCTTTCCAGATAGTTCATGCTCATCTTATTCATACTAATTTACTTGACTTGAGAGTGATGGATGGCTGACTTAACTGGCTCCTTGACAAGTTCAAACTTTTTCTGTATTTCCTCATCAATCTTCTCCCAGTTGACTAAACTCAACTTTTCCTTATCAGCTGCTCTAAGTTGGCTGCTGCTACATTGATCAGATCTATACTGTCTGTAACTGATGGTTTTGAGATAATAATTGAAGGTACAATTACTTTAGTGATTTGAATTTGAAGCCTCTCCCCCTCACTTGATCCTTTCTCCCCCTTTTTGTTATCATCAATTTGAGTAGAGAAGGGGGTTTGAGCAACCACCAGTTTTTAAAGTAGATCAGTCTGTTAGGCTTGATGGAGATGAATGGCAGTTAAAGATGCTTCCATGACTGACATTCTTGTGTCCAAGGTATCTATCTTGGTTGACAGATCAAAATTTTTCCTTAATTGCCTATTGATGTCAAGCATTGTAGCTTCTGGAAGTTTAGAGTCTATCATGTCTGAAATAGCCTTTTTCATCTCCTCAATATCATTCTTCATAGTATTCACATCTCTAGCATGCTGGAAGCCTTGGATTTGTTGAAGTTGCAGGGAGGCTAGATGTGCCTGAAGGAGCTTCTTGGTGCTGGCATTGGTAGTGGTTTGAAGAGCAGTATTTGTCTGATTGATTAATTGGATCAGGGTTGTCTTGAAGTAATGCTCATCACAGTGCTTTAAGAATGCCCATGATGGCATACCTGATCTTGAACTTGAGGCTACTTCTCCCTCTATGTCCATTGCTTCATCTTCACTATCCCCACTCCCATCTCCAAAGAAATCAGCTGAACCACCAGTCTCATAGTCCACATCACCAGCTGTAGAAGGCAAAGTTGTGATGGCATCCTTAGCTCTCATGATGGACTGTGTGGTATGCACCAAATTCAGCATCCTTTCTGCATTGTCATTGCCCTGTTTAGCTAGAAGTTGATAAGCTGGAACAAGGTGAGTAAATGCCTCAACATCAAGGGAAGTGGAATCTATAATAGCTTTAGGATGCTGAGATAGTCCTTCCCTGTCTGCATCCTGGACATTCATTGACTCACTAGCAATGACATCCTTCCTTATTGCTCCAGTACCTGCATTTCTCTCATTTTCTCTCTTTTGTTACATCAGGGTCTCACCCTGGCTCCCCAACCTCACACCCTCACCTTCACCTACTAAGGTGGGACTCCTCTCACTCTCTTTTGCCAATCCTGAAGAAATGGATTGCAGATTTTCACTCATTTCCTCTCCTTTTTCCATGGAGCAACCCAGACTCTCACTCAAAACACTCCTCTCTCTCAATCCTAAGAGTGACTGTACAACCACTAAATCTTCTGCACTTAAAATAATTAAAGTTTGAAGTTGTGCAGAGATACTCGACGGATGAGTGATATCCATCGAGTGAGTGGTTTTGCTATCCGACGGATAACTGTTGTTAGGCTTATCCGCCGGGATACAATCACTACTCGACGAATGAGCAATATCGTCGAGAGAGTAGAAATGAATGAGCTGGGAATAGAAACTAGTGTTGACTTTGTGCTGATTGAAGATATTTTAGGCACAGATGACACAACAGTTCCTGAAAGAATTGGCAAGTGAGCCAACAAATCATCTAAAAGATGATGCTCACTTGCACTAGATTTTGGCTTCCCCGACAGAGTTAAAGAAGGGGAATGATGAATTGATGTGTTTATCATATCCACATCCAGAGAATTTGTTGGTGAGTTTGGTATTTGAGGTGCTTCTATAACTAGAGATTTTGGTTGTGACTCCACATTTATTGGAGCCACATCAAACTGAATTTGTGAAGGTGCAGTGACTGTGTCTTTAGCACCAGTTTGCACAGTGTGTGTACCCTGTGCATCCCCAAAGGTTTTTGATTTCTTCTTTCTGGTATAAGTTTGGGGTGAGCTTGTATCCCTAACCCTCTTGGCCTGTGCTCTTGGTTGAGAGCTTTGTTCAATAGCTACATCCTTTTGGGAGGATGCAGCTAGAAATGAGCTTTTGTCCTTTTTAAGCACTGCAGTTTGTTGGGAAACTGCAGTGTGGCTAGGCTGGGATTCACTCAACTCTCCAACCTTATTCTTGGGGTTTTTTTATGTTCACCCCTTCCCTCACCTAACTTACCCTCCTTCACTCTCCCGTCTTTGACTTTAGTGAATTTTTCAACTGGCATCTTTTGCGAGATACCAGAGGGGGCTTTCTTTAATTTGGTTTTTGAAATAGTTATAGTTTTGGCATCTTTGGTAGGCAGCTGTTTGGTCATTGACACAATTTCCATAGCCACACTTGAACTCAAATAAATTGTGGAGGTTGGAATAGTTGAAGGGATAGGTGAACTTACCTCACTTACCTGAGGTGCTTGCATTACAGGAAAATAGAACATTGCCACATCCTTGTGATGATTGGCCATGTTCAAATCTGCAATGAGCCTTCTCTCTTGAACCCAACAATCTAGTTTGTTGTTAGGGTTCTCAAGCACAATCTCTTCACAGAGGTGGTTAGCTAATAACATAAGAAATCTAGCATGATACACATTCTTACCTCTTTTATTTAACTCTCCTAATTTAAAACCTAACTCAAACAAGACAAGATCACTGAAATTGTAGAATTTATCTGTAACTAGCATGTAGAGCGTGTTAAGCATGGAAATATTCACTGAATCAAAATTACTTATCTTTCCTGAGAAAACCTTTGTAACCACATCACACAAGAAACTCCACTCTTTCCTAAGACCCATTCTCTTAATACCACTCAGTTTAGAAGTAGGAAGTGCATAGTGCATGGAATTAAGCATATTGATTATATCGGTGTCAGTGTGTGGTGAAGTCATATTGCTATCAGGAATTTTGAAATATGCTTTTATCACATCACTATTGATACAGAATTCTTTACCTTTAACGGTTAGAGTGATGGTCTTATCTGTAGAGTTGTAGGTGGCAGTGGTCCACATCTCTTCAACAACTTCACAAAAGATTGTGGGTGATTCCAGCATGGCATAGTTGAGCTTGCAATTCTTCACAAAGTCCATCATCTTGTGATAGTCTCCAGATTGCTGAATACCCTTATTCACTAGTGCGGTGAAATTGTTCTTCTCATAAATGAACCCAGTTTGAGACATAATCTTTACAACAGGTGTCATTGTTAGAGAATAAAAGCTTGAAGAGAAAGAGAGTAAGTGCTTTGAGAGAGAATAAAATTAGAGCAGTTGAATTGAGAATGATAAAAGAAAAGCAATTGCAATGAAATAAGATTTTATACTATCTCAAAAATAACTGATAAAAATAATAAAGTAAAATAAAGTAACCAATAGAAATTGCCTAAAATAGACGTTTAAAAATAAACTGTAAAAATTCCACCCATTATCCGTCGTGTTATGCTTACAAACTGTAAGTATACTCGATGGATAATGTACAGGGAATTAACGGCTGAGATTAAGACAATTTGACGGATGAGGAAAAATTGTTATCCGTCGAGACATAAAATATTCCAGAAATATAATTGATTTTTGTTAGCAAATAATATATCGACAGATGATCAAACTCGATGGATAAAGATCATCCGTCGAGATGTAAATTTTGACTTAGCCAAAATTTCATCCAAGACTGAAAAATCAATTAAGTTTCTAGCTGTATTTCAACTTGCAAATTAACTCAGATAGATTTAAGAGTAGTTAAGCATACCTAACTCACTTACCAACCTTGAAAAGGTGAATTCATCCAGTGGCTTTGTAAAGATATTTGCAAGCTGCTTCTCACTTGGAACAAAATGTAGTTCCACAGTACTATTCATTACATGTTCCCTTATGAAATGGTACTTGATATCTATGTGCTTTGTTCTTGAATGCTGTACTGGATTTTCAGTGATGGCAATTGCACTTGTGTTATCACAGAAAATAGGATTCCTTTCAACTTGCAAACCATAGTCTAGCAATTGATTTTTCATCCATAGTATCTGTGCACAGCAACTACCAGTAGCAATATATTCAGCTTCAGCTGGAGAAGTAGAAACTGAATCTTGCTTTTTACTGAACCAGGACACAAGCTTGTTTCCTAGAAATTGACAGGTTCCTGTTGTACTTTTTCTATCAATTCTACCAACTGCATAATCTGCATCTGAATAACCAGTTAGATCAAAACCAGAATCTCTAGGGTACCAAATGCCAAGATTTGGTGTTCCCTTGAGATATCTGAAAATTCTCTTAATAGCTATTAAGTGAGATTCTCTAGGATCAGCCTGAAATCTAGCACATAAACATGTAGCAAACATTATATCTGGCCTACTAGCTGTTAAGTACAGAAGTGAGCCAACCATGCCCCTATAACTTGAAATATCCACAGACTTTTCAGTAGTGTTTAATTCAAGCTTAGTTGCAGTGGCCATGTGAGTTTTTGCAGATGTGCAATCCATTAGATCAAACTTCTTTAAAAGATCAAAAATATATTTAGTTTGACTAATAAATATTCCATCACTAACTTGCTTAACTTGTAAGCCAAGAAAGTAAGTTAGTTCGCCCATCATACTCATTTCATACTTACTTTGCATCAATTTGGAAAACTTTTTGCAAAGTTTCTCATCTGTAGAGCCAAAAATAATATCATCTACATAAATTTGAACAAGTATACTAGAGCCATTAACATTTCAGAAAAATAAAGTTTTATCTACAGTACCTCTTGTGAAGTGATTTTCCAAAAGAAACTTTGATAAAGTATCATACCAGGCTCTAAGTGCTTGCTTCAGTCCATAAAGTGCTTTCAAAAGATACTAGACATGTTCTGGAAAATTTGGATCTTCAAAGCCAGGAGGTTGACTGACATAGACTTCTTCCTCCAAATCTTCATTCAGAAAGGCACTTTTGACATGCATTTGATACACCTTGAAATTGGCATGGGTTGCATAGGCTAAGAAGATTCTGATGGCTTCAAGTCTTTTAACAGGAGCAAATGTTTCATCAAAATCTATTCCTTCTTGCTGACAATAGACCTTAGCAACCAATCTAGCTTTGTTCCTGAATACTATGCCATTTTCATCCATCTTGTTTCTAAATACCCATTTGGTATCTATTGGATTCTTTCCTTTAGGCTTGGGCACCAGCTTCCATACATTATTCCTTTTAAATTGGTTTAGCTCCTCCTGCATAACTAAAATCCAATCAGGATCCAACAAAGCTTCTTCTACCTTATTTGGTTCTTCCTTGGAAAGAAAGCTGATGTGTAGACATTCTTCCTAAGTTGCTCTTCTTGTTTGAACTCTAGAAGAAACATCACCAATGATAAGCTCAAAGGGGTGATCTTTTGTCCATTTCCTTTGTTGAGGTAGATTAGCTCTAGATGAAGAAACCTCATTGTTGTCTTGATGTGTGATTGAGTTTTGATTGTTAGAAACTCCCCCTGAATTTGTGGATCTTTGATTTGAGAAAGGGGAGCTTTCTGTAGGTGATCTATCTTGACTTCCTGCTCCTTTTGATAACTCGACGGATGGTGAATTTTGAGTACCGATGGATGAAGCTGGTTGTCTCCCGACGGATAACGCAGATTGCCTTCCGACGGATGAAGCATTGTGCAACTCGATAGATGTTGAGTTTTGTGCTTCATTGGCAGTAGATTTATCTGCATTATCCTTAGATACTGTTTCTTGATCACTTTCATCATCACTGTCATCACTAATCATCTCCACATTATCGAATTTGAGGCTCTCATGGTAATCTCCATCTTTCAGTCCTTCAATCTTTTTATCATCAAACACAACATGCTTGATTTTAATCCAAAATTAAGTGAGTTTTGAAATATCGTGTGCACTATTTTATTTCAGTTAACATAATATTACTGCATTTCTAATCTGCTTTGTTAATCAAGTAACAAACATTCAAAAAGCCTTAAAAATATCCAAAACACATTCAACCCCCCCCGGTGTTGTATTCATTACCTAAAACAAAGACAAACCTTTCATCTAGGTCTTGCCAAATTGCTCTAGAAGTTTTAAAAACAACACACTCCTAGCTATGTTATCATCTAGGTTGAACAAAATTCAAGAGATCGCAAGGTCATTATATCGCTGCCAAGCTCTGTATTCAACAGAACTAACATCATCATGTGCACTTATAGTGCCATTAACAAATCCAAGTTTATTCTTGGTTGATAGAGTTAACATCATACTTCGTTTCCAATTACTAAAACCTTCTCCGTTGAATTTTACAGAGACAAGTTGATTCGTAGATAAATCAGAAGGATGAATGTAAAAAGTACTTGATGAATCTTGATTAGTTTGATTAGATCTATTATTTGTATCATTTTGATCATTTGGAGTAGAAGATGTGGAAGCCATAGCAATCAAACAATAAAATCAATCACGAAGAATCAGGACGAAGCGAAACAGAATTGCAGAAACTAAATCAAAACAACGAACAAGATCGAAGTGAAGAAATCAATATTGATTAATAAGAATATGAGATTGAAACAAAGAAACCACCAAATACAATTGAAATCAATCAGGAAAATACAAATCTTAAGAGAAATTATTCGCAAATCAACATGAGAAATGCAATTGTATAAATAGATTTAGATTATTCTCAGATTCACAACAAATATGTATCAAGAAATAAAGAAAAGGATCAAGATACCATGATCGATGACTGTAACTGTTTCATTTTCTCTTATTAGTGGCAATAAAGCTGATTCAATGAAGCTTCAAATCACGATTAAAATCCAAAGAAAAACCGTACAATTCTTCAATAAAAATATCAATAGCGAAATCTCGCTCAGATACCATCTTATCTTCGTTGATCTGAATCAGATTACTACTCTACATCATTGATCATGAAGAACTAAGCAAAGCCAAGAAAGAACTCAGAGATTAATTCACAACATTGCGCTTCTCCTTTTTACATAACAGAAAAATGATTACTTAATTAACTTTACATTATATTCTATCTATCTATATGTATCAATCTGTTATGCCACGTACACATTCTGTTAGATAGCTGACATCACAATGTGCGGATGGAATCTTTCAGTGCTGAGATGGAGTAGTGAGCTGATGAGCTGGGGATGCCAATATATTGACCAATACACATTTACAAAATATAAGTACGCCCGAGTTGTTCCTAAAATTTTGAATGCAATGTGCAAAACAAAAAATCAATTATATTATATATATACTGATAATTTATTCATTTTTTGCAAAATTATTTATCTAATATATTATTTAAATAATTTTAATTTTATGAATTTTATTTTTCTCAAATTAAAGATGACATATGAAATAAATTTTATATATATAGGATCTTGATCAAATAGAAACAAGATTAAAATAAAAACTAGAAACCAGTGACATTTTTGTACTATAGAATATAAACTCATTGATCAGTTTATTTATTTTCACTCCTGCACTACATTTTACATATACATACAATAATATACACACGCACTAAGCATCATTAATTTTCATCATTATCGATATTAATTATTTTCGGAATCAATTATTATCATTTTCTTCATCTAGGCAATCACCATCTTAATGTTACAAATCTTATGCATATAACAAATTTTAAGATCTGAACGCCGTCATTCAAGAAAATCACTATTATTTTAACAGAAATCACTAAATTGCGCTATAATAATCACTAATTTGTACTGTAAAATCATACATACGCGGCTATGCCTACGAAAGTCACCAAACTTGATTGTTTCATATATCTATACTTTTCTTCAAACGGTGATTATATATGTTGTTTATAATTTGTTGTGGTGATTTAAGATTATAATGGTTGTGTGAGTTATTGTATAACGGTGTGTATCAAAGATTGGGCCATATAAAACTCATCAATTATGTAGATGAGAGAATAAAAGACAAACTGAGAGGTGGCTTATGATGATTCTGAGCTCGTTTATGGAATCATTTTAAACGGTGTATGCATATGTGTATGTATATGTGTATAATATATTATTTATGAACGGTTTCTAGTTTTTATTTTAAAATTACTTTCTACTTGATCATGAACCTATATATATACATGTTAGTGATTAAATATAAACCAATATTATAATACAAAATACAAACCAGTGGCCAATTAGTTATTGATATTAATATAATAAGTGATTATAAACTAATTCACTTATATATTTTTTACGGTGGCACACACCCATTTACCGATCAGTATTATGTAATTTAGTGATTTTAGTGATCGCCACTAAATTTTTAATATATAATTTATATTTATACTTAGTTCTTTTCGGTGTGTAAATTAGTGATTTACAGAGATTTGTATTTTAATTTAGTCTGTATTCGAATAAGACTATATATATAGGGCTACTCAAATAGAAAACATTTTAGAATAGAAACTAGAAACAAAAAAAAATTGTAAAGATAGTTACTTCGAAACATAACACATATGGTATGCAAATCGATCTTTGAGAGATGGGATAAAATATAGTGAAGTCGGATTTTAAAAAAAAATACCGTTTGACGGGAAAAATCAAATTAAAAACGGAGGGGCAAAGCTGAGATTAGATGTGGGAGGGTGTAGATTAGTTGAGTGTTGTGTTTTAGGGGGACCATTAGATTAGATTGATCTAATGACTTAGATTAGTTTCTATTTTAATTTTGGTTTCTTTTTGATCATTATATATATATATGGGCTACTGTAATAAAAATCATTTTAGAATAGAAACTAGAAACCAAATAATTTTTTATAAAAAATTTCTTCGAAACATAACACATATGGTATGTAAATCGATCGTTGAGAAATCGAGAAAAATACAGTGAAATCGGATTTTAAAAAAAAACTTATCGTTTGACGGGAAAAATCAAATTTAAAACGGAGGGGAAAAACTAAAATTGGGTGTGGGAGGGTGTAGATTAATTGGGTGTTGTGCTTTAGGGGAGCATTAGATTAGATTGATCTAATGACTTAAATTAGTTTCTAGTTTCTATTTTAATTTTGGTTTCTATTTGATCATTCCTATATATATATATAGAGGGCTACTCTAATGGAAACCAATTTTAGAATAGAAAGTAGAAATCAAATATTTTTTTAAAATTACTTCGAAATATATCACATATGGTATGCAAATCGATTGTTGAGAAATGGAGAAAAATACAGCGAAGTCGGATTTTAAAAAAACTAACCGTTTGACGGGAAAAATCAAATTAAAAACAGAGGAGAAAAGCTGAGATTGTATGTGAGAGGGTGCAGATCAGTTGGGTGTGGTGCTTTTAGGCGAACTATTACATTAGATTAATATAATATTCTAGATTAGTTTCTAATTTTCATTTTAATTTTAGTTAATATTTGATCATGATATACACAGATGATCAAATAGATATCATAACTTAAAATAAAAATTAAAAATTAATCTAAACCATTATATTAATATATGGCCTTCTAAGGGGGTGTTTGGTTCAACAATATTGGGTATGAGGTATGGGGTTGGAATAGATAAAACCCATACCATATGTTTGGTTGAAATTTTTTTGTTTTAAAACCCATTCCTCAAACTCATAAGGTATAGGGTTTAGAAACCCATGTGAAGAGGTGGGTATGAGTTATATCAAACCCTTGATATCATTTATTACACAGAGCTCATTACACGTATTTCATTTTTTTGTCTCGCTCGCCTTTCTTTTTAACTAAAGTGTGATTCTTTTTATCATGAATAAAAATTGTGAATGTATATTTTATTTTCTTAGATACTACGTATAAAAATTTATAATTTCATATTTAATAAGAAAAATTACCAAAAATACTGTTTTTTCTAAAAAAATACAGTTTTACTATTTTCTAATTTTTTTTGCAAAAATATGAAATCAACCAAAATTAAGCGGACATGCAAATAGTTGAATCGATTTTTTTTTTGTTGCATTTGAACTTACACGGAGTTGCATAAATTCGTCAAAGGTTGCATTTAGTTGAATAAAGATGCATAAAACCGTATTTTCGCAAAAAAAAAACTAGAAAATAATATTTTTACAAACAAAAAAGTATTTTTGCAAACTTTTTAAAAAATTCATAGTATTTTTGTAAAAATATTTTTAGCCATAGGTATTTTTCAAAAAAATTCTACCAATAATTATGATTAAATCAAGTGATCGTGTATAATTTTAGTTTTTAATATTAAAATAATAAATTAACAAAAAAATAATAATAAAGTGTATTTTGATTCTTGATTCCAAATAGTTTATCAACCAAACACTAGGTAAGGGTATCATTTTCATCCTATTTTTGAACCAAACAAGTGATATCAAGTATCGAATTCCAAACCCATAACAGTTTAACCCGATTCCTGATTCCAACCCGATTCCACCTCACAAACCAAACGACCCCTAGAAACACCACACTCAAACTAATCCGGGAACCATTTTTCCTGGGTAACTGAGTAACCGTGATAGTTGATGTTGGATCAGTTTGTTTTCAATGGTCCAGATTAATGTTTACTCCAATAACATGACGCTTAACATCATGTTGCTGGACTAAAGTGACACTAACATGCAATTTAATAACTGCTTTTCATATCATCACTTTTGTGTTTCTTTTTCTTATTTTTATTAAGAACATGAAAAACTAAAATTAAAGTACTGAACACGAAGCTCAAAAAAAATTATGAACACCAAAAAAATTAAATTACTGATCATATAAATTAAATTACAGAATACAAATAGTTTTTAATTCAAAAAACTAGTTACAAAAATCACAAAAATTAAAAAATACAAGAAATATTAGTTGAACACATGAAAAATATTACAGAATTCGTGAAATTAAGTTAGAGAACATAAATAATAATATAAATAACAAATTGCAGAACATGTGAAATTACTGAATGTTACGGAACAAAAGCAAATTGAATTACAAAACATATAAATTGAATTATAGAATGCAAAAATGACATTAAATTACAGATTATAAGAAAAACTATAGTTAAAAAATAATTACAGAACATGAAAATAAAGAAGACATAAAAAATTAGATAAACACACAACAAAATTTACAGAACATAAAAATTTTTAGAATCAAACATTTTTGGTTAAAAATGATAACAAAAACAAATTATTCAACAAAAAGTAAAGCAAATGAAAAAGTGTTATAGACAAAATAAAATTACAAAACACATAATTATTTGTTTTGAAAACACAAATTTAATGAAAAAAATGAACATAAGAAGTATTAAAAGTATAAAATGTAAAATTATTATAATATAAAAAAATGATAAATTGGAACTTGTACAATACACAATACACTTAAAATAAAATCTAAAGAACACTAAAAATTTAAAGAATATATAATTAATTAGAAACATATAAAAAATTAAAGAAAAAATAGGTATATATTAATTTTAAAAATTAACTAACACGAGCACCCTAAAGTATTGTAATATATGAAAATTTATTCTGACATGAATAATAATAAAGAACATTACAATTTAAATATATATATGAATAAAGTTCCATGGAGTCTTTAATTGGAGTTCTCGGAGTCCATATATGTTCTGCAAATAAAATATCTTCTAAAACATGTTATCTTGCAAAATATGTTTCACATATATCATTTTTTCAATAAAATCATGCAAATCTCATATCTATAATATATTATAATAGACGAAACATTAAAAATTTGGTAATCGGTCGGTCGGTACTTTCTGAATTACTTAATTACCCTTATTTAATTATTTTAATCCTAATTATGGGTCAATCAGTTCTAATTCTAATTGATATTGAAGTCTAACTTCTTTTATTATTTTACCAATTTTAATTCTAATTTATATCAAACTTTATATCATTATAATTTATATTAAATTCACTTCTTCTACCAATTTCAATTTTAATTCATATCAGGTTTAATATTATTTTAATTTTTTATTTTGAGCTAAATTAAATTTAAGCAAACTAAATATAATTATTAAAATTTAGTTGATATATAATATGACTCTGACTAAGATAAAATCATAAATCAATCCTCCTAAAAAGTTATACTAATGAACTTGATAAACAAAATAATATATTTTTTTTATCCAGGATATAAAAATATATTATACAATTGATTCGAACTAACACAAAAATTTAAAACAAAAATTCAATTCGAGCAACAAAAGCAAAATCATATATACTAATTATTCATTCTAAACCAAAATTATCTTATTGATCCAGACTTCAAAAAAAAATTAAACTAAAAATAATTAGTTTGATTTGGTCGGTGTATTGGGCATTTGGCTAAAATAAAATAATGTAAACCACTGATCCGAGATAAATCAACTTAATATTAGACTAAGTATAATTCGTGTCCTATTGATTTTAATTAAAATATAATATTTAATTTTTAAAAAATACATATAAACTTATCAATAAAACTATGTCATTCAATTAGTGATATTGTCTTTTTCAAATATCTTTTATAGAATTATCGTTAATTGATTAAGTAATCACCATGCTAAAATAATATTTTTTAAGGTGCCAACATAATTGAGACATTATATTTTACCCTCAATAAAATAATAATTTTATTATAATAATATTTTTCCCCTTACCAATACTATCACTTTAAATAAGTTTAAATGTTCTAAAAAGTTATAAACATATATGTCTATGTTGTGCATATGTTGTGTACTTGATGATGACATAAACAAAACACCTAAGTAGATTTTACTTAGTGAAATAATGTAGCACTCGACGGATAAGAATTATAGTCTCGACGGATAACTCATTATAGTCCCGACGGATGATGACTTATTATCCATCGAGTGAGTAGCTTATGTAATGATAAATCTGTAGCACATTTCTGCATACACCTTTGTATAGATTCTGTAGTAGCATATAAGTCATGTTGTTAACTAGATATGCAGAATAGGTTATTAATTGTACATAAATGATGTCTTGTAATTCTGCATAAATGAATTGAAGTCAAGTGCCAAAATAGCTACCGACGGATGATTAACAAAGCCATCGACGGATGATCAAATGGCTATCAACGGATGTTTTATATAGCAGTCGACGGATGATCATTGAAGTTATCAACGGATAATCATAAAGTCGACGGATGATCATGTACTCAACGGATAAAGAATTCAAATATCAGTTGACAGTGACAACTGGTCAGATGCGTCGAAGTGTATGCAAATGGAATGAGGAAGCCTATTAACTGGGTAATAGAGAATAAAGTAACAAAGCATTAGACCCGATAGTTTTTATAATGATCCTGTCTTTTGACTTTGTAATCTTGGTATTATATAAACCAAGAAGTAGCAAATAGAAACTAAGATCTGAGATACAAAAAAGTGAGAAACAATTGTAAGCAGAATTATTAGCATTTCTCTGTATTCTCAGTAGTTCAAATTTGTAAGCAACTGTGAGCATTCTTGCACACAGAGTTCTCTCGATATAATATATATCTCAGGTCGAATTGTTTAAATCCACCAGAAAGTTTTTAAAGACTCTTATTTTTTTTAATTACTTATGTTTTGATTCACTTATGGTTTTATTCCGCATTGTGCTAATCAAAACACTTATATTTGTATTCGAGTTTGAACATTTTTATTTTAAGAAAAAGGTTCAAGAATTCCATTCAACCCCCCTTCTGTAATTCTTGCTATATTGTTAAGGGACTAACAATGGGTATCAGAGCAAACTCTTAATCAACAAAGAGTTTAAAGATCAAAACAATTCAGCAAGATGAACAAGAAGGATGTTGGAGTCAAGATTCCTTTTCTAGATAAAGATAATTACCATCATTGGAAGGTAAAGATGCATCTTCATATGCTTTCTCAAGATGAGGCCTATGTGGACTGCATAGAAAGAGGCCCTCATGTTCCAATGAGAGCTGCAACAGGAAACGAGCCATCAGTTCCCAAGCCAAGGCATGAATGGTCTGATCCTGATATTGAACAAGTCAGGAAGGATAAAAAGACCATGAATATTCTATTTAATGGAGTTGATGCAGACATGTTTGACAACATTATCAACTGCAAAACTGCCAAGGAAGTCTGGGATACTATACAGATAATCTGTGATGGCACTGAGCAAGTTAGAGAAAATAAGATGCAACTCTTGATTCAGCAATATGAGCATTTTCACAATGAGGAAAGTGAGTCTCTCACTGACATTTTTAGTAGGTTTTAAAAACTACTAAATGCTCTTAAGTTGCATGGGAGAGTCTATCAGACTAAAGACTCTAATCTAAAATTCCTTAGATCTCTTCCAAAGAAATGGAAACCAATGACAGCCTCATTAAGAAACTCACAAGATTATAAGGAGTTTACTTTGGAGAGACTGTATGGCATCCTAAAAACCTATGAGCTTGAAATAGAGCAGGATGAAAGGATGGAGAAAGGAAAGAAGAAATGAGGATCCATTGCACTAGTTGCTGAGTTGGAAAAGGAGAAGGAAGTGAAGAACAAGGGCAAGGGGCTTGCAGTAGAAAGTGAAGATTCATTGAGCCAAGATGACATGGAGGACATTGATGAGCACCTAGCATTTCTTTCCAGGAGATTTTCCAAGCTCGAGTTCAAGAAGAACTTTGGAGCAGCCAAGCCAAATAGAAACATGGTGGATAAGTCAAAATTCAAATGTTTCAAATGTGGCTTAGCAGGGCATTTTACCAATGAGTATAGAAAGTCAGATTCCAGTAAGAAAAAGTTTGAGTATGTGGATTATAAGCAAAAATACTTTGATCTACTCAAACAAAAGGAAATGGCTTTTATTACACAAGAAAATGACTGGGCAGCAGATGGTCTGGATGAAGATGAAGATGTCAGCTATGTCAATCTAGCCCTAATGGCTAAGTCTGATGAGACAGAGACAAGTTTCTCAAGCAATCAGGTAATTATAACAAACCTTGCACATTTATCCAAAGCTGAGTGTAATGATGCCATAAATGACATGTCTACAGAGTTATATCACTTGCGTGTTACACTTAAGTCTCTTACTAAAGAAAATGCTAAAATCAAAGAAAATAATATGTTTTTAAGTGAGAGGAATAATGTGCTTGAGTCTCATTTTATTGATTTTGAGAAATTAAGAATTGAGTGTAAGATTGCTAAGGAGGAATTAACTGAGTCCTTGAAAAAGGAAGAAATTTTAAAGAAGCTGCTCGAGCGTGAACAAGAGGTGATTAAAGCTTGGAAAATATCCAGGGATGTCCATGCTTAAATCACCAAAGTTCAAGAAATCGAGTCTTTCTGTGATGAAGCCTGGAAAAAGAACAAAGAGAAATTATAACCTAATTTGGTAGATGGACTGCTAACAGATGTAGACTCGACGGATGATGAGGACTATCCATCGGATAACAAAAAGTGTTATCCGTCGAATGATGAAAATCCTCATCCGTCGGCTGTGAGAAAGCCCATTAGCAAAGCCAAACTAGTCAAGCTGAATGAGAAGTATGGGTCTGTTTCCAAGAACTTTGTTTCAGGAGAGTCAAGTCAAGTTAAGAAAGGGAAAAAGGCTAATGTTGGTCACATGACTGTCAAACAGTTAAGTGACAGACTTGAGAAAATTGAGGTAAAAACAGAGACTAAAAGGAAAAACAATAGGAATGGTAAAGTAGGGATTAACAAACACAATAACTACACACCTGATAAATATGCTCCTAGAAAAATCTGTGTCAAGTGTGGTAGTGTAAATCATTTATCTGTTAATTGCAAATCTGCCAGGCCTACTCCCATGTCTGTTCAGTCTCAATTTCCTAATATGAATGACATGCCTCCCATACCTGTTAATGTTATGCCTACACAGAACATGAATGCACAGTTTGCTAATATGTCATTTGCACCTAATCCTTATTATGCTGCATATAGTATGCCACAATTGCCATTTAGCATGCCTTACTGGAATAACATGTTTACACCAATCATGACATTTCCTAATAGTCATAATATGCATGATAATTCTGTTGCAATGAATAGTTTCAAAGGTCCAACCCAAATGACTAAGGATGAATCTGAAATTCTTAAGTCAAATGAGACAAGACCTAAGAAACAGAAAAAGAAAGCTAACAAGGCAGGACCCAAGGAAACTTGGGTACCAAAATCAACTTGATTTGATTTTGATGTGTGCAGGGAAATAGAAGGAAACTTTGGTACTTGGATAGTGGTTGTTCAAGACACATGACTAGTGATTCTACCCTGCTCACAGAATTTAAGGAGAGAGCTGGCCCAAGTATTACTTTTGGAGATGACAACAAGGGTTATACTGTGGGATATGGCTTGATTTTAAAGGACAATGTCATCATTGAGGAGGTTGCATTAGTGGATGGTCTCAAACACAATCTGTTGAGTATCAGCTAGCTTTGTGACAAAGGCAATTCAGTAACCTTCAACTCAGAAGCTTGTGTTGTGACTAATAAAAGAAGCAACAAAGTGATACTCACTGGTGTGAGAAAAGGAAATGTGTATCTAGCTGATTTCAACTCATCCAAAGCAGAGTCTATAACTTGTCTTCTCAGTAAAGCAAGTCAGGATGAAAGTTGGCTATGGCACAAGAAGTTATCCCATTTAAACTTCAAGACCATGAATGAGCTGGTAAAAAAAGAACTGGTAAGAGGCATTCCTCTAGTGGAGTTTTCAAAGGATGGACTGTGTGATGCCTGCCAAAAAGGGAAGCAGATCAAAGCATCATTCAGGAAGAAACTTGATTCAACAATTGAAGAGCCTTTACAACTGCTTCACATGGATTTGTTTGGACCAGTCAATGTATTGTCCATCTCAAGGAAAAGATTTTGCCTAGTAATTGTAGATGATTTCTCAAAGTTCTCTTGGACATATTTCCTAAATTCTAAAGATGAGGCTAGTGAAATCATCATCAATCACATAAGGCAAGTCAACAATCATCCTGATTTCAAAGTTAGAAGAATCAGGAGTGACAATGGAACTGAGTTCAAGAATTCTGTCATTAGAGCATTTTGTGAGGAAAATGGGATTCTGCATGAGTTTTCAGCAGCAAGGACTCCACAACAGAATGGAGTAGTGGAAAGGAAGAACAGATCACTTATTGAAGCTGCAAGGACAATGCTTGAAGAATTTAAACTGCCAACATATTTCTGGGCTGAAGCTGTAAATACTGCTTGCTACACTCAGAATATTTCTCTGGTTAATCAAGCAAGATGCATGACTCTCTATCAATTTTTCAAGAACAAGAAGCCAACTCTAAACTTTCTTCATGTCTTTGGCTGCAAATGTTATCTCCTGAGAAATCAAACTGATCAAAATGGGAAGGTTGATGCTAAAGCAGATGAAGGAATTTTTGTTGGATATGCTGTTGGTAAAGCATATAGAGTCTATAATCTAAGAACCACCATTGTTGTGGAATCAATACATGTTGTGTTTGATGATAAAAAGATTGAAGGACTGAAGGATGGAGATTACCATGAGAGCCTCAAATTTGACAATGTGGAGATGGTTAGTGATGACAGTGATGATGAAAGTGATCAAGAGAATGTATTTAAGGATAATGCAGATAAATCCGCCACTAATGAAGTACAAAACTCAACATCTGTCGAGTTGCACAATGCTTCATCCGTCGGAAGGCAATCTGCGTTATCCGTCGGGAGACAACCTACTTCATCCGTCGGTACTCAAAATTCACCATCCGTCGGGTTATCAAAAGGTGTAGGAAGTCAAGACAGATCACCTACAGAATGTTCCCCTTTCTCAAATCAAAGATTCATAAATTCAGGGGGGTTTCAATTAGTCAAAACTTAATTACACATCAAGACAACAATGAGGTCTTTTCATCTAGAGCTAATCTACCTCAACAAAGGAAATGGACAAAAGATCATCCCTTTGAGCTTATCATTGGTGATGTTTCTTCTAGAGTTTAAACAAGAAGAGCAACTTAGGAAGAATGTCTATACAACAGCTTTTTGTCAAAGGAAGAACCAAAGAAGGTAGAAGAAGCTTTATTGGATCCTGATTGGATTTTAGCTATGCAGGAGGAGCTAAACCAATTTGAAAGGAATAATGTATGGAAGCTGGTACCCAAGCCTAAAGAAAGAAACCAATAGACACCAAGTGGGTATTTAGAAACAAGATGGATGAAAATGGCATAGTAGTCAGGTTCAAAGCTAGATTGGTTGCTAAGGGCTATTGTCAGCAAGAAGAAATTGATTTTGATGAAACATTTGCTCCTGTTGCAAGACTTGAAGCAATCAGAATCTTCTTAGCCTATGCAGCCCATGCCAATTTCAAGGTCTATCAAATGGATGTCAAAAGTGCCTTTCTGAATGGAGAATTGGAGGAAGAAGTATATGTTAGTCAACCTCCTGGTTTTGAAGATCCAAATTTTCCAGAATATGTCTATTATCTTCTGAAAGCACTTTATGGACTGAAGCAAGCACCTAGAGCCTGGTATGACACTTTATCAAAGTTCCTTTTGGAAAATCACTTCACAAGAGGTACTGTAGATAAAACTTTATTTTTCAGAAATGTTAATGGCTCTAGCATACTTGTTCAAATTTATGTGGATGATATTATTTTTGGCTCTACAGATGAGAAACTTTGCAAAAAGTTTGCCAAATTGATGCAAAGTAAGTATGAAATGAGTATGATGGGAGAACTAACTTACTTTCTTGGTTTACAAGTTAAGCAAGTTAGTGATGGAATATTCATTAGTCAAACTAAATATATTTTTGATCTTTTAAAGAAGTTTGATCTAATGGATTGCACATCTGTAAAAACTCCATGACCACTGCAACTAAGCTTGAATTAAACACTACTGAAAAGTGTGTGGATATTTCAAATTATAGAGGCATAGTAGGCTCACGTCTGTACTTAACAGCTAGTAGGCCAGATATAATGTTTGCTACTTGTTTATGTGCTAGATTTCAGGTTGATCCTAGAGAATCTCACTTGATAGCTATTAAGAGAATTTTCAGATATCTCAAGGGAACACCAAACCTTGGCATTTGGTACCCTAGAGATTCTGGTTTTGATCTAACTGGTTATTCAGATGCAGATTATGCAGGTTGTAGAATTGATAGAAAGAGCACAACAGGAACCTGTCAATTTCTAGGAAACAAGCTTGTGTCCTGGTTCAGTAAAAAGTAAAATTCAGTTTCTACTTCTAAAGCTGAAGCTGAATATATTGTTGCTGGCAGTTGCTGTGCACAGATTTTATGGATGAAAAATCAATTGCTAGACTATGGATTGCAAGTTGAGAGAATTCCTATTTTCTGTGATAACACAAGTGCAATTGCCATCACTGAAAATCCAGTGCAACATTCAAGGACAAAGCACATAGATATCAAGTACCATTTCATAAGGGAACATGTAATGAATGGTACTGTGGAACTACATTTTTTTCCAAGCAACTTGCAGATATCTTTACCAAGCCACTGGATGAATCCACCTTTTCGAGGTTGGTAAGTGAGTTAGGTATGCTTAATTACTCTTAAATTTATCTGAGTTATTTTACAAGTTGTGATGCAGCCAGAAATTTAATTGATTTTTCAGTCTTGGATGAAATTTTGGCTAAGTCAAAGTTTACATCTCGACGGATGACCCTTATCCATCGAGTTTAGTCATCCGTCGATATACTATTTGCTAATGAAAATCAATTACTTTTCTGGAATCTTTTAAGACACGACGGATAATAGTTTATTTTTAAACGGCTATTTTAGGCAATTTCTATTGGTTAATTTACTTTACTTTATTATTTTTTTCAGTTATTTTTGAGATAGTATAAAAGCTTATTTCATTGCAATTGTTTTTCTTTTATCATTCTCAAATTCAACTACTCTAATTTCATTCTCTCTCAAGCAATTATTCTCCTTCTCTTCAAGCATTCATTCTCTAACAATGGCACCTGTAGTAAAGATTATGTCTCAAACTGGGTTCATTTATGAGAAGAACAATTTCACTGCATTGGTCAATAAGGGTATTCAGCAATCAGAGGACTACCACAAGATGATGGACTTTGTGAAGAATTGCAAGCTCAATTACGCCATGCTGGAATCACCCACAATCTTCTGTGAAGTTGTTGAAGAGATGTGGACCACTGCTATCTACAACTCTACAGACAAGACCATCACTCTAACCATCAAAGGTAAAGAATTTTGTATCAATAGTGATGTGATAAAAGCATGTTTCAAAATTCCTGATAACAATGTGACTTCACCACACAATGACACTGATATTATCAATATGCTTAATTCCATGTATTATGCACTTCCTACTTCTAAACTGAGTGATATTAGGAGAATGGATCTTAGGAAGAAGTGGAGTTTCATGTATGATGTAGTTACTAAGGTTTTCTCTGGAAAAATCAGTAATTTTGATTCAGTGAATATTTCCATGCCTAACATGCTATACATGCTAGTTACAGATAAATTTTACAATTTCAGTGACCATGTCCTATTTAAGTTAGGTTTTAAATTGGGTGAGTTAGCTAAAAGAGGTAAAAATGTGTATTATGCTAGATTTTTCATGTTATTGGCTAACCAACTCTGTGAAGAGATTGTACTTGAGAACCCTAACAACAAACTGGATTGTTGGGCTCAAGAGAGAAGACTCATTGCAGATTTGAACATGGCCAATCATCACAAGGATGTGCCAATGTTCTATTTTCCTGTAATGCAGGCACCTCAGGTAAGTGAGGTAAGTTCATCCATCCCTACAACTATTCCAACCTCCACAATTTCTTTGAGTTCAGGAGTAGCTATGGCAACTGTACCAATGACCAAACAGTTGCCTACCAAAGCTGCCAAGCCTACTACTATTTCCAAATCCAAATCAAAGAAAACCCCCTCTGGTATCTCTCAAAAGATACCAGTTGAAAAATCCACCAAAGCCAAAGAGGGGAGTGTGAAGGAGGGTAAGTTAGGTGAGGGAAGGGGTGAACATCAAAGAAACCCCAAGAATAAGGTTGGAGAGTTGAGTGAATCCCAGCCTAGCCACACTGCAGTTTCCCAACAAACTGCAGTGCTTAAAAAGGATAAAAGCTCACTTCTAGCTGCATCCTCCCAAAAGGATGTAGTTATTGAACAAAGCTCTTAACCAAGAGCACATGCCAAGAGGGTTAGGGACACAAGCTCACCCCAAACTTATACAAGAAAGAAGAAATCTAAAACCTCTGGGGATGCACATGATACACACACAGTGCAAACTGGTGCTAAAGACACAGTCACTGCACCTTCTTAAGTTCAGTTTGATGTGGCTCCAATAAATGTGGAGTCACAGCCAAAATCTCTAATTATAGAAGCACCTCAAACACTATACTCACCAACAAATTCTCTGGATGTGGATATGATAAACACATCAATTCCTGATTCCCCTTCTTTAACTCTGTTGGGGAAGCCAAAATTCAGTGCAAGTGAGCATCATCTTTTAGATGATTTGTTGGCTTACTTGCCAATTCTTTCAGAAACTGTTGTGTCATCTGTGCCTAAAATATCCTCAATCAGCACAGAGTCAACAATAGTTTCTCTTCCCATCTCATTCATTTCTACTCTCTCGACGGATATTGCTCATCCGTCGAGTAGTGATTGTATCCCGATGGATAAGCCTAACAGCAGTTATCCGTCGGATAGCATTACCACTCACTCGATGGATATCACTCATCCGTCGAGTATCTCTGCACAACTTCAAACTTCAATTATTTCAAGTGCAGAAGATTTAGTGGTTGTACCGTCACTCTTAGGATTGAGAGAGGAGAGTGTCTTGAGTGAGAGGTTGGGTTGTTCCCAGGAAAAAGGAGAGGAAATGAGTGAAAATTTGCAATCCATTTCTTCAGGATTGGTAAAAGGGAGTGAGATGAGTCCCACCTTAGTACGTGAAGGTGAGGGTGTGAAGGTGGGGAGCCAGGGTGAGACCCTGATGCAACAAAAGAAAGAACATGAGAGAAAAGCAGGTACAGAGGATATAAGGGTGGATCCAGCCATTGCTCATGAGTCAATGATTGTGGATGAAGCTGAAAAGGAAAGATAATTTCAGCAACATTACAAAGCTATAATTGATAAAATTTCCTTGGATGCTGACACTTTTACTCATCCTGTGTTAGCCTATCAACTGTTGGCTGCTCAGGGCAATGAGGAGGCAGAAAAGACTTTGAATCTGGTGCATACTTCAGAATCTCTACAAAGGGATAAAGCTGTTGTCAATTTAATGCCTCCTACAGCTGGTGAGCCATCTGAAGAATTTGGAGTAAATTCTAATGATGATGACTCTATTTTATTTGATGGAAGCATGAACTTAGGGGGAGATGAAGGCCCAAGTTCTATTCCAGATTTAACTGAATGGGCCTTGACATAGGAGTCTACACCAGGACAATTTAATGTCTCCTTGGTCAAACAAATCATGTCTATCCAAAAGGCCATTCGGAAGAGCTCAAATGCTGGTACCAAGGCTATTCTTCAAGCTCACCTAGATTCTCTACATCTCATGAAGCTACAGCAGTTAAAATAAAATCTGAGTGTGGATGAACTCAAAAAGGATATAGCTGACTTGAAGACCTACAATTCTGAGAAGCTGGATTCAGTCATGCCATATGGTACCATGCAGGATCTATTACTGAGACTGAGAAAAGAATCAGATGCTGAAAAGAGGCTGACCAAATTGGAAAACAGAGTTCAAGGTATTGAAAACTCTGTGGTCACCATTCTTCAAAATCAACAGTCTCAGACCAGTCTTCTCATGCAACTGGCTAAAGCACAAGGCTTGAATCCTTAACTTGATGATAACAAAAAGGGGGAGAAAGGACCAAGTAAGGGGGAAAAACTTCAGATACAAATCAGTAAAGTAATTGTGCCTTCAATTACTGTCTCAAAGCCACCAGTTGCAGATGGTATAGATCTGATTCAAGCAGCAGCAGCTAACTTGAAAGTTGCTGAGAAAGAAAAGTTGAGTTTAGTCAACTGGGAAAAGATTGATGAGGAGATACAGAAGAAGTTCCAACTTGTCAAGGAGCCACTTAAGTCAACCATCCATCACTCTCAAGTCAAGCAAATCAGTGTGAATGAGATGAGCATGAACTATCTGGAAAGAGGACAATCTTCCTGCATCAATTCTCCAAAGGCTGAAATGATTCTCAAACCAAGGGCAAACTACCTAAAATCATCCTTGAAGAACCCCTTGGACACTGTATATGAGACACCCAAGCCTGATGAGAAGAAGCTTCTGTCAAGATCAATTGTTTTCTATAAAGATCCAACTGATTCAGCTTTAAAAAGGAGAATTGCTAAGATATTTAGAAATGGAAAGGAAATTTGTGTGCTAGATGGACATCCTCAATTTGCTCAAGCAAAGAGAGAAGAAAAAGCCAGATTAAAACAGGAAAAGAAGCAAGATGTTCTAGATGCAAAGAAGGCTAAACAAAAGAAATAGCAGATTGCTATCTTGGCCAAGCTACAAGCTGTGAATTCATCCTAACAAATTCCCTCTCAAACATCTGAAGCTACTGAATCAAGGAAGCAAGTTGAAGAACAGAAAAAATCTCCAAGGAAGAAAGAATTGGCTAAAAGAACTAAAAGGAAACTGGATATTGTTGACAAGGAATTGGGAGATCAATTTCCTAAGGAACCCACACCGGCTACAACTCAAGCATCAAAGCCCTCTGTGGTATTTGAAGATATAAGGGTAGTGGATCCCTACAGGAACATTCATGGTGAACCTATTGTGCCCAAGAATGAGCCAATAGAATGGGACAACATACCAATTCCTGACTTCAGTCTACCAATCCTTAGCAAGCCAAAAAGGACAAAGTCAAAGGCAGTCAAGAAAGTGAAACTGTCACCCCTCAAATCCAAATCTGTAGTCAAAGCTCAGCCCAAAGTCAATAAGGGAGACTACTTGTACTTGTGTGACATCAAAGAATTTTCTGATCTAAATCTCTATCTTGATGAACTAGATGAAGTGAGGGGAATTGATGCATACAGAAACCTACCTGAAAGATTAGTGTTCAAGTACAAAGGAGGAAAGGAGATTCAGTGGCCACTTCACAGGATTCTTCAAGAGAGCCAAGCTATATTGATTAAAGTTTATTCATCCTTCAAGAAGAACTTTGGGTTCAATGTCACTGCAAGAAGACTAGTATTGAAGAAGATTGAAGAACTAAGGAGTGTTAGAGCTAAAGATGCACTCCCAAAAACTCTAATCATCCCTTACACAGGGAGAAGAGTGCATCTAAGGCCCTACTGGCTGATGGAGTTCATGGATGACAAAGGTGTGAGAAGATTCTTCAGATTAGAAGACCAACTGAGCATCTCCGGCAATGAGACTCTCTTGGAATGCAAGAAAAGCTAAATCTCTCAGAATCTGATGAACTGGAATTCCACAGGCAGCTCCAAAATCAGATTGATGAAAACAACAGAAAGCTTGGAAGACGATCCAGACCTTCAAGGAACTAGATAAATCTGCTCAGGCTAGAGGAGCATCTTGAAAATGACTGTGAGCTAAACTTTGCACATTTTGATTAATTGAAGCACTTTTCAGTATTATCTACTTTCTTTTAAAGATGTATGTTTAGGGTGTTTTGTTATCACCAAGTATCTCTTAATTTATGGCTACAATTCCAGTAGACATAAATTGGGGGAGATTGTTGTGCATATGTTGTGTACTTGATGATGACATAAACAAAACACCTAAGTAGATTTTACTTAGTGAAATAATGTAGCACTCGACGGATAAGAATTATAGTCCCGACGGATAACTCATTATAGTCCCGACGGATGATGACTTATTATCCATCGAGTGAGTAGCTTATGTAATAATAAGTCTGTAGCACATTTCTGCATACACCTTTGTATAGATTCTGTAGTAGCATATAAGTCATGTTGACTTTAACTAGATATGCAGAATATGTTGATTAATTGTACATAGATGATTTCTTGTAATTCTGCATAAATGAATTGAAGTCAAGTGCCAAAATAGCTACCGACAGATGATTAACAAAGCCATCGACGAATGTTTTATATAGCAGTCGACGGATGATCAATGAAGCCATCAATGGATAATCATAAAGTCGACGGATGATCATGTACTCAACGGATATAAAGAATTCAAATATCAGTTGACAGTGACAACTGGTCACATGTGTCGAAGTGTATGCAAATGGAATGAGGAAGCCTATTAACTGGGTAAAAGAGAACAAAGTAACAAAGCATTAGACCCGATAGTTTTTATAATGATCCTGTCTTTTGACTTTGTAATCTTGGTATTATATAAACCAAGAAGTAGCAAATAGAAACTAAGATCTGAGATACAAAAAAGTGAAAAACATTTGTAAGCATAATTATTAGCATTTCTATGTATTCTCAGTAGTTCAAATTTGTAAGCAGCTGTGAGCATTCTTGCACATAAAGTTCTCTCGATATAATATATATCTCTGGTGGAATTGTTTAAATCCACCAGAAAGTTTTTAAAGACTCTTATTTTTTTTAATTACTTATGTTTTGATTCACTTAAGTTTTTATTCCGTATTGTGCTAATCAAAACACTTATATTTGTATTCGAGTTTGAACATTATTATTTTAAGAAAAAGGTTCAAGAATTCCATTCAACCCCCCTTCTGTAATTCTTGCTATATTGTTAAGGGACTAACGGTCTACTACGTTGGTAGGGAAGAAAATAAATCATGATTACGTAGTTAATATTGTATTAATTACACATGATTTGGGTTACAAGGCCCAATTAGAAGATGTATGACATTCAGACCAAAAAGGTTAACACATTGATCAGTCCTGATTGACCAGATCAGGCCTGATGGAACAAAGAAGGCCCAAAACCCTGAATATTAATTAATTTCATAATTAATTAATAAGGGAGAAAAACAGCTATCAAGATAAGTCCTAGTGGGGATATAAATCTTTGTAGATTGGCCTCCAAGGAACCTCATCGGATAAGGAATCAGCTTCCTACTTCCTAGGACTCCAAAGTCCATTCTAATTCAGAGACTTGACCACCAAGTCTCATATACCAAGTCCAATTCGAGGACTCCCAACATCTATATAAGGGGCCTCACCCCACAAATCAGAACTACATTTTTTGACTTGATCCTTGGAAATCAGCAAGGTACGTAGGCATCTTGTTAAGGCGGATTGAGTCACAAAACACAAGAGCAGTCAAATCGAGCCTCGAAGCTCACGTTCCTTAGTAATAAATATAGTAAATATATACCTTAATTTTTAATCCATAACATTTGGCGCCGTCTGTGGGAAAGGCACAACAACAACCATGGCGAGAACACGGAGAACAATTAGAGCTCTTGAGGAAGGAACACCATCGGGGACAACCTAAGTGATTTCGTCAACCGTGGAGGTACCTCCTCATTCAACTTATGCAGTCACCCAAGGAGAAGCCCAGATAGGGGTAACTGTACCTCAGCCACAAGGGACGATTCCCTCGGCTGTTCAAGGTATGAATCCCCAAGTTCAACAACTACATGCACCTGTGAATTCTCGACCCATCGGGTACGAGTATTCAACTGTTGTGACTACTAACCCCCCTTATGGGATGCCCCTTTACCCCGAGGTTGGAGTAAGTGGACATGTTGGACCGAGTGAAGCACGAGGGCGATCACCCCCTATATACGAGGTTTTGCTCCTATCCCTGAGGATCAGGAATTTTCTGGTCCTTACACTGATAGAGACTCCGAATCTTCGGATGATGAAGTAGCCCCAAGAAGGAGACATGCTGACAAAGAGCCGATAGCTGATAGTAGCCATCATCCTAGAAGCACCCAAGGGACGAATCCCCAAGGAGTGCAGGAAAGGATCAGGGCTCACGAGGCTGAGATTCAAAGGCTGAGGCACGACTTGGAGGCGCACCAGACCACCAGACCCCCACTACCCCCTAGGGGAGAAATCCTCCTCCTATCATAGACCTGGATGGTCCAATATAGAGAAGGGTTGTTGTCCCAAGGGCTGATCCAAGCAATCTTCTTCCCCTTGGAGATCCTGATGATCCTACTCCGCCCTTCACTGAAGAAATAATGAATACCCATATCTCAAGGAAGTTCAAGATGCCAACTATCAAAGCTTATGATGGCATGAGAGATCCCACTAATCATGTTAGGACATTCTCTAATGCACTGCTGTTGCAGCCCGTGAATGATGCTATTAAGTGTCAGGCCTTTCCTCATACCCTGTTGGGTATGGCTCAAAGGTGGTATAGTCGTTTGCCCCCAAACTCTATTGGGTCATTCAGAGAATTAAGTCAGGCTTTTATTAAGCAGTTCATCAGGGGGAGAGTGCATGAGAAAAGTTCAGCATCTCTTATGAGCATTATGCAGAAACAAAGGAATCCTTGAGAGACTACCTGAATCATTTCACAAAGGAGGCTTTAAAAGTCCCGGATCTTGATGATAAGGTAGCCATGATAGCACTGCAACAAGGAACTAAGGATGAGTTCTTTAAGATGTCCTTGGCCAAGCGCCCCCCTGAAAGCATGTTGCAACTCCAAGATAGGGTCGGGAAGTACATCAAGGTGGGAGAGAGCATGAGAAAGGCCGTAGTAAGTAGTGAGCCCACTGGAGGCAAGAAGCGAAAAACTGACCCGGAATATATCGCTAAGGACAAGTATCCTAGAACCGAGCAAAACCCTGATTCAACCCCAAGAAGGGAGGACCTGGGCAAAAATTCACTGAATACGCTAAGCTGAATGCTCCTAGAAGCCAGATCTTGATGGAAATCGAGATATTCGTTGGCCTAAGCCCTTGAAGGCTGATCCTGCTAAGCTAGATAAGAGAAAGTATTGTAGATTTCACAAGGATGTTGGTCATGACACCGATGAGTGTAGGCAACTGAAAGATGAAATTGAGTTCCTTATTAGAAAAGGGAGGTTGAACAAGTACACTGGAGATGGAGGGGATAGGAATAACAATGGAAGAAAGAACTTTGAAGATCGTAGGAGGGACCAAGACGATCAGGGGCGGAATCCTCAGCCTAGGGGATCGGTGATAAATACAATCTTCGGAGGACCACAACCCCGAGGGCCTGTGATAAACACATTTTTTGGAGTACCAACTGCTGCTGGGTTATCCAAGAACTCCAGGAAAGCGTATGCCTGAGAAGTTATGCATATTGTTGGGGAAGCCCCGAAGAGGGCCAAGACAGGTGTAACAATATCTTTTGATGTAACTGATCTGGAGGGTGTGAAATTTCCCCATGACGACCCGTTGGTTATAACCCCGATAATAGGGAACAGCCCAGTGAGAAGGGTCCTTGTGGATAATGGTGCTTCAGTGGATATCTTGCTCCATGACACCTTTTTGAGGATGGGATATAACGACTCCCAATTGACCCCAATCGACATGCCGATATATGGATTTGCGGGAGTGGAGTGTCCCATTGAAGGAATAATCAAGTTGCCAACAACCATAGGACAGGAACCAAGGCAAGCAACTCAGATGTTGGACTTCGTGGTGGTGAAGGCTAGTTTGACTTATAACGCTATTATGGGAAGAACAGGGATACACGCCTTCAAGGCAGTCCCCTCTTCCTACCATTTAATTATTAAGTTTCCCACCCGGGATGGGATCGGAGAAGAGATAAGAGATCAAAAAATGGCTAGAAGCTGTTATGTGGCCTCTTTGAGGGCGGATGGAGTTAGGGGGCAGGTTCTTCCTATTGAAGATCTGGATATCCGAGAGAATGATGAGAAAAGAGGAAAACCAGTAGAAGACTTGGTTTCAATTCCTTTAGCCCCTGAAGATCCTGAGAAGGTGACTTTTATTGGAGCCACGCTCGAGGAGCCCCTCAGAGGGAAGTTGGTGAAATTTTTACAAGAAAATAGTGACGTATTTGCATGGTCAGCAGCTGATATGCCAGGCATAGACCCGCCACTGATTACTCACAAGCTGAATGTGGACCCAAATCGGAAGACAGTGAAACAAAAGAAAAGAAGTTTTGCTCCAGAAAGGCAAGAAGCTATAAAACAGGAAGTGGAAAAGCTCTTAGAGGCTGGTTTCATTGAGGAGATTCAATTTCCAGAGTGGTTAGCAAACCCTGTAATGGTGAAGAAGACCAATGGAAAATGGAAGATGTGTGTGGACTTCACTGATCTAAATGATGCCTGTCCTAAGGACTGTTTCCCGTTACCAAGGATCGATACTTTGATAGATGCCACTGTTGGGCATGAGATGCTGAGCTTCATGGATGGATTTAGTGGATACAATCAGATCAAGATCCATAAGGACGACATTCCAAAGGTATCATTCATCACTGACTTTGGTGTTTATTGTTATCTTGTTATAGCTTTTGGTCTCAAGAATGTAGGAGCCACCTATCAAAGGTTGGTAAATAAAATTTTTAAAGATCTTATTGGCAAGACTATGGAAGTCTATGTTGATGACATGTTAGTCAAGAGTCTAGTAAAGACTGATCATATAACCCATTTGAGGGAAGCTTTCGAGGTCCTGAGGTACCACAAGATGATGTTAAATCCTACGAAGTGTGCTTTCGGAGTAGGATCTGGAAATTTTTTGGGATTGATGGTCTCCAAGAGAGGGATCGAGGCCAACCCCGATAAAATAAAGGCAATCCTGGACATGGAGCCACCAAAAACTATCAAAGATGTTCAGAAGCTCACAGGAAGGGTTGCTGCGCTGGGACGATTCATCTCGAAGTCAGGAGACAAGTGCTTGTCATTCTTCAAGTCCTTAAAGAAGGTCAAAGATTTTCAATGGAGTGAGGAAAACCAGTAGGCATTCGAGAAATTAAAGAAATATATGGCCCAGGCCCCGTTGTTGGCCAAGCCAGCTTTGAACGAAGTCTTATACTTGTACTTGGCTGTTTTAGAGAGTGCCTTGAGAGCTGTGTTGGTTAAGGTGGAACTAAAAATCCAGAAACCCGTATACTATGTCAGCAAAATTCTGCATGGAGCTGAGTTGAATTATTCAACTATTGAGAAGTTTGCTTTAGCTTTAGTGATGGCTTCAAGAAAGTTACGTCCTTACTTTCAGGCTCATCAAATTGAGGTGCTAACAAATCAGCCCCTGAGAAATATCATTCATAGTCCCAAGGCTAGTGGAAGGTTGATCAAGTGGGCAATAGAGCTGGGAGAATTCGACATCAAGTATAAGCCATGAACGGCAATAAAAGCCCAGGCATTGGCTGACTTCGTGGTGTAATGTACCATACCCAACCAAGAAGTCGGGGGGCAGGAAGATACCATACCTCAAGACAAGGAAGTTGATAAGGGGGACAAAGAAAAGGATGATAAGGAGAAAGAATATTGGGTTCTCTATTTTGATGGAGCATCAAAAACAAATTCAAGTGGAGCAGGTTTGGTTTTACAAAGCCCTGATGGGTTCTTGATTGAGTATGACATGAAGTTAGACTTCTCGACCACAAACAATGAGGCAGAATATGAAGCTCTGATAGCTGGCCTCGGCTTAGCAGGGACACTTAGAGTCAAAAACTTGAAGATCTGTGGAGACTCGAAGTTGGTTATATCCCAGGTGAAGGGGGAGTTTGAGGCAAGGGATGATACGATGGCTAAGTATGTCCGCCTAGTAAGGGTTGTGATGACCCAATTCGATGAATGCCATATTTAGCACATTCCAAGGGAGGAAAATGCCAAGGCAGATGCATTGTCAAAGTTCGCTTCATCTGAGATAGAGAAAAGCTCAGGAAGTGTATACTTCCGTGTTCTGAAGACACGGAGCATTGATGTTAAGCTTGTAGCTCCTGTAGGACTGGGAACTTCATGGATAGATCCCATTAAGACTCATATTCAAACCGGATGGTTGCCCAGCGATGCTATTGAAGCACGGAAGTTGGCTGTTCGAGCACTAAGATACTCTTTGATAGATGGGATTTTGTATAAAAGATCTTTTGTGGTTCCTTACTTAAGGTGTCTCAGGCCCGATGAGGCACGTTTGGCTCTTGAAGAAGTACATGAAGGTATTTTTGGGCAACACTTAAGGGCAGAGCATTAGCTCATAAGATAACCCGTTTAGGCTTCTATTGGCCAGAAATGATGGCTGATGCCAAAGAATATGTAAAGAAGTGTGACGGCTGTCAGAAGCATGCACATGTCATTAGACAACCCCCCGAGATGCTGACCTCTATCAACTCACCTATCCCATTTGATATGTGGGGAATGGATATACTTGGGCCTTTCCCCATGGCCACGGCACAAAGGAAGTTCCTGATTGTAGCCATTGATTATTTTACTAAGTGGATTGAAGCCAAACCCTTGGCCAAAATCACAACTAAGCAGGTTGCACAATTCCTGTGGGAAAATATTATGTACCGGTATGGAATTCCCCGCATCCTAGTCACTGACAATGGGACACAATTCAATAATGAAGAATTCAAGAAGTATTGTGAGGAGAATGAAATCGAATTACGATTCACCTCTATGGCTCATCCGCAAGCCAATGGGCAAGCGGAAGTGGCAAATCGGATAATCCTGGATGGACTAAAGAAGAGGATCGAGAAGTCAAGGAATAACTGGGTGGATGAAATACTCCCAATACTATGGGCCTATAGGACTACCTGTAGAGTCACGACTGGAGCAACTCCCTTCATGTTAGCATATGGGGCAGAAGCAGTTGTTCCTGTAGAGATATCACATTCCTCCCCCAGGATTCAAGCTTTCAATGCTGAGGAAAATGAGGAAGGGCAAAGGTTAGCCCTGGGTCTAATTGATGAGGTGCGAGATGAGGCACATGCGAAGATAGTGGAATATCAGAAAAAGGCTTCGTTCTACTACAACCTAAGAGTTAAAGAAAGGTTTTTCAAACAGGGTGACTTAGTCCTGAGGAAGGTAGAAGCTTCTGGTGTAGGGCAGAAAAGGAAGCTTGCCCCAAATTGGGAAGGGCCATACAAGGTCAAGAGTGTTCAAGGTAGAAGAACCTACAATCTGGAGACTATGGATGGTTTTGAAGTCCCGAGAACTTGGCATGCACAAAACCTGAAGGTTTACTATGTGTGAAGCAATTGAACATGATTCTCACTTGTCAAGGTGACAAGTAGGTTGAAAAACACCTTGAAGCTTTGCTTGCTTAGGATTTACATGTTTTAGCTTTATTTTGAGGTTTATTAAGACTTGTGTAAGGGATGAATCCCAATAATTTATGAAGTTCAGAAAGTCGAAATATATTTGAATCTCTATGGCAAGGCAAGTAAACTAAGTGCATGAAATGCAAGCATAAAATCAGATAAATAGAAATGGATCAAATACATATTACAAAAGTTTGATAAATAAAGTCTCAAAAATAAGATAAAGTAAATAAGCCACGCAGGGCTGGAAAAGCTCTAAGGAGCTGAGGTGCCCTCGACATCCATATCGTCATCCCCTCCGCTCTCGCTAGAAGTCTCTATCGTCGCGGAGGAGGAGGAAGAGCTGTCACCCTCAGCAGGCCTGGAAGATGACTCGGGAGGAGGAAGAAGCGGGTCCTAAGGGATGCGATCTGAGACAACTACTCGGGTACGAAACCTCTACAGCAAAGCCTCGTCATCAGGGTAGACATAGTCCGCCGGGCTAATAACAGGACAATCCTCGTTCACGATCCCACGGGCCGTGTCCCAACCAGTCCTAAAAAACCCAGGAAAGACTGAGTCATCCCTTACCCTCATGGACTGGGTAAACTCCTCCGAGTCCAGATATTTATCAATCGCCTTATCTTTCTCGGCTCGAAGCACCACCAGCTCGGCGTTAGACTCTCCGAGCACTTCCTCCTTACGCTTGAACTTCTTCTCTAGAGCAGCATACTTCTTCTGCTGCCTCCTGAGGGCATTATCGGCTTTGTTAGAAGCCCTCTTCCATAATTCGGCTTGCCTCACGGCGCTTTGGAAGTAGGCGTTAGATTGAAACGAAACATTAAGCCAGGATATAGTAAGGCAAGAAATGCTATAAGTAAAAGGAAAGAAAAACTTCAAGGAAGGGTCATACCGAGGCTAGAGACTGAGCTCCCATGAGCTTTATTCTCTCCAGGTCAGGGGTGGCAGCCACATCAGTAAAATCTTTGGGAGTCACGCCGTGGTAAGACCAATCCCAGGCATGCTTCGTGGATCCAACCACGGTATCCCCTCGGCGGAATCCCCAGAGAGGCTGAAAGGCGCCCGTAGCAACCGGGACAGGGGCAGCAGTAATAATAAGGGCACTGTGACCCTCGGTTCCCTCAGCTGGAACCTCCACCATGGGTTCCTTGTGCTTCCGTAGGAAGCTAGGCTCCGTAGCCTTTCCTCGAGTATCTAGGCCTGCAAGATGAGCCTTCTTCATTCTAGCAGTTTCCTCGACGAGGGGCACATTATCCTCGTTGATCTCCTTAGCAGCTGCAAAACAAGATAAAAAACAAAATAAGCGGTGTCAATAATGCATGAAATGAAATAAAATTGAGAAGCGAAGAAAAATACCCTGTTGAGAAACAGAGGATAGCCCCACATGGATGAGGGAGAACTCCTCTAAAAGAGTCCAGCTGGTAGTAGTGTCGTCATCCCGAGTAAGCTCATTATAAATAATAGTTTCCTCGGGGGTTAAGTGAATGGATTTGAGGCTACCATCACTAACCTTCCCGAAGGAAGATCTGAAGAGTGTGCCCCAGTCGCCATTCTCCCACCGTAACCCGATAAAACTATTCCTCCAATTTTGGTTATTATCGAGAATGGAGGCGCTGTTAAAGATATGCTTACACTTGGGCCTTTTTTTAACAAAGACCCAACCACAAATACTGGAAGAGCTGTTATAACACTGAAAAATCTTCCTAAAAACAGCTACGGATAGGGGAAAACCTTCCCTAAGACAGCAAACCATAAAATATAAAATGTTCCTCCAAGCGTTTGGAGGAAGCTGACATGGGTTAATTTGTAAATCAGCTAGAAGATGAGGAATGAAGGGATGAAAAGGGAACCTAAGCCCAGCATCGAGGGAATCTGTGTAAATAAAAAGAGTGTCGGGTTTCCAGTGGCAAGTACGGTCACCACCAGAAACTGAAACTAATCTAAGGGGAAGAAGAACATTATAACGTGCATTTAATTTATCGTAATCTATATTGTGCCAAGTGTTACAATGATTAAAAGAGTCGAGATGTGCAGTGGAGGGATATTCGTCCCCTAGTGTTAATCATATCAATCAAAGACATGTAGGAAGAGCGGATCTCGATATCCTTACCTCGTTTTGAAGCCGAGGCTATCTTGGCCGCTCTCTCGGAATTCTTATCAGCCATTGATAGAACTTGAAAGACCTTGAAAACTTGGGAAGAAGGCCGAAAAATCTCTAGAGAGAGGATTTTTGAAGGTTGGAAAGAGAAGAGTAGAAAGAAGGAAACTTTTGGAGAGAAGAGGTGAGAAATGTGAAAGTGAAGTATGAGACTTCACCTCACTTCCCCTCCCCTTTTATAGCCACTATTATCCTTTAAATGGGCCTGAAAAAAGCCCATTAGGCCTAAATCTAGAATATTTCAGAGAATCTAGAGAAATCTGGAGAGGGAATATATATATATATATATATAATGAATATATAAGAATTAAGGGAATTCTAGAACATTCTGGAAAAACCCAGAAAATTCTGGATTTTGGGATGTAAAGGAGGCCCAGGCCAAATCCTATTGGGCCTAGAAATAAGCAAGCCCAGCTCAGGGCCCAAGCTTAAACTTTTTAAGAGAAAATAAAAAAGAAAGAGGGGTGGAAGAGAAGCCCAGTTAAAAGCAATGTGCCCAATACAAGGTCCAATAAATCCAGCCCAGGTTTAGGGCAAAGGTCAGCCCAATAAGAGGTAAGCCCAGAAAAGGGCCTAATTAATTGGGGAATAAGAGCCCAAATACAAAACCCAGATAAAGGCCCAGAAAAATAGGAATAAAAGGTTGATATCGTGACCCAATTCGATCAGGACTTGCATTACATTCCTAGTCGAATGAGTTGAGGTCGAAATTTTGTCGACCAGGGCTGAAGAAAAGTGTTATTTCGACCAGGATTTGAACCTCTTCAACCAGGAATTGTATAGAAATCCTGATCGAAACTCTTGAGGTCGAAATTATTTCGATCAGGGCTTAAAAGGATGGCTAATTCGGTCAAGACAAGGAATTCTGACCCAAAATCCTGACCGAAAATTTCCTGTTCGAAAAAAAAAGTATATATATATATATATATGAAAATCCTGGCCGAAATTCGACCAGGATTCCTGCTCGAAAGAATCCTCCTTGAAATGCTGTCGACCAAGGCACAATAAAGGGTAATTCGACCAGGATCCTGGTCGAATAGGATTCCTGGTCGAACTAGGTGTAAAAAAAAGGAGAAAGAAAAAAGAAGAAAAAAGAGTGAGAAAAAATGTTTTCTGAAAAAGAATTTTATATTCTGAATATTTTCAAAAATAAGGAAATTCCTTAAAATATTTTCTGAAAATATTATTATTTTTCAGAAAATTAAGGAAAAATCCAGAAAATTAAGGAAAAATCCCAAAATTGAGGGAAAAATCCAGAATATTAAAGAAAAATCCCAGAATTAAGGGGAAAATTCCTGGAAATTAAGGATAAATCCCAGAATTAAGGGAAAGATCCAGAAAATCAAGGAAAAAATCCTAGAATTCAGGGAAAATTCCTGGAAATTAAGATAATTCCTAAATAAAAGGGATAAAAGTAAATCGTTGTAAATGTGTAGGTCGCTCCACACTTTACGCAAAAACGATACCTTGTAAGGGAACAAATGAACGTAACTTCTGCGAAACCTAGTCACTGTTTCCCAAAAGTTGGGGGCAAATGATAGGGAAGAAAATAAATCCTGATAACGTAGTTAATATTGCATTGATTACACATGATTCGGGTTACAAGGCCCAATTAGAAGATGTATGATATTCAGACCAAAAAGGTTAACACATTGATCAGGCCTGATGGACCAGATCGGGCCTGATGGAACAAAGAATGCCCAAAAACCCTGAATATTAATTAATTTCATAATTAATTAATAAGGGAGAAAAACAACTATCAAGATAAGTCCTAATGGGGATATAAATCTTTGTAGATTGGTCTCCAAGGAACCTCATGGGATAAGGAATCAGCTTCCTACTTCCTAGGACTCCAAAGTCCATTTTAATTCAGAGACTTGACCATCAAGTCTCTTATACCAAGTCCAATTCGAGGACTCCCAACATCTATATAAGGGGCCTCACCCCACAAATCAGAACTACGTTTTTTGACTTGATCCTTGGCAATCAGCAAGGTACGTAGGCATCTTGTTAAGGCAGATTGAGTCACGAAACACAAGAGCAGTCAAATCGAGTATCGAAGCTCACGTTCCTTAGTAATAAATACAGTAATTATATACCTTCTTTTTTAATCCATAACATATGTCTACTAGTATAATTATCATAAAGTCATATCATTTAAACTTTTAAATGAACAAAATTTAGAATTGTAATATTAAAAAAATATGTGTCATCCGTGCATCGCATATACTCCTACAGAACAATAGAATCCTAAAAGGTTTAGTAAACGCCGTTAGGAAGTGATGAAGTTGTATTTTTAGACGTGGACCAATTACCGCTCCAATAGTTACCTATTTAATCTGACTCTTTGTGCGATGTGAACAAATCTTTTTTAATATTATTTATTTTTAAAAAAATAATTTAAATTGAGTTCTTAAATTTGTTCATTAAAAATTTTTTATATTTACTTTTTTTAAATGATATGACTTTATGATAATTATATTAATACATGTATATGTTCATAATTTTTTTAGAATAGTTAAACCTATTTTTTTTGCTAAATATAGTTAAACCTATTTAAGATAATAGTCTTGATATCGGGGGGAAATAATATTATTATAGCGATTTCATAGTTTTTTTAGAGTAAAAATACAATATCTCCATTATGTTAAAACCTTAACAAAAATATTATTTTAGAGAGGTTATTACTTAATCCATAAACTATAAAAACTATTTAAAAAAGACAATAGTACTGATTGAACGATACAGTTTTATTTATCATTTTTATGTTTATTTTAATAATAATAATGTTTAGATAAATGTTAATTTTTGGTTCATATTAATAAGATATTATGCTTAATCTGATATTAATTTGATTTATCCTGTATTAGAGTTTACATTATTTTCTTTTAGCCTGAATCTTATTACTACGACCAAATCCAACTAATTATTTTTAGTTTAATTCTAATTATTTATGTCCGGATCAATAAGATAATTTTGTTTTAGCCCAAATAGGTAGTATATATGATTTTTTTTTAGTTGGTCGAATTATATTTTAATTTTAATTTTGTGTCATTTTGGATCATTTGTATAATATTTTTTTTATCTTGGATGACTAATATAATCTATATTATTTTGTTTATCCTAATTCTATTGTATAGTTTTTCCGGATCAGTAATATTTATTATTTTGTCTTAACCCGATAATTATATTTAGTTTGCTTAAATTATTTTTTGTCTGAAATATTAATTAGAATAATATAGAACTAAATATGAATTATAATTTAATACTTGCAGAAGAAGTTGACTTTAATATTAATTAATAATGATATAGAGTTCGATATGTTGAGTATAATATCAATTAGAATTGAAATTGACTGATCCACCAACTGACTAATTAGAATTAAAATAATTAATTAAGGATAATAAAATAATTTCAGCAAGTACCGACAGACCGACTACCAAATTTTTAATATTTTATCTATTATAATATAGTATGTATAGATATATAAGCACATGATCAAATAAAAACTAAAATTAAAATGGAAACTAGAAATTAATTTAAGCCATTATATCAATCTAATCTACTGGTCCCTCCTAAAACCACCACACTCAACTAATTTGTACCTTATCACACAAAATCTCACTTTTTCCCCTCCATTTTTAATTTAATTTTTCCCATCAAACGGTAAGTTTTTTTAAATCCGACTTCACTGTATTTTTCTTCATCTCTCAACGATCGATTTCCATACCATATATGATATATTTCGAAGTAATTTTAAAAAAAACAAATATTTGGTTTCTAGTTTCCATTCCAAAATTGATTTCTATTAAAGTAGCCTTATATATATATAATGATTAAATTTTAATATATATTTCTTAAAATAATATTAAAATATGTCTGATTTCATTCTGATTTAATATTTCGATAAATTCCTAATTTTCGATAAATCGTAAATCAATAACTCGACCGATTTAGTCCGATTTTCGAGTTCTACGACCATGATTTATACCTGAACATTATTACTTATATAATATTAATTACCTTTATTCACTCAATTAACACATCTTTACCGTGCATAATTATATCTAAATCGTTATTATGTACTTGATCAAAAATATAAATATATTATATAAACAAAAATTTAGTGAAATCATTTAGATAATAAACCCTTATATTAATATTCATATAATATTCATTTTATCTAATCATTCATTCATTTAAATATATTTATTGGTGCACAACTAATATGCATATTTATCCGCAACTCATTAACTTAATTTGTACCATTTTTCTCTTTGTTATTTTTTCCGACTTTTAAATTCGAAATCAATCCAATAAAAATTGAATTAAAGTTTTTAAAACTGAAACCGAACCGATGAATCGATTGCAATTCTCGATTTTTAAACTGAAGGTCTATAATTCCGGTTCGGATTTTATCCACGAACCGAATCGATCCGGTCCTAGTGATGATAGTAGCTTGTGGGTTTAATTTTGATATTCCATCGTTGTTGGAGTTTGATGTTATAAAATCTGATTAGGAAAATAACATCTTCAGTCCCGCTTGAGATTCTAGGTACCTAGTGCGACTACCAAGAAAAATGGAAAGTACATTAGACAATAAAAATATATTTCAAGTACAAAAATAGTAAGATGTAACTATTATTAACAAAAGATAATCATAGAAAATATAGTTTATATGTAAATTTATTTAAATTTATATATAAACAATTATTAATGATTTTTCAAATAACTTTTTTCATTGAACATGTAAACTCGCTCAAAATAAATTAATAACCTAGAAAACTAATGTTCTTCATATCTTATCATTAAGACTTGTATTTTTATCATATTACAGGTTGTTCTTATTAATTTATTTTACTAAAATTTAATAACTTATTTAAATTATTAAATTAATATAACATTTTTAATTTAGCTCAAGATAAGAATTTATAATAATGTAATATTTACTACTTTCCAACTTTCCTTCTATTTGTACATTATTTTATTGAAAAGGAAATTATAACTTTTTAACCTTCCTTCTATTTGAACATAATTTTATTGAAAAAATTTATACTATTTTTTAATTTTGTAAACAAAGTATATATACATGAAAGTACAAAATGTGCCCTCAAAAATTGAGGGTCATGTCCATATGCAAGCATTTTTTTTGTGTTCGGCGGAAAATATATGAGAAAGGAAAAAAATCCTTTCCGCGATAAATATCCGCGAAACGTAAAAAAAATGCTTGAATCTGGAACCTTGAAATATAGATCTAAGAGTTTTGGAGCAGTATGTTAGATAAGCCTTCCCTGACATCCGATTGCCCGAGATTAAGACCCTTTTGTTTAATGCTACTTCCTTCATTCCGTTTATATTGGCCACAATTTCTTTCGTTTGTTCCAAAAGTATTGTACACGTTTCCATATCAATGCAAATTAATTGTTATATATATGTTAATATTTTCCAAATATGTTAATAGTTGATGTAAAATATAAGTGATGATGTCAAAGATCACTGGAGATAACAATATCATTAGTGTCCCTGATCAAAGTATGAAGCAAGCCAAATGGAAATCTGATCTAAGGAGGAGATTAATGAACTGTTATTTATGGTAACCAGCTAAGTTTGGGGCCAACCCTAAGTAAGTTGTGTTGTTATCATAATCTGTATTTTATACTTGTAACACTTATAGTCTGTAAAAATGCAAAGGAGCAGACTGGATACATTTTCCTGAAATAGTATCAAGCCTAAGGATTCTATCTGGAAGAAGATCAAGAAGAATATGCGAATTTTGAAGAAGTTTGGAGTTGAATAAATCTGTTTGGAGAAAAATACTCTAAGTCAAGATCCCTACAAGTCACAGATTTAATGTTATAGAGAAGTCATTCGAGAACTCCAGAATAATTTATCGAGAAGTCAGGAAAGCTACTAGAGAACTCAGAAAGATATCGACAAGCCAAATTGAAGACATGAAGATTGGAGATATCGACAAGTCATTTCTTCACTAGAGAACTCAGAGTTATCGACAAGTCTACATTCATTAGAGAACTCTGAGTTATCGATAAGTCAAGTTCCACTAGAGAACTCAGAGATATCGATAAGTCAAAATTCACTAGAGAACTCAGAGATATCGACAAGTTAAAATTTACTAGAGGACTCTGAGATTTCGACAAGTTAATTTGACTAGAGAACTCTGAGAAATTGACAAGTCAAGAAGCCACTAGAGAACAAGAGTTATCGATAAGTCAAAGTGAAGATGTGAAGACTAGAGATCTCGACAAGCCAAAATTCTCTTATAGAGAACTGAAGACCTCTACAAGACAAACTAAATATAGAGTACTAGAGATCTCGATAAGCCAATATACTTATCGAGATGTCAAGTATTCTATAGACCTAAACTGGAGATCTCGATGTACAATCTCAAAGTACAAGGTTGCAGATCAGTTCAATATCCAAGATAAACAATCAACAATCCAACAGCTGGATTGACAAGTCTACAAAAAGCAGCTTGAAGAATGTGCAAGATCAGTGGTAAAGATTAACTGACAAAGGAAGATTAAAGTGAACATGGGATGCTAAAGATATGCTAAGCCAGAAATGAAAGATCTGCTTTTCTATAAAAAGAAATGACAAGTGACAGTTTAAAAAAGCTAATAGCATGTCTTATTATACACTGTGTAAACCAGCAGTTAACTGAGTTATAAAGTTAAACTGGCCCTTAGTCAGTACTAACAATTTAGATCAAATTTCTTGTAACATTTTCAAGGAGAAGCTAAGCTCTTTATCAACAAAGAGCCTGGAAATTTTGTAGCAAAACAGTCTTAATTTTAATATAAAATTAAGTGAGTTTTGAAGATCTGTGTTCTTTATTTTTCTGTAAATTTAAATTCTGCATGAACATATTTTACTACAAGAATTAATTTACTTTGTTCAGCCATAAACATTCAAGAAAAGCTCAAAAACAATAAAACACATTCACCCCCTGCGTGTTATTCATTTCCTAACAGCTGAGGTTAAATTAGGCAATTTTGACTTGATTTCTAAATACGTGGATTTCAGATGATGGTCAATATAAACGGCACGAAGGGAGTATTAAGTATATGATATGATTCCCTCAAAAAAAGTATATGATATAATTATAATACCTTAAATTTTTCTGGTCACATATTTCTTTTGTAAAAACTTATTGAAGGTTAATTCAAACATTAAAATCCATTAAATCTTATCCAATATTTGTTTTGTTGAAATGTGAGAGAATTATAATCTTATCTAATATTTGATTACATGATTTATTATTTAACTTCATTTAACAAATCATTTTTTAAAGTATTATTCTCACCTCGTTATAATATCATGTAAAATAAACATATGTTTGGAAATTTCAAAATATTATAATCCAATCACAACGATTATACCTCAAAATAAATATAAAATCAAAATTTTAAGAATTATAATAAAATTATAAATTTAATCTTTCTAAACAAACATGTGGTATCCTACCATTATCACGAAAACTAAGGCATGATTCCTCACCTCCAATACTTGTAATGACGAAAAAACCTACAACTGATTCAAGACCGCAATACATATAATATATCTTGGATATTTGGATGCAATCAATATCTTTTTAAATAAAGCACTTGCATATCTATAATTATTATAAATCATGCATCCTTCAAATTGTATACAATTTACACCCACTACCCATGGACTTCAAACATATTTATAGGAAATGCCATCAAATTCCTGATTCACTGCTGCAGTTACACGTGATATTGGTTTATAAAGTAAATAAACTTATTACAACCCCATTTTTACAGTATATGCACTTACAAGCGTGTGTAACTCACCTCATAACTGTAGTGAACCATACTTTACTCGTAAGTTTCACTTGCTCATATATGCGAGGAGTTTAATACATTTAGACAACTAAGTTGCTACTCGATTGTAACTATTCATGGATGATTGTACAGTGAGGTTTACATCCCATTTTAAATTTGAATTGTGTACGATTTCTATTCCTCTTTCCACTGGTTATTTCAGTTCTGATCTCCCCATTTTGGACTAATTGGTTCGCTCCATTTACTCGGATGAAAGAGGTATTACCTTTAGTTTTTATTTTTACTATTTCTTTACGGAATCAGATTAATGTGATTGTTGTTTATTATTTTCTTCTTCTTTGCTCATGCCAACTATAACCTTTCTTAATTTGGATAGCTTCATAAGGATCCAATCGAAATGATGTATGTACCAATTTATACATTCAAATGTTTGAATGTTAATTTAGTTTCATTATATATCTCAAATTATTATAGTACTTTTCTTATTTTGTACAGGCACGCACCCCAAAAACAACAAAGGCTTTGTGTTATTCCCAAACAATCTAACAAAGAATTACAGAATGGGGGTTGAATGTAATTCTGGCTTTCGTTTCAATTTTAAGAACAGTTCTACTAAGAATATATAATTATGTTTGATTTAGCAATGGTGTGGAATGAAAGTAGTAAAGAAATCAAATCATAAAGTAATTAAATACAAGTACTTAAAAACTTTCTGATGGATTGAACTTATCCACCAGAGATATATATTAAGGAGAGAACTCTATGTTACAATTTTGTACACAGCTGCTTACAAGTTGAACTCACAAGAGCAGAGAAATTCTTTACAGATTTTGCTTTATCTATTTCTCTGGTAATTGATTACATACTTGGATTGAGTTCTACTTGCTACCCTTGGTTTATATATCACCAAGTTACATGATAAAAAGATAAACAAATAAGACAAAAAAATATTTCTAGTCTAATTTCATGCTGCTTCATTTCTCTATCCAGCATCTTTGAATATCTTCAGTTTAGCATGGAAATGGAAATGCTTCTTTGTTCTCTAAACCCTGCAAATAGGCTGCCACATTCCATTTTCATACAATCAACGCATGTGACTGTCAAGTCGCTATCAACTGCTCTTTTGAATTTAATCATCCGTTGAAATCATATTTGATCATATGTTGAAACTTTGGCTGATCATCCGTTGAAACTATGGTTGATCATCCGTTGAGACTTTAGCTGATCATCCGCTGAAACTTAGTGAAGCATCCGTTGAGACTGTATTCATGGTAGTTAACTCTACTTCATTTATACAAGATTACAAGACATCTAATATCTACAATTAACCAACCTATCTTGCATATCAATTTAGTAGTCAACATGACTTAAACATTCTACAATATCTAGTTTACTAAGGCATTATAATATGCAGAAATGTGCTACTAATCTTATTGTAACATAAGCTACTCTTTCAACGGATGTTGAAGTGATCATCCATTGAAAGCTACAAGTTCACTAAATAATATCTACTAAGTGTTTTGTTTAACTTATCATCAAGTTCACAACATATTCCTAACACTTTGTTCATTTGGCACCCCCATCTTTGATAATGTACCTCCCACCGGCACTATTGGAGGTTTGTACATTCGCCTCTTTCAGTTTTGCAAACCTGTAATGTATTAAATTGTTAGAGGTGTATGATATTTTTGGATTATTTTTTTGAAGTAGGTGAATTGTTTGTTTATATGTAAGACATTAGGAAGATCCCAATTGTTTATTTTATTTGTTTTTGATGTTATTGCTGAGATGATCTACATGAAAAAATTTCAACTTTTTTTGCTATAAATGGTTAACTATTTATGTTTTTGACCTTAAAATTCACCTCCAAGTTATTATTGTTAACAATTCTCATAATATTGGAATACTGTAGAAATATTGGGAATGTTTGCGAAGTCGATGTTAGTGAGTGAGCAATGTCCCAAGAGTCATTCCAGGACACATATGAATTCCATAGTGCCTCTAAATGACATAACTAATTTAGAAAGTCGTAGTGAACCCATACACGGTAATGTAATTGTTAGGAATATGTTGTGAACTTGATGATAAGTTAACAAAACACCTTAGTAGATTTAACTTATTGAATTTTGTAGCACTCAACGAATTCTAATATAGTCCCGACGGATGATCTTTATAGTCCCGACGGATGACAAATTGACATCCATCGAATGAGTAGCTTATGTAACAAATAAGAACTGTAGCATATTTCTGCAAATAGCTTGTATTAGTCAAGTAGATTGCTTAGGATTCTGTAAGTCATGTTGACTACTAGATTGATATGCAGAATAGGTTGATTAATTGTAAATATGAGATGTCTTGTAATTTTGTATAAGTGAAATAGAATCAAGTGGCAAAGTAGATTGCTTAGGATTCTGTAAGTCATGTTGACTACTAGATTGATATGCAGAATAGGTTGATTAATTGTAAATATGAGATGTCTTGTAATTCTGTATAAGTGAAATAGAATCAAGTGGCAAATAGACTCCCGACAGATGATCTACAAGACTCCCGACGGATGATCTACAAGACTCCCGACGGATGATCAACAAAGCTCCCGACGGATGACAAGCATAGTCCTGACGGATGATCTACAAGACTCCCGACGGATGATCAACAAAGCTCCCGACGGATGACAAGCATAGTCCTGACGGATAATCAAATTCAAATAGCTGTTGACAGTGACCATACAGTCACATATGTTGGGTGGTTGCAAAAGGAATGTGGCAGCCTGTTAAGCAGGAATTTGAGAACAAAGAAGCATTACCATTTCCATGCATTGTAAAGATATTCAAAGATGCTGGAATAGAGTAGTGAAGCAGCATGGAGTTAGACTAGATATGTTTTTGTTTTATTATCTTATCTTATTATCATGTAAACTTGGTTATATATAAACCAAGTGTAGCAAGTAGAACAACTAGCTAAGAAAGCCTATTTTCAGAGAAACATATCAAGCTGTATTCTGTAAGCATTTCTCTGAAGTTTAGTTATTCAAACTTGTAAGCAGCTGTGAGCTATTCAAAGCTTCACAGGGTTCTCATTTGATATTTATATATATCTCTGGTGGACACTTTCAAATCCACCAGAAAGTTTTAAAAACTTGTTTTTTTATTACTTAGTGCTTTGATTTATATCACTCTTTTATTTCGCATCATTGCTAATCAAACACTGTTATATTTATCAAGTTAAAACTTTATTTAAATTTGAAAAAGTAGCCAGAATTACATTCAACCCCCCTTCTGTAATTCTTGTTGTATTGTTAGGGAATAACAATTGGTATCAGAGCAAGCTCTTGAAGAACAAAGAGTATAAAGATCACAATAAACAACAAGATGAACAAAAAGGATGTTGGAGTAAAGATTCCATTTCTGGACAAAGATAATTATCACCACTGGAAGGTGAAGATGCACCTACATCTTCTTTCCTAAGATGAGGCCTATGTGGACTGCATAGAGAGAGGTCCTCATGTACCAATGAGAGCTGCAAGTGGTAATGAGCCATCTGTTCCAAAACCTAGGCATGAATGGTCAGACCCTGATATTGAGCAAGTCAGGAAAGATAAGAAGGCCATGAATATATTGTTCAATGGAGTTGATGGTTATATGTTTGATAACATCATTAACTGTAAAACAACCAAAGAGGTTTGGGACACAATCCAGATAATTTTTTATGGTAATGAGCAAGTAAGGGAGAACAAGATGCAGCTACTGATTCAGCAATATGAGCAATTCCACTGTGAAGAAAGTGAGTCTCTCACTGATATTTTTAGTAGATTTTAAAAGCTACTAAATGCTCTGAAGTTGCATGGAAGAGTCTATAAAAAAAAGACTCTAACCTCAAGTTCCTTAGATCTCTTCTAAAAGAGTGGAAGCCAATGACAGTCTCATTTAGAAATTCACAAGATTACAAGGAGTTCACCTTGGAGAGACTGTATGGCATCTTAAAAACCTATGAGCTTAAAATAGAGCAAGATGAGAGGATGGAGAAAGAAAGTAAGAATGGAGGGTCCATAGCACTGGTTGTTGAGTTAGAGAAGGAGAAAGAAATGAAGGTAAAAGCTGTTGAGTCTACATCAAAGGTATATGAAAGCAAGGGTAAAGGGCAGGTAGCTGAAAATGAAGATCACTTGAGCCAAGATGACATGGATGATATTGATGAACATCTAGCATTCTTATCTAGAAGATTTTCCAAGCTCAAATTCAAGAATAATTTTGGAGCAACTAAGCCAAACAGAAACATGGTTGATAATCAAAATTCAAGTATTTCAAATATGGCTTGGCGGGTCATTTTGCCAGTGAATGTAGAAAGTCTGATTACAGTAAAAAGAAGTTTGAGCCTATTGATTATAAACAGAAATACTTTGAGTTGCTCAAAAAAAAGGAAAGGGCTTTCATCACACATGAGAATGATTAGGATGCAGATGGATTGGATGAAGATGAAGAAACAAGCTATGTCAATCTAGCCCTAATGACCAAATATGATGAAACATAAACAAGTTCTTCAAGCAATCATGTAATCACCACCAACCTAGCACATTTATCTAAAGCTGAGTGTAATGATGCAATAAATGACATGTCCACGGAATTATATCACCTGTGTGTTACACTTAAGTCCCTCACTAAGGAAAATGCTAAAATTAAAGAAAACAATTTATTTTTATGTGAGAGGAATAATGTGCTAGAGTCTCAGTTTATTGAATTTGAAAAATTGAGAATTGAGTGTAAGATTGCTAAGGATGAATTAACTGAGTCCTTGAAAAAAGAAGATATTTTAAAGAAGCAGCTTGAACGAGAACAGGAAGTGATTAAGGCATGGAAATATGAGATGTCTTGTAATTTTGTATAAGTGAAATAGAATCAAGTGGCAAAGTAGATTGCTTAGGATTCTGTAAGTCATGTTGACTACTAGATTGATATGCAGAATAGGTTGATTAATTGTAAATATGAGATGTCTTGTAATTCTGTATAAGTGAAATAGAATCAAGTGGCAAATAGACTCCCGACAGATGATCTACAAGACTCCCGACGGATGATCTACAAGACTCCCGACGGATGATCAACAAAGCTCCCGACGGATGACAAGCATAGTCCTGACGGATGATCTACAAGACTCCCGACGGATGATCAACAAAGCTCCCGACGGATGACAAGCATAGTCCTGACGGATAATCAAATTCAAATAGCTGTTGACAGTGACCATACAGTCACATATGTTGGGTGGTTGCAAAAGGAATGTGGCAGCCTGTTAAGCAGGAATTTGAGAACAAAGAAGCATTACCATTTCCATGCATTGTAAAGATATTCAAAGATGCTGGAATAGAGTAGTGAAGCAGCATGGAGTTAGACTAGATATGTTTTTGTTTTATTATCTTATCTTATTATCATGTAAACTTGGTTATATATAAACCAAGTGTAGCAAGTAGAACAACTAGCTAAGAAAGCCTATTTTCAGAGAAACATATCAAGCTGTATTCTGTAAGCATTTCTCTGAAGTTTAGTTATTCAAACTTGTAAGCAGCTGTGAGCTATTCAAAGCTTCACAGGGTTCTCATTTGATATTTATATATATCTCTGGTGGACACTTTCAAATCCACCAGAAAGTTTTAAAAACTTGTTTTTTTATTACTTAGTGCTTTGATTTATATCACTCTTTTATTTCGCATCATTGCTAATCAAACACTGTTATATTTATCAAGTTAAAACTTTATTTAAATTTGAAAAAGTAGCCAGAATTACATTCAACCCCCCTTCTGTAATTCTTGTTGTATTGTTAGGGAATAACAATTGGTATCAGAGCAAGCTCTTGAAGAACAAAGAGTATAAAGATCACAATAAACAACAAGATGAACAAAAAGGATGTTGGAGTAAAGATTCCATTTCTGGACAAAGATAATTATCACCACTGGAAGGTGAAGATGCACCTACATCTTCTTTCCTAAGATGAGGCCTATGTGGACTGCATAGAGAGAGGTCCTCATGTACCAATGAGAGCTGCAAGTGGTAATGAGCCATCTGTTCCAAAACCTAGGCATGAATGGTCAGACCCTGATATTGAGCAAGTCAGGAAAGATAAGAAGGCCATGAATATATTGTTCAATGGAGTTGATGGTTATATGTTTGATAACATCATTAACTGTAAAACAACCAAAGAGGTTTGGGACACAATCCAGATAATTTTTTATGGTAATGAGCAAGTAAGGGAGAACAAGATGCAGCTACTGATTCAGCAATATGAGCAATTCCACTGTGAAGAAAGTGAGTCTCTCACTGATATTTTTAGTAGATTTTAAAAGCTACTAAATGCTCTGAAGTTGCATGGAAGAGTCTATAAAAAAAAGACTCTAACCTCAAGTTCCTTAGATCTCTTCTAAAAGAGTGGAAGCCAATGACAGTCTCATTTAGAAATTCACAAGATTACAAGGAGTTCACCTTGGAGAGACTGTATGGCATCTTAAAAACCTATGAGCTTAAAATAGAGCAAGATGAGAGGATGGAGAAAGAAAGTAAGAATGGAGGGTCCATAGCACTGGTTGTTGAGTTAGAGAAGGAGAAAGAAATGAAGGTAAAAGCTGTTGAGTCTACATCAAAGGTATATGAAAGCAAGGGTAAAGGGCAGGTAGCTGAAAATGAAGATCACTTGAGCCAAGATGACATGGATGATATTGATGAACATCTAGCATTCTTATCTAGAAGATTTTCCAAGCTCAAATTCAAGAATAATTTTGGAGCAACTAAGCCAAACAGAAACATGGTTGATAATCAAAATTCAAGTATTTCAAATATGGCTTGGCGGGTCATTTTGCCAGTGAATGTAGAAAGTCTGATTACAGTAAAAAGAAGTTTGAGCCTATTGATTATAAACAGAAATACTTTGAGTTGCTCAAAAAAAAGGAAAGGGCTTTCATCACACATGAGAATGATTAGGATGCAGATGGATTGGATGAAGATGAAGAAACAAGCTATGTCAATCTAGCCCTAATGACCAAATATGATGAAACATAAACAAGTTCTTCAAGCAATCATGTAATCACCACCAACCTAGCACATTTATCTAAAGCTGAGTGTAATGATGCAATAAATGACATGTCCACGGAATTATATCACCTGTGTGTTACACTTAAGTCCCTCACTAAGGAAAATGCTAAAATTAAAGAAAACAATTTATTTTTATGTGAGAGGAATAATGTGCTAGAGTCTCAGTTTATTGAATTTGAAAAATTGAGAATTGAGTGTAAGATTGCTAAGGATGAATTAACTGAGTCCTTGAAAAAAGAAGATATTTTAAAGAAGCAGCTTGAACGAGAACAGGAAGTGATTAAGGCATGGAAATCATCTAGAAATGTCCATGCTCAAATCACTAAAGTTCAAGGTATTGAGTCATTTTGTGATGCAGCCTGGAAGAAGAGTAAAGAGAAGCTTGAGTCCAATTTTGTTGAAGGATTGTTTACAGATGTGGACTCGATGGATGATGAAAATCATCCGTCGAATAATCAAAGGGATTATCCATCGAGTGGCAAGGAGCCACATCCGTCGGCTGTGAGTAAACCAGTTAGCAAAGCTAAGCTAACTAAATTGAATGAGAAATAAGGATCAGTTTCTAAGAACTTTATTCCAAGAGAATCAAGTCAAGTCAGGAAGGAAAAGAAAGTTAATGTTGGTCATCTGTCTATCAAACAATTGAATGACAGATTAGAAAAGATTGAGGTTAAAACAGAATATAAAAAGAGAAACAATAGAAATGGGAAAGTAGGGATTAACAAACATAACAACTACACACCTGATAAATATGCACCAAGAAAAATCTGTGTAAAATGTGGTAGTGTTAATCACTTGTCTGTTAATTGCAAACTTGCTATGCCTACTTCCATGTCTGCACCCTCTTCTTTTTCCAACATGACTGCCATGCCTTCCATGCCTATGAATGCTATGTCTATACAGAATATGAATGCACAATTTAGCATGCCTTATTGGAATAACATGTTTGCAAATAACATGCCTTTTTTTGTTAATCAAAATGTGTAAGATAATTCTGTTTTAATGACTGGTTTCAAAGGTCCAACTCAGATGACTAAGGATGAATCAGAAATTCCCAGGTAAAATGAGATCAAACCTAAGAAACCAAAGAAGAAATCTAACAAGGTAGGAACCAAGGAAACTTGGGTACCAAAATTAACTTGATTTAATTTGATGTGTGCAGGGAAATCGAAAGAATCTTTGGTATCTGGGTAGTGGTTGCTTAAGGCACATGACTGGAAATTCTACCCTGCTGACTGAGTTCAAGGAAAGAGTTGGCCCAAGTATTACCTTTGGAGATGACAGCAAAGGTTATACTGTGGGATATGGCTTATTTCAAAAGATAATGTCATCATTGAAGTAGTTGCCCTAGTGGATGGTCTCAAGCATAATTTGTTGAGTATCAGCCAGCTTTGTGATAAGGGCAACTCGGTTAATTTCAATTCAGAAGCCTGTGTTGTGACAAACAAAAAGAGCAGCTGTAATAACCCCAATTTTTGGAAAATTTTTGAAACCCTTATGAATAGTGTTTTTGCTGAATGAGAAAACTTTTCATGCCACACTAGGTAGGGGTTCTTTTATGGATATTCTGAGATATTATTAGTACTCTATATGATAAATAAGTGTATGTAAAGATCGTCAGAATCCAAATTCGAACACTTTGATTTTTCCCGAAAATCTACCAGATACAGAAAGAATTGAGTATAAGGTAACAGAATAAAAAGGATTTAAATTCAAGGATTAAAAGAGAGGATCATGAAAGGAACATAATGTATTGAGAAAGGTTAAAGAAACCTAAGTAATAAGATCTCGGGTATGATCCCTCAAACGATAAACGAAAACGAAAGTTAAGCGAACCGTATAACAGATCAGCGGTCATTAGGCAAGCAATTAAGAGTTAATCAAGGAGGTTAGGGATGATGATGTCATCAAACCAACAAGAAGAGGACAAGTGTGGAGGGTGACATCACATGATGACCAAAGCATGACATAAGGGAAAGAAGTGTGGTTGATTTATAACCACACAATTTTTCATGGTTAAAAATTATTAAAACAAAACAAAGTCAACCAACCAAGGCAAATCAAAACAAATCTCAAAAAACACAAAAGCTCTTCCCTTTTCTTCATCAAGCTCTCGGCCAAAATAAACACAGCAACTTCAAACTGCCATATCTCCTTCAATACTCATCCAATGTTGTGTTCTATAGCTCGTTGGAAAGGTATTGAGATGGCCTACAACTCTTGTTCACAAGTCTCGTCCAAATAAGCATGTTAAGACCCTCATTTGTACAGTTCTTTGAATCAGACTTTTAGAAACTTTAAAGCCTAACTTTGTGTTCTTGATTTCTTTGGAAAGATCAAGCTTGTAGGAGGCTCCATAAGGCTTCCTAGTAACTTTCCACCCTCCAAGAAAGGTATAAATCTTCACACCCTTTAGTAATAAGTTTGAATGTTGAAGTTTGGAGATGGTTTGGATGGATGAGTAGTAATTTGAATGATAAGCCTGATTCGAGCTTAATTGTTAAGTAGTTTAGTTGAATTTGGAGATGTTATAATATATGATTGGATTGAGATCCTTGAGCTCATTATGACTGAAATCAGTAGCATTGATGTGTATCTTGAGTTGTTGTTGATTGGTAGTTGGATTGATATGATTTGGAATGGTAAAAATTTGGGAAATCGCGTAAACATAGCCGTCGTAATGTCCGATTTACTTTAGACTATTTTTGCTCTTAATATCAGGACCCGAGAACTCCCTGTTAGGTTTTGAACATTGCCATTATTAGATAGTTCATGTTACGAGCTTCGTTTTGATATGTAGTTCGTTTGATTCCGATGTACGGTTTAGGAGAAACGACCGTTTTAAGTAACGGCGTTTCGCGACCGAACCATTACCCCTTGCCTTACTTTGAAACCTTGGTTAAGGACCTTAAAAGACTAATTGGGGTATGAAACAATTATGTTAAGTGGATTAGGCAGTTGGTAAGGTACTCGCGAAAGAATCTCCTTAAAACCCTTAATGGTTAATTTATTAAAAATGGTGGAGCCGAGAGTACTCGAGCGACTTAAGTGAATCGTTAAGCGCGAAAGCGAACGTTAGGACTCTAAATCGTTAAAGTCTAGTTTCTTAAGCGACCGGGGTTTAATTCCGACTTATGTTGTTGTTCATAGGTTGTCGGACCCACTCTAAGCTTAAGTCTATCCGGGAGCACTCAGGCAAGTTTTCTACCCGTTATACTGTTGTTGTGATGTATATCTGTATATGCATGATCTTGTGATAAATGCATATTTGTTATTAGCAAATTCTTGCGATATATTGTAGCATGTGATATGGTATATATGCATGCCTGTTTCATATTCTTGATTTATATATATGTTGGTTCAAATGCTTATAGTTGCATAATACCTATGCTAGAGATAAGCGGTATTTGAGTTTACCCTTAGTATAGGGGATAAAAAGGTGAACATATTTCTAAACCGGGAGTCGATGTTCCCGAGAATATTATATATATTTTATATATATGGTTATAGTTTTCAAAACTATTAATCGAATAAGGTTTATTCGATAACTTTAACTTTATTTTATTTATTGAATATTATTTCGAATATTCATCCGAGGACTTATGACTCCTTTGATTGTATTAATTGAATATTATTTCGAATATTCATTCGAGGGCTTAAGACTCAGTTTATATTATTTAATGATTATTATTTGGATATTCATTTGAGGATGTATGACTCCTTTATTTATTTAATGAATATTATTTATACTATTCATTCGAGGTATTATGACTCCGCGTATTATTTAATATTCTTTATTTTATTAAAGAATAATGTTCGATAATCAAACTTACTTTTGATTATTCAAATAAAGATATTACTTTCGTATAAGTATATCTTTGATTATTTACTATTCATTTCAAGTATAAGTTTTCCAACTTCTACCTCAATTATTCTTTATGGAAATATTATTTAAATAATAATATTCAGATATTTTCTAAATACATTGGGACTGATTTATTTTATTAAATCAGCATTGCTCCAACCACTCCTTAAAGTGTTTTCGAGTCTTCAAAATGATTTTTAAAAGTTAGAGCGGATCCCAAAACTCATTTTTATATTTATGATCTTCCTTTTTAAAGGGGATTTAAATACTCGCTCAAAACCAGAGGGATCCGGCTCTGTGGTGTATTTTATATTCACAACAAGGTTGCAGTTTTGGTAAATGAATTGATTACTTACCCAACGTTCGGGAAGTAAGTCCATCTATCGAGTCGGCATAAGCAACATGGGCTCAGTGGGTGTCCATGATAGTGTAAGTGGCTCAGTGGGAGTCCATCAAATGCATAAGTAGCTGAGTGGCAGTCCAGCATAAGGTCCTATTGCGACCAGGGTGATGACCAGTGGGGAATTCGTCCATCTACTAGTAGAAAAGGTTACTTATTGGTATCTTTGCCTGATCAGCAAGATATCAGGTTTATGCCAAAATTCTTTCCTTTCCAAATTTATTGGATATTGCAATTATGTTCCTACTTTACATGACAGAGGTTTTCAGGAAACGTATGTATATATATAGGTGTATATATATATATCAGGACTTAATGAAATATATCATAACTTCATTTCCTTCAAAATATTTCAAAGATTGAATCTATTCAAGTCTTATCTTGTAGTCTCATCAGTGTGATGAACTTTTGAAACTAATTATAACTTGAACGGTGGTAGTTCAAGTAGTATTCGGAAAAGATATAAGTATATTGGAGTATCTTGTAACTTCATCTTTTAAACTTATATCTAGTAAATGATTATCTTATGCATATCAAAGACTTTCAGAAAAATGTTGAGACAAGGTTAGATATATGAGATCACCTTGCAACGATATTTTTATACAGTTATAAACTGGAACTTTGTGTATATTATACATGGAAGAGGACTTCCAAAATTTTGAAAAGTATATATGTATATATACTGAATATTTTGCGACTTCATCGCATTAAGATATCAAACTTGGTTCATTTCTTTTGACAAAGACTTTCATGAGTACTATGAGAAGGCTCGCATATTGTAAATCATTATACATATTATTTTGGTGGGCTTGCTGCTCACCCTTGCTTTCTTCTTTCATCACACAACAACAGATAGAAAAGATGAACAGGACCAAGCTTCCAATTCGCAAGCGGTTAGAAAATGTTCCGCAGTTTTCTGGAAGCGTTGATGCCGCCGTAGCTGAGGTAGGAGCTACCAATAGGCTAGGTTTTCAACTATTGATAAACCACACTTATGTATAATATGAATTGTAATAATGGCAAAGAAATGTAAATTTATTCAGAAACCCTTTTGAGGTGTAATGACTTATAATTATGGAATAACATGACTTATGTTATTTTTGGTATTCATCTCTGAGACTATAACTTGTGGTGTGTGTGTGTATATTGTGGGGTCACAGTATAGAGTAGTTGATTGTTTATTAAGATTGGGTGTTATTAAGAGAAATGGAACTCGTGACAACCCGGATCCCCGACCCCAGATTTGGGGGTGTTACAGAAGTGGTATCAGAGCTAAGCGTTATAAACCTCAGAGATGATGTGACGTTAAGATAATAAGTTCACTAAGATAATAAGAACTCTTGCCAAGTTCATAGTCGGACTACCTAACGTAATACTGACAGTTAAAACCCTTATGGGAACCCTTATAAATATCGTGATAGTAGTGTAGTTCGTTATCGTATATGGTAGCGGGACTCCGAACCCTGAGGTTGAGAAGTGACAGCGCGATGATGTTTTATTACTAATTGGAGATCGGATTGTGGATCCGATAGAGCGTCTTAACGCAGGACCGGATGGTGTTCATATTGAGGATGTAATGGTTGAGGATGTTGTCCTAGATGGGATTGTTGCTGAGGAGGATCTCGTGGAAGATCCTAACAAGAATGAATAAAGGACCATTGAGGAATTGATGACTATGGTTAGGGAAACTACCAGAGGTAGGATTGGCCGGTCACTACCGGAGGTTCGTTCAAGTTTGTAAAGATAGTAGCCCCTTTAACGCGGCTTACTCGTAATACTGAGAAGTTTGAATGGACAGAGAAATACGAGAAAAGCTTTTAACAACTAAAGCAAAGGTTGGTGACGGCCCCTATGTTGGCATTGTCGGATGGAAAAAGGAGATTTTGTGATTTGTATTGACGCTTCGCATAAGGAATTAGGGTGCTTCTTATACAGCACAACAAGGTAATCGCGTACGCGTCAAGACAATTAAGGGAATTTAAAATTCGATATCCCCACCCATGAGCTTGGGCTCATGGCAATAGTTTTGCCCTAAAGATTTGAGGCACTACTTGTATGGAGAGAAGTGTGAGATTCACAAACCATAGGAGCTCTAGTACATTTTTACGTAGAAAGAGCTCAACATACGCCCGAGGAGGCGGTTAGAGCTAATCAAGAATTATGATTGGGAGATTCTGTATCATTCGGGGAAAGCCCATGTGGTGGCTGATGCCCTTAGTAAAAAGGAGAGACTCAAGATGATCATGTCTTTGAGAGAGTTTATAAGAGATTTTGAGAAAATGGAAATAGAAGTGAAGGTAATCGGAGGCGGTACCGAAAAAATGTTTGAGATTGCAATACAGTCCGAATTATCGGAAGAGAACATATTGTGCCAGATGAAGTGATGAATGAAGTCAGAGAGCTAACAATTAGATAAAAGATTAATACCGAGAAAGATGATAAGGGAATAATGAGGTATTCCTACAGAATTTGGGTTCCAAATGTTCAAGAGCTCAAAGATGAGATCTTAGATGAAAGCTAGTTTGAGGAATAAGATTTAGGGCAAACCCTGAATGTGATAGTCAGGGAGGACGCCATCAAGATAGAAGGAACCCATAACATAATGAAGTGGAAAATGAGGATTTTAACGTATAAGATAACCCCAAGTATGACAGAAGGATGAAACATTTCATACTAAGGAAACAGAAAGACGAGTAAGGGAAGGAGACCCGAGACGGTACTCCTATACGGCAATTCATGGACCTGTCTAAAAAGAACTTAGACTACTATCCCCAACCACCACCTTGAGGAAACAATGCGGTGAGAAATTCTTTCAGGGCCTTTAAGTCGCCAAGCCCTTAGAGTTCCAAGGAACAAGCTGAACCAGTCGAGGCAAGAACCTTGCTAAAGGAAATATAGGAATCATTTGAGATTCTAAGTGATGGACGAATCACAAAAGACTATTTTTGTCACTTACCCTCCTAAGAGAAGGGCCACCACTGGTGAAAGACCAAGAAAGGCACGGAGCCAGAGATTAGAATAAACTGATTAAAGTTCAGTCAATTGTTTTCGGGAAAGTAATTTCCAAGGTTATGGAGATAGTGTAAAAGCTTTAGAGTCAGAACAAAGGCGGATGAGTATGATGAAATATGAAGCTAAGTTGTAAAAGTTGTCAAGATTCGTTCTGATGACAAGAATCCCAGAACGATGTGATGCTTGAAGTCAATGATTAGTGGGTTCATGAAATAATGATAAGAGAAAGGAAAATAAAAAGAAACTGAAGTGGAAAGGAATATAAAGGCAATAGAGTTTGAGGAATGATAAGGGAGTTGGGTATGAGGAAACCCTAAAGACTCGTAGCAATAGAAATAGAAAAGTATGTAATTGTCAGGATGAGGGTGATTCACCATGAGTTAAAGTTGATGATTGAAGGAATAAGAGATACATATATTTTATCCCCTGTAAGTTGGGAGGATTTGAGGAAACCTTGAGATAGTTCGAAGGATAAATATTGAGACGCGGATAGACTGAGGAGACAAGGAAGTAAGAAATTAGGAAAATTGGATGAAGGAAGTGACCTTCAAGAATGTGAAGTATATGTAAGACCGGTGGCATGATACCCAGGAAGGGAGACACCAGGAATGAGAGATATCCCAACATTGAGATGACTGTTGAATTAAACAACAAAAGTAAATAAGAAATTATTAAGAAGAGGTTCATGTTGAACACGACCAATATCTTCCAGAACATCCTTTTTATCGTTACCAAATTAGGCAAGAAAAGCGGATAACCGTTGTTATCTTTTGGAGGCCATATTGATTGACCTCATTTTGAATACAAATGTTATTGTGAAAATTAGGGATATACTATCGAGGTGGGAATGATTGAATAAGACACCCCTATCAGGGATGTATGACTTGATTTATCCATGGAAGGATGCATGTACCCTTTTTAAAGGTGGAATTAAGGATAGAACATCGGTAACTTAAAACGAATCCTAGGGGAATGCATAAAGGTTGGCATTTCATCCTTAATAGGGATAGTATGAGTTTTGACAGTATGAATTGGAAAGGATTAAGGTAAAAACAACCTTTAAGGATCAGTGGAGAAATTTTTCAGAAGTATATAGACAATGATTATGGTATTAATAAATGGTATCTTGATATGCCCTGTATCTAGGGAATACAGGAGGAACGATTCAAGGATAACCTTAGAGGTTTTACAAGGAGAAAGGTAATATTCAAAATTCTCAAGAATAGAAATATTGATAAAGGGAATATGACGTAATTATAACGATGCCAAGTGGGGCACGTGTTAAACCACGAGAGAGTATGGATCGAACCAGTAAAGGTCGAAATTGTTCAGGGCAATTAGAGCCTAAGATAAAAGATGTTCTAAGTATGATTGAAAGTCAATCGTGACAGTGATTAACCTCTAAAGACTGAGGCAATAACTTATGGAAAAAGATGGTGATATTTTTTTTTTACTCATTAGATTTTAAGGAAAACATCTTCACATAAGCTGTGATTGAAATGAGGTAGAAAATTATTTGGAGGTGGTTAAAATGACATTGACTGTAAGGAAATTTTACTATCAGGAAAGGCCAAAGAGGTGGCCGACACTTTAAAGGTAAGAGGATAATTATAAGCGCTTGTGCCAAAAGAATACAGTGATGATGGTTAAAGCTGTGAAGGTTGTATTATGGTTTGGAAGATTGACATTCCTTCTGATGACTGTGCAATACCCAACCGTAATGGTAGTTGGTAAAGGTTTAATTCGTGTAATCGCCATGAGCGGGCTATCTATCTTAGAAGGTACTATCTTGAGAATGAGCCTGGACCATGTTTCAAAAGGACTAAGCGAACCTTTGAGTTAAGTCTTCTATCGAAGGCATATGATTAAGAATGGTATTAACCTGCTATCGTTGCTTTGATTAAAACTCTTCTGCAATTTTTATCTGCTTCATGTCATGTATGTATGGCAGGATCAGGAGTGTTCTTCATGAATCATGAATGGTGAATATGTTACCTCCTTAGAAGGATTTGATACGACATGTATGGACTCCGTATGGTTAGATATTAAGATTTCATGGAAAGTGAATGACGATAGTAGGTCAGTGGTGGACCATAGTAATGCAGCAATAATTCTGCGAGTAATGAGCTGATTACAACCGTGAGAGTTGTATTGATATGGATGTTGAGATTGAGTACCACTAATCGGGTCGTGGTAATGTATAAGTTATCATTGATAGACTAATTAAGTAGAGTATCTACCTATTGAATATTTATTCCTTCTTATGAAAAGAGAGTCGTATTACTATATAAGAAAGGTTGCAAGGCAAGCATAGAATTCTAGTAACGATGATGTCTAGAATGAGATCCCAGATTCGATTTTCGATATCGAGGGAGTTTTAAAGGTGATTGTGTATAAGCTCGAGGAAGAGCATGGGTCCATAGAATGATGGACGGAATAGCAAAAATATTTAGGCATGTGAAATACGATGCTATAATACTTGATGTTGATATAAATACATATATGTTTTGTTCTCCTATGACAAACCTCTATAGTTCAGAGGTAAATTCCAAGCCAGATATTTTGTGGCAGTATATTTTATATATACAATTATCTTCAGTTCGTCCTTTTTTTTCATTTCATGTAAGCTGAGAAGAACAACCCTTCCAGAAGGGGAGGTATTGCCGAATGACTATCTATCTGTGTGATAGAAGCCTAGTAGGATACCACCTGTTGTTTAATTGCTTGTCAAGTAATAAAGGTCGGCCACCTTCTGTACTAACTATGCAATAAAACAAGTGTTCATGATCATAGTGATCTCTCAACAAATTCCTTTACTTCTATATGATTGATCAAACTTTGGGAAATAGAAACAGCTGAAAAAGGAGTAATAAAGTTGTGGTAGTATTCGGAATGGAAACACATTCGTGATACTAAGGTTGACGTGGTTATTACAAGGTTATAGAACGCTAACGAGCAAAAGTATAACCAGTATAATATTAGGAACGGAAGGTAGTAGCGATTACGAACTGGAAAAGAATGGGTATTAAGAAGCAAAAGCTCTAATGCTAAAAGCTATAATAAGAGTCTGTGCAATAGACTTGAAAGAATTTGGAATGATCACTTAACACGGATTGAGTTTTCTTACGACAATAGATCATATGTCAGTATTGAGATATCGCCTTATGAGATCCTTGAGGGAAGACAATGTCGATCTCCCTTATGTTAGGATGAAGTTGTAGAGCGCAAGATGCTCGGACCAGCAGTGGTCCAAAGGACCAAGGATATGATAGATCTAATCAGAGGACGGCTGGTAGTGGCCCAAGATGGACATGATAAGTATGTTGATTTGACACGAAAGGACAAAGAGTATGAAATAGGGGACCTAGTAATGTTATAGGTATCCCTTTGAAAGGATTGATGAGGTTCGGAAAGAAAGGAAAGCTAAGTCTACCATTTGTTGGACCCTTGGATATATCAAGACGTTTGGGAAGTTAGCATATGAGCTAGCCCTACCCCCGAACATGTAGCAAGTTCATAACGTGTTTCACGTATCAATGTTAAGGAAGTGTAATTCGGATGCCAGATAAATAGGGGCATATGAGCGCATAGGCATGCGACCATATATAACCTATAGGGAGCAACCAGAAAGGGTTATAGATCGAAAAGGAACAAGTGCTTAGGAGAAGGGTTATCAAACTAGTCAGAGTTTGATGGAAGAACCACAATGTGGGAAAATTTACTCGAGAGTTAGAAAGTGCAATGTTAAGAAAGTATCCTTATTCATTTTCTATCTGATTCCGGGACGGAATCCTTTTAAGGAGGGGAGACTGTAATAACCCCAATTTTTGGAAAATTTTTGAAACCCTTATGAATAGTGTTTTTGCTGAATGAGAAAACTTTTCATGCCACACTAGGTAGGGGTTCTTTTATGGATATTCTGAGATATTATTAGTACTCTATATGATAAATAAGTGTATGTAAAGATCGTCAGAATCCAAATTCGAACACTTTGATTTTTCCCGAAAATCTACCAGATACAGAAAGAATTGAGTATAAGGTAACAGAATAAAAAGGATTTAAATTCAAGGATTAAAAGAGAGGATCATGAAAGGAATATAATGTATTGAGAAAGGTTAAAGAAACCTAAGTAATAAGATCCCGGGTATGATCCCTCAAACGATAAACGAAAACGAAAGTTAAACGAACCGTATAACAGATCAGCGGTCATTAGGCAAGCAATTAAGAGTTAATCAAGGAGGTTAGGGATGATGATGTCATCAAACCAACAAGAAGAGGACAAGTGTGGAGGGTGACATCACATGATGACCAAAGCATGACATAAGGGAAAGAAGTGTGGTTGATTTATAACCACACAATTTTTCATGGTTAAACAAAGTCAACCAACCAAGGCAAATCAAAACAAATCTCAAAAAACACAAAAGCTCTTCCCTTTTCTTCATCAAGCTCTCGGCCAAAATAAACACAGCAACTTCAAACTGCCATATCTCCTTCAATACTCACTCAAATGTTGTCTTCTATAGCTCGTTGGAAAGGTATTGAGATGGCCTACAACTCTTGTTCACAAGTCTCGTCCAAATAAGCAAGGTAAGACCCTCATTTGTACAGTTCTTTGAATCGGACTTTTAGAAACTTTAAAGCCTAACTTTGTGTTCTTGATTTCTTTGGAAAGATCAAGCTTGTAGGAGGCTCCATAAGACTTCCTAGTAATTTTCCACCCTCAAAGAAAGGTATAAATCTTCACACCCTTTAGTAATAAGTTTGAATGTTGAAGTTTGGAGATGGTTTGGATGGATGAGTAGTAATTTCATGATAAGCATGATTCGAGCTTAATTGTTAAGTAGTTTAGTTGAATTTGGAGATGTTATAATATATGATTGGATTGAGATCCTTGAGCTTATTATGACTGAAATCAGTAGCATTTATGTGTATCTTGAGTTGTTGTTGATTGGTAGTTGGATTGATATGATTTGGAATGGTAAAAATTTGGGAAATCGCGTAAACATAGCCGTCGTAATGTCCAATTTACTTTAGACTGTTTTTGCTCTTAACATCAGGACCCGAGAACTCCCTGTTAGGTTTTGACCATTACCATGATTAGATAGTTCATGTTACGAGCTTCGTTTTGATATGTAGTCGTTTGATTCCGATGTACGGTTTAGGAGAAACGACCGTTTTAAGTAACGGCATTTCGCGACCGAACCATTACCCCTCGCCTTACTTTGAAACCTTGGTTAAGGACCTTAAAGGACTAATTGGGGTATGAAACAATTATGTTAAGTGGATTAGGCAGTTGGTAAGGTACTCGCGAAAGAATCTCCTTAAAACCCTTAATGGTTAATTTATTAAAAATGGTGGAGCCGAGAGTACTTGAGCGACTTAAGTGAATCGTTAAGCCCGAAAGCGAACGTTAGGACTCTAAATGGTTAAAGTCTAGTTTCTTAAGCGACCGGGGTTTAATTCCGACTTATGTTGTTGTTCATAGGTTATAGGACCCACTCTAAGCTTAAGTCTATCCGGGAGCACTCAGGCAAGTTTTCTACCCGTTATACTGTTGTTGTGATGTATATCTGTATATGCATGATCTTGTGATAAATGCATATTTGTTATTAGCAAATTCTTGCGATATATTGTAGCATGTGATATGGTATATATGCATGCCTGTTTCATATTCTTGATTTATATATATGTTGGTTCAAATGCTTATAGTTGCATAATACCTATGCTAGAGATAAGCGGTATTTGAGTTTACCCTTAGTATAGGGGATAAAAAGGTGAACATATTTCTAAACCGGGAGTCGATGTTCCCGAGAATATTATATATATTATATATATATATGGTTATAGTTTTCAAAACTATTAATCGAATAAGGTTTATTCGATAACTTTAACTTTATTTTATTTATTGAATATTATTTCGAATATTCATCCGAGGACTTATGACTCCTTTGATTGTATTAATTGAATATTATTTCGAATATTCATTCGAGGGCTTAAGACTCAGTTTATATTATTTAATGATTATTATTTGGATATTCATTTGAGGATGTATGACTCCTTTATTTATTTAATGAATATTATTTATACTATTCATTCGAGGTATTATGACTCCGCGTATTATTTAATATTCTTTATTTTATTAAAGAATAATGTTCGATAATCAAACTTACTTTTGATTATTCAAATAAAGATATTACTTTCGTATAAGTATATCTTTGATTATTTACTATTCATTTCAAGTATAAGTTTTCCAACTTCTACCTCAATTATTCTTTATGGGAATATTATTTAAATAATAATATTCAGATATTTTCTAAATACATTGGGACTGATTTATTTTATTAAATCAGCATTGCTCCAACCACTCCTTAAAGTGTTTTCGAGTCTTCAAAATGATTTTTAAAAGTTAGAGCGGATCCCAAAACTCATTTTTATATTTATGATCTTCCTTTTTAAAGGGGATTTAAATACTCGCTCAAAACCAGAGGGATCCGGCTCTGTGGTGTATTTTATATTCGCAACAAGGTTGCAGTTTTGGTAAATGAATTGATTACTTACCCAACGTTCGGGAAGTAAGTCCATCTATCGAGTCGGCATAAGCAACATGGGCTCAGTGGGCGTCCATGATAGTGTAAGTGGTTCAGTGGGAGTCCATCAAATGCATAAGTGGCTGAGTGGCAGTCCAGCATAAGGTCCTATTGCGACCAGGGTGATGACCAGTGGGGAATTCGTCCATCTACTAGTAGAAAAGGTTACTTATTGGTATCTTTGCCTGATCAGCAAGATATCAGGTTTATGCCAAAATTCTTTCCTTTCCAAATTTATTGGATATTGCAATTCTGTTCATACTTTACATGACAGAGGTTTTCAGGAAACGTATGTATATATATTGGTGTATATATATATCAGGACTTAATGAAGTATATCATAACTTCATTTCCTTCAAAATATTTCAAAGATTGAATCTATTCAAGTCTTATCTTGTAGTCTCATCAGTGTGATGAACTTTTGAAACTAATTATAACTTGAACGGTGGTAGTTCAAGTAGTATTCGGAAAAGATATAAGTATATTGGAGTATCTTGTAACTTCATCTTTTAAACTTATATCTAGTAAATGATTATCTTATGCATATCAAAGACTTTCAGAAAAATGTTGAGACAAGGTTAGATATATGAGATCACCTTGCAACGATATTTTTATACAGTTATAAACTGGAACTTTGTGTATATTATACATGGAAGAGGACTTCCAAAATTTTGAAAAGTATATATGTATATATACTGAATATTTTGCGACTTCATCGCATTAAGATATCAAACTTGGTTCATTTCTTTTGACCAAGACTTTCATGAGTACTATGAGAAGGCTCGCATATTGTAAATCATTATACATATTATTTTGGTGGGCTTGCTGCTCACCCTTGCTTTCTTCTTTCATCACACAATAACAGATAGAAAAGATGAACAGGACCAAGCTTCCAATTCGCAAGCGGTTAGAAAATGTTCCGCAGTTTTCTGGAAGCGTTGATGCCGCCGTAGCTGAGGTAGGAGCTACCAGTAGGCTAGGTTTTCAACTATTGATAAACCAGACTTATGTATAATATGAATTGTAATAATGGCAAAGAAATGTAAATTTATTCAGAAACCCTTTTGAGGTGTAATGACTTATAATTGTGGAATAACATGACTTATGTTATTTTTAGTTTTCATCTCTGAGTCTATAACTTGTGGTGTGTGTGTGTATATTGTGGGGTCATAGTACAGAGTAGTTGATTGTTTATTAAGATTGGGTGTTCTTAAGGGAAATGGAACTCGTGACAACCCGGATCCCCGACCCCAGATTTGGGGGTGTTACAGCAGCAAAGTGGTTCTCACTGGAGTGAGAAAAGGAATTATGTACTTAACTGCTTTCAACTCATCTAATGCCGAATCAGTAACTTGTCTTCTCAGTAAAGCAAGTGAAGATGAAAGTTGGCTATGGCACAAGAAGCTATCCCATCTAAACTTAAAGACCATGAATGAACTTGTCAAGAAAGAACTAGTTAGAGGTATTCCTCGAGTGGAGTTTACTAAGGATGGATTGTGTGATGCCTTCCAGAAAGGAAAGCAGATCAAAGCATCATTCAGAAAGAAGCTTGATTCAACAATTGAAGAACATTTGCAGTTATTACACATGGATCTGTTTGGACCAGTCAATATATTGTCCATCTCAAGAAAAAGATTTTGCCTAGTCTAAAGATGATTTCTCAAAGTTCTCTTGGACATATTTCCTAAAATCTAAAGATGAAGCTAGTGAAATCATCATCAATCACATAAGGCAAGTCAACAATCATCCTGACTTTAAAGTAGGAAGAATTAGGAGTGAAAATGGAACTGAGTTCGAGAATTTTGTGATGAGATCATTTTGTGAAGAAAATGGGATTATGCATGAGTTTTCTACAGCAAGAACTCCATAACAAAATTGAGTAGTGGAAAAAAAGAACAGATCTCTCATTAGAGATGCAAGGACAATGCTTGAAGCATCAAAGTGGCCAACATATTTTTGGGCTGAAGCTGTGAATACTGCCTGCTACACTTAGAATATCTCTTTGCTTAATCAAGCAAAGTGCATGACACCCTACCAATTATTCAAGAATAGGAAACCAGCTCTAAATTTTCTTCATTTCTTTGGCTGCAAATATTATATCTTAAGGAATCAAACTGATCAATATGGAAAGTTTGATGCTAAAGCAGATGAAGGAATTTTTGTTGGATATGTTGTGGGAAAGGCATATAGAGTCTACAATCTAAGAACCAACATTGTTATGAAATCAATACATGTTGTGTTTGATAATAAAAAGATTGAAGAACTGCAAGATGGAGATTTCCATGAAAGCCTCAAGTTTGATAATGTGGAGATGGTTAATGATGACAGTGATGATTAAAGTGATCAAGAAACAGTGACTAAGGATAATGCAGAAAAATCTACAACTAATGAAGCACATAATTCAACATATGTCGAGTTACAAAATACTTCATTCATCGGGAGACAATCTGCTTTATCCGTCAGAGACAATCAGCTTCATCCGTCGAGATACAAAGTGCATCATCCGTCAAAATAATGGGAGAAGCTGAAAGTCAGAATAGATCACCTACAGAAAGTTCCCATTTCTCAAATCAAAGATTCACAAACTCAGGGGAAGTTTCTCATAATCAAAACTCAGTCACGCATCAAGACAATAATGAGGCCTCTTCATCTAGAGTTAATCTACCTCAAAAGAAAATGGACTAGAGATCACCATTTTGAGCTTATCATTGGTGATGTATCTTCTAGAGTTTAAACAAGGAAAGTAACTCAAGAAGAATGTCTATATAGCAGCTTCCTCTATTAAGAAGAACCAAAGAAGGTAGAAGAAGCTTAGTTGGATCCTGATTGGATTTTAGCTATGTAGGAGGAGCTAAACCAATTTGAAAGGAACAAGGTATGGAAGATGGTACCCAAACCTAAAGGAAAGAATCCAATTGACACCAAATGGGCATTCAGAAATAAGATGGATGAAAATGACATAGTGATCAGGAACAAAGCTAGATTTGTTGCTAAGGTCTACTGTCAACATGAAGGAATAAATTTTGATGAAACCTTTGCTCCTGTTACAAGACTTGAAGCCATCAGAATTTTCTTAGCCTATGTAGCTCATGCCAATTTCAAGGTCTATCAAATGGATGTCAAAAGTGCCTTTCAGAATGGAGATTTGGAGGAGGAAGTCTATGTTAGTCAACCTCCTGGTTTTAAAGATCCAAATTTTCTAGAATATGTCTACTATCTCTTGAAAGCACTTTATGGATTGAAGCAAGCACCTAGAGCCTGGTATGACACTTTATCAAAGTTTCTTTTGGAAAATCACTTCATAAGAGGTACTGTTGATAAAACCTTATTCTTTAGAAATGTTAATGGCTTTAGCATACTTGTTCAAATTTATGTAGATGATATTAAATTTGGCTCTACAGATGAAAAACTTTGCAAAAAGTTTTCCAAATTGATGCAAAGTAAGTATGAAATGAGCATGATGGGGGAACTAACTTACTTTCTTGGTTTACAAGTTAAGCAAATTAGTGATGGAATATTCATTAGTCAAACTAAATATATTCATGATCTTTTAAAGAAGTTTGATCTAATGGATTGCATATCTGCAAAAACTCCCATGGCCACTGCAACTAAACTTGAATTAAACACTACTGAAAAGTCTGTGGATATTTCAAGCTATAGGGGCATGATTGGCTCACTTCTGTACTTAACAGCTAGTAGACCAGATATAATATTTGCTACTTGTCTTTGTGCTGGATTTCAGGCTGATCCTAGAGAATCTCACTTAGTAGCTATAAAGAGAATTTTCAGATATCTCAAGGGAACTCCAAAACTTGGCATTTGGTACCCTAGAGATTCAGGTTTTGATCTAACCGGTTATTCAGATGCAGATTATGTAGGTTGTAAAATAGACAGAAAAAGTATAACAGGAACCTGTCAATATCTAGGGAACAAGCTTGTGTCCTGGTTCTGTAAAAAGCAAAATTCAGTTTTTACTTCTACAGCTAAAGCTGAATATATTGTTGCTGGTAGTTGTTGTGCACAGATTTTGTTGATGAAAAAACAATTGTTGGACTATGGTCTACAAGTGGAAAGAATTCCCATTTTCTGTGATAACACAAGTGTAATTGCCATCACTGAAAATCCAGTACAGCATTCAAGAACAAAGCATATAGACATCAAGTACCACTTCATTAGGGAACATGTGATGAATGGTACTGTGGAACTTCATTTTGTTCCAAGTGAAAAGCAGCTTGCAGATATCTTTACCAAGCCACTTGATGAATTCACCTTTTCAAGGTTGGTAAGTGAGCTAGGTATGCTTAATTACACTTGAATCATTTCAGATATTTTTGCAAGTTATAATGCAGCCAGAAAATTAATTGATTTTTCTACTTTGGATGAAATTTTGGCTAAGTCAAAATTTACATCCCGACGGATGCTCATTATCCTTCGAGTTTGATCATCCGTCGGAATTTTATTTATTAATAAAAATCAATTACTTTTCTGGATTATTTTATAACCCGACGGATAATTATTTTATTCTCATCCGTCGAATTGCCTCAATCTTAGCCGTTAAAACTCTGAACATTATCCATCGGGTATACTTACAGTTTGTAAGTATAACACGACGGATAATTGACAGAATTTTGACAGTTTATTTATTTTTAAATGGTTATTTTGGGATATTTTGATTGGTTACTTTATTTTACTTGACAGTTTATTTCTGAGATAGTATAAAAGCATAATTCATTTTTATTCTATTCTTTTATCATTCTCAAATCAATTGCTCTAACTTCTTTCTTCTCCAAAGCAAATACTCTCTCTGTGCAAATTTCCATACTCTAACAATGGCACCAGTAGTCAAAATTATGTCCCAATCTGGATTCATTTATGAAAAGAACAACTTCGTAGCTCTTGTGAACAAGGAGATTCCACAATCTGGAGATTTTCACAAAATGATGGACTTTGTGAAGAGCTGTAAAGTCAGTTATGCTATGCTGGAATCACCCACAATCTACTGTGAAGTTGTGGAGGAGATATGGACAACTACTGTGTATCAATCTTCTGACAAGACCATAATTTTCACTCTTAAAGGTAAGCAGTTCTGCATTAATAGTGACATTATCAAAGCATGCTTTAAAATTCCAGATAACTCTACCACTGTCCACACACTGATGCTAATTTAGTTACCATATTAAATTCTATGGGCTATGCACTTTCTACCTCTAAGTTAAGTGAAATTAGGAGGCTAGGTCTTAGAAAGGAATGTAGTTATCTGTGTGATGTGGTAACTAAGGTATTTTCTGGTCAAGTGAGTAATTTTGATTCAGTTAACATTGTTATGCTTAACACGCTTTACATGCTAGTTACTGATAAGTACTTTAACTTCGGTGACATGATCATGTTTGAGTTAGGTTATAAGTTAAAGGAACTTAATAAGAGAGGTTAAAGTGTCTACTATGTTAGATTCTTTATGCTGCTTGCTAACCATCTCATTGACAACATTGCTGTTGAGAACCCAACCAACAAACTGAATTGTTGGGTTCAAGAAAGGAGAATTATTACAGATCTAAACAGAGCAAGTCACCATAAAGAGGTGCCCCTCTTCTATTTTCCAATCATGGAGGGCCCTCAGGTAAGTGAGGTAAGCACCACTGTCTCTACTCTTCCAATCTCACAAATTTCTTTGCCTTCAAGTGTAGCTATGGCATCTGTGTCAATGACTCAACAGATGCCTACCCAAGCTACCAAATCAACAATTTCAAAATCCAAAGCTAATAAAGCCCCTTCTGGTTTCTTTCAAAAGAAACCAGTTGCAAAAACTACCAAACACAAAGAGGGGAGTGTGAAGGAGAGTGAGTTAGGAGAGGGACAGGGTGAAAATCAAAGAAACTCTAAGGATAAGGATGGTGAGATTAGCGAACCTAAGCCTAGCCACACCATAGTTTCCTAACAAACTGTGGTTGTTAATAAGGAAAGCAGCTCAATTCTAGTTTCATCCTCCCAAAAGGATGTTAATATTGAAACAAGCTCCCAACCAGGAGCACAGGCCAAGAGGGTTAGGGACACAAGCTCACCACAAACTTATGCCAGAAAGAAAAGATCTAAAACCCTTGGGGATGCATAGGGAACATACACAGTGCAAACTGCAGCTAAAGTCTCAGTCACTACACCATCTCAAAGTCAGCTTGATGTGGCTCCAATAAATATGGAATCACAACCAAAATCATTAATCATTGAACACCTGAAACACCAAATTCACCCACACACTCACAGGATGTAGACATGATTCATACATCACTTCCAAATTCTCCATCTTTAACTCTCTTGGAGAAGCCAAAAATCCAAGCAAGTGAGCACCATCTTTTAGATGATTTGTTGGCTCACTTGCCAATTCTTTCTGAGTCTATTGAGACATATGTGCCCAAATTTTCATCAATCTGCCCAGAGTCTACAATAGTCTCCACTTCAAACTCATTCATTTTTCTATCCCGGTGGATATTATTCATCCGTCGAATAGTGATTATATCCCGACGGATGTGCCTAACAGCAGTCATCTGTCGGCTAGCCAAACTACTATCCTGATGGATGTTCATCATCCGTCAGTTCTCTCTGCACAACTTCAAGTCCCAGAAATTGTCACAAGTGCAGATGACCTAGTAGTAATACAATCACTCTTAGGACTGAGGGCAAGGAGTGAATTGAGTGAGAGGTTGGGTTGCTCCCAGGCAAAAGGAGAGGAAAGGAGTGAACCAATGTAGACCATTTCTTTAGGTCTAGCAAAAGTGAGTGAGGGGAGTCACATCTTAGATGGTGAAGGTGAGGATGTGAGGGTGGGAAGCCAAGGGGAGCCCTTGATGTAAGAACAGAGAGAATATGAGAGAAATGCAGGTATAGGAGAGATAAGGATGGACATCATTGTTAATGAGTCAATGAATGCCAATGATGCAGACAGAGAGAAACTATCTCAGCATGATCAAGTTGTCATAGATTCCATCTCTTTGGATGCTGAGGCATTTACTCATCCTGTTCCAGCATATCAACTTTTGGATGGACAGGGCAATGAAAATGCAGAGAAGATGCTGAACTTGGTGCATACCACTCAATCAATGCAAAGAGCTAAGGATGCCATCACATCCATGCCACCTAGATCTGGTGATGATGTTGATTATGGTACTGGTTAGTCTGCAGATTTCTTTGGAGATGATGGTGATAGTGAAGAGCTCATGGACATAGGGGGAGAAGCAAGCCCTAGCTCTAGATCAAACATTCCTTCTTGGGTGTTTTCTAAAGAGTGTGATGAGCATCATTTTAAGACAACACTTTTTCACATAATCCAACAGACACACAATGCTCTTCAAGCCACTACCAATGCTAGCACCAAGAAGCTTCTACATGCACATCTTAACTCACTACAACTCCATCAAATCCAAGTTCTTCAACATAACCAAGATGTCTCTTCCATCAAGACAGAGATTGACCAAGTAAAGAAAGATGTCTCTGAAAGATTGGATGCTGAAATTCCAGATGCAACAATGCTTGACATTAAAAGATAGCTAAGGAAGAATTCTGATCTTGCCGCTAAAGTGGATTCCCTGGATACAACGCTGACTGCAATGGAAGCCTCTCTAACAGCTATTCATCTTCATCAAGCACAATAAACTCAGTTTCTGCAAAAGCTGGTGGCTGCACAAACCTCCACCACCACTCTACTTGATGATAACAAAAAGGGGGAGAAAGAATTAACAATTCAAGTCAGTCAAGAAGAGCCAACAAGTGAGGGGGAGCATGTGATAAATGTTCGGATCAGTCAAGTAATTGTTCTAGAAATTACTCTGTCAAAGCCACTAGTATTGGACAGCATTGATCTGATCAAAATAGCAGCTGCTAAACTTGATTTAAAGTCAAATCCAAAGATGCTTGATGTTGCAGCTGTTGAGAAGGAACTAGATGAGAAATGGAAGAAAATTGATGCAGTTATTCAAGAGAAATTTGGTCGGCTACAGAAGCCAGACAAGACCTTTCATCATCATTCTCAAGTGAAACACATATCATTGCATGAAATGAGTCTGGGAAACTTGGAAAAAGGTCAAACCTCATGCATCAAATCTCTAAAAGTAAATCTAATCCTGAAGCCTAAAAGAAACTACTCGAAGTTCTCAGACAAAAATTTTGTGGATATTGTGTTTGAGACACCTAGGCCAGATGAGAAGAAGCTGTTGGCTAGGTCAATTGCATTTTTCAAAGATCCAACTGATTCATCACTTAAAAGAAGGATTGCCAAAATCTACAGAAATGGTAAGGAAATCTGTTTGGTGGCTGGACACCCTCAGTTGGTAGAAGCTAAGAAGGAAGAGAAGAAAAGAATCAGGCAAGAAAAGAAGCAGGATGCCTTAGATGCTAACAAGCTCAAACAAAAGAAGGAGCAAGTTGCTATCTTGGCTAAACTTCAAGCTGTGAAGACTATAACTGAGATTTTTGCACAACCATTTGTGATTGTTGAACCTCAAGATCAGAAAATGCATCAGGAACCACAACAGAAAAGAACATTCAGATACAAGCTTCATTATAAAAGAAAATTGGACTTTAGTGATGAGGAAATGGAAGACTACATTCCCAAACAATCTACAACTTCAACTCAGACATCCAAGCCCTCAGTGGTACATGAAGAATTCAAGGTGGATCCAATTAAGAATTTTCATGGTGAGCCTATTATTCCCAAGGATGAGCCATTAGACTGGGAAAGTCTACTAATTCCTGAATTCAACTTACCTATCTTCAACAAGCCAAAAAAGAAAAAGATAAGAGCAATCAAAAAAAGCAAGCCTGTAACTCTCAGAACCAAGACCTTAGCCAAATCTAAATCTACAGTCAACAAGGAAGATCTTTTATATATCTGTGATATCAAGGAGTTTTCAGATTTAAACCTCTACTTGGATGAACTGGTAGAAGTAAGAGGAATTGATGCTCACAGAAATCTTCCTGAAAGATTGGTGTTTAAGTACAAGGCAGGGAAATAAATCACATGGCCTCTTCAAAGGATTCTAGAATAAAGCCAATCTTTACTGATAAAGGTCTAATCATCCTTCAAAAAGAACTTTGGTTATGTGACTGCAAGGAGATTGGTTTTAAAGAAGATTGAAGGGCTGAGGAGTAATAAAGCCAAAGATGCACTTCCAAAAACTCTATCAATTCCCTTCACAGGGAAGAGAATGCATTTGAGGCCTTATTGGCTGATGGAAATCATGGATGATAAGGGAGTTAGAAGATTCTTCACACTGGATGACCAATTGAGTATCTCTAACAATGAGACTATATTGGAAATGCAAGAAATGCTGGATCTATCTGAAGCTGATGAACTTGAATTCCACAGACAACTTCAAAATCAAATAGAGGAAAATAACAGGAAGATTGGGAAGAAATTCAGACAATCAAGGAAATAGAAATATCTGCTCAGACTAGAGGAGCACCTCGATAATAATTGTGAGAACTATTTGTACACTTTACTTTGTTCAATTTTCAATAAATTTTGTAGCACTTATTGGTTTTATCTACTACTTTTTAATCTGTATTTTTAAGGTGTTTTGTTATCATCAATTTTCTCTTAATTTATGGCTACAATTCCAGTAGACATAAATTGGGGGAGATTGTTAGGAATATGTTGTGAACTTGATGATAAGTTAACAAAATACCTTAGTAGATTTAACTTAGTGAATTTTATAGCACTTGACGGATTATCTAATATAATCCTGACGGATAAACTTTATAGTCCCGACGGAAGACAAATTGACATCCATCGAGTGAGTAGCTTATGTAACAAATAAGAACTGTAGCATATTTCTGCAAACAAGTTGTATTAGCCAAGTAAATTGCTTAGGGTTATGTAAGTCATGTTGACTACTAGATTGATATGCAGAATAGGTTGATTAATTGTAAATATGAGATGTCTTGTAATTCTGTATAAGTGAAATGGATTCAAGTGGCAAATAGACTCCCGACGAATGATCTACAAGACTCCCGACGGATGATCAACAAAGCTCCCGACAGATGACAAGCATAGTCCCGACGGATGATCTACAAGACTCCTGACGGATGATCAACAAAGCTCCCGACGGATGACAAGCATAGTCCCGACGGATGATCAAATTCAAATAGTTGTTGACAGTGACAACACAGTCACATGCGTTGGGTGGCTGCAAAAGGAATGTGGCATCCTGTTAAGCAGGAATTTGAGAACAAATAAGCATTACCATTTCCATGTAATTGTGAAGATATTCAAAGATGCTGGAATAGAGTAGTGAAGCAGCATGGAGTTAGACTATATATTTTTTTATTTTATTATCTTGTCTTATTGTCATGTAAACTTGGTGATATATAAACCAAGTGTAGCAAGTAGAACAATTAACTAAGCAAGCCTATTTTTAGAGAAACATATCAAGCTGTATTCTGTAAACATTTCTCTGAAGTTTAGTTGTTCAAACTTGTAAGCAGCTGTGAGCTATTCAAAGCTTCACAGGGTTCTCATTTGATATTTATATATATCTATGGTGGATACTTTCAAATCCACCAGAAAGTTTAAAAAACTTGTGTTTTTATTACTTAATGCTTTGATTTATATCACTCTTTTATTCCGTACCATTTCTGTTATGGATAAAATACTAAGGTTATTATTTGTTGTATTTAATAAAAAGGAACGTGAGCTCTAAGGCTCGATTTGACTGCTCTTGTGTTTCGTGACTCAATCTGCCTTAACAAGATGCCTACGTACCTTGCTGATTGCCAAGGATCAAGTCAAAAAACGTAGTTCTGATCTGTGGGGGGAGGCCCCTTATATAGATGTTGGGAGTCCTTGAATTGGACTTGGTATAGGAGACTTGATGGGAAAGTCTTATAATTAGAATGGACTTTGGAGTCCTAGATAGTAGGAAACTGATTCCTTATCCTTTTAGGTCCCCTTGAGGCTAATCTGTAAGGATTTATATCCTTATCGGGACTCTTCTCAATAGCTGATTTTTCCCTTATTAATTAATTACGAAATTAATTAATAATCAGGGTTTTTGGGCCTTCTTTGTTCCATCAGGCCTGATCTGGTCCATCAGGCCTGATCAGCATGTTAACCTTTCTGGTCTGAATGTCATACATCTTCTTATTGGGCCTAGCAGTCCACACCTTGTACAATTAACGCAGTATTTAATTAAACTATCATAATTTATTTATCCCTATCATTTGCCCCCAACTTTTGGGAAACATTGATTAGGTTTCGCAGAAGTTACGTCTATTCGTTCCCTTATAGGGTTTCGTTTTTCCGTAAAGTGTGGAGCGACCTACACATTTATAATGAATTTTCCTTTTATTCAGGAATTTTTCCCTTATTTTCGGGATTTTTCCCTAATTTTCTGGATTTTTCCCTAATTTTCTGGGATTTTTCCCTAATTTTCCAGGTTTTCCCTTAATTTCTGGATTTTTCCCTAATTTTCTGGGATTTTTCCCTAATTTTTCGGGTTTTTCCCTTAATTTCTGGATTTTTCCCTAATTTTCCAGGTTTTTCCCTTAATTTCTGGATTTTTCCCTAATTTTCTGGGATTTTTCCCTAATTTTATGGGATTTATCCTTTAATTTCTGGATTTTTCCCTAATTTTCCGGGTTTTTTCCCTAATTTTATCCTTAATTTCCTGATTTTTCAGATTTCCAGCCCTTTTTCGACCAGGATCCTAGTCGAAATTTCGACCTGGATCCTAGTCGAAATAGGGGTCAGCCTTGCCATCCTGGTAGAAGGAATTCGACTAGGATCCACGACCTGGAATTCGACCAGGATCCTAGTCGAACTTTCAACCTGGATCTAGGTCGAAAACTCCCCCACTTTTTTAGCTCCTGGTCTTGAGCCTATCGACTAGGATTTCGACCAGGATCCTAGTCAAAATTTTGACCTGAATCCTGTTCGAAAATTCTTTGATTCTCTTGCTTCCTGGTCGAAGGATTTCGACTAGGATCATCCACGACCTGGAATTCGACCAGGATCCTAGTCGAACTTCGACCTGGGTTTTTAATCCCCATTCTTGAAAGATGCTTGGTTTATTCGACCTCATTCGTGGTCGAAGTTTCGACCTCAATTCAGTCCTATTATTTCCGTTGTTTTCGTGTGTCTAGTCGAAAAATTTCGGGCAGGATCCACGACCTGGAATTCGACCTGAATCCTGATCTTTTTTATCCGTTATTTTTGGGTGCCTGTTCGAAAGTTTTCGGGCAGGATTCACAACCTGGATTTCGACCTCAATCCTGGTCTTTTTTACCCGTTATTTTCGGGTGCCTGTTCGAAAGTTTTCGGGCAGGATTCACGACCTGGATTTCAACCTGAATCCTGGTCTTCCACTAGCCTTCTTCATTTGGCTTTAATTTAAGGTATTGTATTTTCCAAATCCTAATTGGATTTGGGTCGGGCCTTCTTTATTGGGCCTTATTGGGTTTTTCCAAATCTTACTGGGCCTCTTTTATTGGGCTTTTCCAAATCTTACTGGGCCTCTTTTATTGGGCTTTTCCAAATCTTACTGGGCCTCTTTTATTGGGCTTTTCCAAATCTTACTGGGCCTCTTTTATTGGGCTTTTCCGAATCTTCCTGGGCCTCTTTTATTGGGCTTTTCCTTGTTTAGAATCCTCTAGAATTCCTAGGAATATTCTGGAATATTCCTTTTTCTGGGCTTTTTCCCATGGGCCTTTTTCCTTAATGGGCTTTCGTCCCTTCAACTTCCTTTTCCTCTTATATAAAGGACTGAGGAGAGGCTACTACTCCTTACCTTCTCATTTCTAAGTTTTCTTCTTTCTCCTCCTGCTAAGATTCTCAGAGCAATAACAGCAAGTCGGAGCTCAAAGCCTTTTTTAGGAGCGTTTCTTCAGGTAAAATCCCTCCCTTTTTCTTTTCGCGTCTATTTTTCTATTGTGTGCCCTTTTAAGATATCCTGTATGTGTCCTTTTTTGCAGATGGCTGACAAGAAAATGACTCGCTTGGCCAAGATGAACGTGGCTAGAAATTCCAATGAGTTCCCTATCCGATCGAGGTACACTTCTTTAATCGACATGATCAATACTCGAGGGGATAAGTACCCGTCTGATGCGCATCTGGACGTGCACGATCATATTAGTGCTTTAAGGGATCCCAAGGAGCTGGAAAAGTTGAGCAGCTGCTTCAAAATCAAGGAACCTTTTAAGCTGGTTCTTGCAGGTCCGGCCGACAGGGCCTGTCAGTGGAAAAAGGACGTGCTATACGTCTATAGGGATACTCTAAGGGCAGGTATCAGACTCCCTTTTCATCCATTCATTCCTTTGTTACTGGCTGATGTGGGCATCAGCCCTTGCCAACTCCCCCTAATTCTTGGAGGCTCATTCTGTGCTATCTATCGCAATGCGCCAAGCACAATGTCCCCACTTTTATCGCTGTCTTCAGAAAGATTTTTCAGTTCAAGAACAGCCCTGATAAAAGTCCGGGTTGGGTTTCTCTAAACCAGCGCCCCACTATTCCCCATATCGTGAATGAGAAGTCCATCCCCGACAACAACTTGGGGTGGAAGAAAGATTTTTTGTTCATTGTTTGGGAAGGTGGAGACTGGGGCTCCCTGTTTCGATCGTCCTTCGGGCTGGCCGTGGATGGGAGCCCAAATGATATAACTTTGTCTGAGGAGGAGGCTAGAGCTTTCAACCTCCTTACGCAAGACAATGGGACTTCCCATTCTTGGGACCTTATCCGGGAGACCGTCCTGGTAGAACGCGGCCTCTCGCCCGTTCATAAGAAAAGTAAGTTCCCTTTCTTACTTCCTTTTTATTTCCTTCATTTTCTATTCCATTGATTTTTCAACTGACTTCGTTTGTTGCAGTGGCTGAGAAGATTGAGGA